>NC_091987.1:131788176-132454717 GCF_044704955.1 Pristiophorus japonicus
GGGGAGGGAGAGGGAGGGAGAGGAGGGAGAGGGAGGGAGAGGAGGGAAGGGAGGGGGAGGGAGGGAGGGAGGGAGAGGAGGGGAGGGAGGGAGAGGAGGGGAGGGAGGGAGAGGAGGGGAGGGAGGGAGAGGAGGGGAGGGAGGGAGAGGAGGGGAGGGAGGGAGAGAGAGGAGGAGGGAGGGAGAGGGGGGTGAGGGAGAGGGGGGGGAGGGAGAGAGAGGGGGGAGGGAGAGAGAGGAAGGGGAGAGAGAGGAAGGGGAGGGAGAGGAGGGGGAGGGAGAAGAGAGGAGGGGAGGGAGAGTAGAGGAGGGGAGGGAGAGGAGGAGGGGAGGGAGAGGAGGGGGGAGGGAGAGGAGGAGGGGAGGGAGAGGAGGGGGGAGGGAGAGGAGGGGGGAGGGAGAGGAGGGGGGGAGGGAGAGGAGGGAAGGATAGGAGGGAGGGAGAGGAGGGAGGGAGAGGAGGGAGGGAGAGGAGGGAGGGAGAGGAGGGAGGGAGAGGAGGGAGGGAGAGGAGGGAGGGAGAGGAGGGAGAAAGAGGAGGGAGAAAGAGGAGGGGGAGGGAGCGAGAGAGAGGGGGAGGGAGGGAGAGAGAGAGAGGGAGGGGGAGGGAGGGAGCGAGAGAGAGAGAGGAGGGGGAGGGAGAGGGAGAGAGAAAGAGAGAGGAGGGGGAGGGAGAGAGAGAAAGAGAGAGGAGGGGGAGGGAGAGAGAGAGAGAGAGAGAGGAGGGGGAGGGAGAGAGAGGAGGGAGAGAGAGGAGGGGGTGGGAGAGAGAGGAGGGGGAGAGAGAGGAGGGGGAGGGAGAGGAGGGGGAGGGAGGAGAGAGGGAGGGAGGAAGAGGAGGGGGAGAGAGGGAGAGGAGGGAGGGAGGGGGAGAGGAGGGAGGGAAGGGGAGGAAGGGGGGAGAGGAGGGAGGAAGGGGGAGAGGAGGGAGGGAAATGAGCTGGAGCGAGAGGAGGGAGGGAGGGAAAGGAGGGGGGAGGGAGGAGCCGGGGGAAAGAAGAGTGGGGGGGGGAGAAGAGGGACGGGGGGAAAGGCTGAACGGGAGTAAGGGAAATGAACGGGAGGGAGGTCCGAGTCCCGATCTTCGCCCAGGGAGCCCATTCGGCCAGGGTAAGGATCGGACCCTCTCCCACGCAGCCTCGGGGGCGAGGAGCTACTGCACATGCATGCACACTCTAGCGCGCATGCGCAGAGGTCCCGGCACTGTTTTCAGCACCGGGACCTGGATCTGCCCCCGACCCCTTGTGCTGCGCCACGCCGAGCACGTAGACGTCCTGAGGAGACCGGAGAATCACAGGGTAAGTTTTCGGCGCCCTTTTTATTCCAGAAAGTCGGCGCACCTTATGGAGATGCGCCATTTTGCCAGACGGCGGAAACTTGGTCCCTATAGATCAGTTAGCCTAACATCTGTGTTTGGGAAAATGTTGGAGTCCATTATTAAAGAAGCAGTAGCAGGACATTTGGAAAAGCAAAATTCGGTCAGGCAGAGTCAGCATGGATTTATGAAGGGGAAATCATGTTTGACAAATTTGCTAGAATTCTTTGAGGATGTAGCGAACAGTGTGGATAAAGGGGAACCAGTGGATATGGTGTATTTGAACTTCCAGAATGCATTTGACAAGGTTACTGCATAAGATAATAAAACTTTACGAGGTTGGGGGTAATATATTAGCATGGATAGAGGATTGGCTAACTAACAGAAAACAGAGAGTCGGGATAAATGGTTCATTCTCTGGTTGGCAACCAGTAACTAATGGGGTGCCGCAGGGATCAGTGCTGGGACCCCAACTATTTACAATCTATATTAACATCTTGGAAGAAGGAACTGAGTGTAACATAGCCAAGTTTGCTGACGATACAAAGATGGGAGGAAAAGCAATGTGTGAGGAGGATACAAAAAATCTGCAAAAGGACATAGACAGGCTAAGCGAGTGGGCAAAAATTTGGCAGATGGAGTATAATGTTGGAAAATGTGAGGTCATGCACTTTGGCAGAAAAAAAACAAAGAGCAAGTTATTATTTAAATGGAGAAAAATTGCAAAGTGCTGCAGTACAGCAGGACCTGGGGGTACTTGTGCATGAATCACAAAAGGTTAGTATATAGGTACAGCAAGTGATCAGGAAGGCCAATGGAATCTTGGCCTTTATTGCAAAGGGAATGGAGTATAAAAACAGGGAATTCTTGCTACAGTTATACAGAGTATTGGTGAGGCCATACCTGGAATACTGCATGCAGTTTTGGTTTCCATTTTTACGAAAGGATATACTTGCTTTGGAGACAGTTCAGAGAAGGTTCACTAGGCTGATTCCGAAGATGAGGGGGTTGAATTATGAGGAAAGGTTGAGTAGGTTGGGCCTCTACTCATTGGAATTCAGAAGAATGAGAGGTGATCTTATCGAAACATACAAGATTATGAGGGGGCTTGACAAGGTGGATGCAGAGAGCATGTTTCCATTGATAGGGGAGACTAGAATTAGGGGGCATAATCTTAGAATAAGGGGCCGCCCATTTAAAACTGAGATGAGGAGGAATTTCTTCTCTCAGAGGGTTGTAGATCTGTGGAATTCGCTGCCTCAGAGAGCTGTGGAAGCTGGAACATTGAATACCTTTAAGACAGGGATAGGCAGTTTCTTAACCGATAAGGGAATAAAGGGTTATGGGGAGCAGGCAGAGAAGTGGACCCGAGTCCATGATCGGATCAGCCATGATCGTATTAAATGGCGGAGCAGGCTCGAGGGGCCGTATGGCCTACTCCTGCTCCTATTTCTTATGTCCTTATGTCTCTTTGGACCTCCACTGTTGCTAGCTTTTTATCATTACTTTAATTAGTTTCATTACTAATTAGAAAACTGATCGTCTCTGACAGAAGGTATTTTTCAAATCTTATTCTACAAATGGATATAAATGATTAAATAAGTATGCCAGTCTACAGTGATGAGCAAAGACTGCTATCCTCCACATATCACTTTGCAAAGCTTGGGACTTTTCCTAATGGTGGTTGATCTTGTATTTGTTTGATAGCATTAAGATAGCACCTTAGTTTAGACAGAAAAGGCCCAATAGCGTGCCAGGAAAACAGATATCAGTGAGGGTAGTGAAATGACCCACACAGACCATAGTGGGAAGGCTTGCTTTATCACATGCGTTTTCACTGGCCAACGGCATGCAAGTGAAAATCATCATAGGCTTTTGTGAAAGACTCAAATAAATATATTTTTTGAACGTGTACACTTGGGCAAAAAAAAAACCCAACAGATAGCCCACCAATCAAATGCATTAAGCACTCCAGGTGCTTGGGACCCACAACATCAAGCCATAGGATATCTGGCCATGCAAGGTTCCTGGGGATCCAGGGCAGTGGCAAGTTGGATCCAAAATTGGCTCAGAGGCAGGAAGCAAAGGGTAATGGTTGATGGGTGTTTTTGTGACTGGAAGGCTATATCCAGCGGGGCTCTGCAGGGCTCAGTGCTGGGTCCCTTGCTTTTTGTGGTATATATCAATGATTTGACTTGAATGTTGGGGGTATGATTAAGAAGTTTGCAGATGACACCAAATAGGTTGTGTGGTTGATAATGAAGAATAAAGCTACAGACTGCAGGAAGATATCAATCAACTGGTCAGGTGGGCAGAACAGTGGCAAATGGAATTTAATCTGAAGAAGTGTGAGGTAATGCATTTGGGGAGGGCTAACAAGGAAAGCGAATACACATTAAATGGTACAATACTGAGAAATGTAGAGGAACAAAGAGACCTGGGAGTGCAGGTCCACAGATCCCTAAAGGTAGCAGGCCAGTTAGATAAAGTGGTTAAGAAGGCATATGGAATACCTGTACTTGCCTTTATTAGTCGAGGCATGGAATACAAGAGCAAGGAGGTTATGTTTGAACTGTATAAAACACTGGTTAGGTCACAGCTGGAGTACTGTGTGCAGGTCTGTCACCACAATACAGGAAAGTTATGATTGCACTGGAGAGGGTGCAGAGGAGATTTACAAGAATGTTGCCTGGACTGGAGAATTTTGGCTATGAGGAAAGATTGAAGATGCTGGGTCTGTTTCTTCGGAACAGAGGAGACTGAGGGGGAGACCTGATTGAGATGTATAAAATTATGAGCGGCCTGGATAGAGTGGATAGGAAGGGCACGTTTCCCTTGGCAGAGGGGTCAACAACCAGGGGACATAGATTTAAAGTAATTGGGGGTGAGGTTTAGAGGAGATATGTGGGGAAATTTCTTCACCCAGGTGGGGGTCTGGAACATTGCCTGAAAGGGTGGTAGAAGCAAAAACCCTCATCACATTTAAAAAATACTTGGATGTGTACTTAAAGTGCCGTAACCTACAGGGCTATGGACCAAGAGCTGGAAAGTGAGATTAGGCTGGATAGCTCTTGGTCAGCCGGCACGGACACGATGGGCTGAAATCACCTCCTTCCGTGCTGTTAATTTCACTGATTCTATGATTCTAAATGACCACAGACACCATCAGTTCAGTATTCTATATTTATCAAAATTGAGGTATTATATTCGAAGCTAGAAAATGACCCAATGCATATTACACGCGAGTATTTAAAAAGCCAGTTATTCCCAACTTTATGATTTTGAGAACCTGGCCACTTCCCTACCTGAGGAAAGAGGCCAAGGATTTAAACGCTGCTTTCAATGAACAGAAAACTTCCCTCAACAACTCTAACTGACCTCAGGATGTGCCCAGTTAACACTGTGTCGTCATCGGCAATGGCCCTAATGGAGCAAGCTCAATTAAACACAGCTCCGTGTTAGCAGTTAAACTAAAGGCTCCCCTCTCAGAGTCTTGTACTGGAAGTTACTGTTTAAAAAAATACACCACAAATACCAAAGCAGCATTTCCAGTTGAAAAGCTCATTTATCATATTACAATCATATTACAATTTTATGCAAATAATATCCATAAAGATCAAAGTTCACATGAAGCAGCATTTTCTCAAGTCTGACACACTTAGCACTCTTTCATATCTTACCACCTTATCGACTGAACCACCTCATGGACTGAACCACCAGCATTATTTGCGATCCTAAACCTCCGTTAGTTCTCGGTCTTGAAAGTATCGTGTTAAAAGGCAAGCCAAAAATCGCGGGTCCTGTAGAAACCCAGAGCTGAAGCAGGTCATAATGAAATCCTAATGCGGCGCCATGGAGAGAACACGGCAGATTTCTGAAGATTATTCCTGAACCGCAGCGCAAGGTCTCTATGAACCTATATTATCGGTTCTTACTGTTACTAGCTAATTGTCAGTTTTTTGATTGTCAGCTTATGCTTGGAGTCTTTCAGAACAGCTACTTAGCACTCTCTTCCTGGCCACCATCTTGCTGAAATCCAGATATCTCTCAATAGGCAATACCACTTATTGGGCCCAAGTTTCCACATGATTTGCGGCTGATTTTTAGGAGCAACTGGTGGAGAACGGACTATCTTAGAAATCGCAATTCTCCACATTTTTTTTTCTGCAGTTCTAGTCAGGTAGAACAGTTCTACTTTGGAACAGAATTTTTTCTTCAAAAGGGGGCGTGTCCGGCCACTGACGCCTGATTTCAAAGTTTCCACAGTGAAAACGTACTCCAAACTAAAGTAGAATGGAGCAAGTGAAGATTTTTGGAGAACTGAAAAAACCTGTTCTACACATTAAAAAATCAGGCGCAGGTTACAAATTAGGCGTCCAGAATGAGGTGGGGGGGAGGGGGGAGGGGGGGGGGGGAAGGGAAGTCATTAAATTCTATAATAAATCCTTATTTATACTTATACAAATATTATACAAATAAATCCAACCTGAATAAACATTTATAAGCAAAGAAAAGATTAAATAAACCACCTTCCTACCTGTGTGGAAGTGCTTCAGGCAGGCCTTTCGGGCCCGAAGGCTGAACGGGCCGGCCCGAGACTTCGGGCAGGGCCCGTCCCCAGCACCAGATTTACAGGTAGGTGGCGTTGGGTTGGGTCGGTTCGGGGAGGGAGGGAGGGAGGGAGGGAGGGAGAGAGAGAGAGGGAGGGAGGGAGAGAGAGAGAGAGAGAGGGAGGGAGAGAGAGAGGGAGGGAGGGAGGGAGGGAGGGAGGGAGGGAGGGAGGGAGAGAGAGAGAGAGAGAGAGAGAGGGAGGGAGGGAGAGGGAGAGAGAAGGGAAAGAGAGAGGGAGGGAGGGAGGGAGGGAGGGAGGGAGGGAGAGAGGGAGGGTGGGAGGTCAGGTCGGATCCAGTCCGGGAGCGGGAGTCGGGTCGGGTCCAGTGGGGGGGGGGGGGGGGTCGGGTCGAGTCCAGTCGGGGGGGCGGGGAGCGGGAACAGGACCGCGGGTCAGGTCGGGTCGGGTCCAGTCGGGGAGCGGGAACAGGAGCGCGGGTCGGGTCGGGTCAGGTCCAGTCGGGGGGGGGCGGGGAGCGGGAACAGGACCGCGGGTCAGGTCGGGTCAGGTCCAGTCGGGGGGGGCGGGGAGCGGGAACAGGAGCGCGGGTCGGGTCGGGTCGGGTCCAGTCGGGGAGCGGGAACAGGAGCGCGGGTCAGGTCGGGTCCAGTCGGGGGGGCGGGGAGCGGGAACAGGAGCGCGGGTCGGGTCGGGTCGGGTCCAAACTGGGGGATGGGGGGAGCGGGAACAGGAGCGCGGGTCGAGTCGGGTCGGGTCGAGTCGGGGAGCGGGAACAGGAGCGCGGGTCGGGTCAAGTCCGGGGGGGGGGGGGGGGGGGGGGGCGGAGCGGGAAAAGGAGAGTGGGTCGGGTCCAGTCGGGGAGCGGGAACAGGAGCGCGGGTCGGGTCGGGTCGGGGGGGGGGGCGGAGCGGGAACAGGAGCGCGGGTCGGGTCGGGTCCAGTCGGGGGGGGGGGGGGGGGGAACAGGAGCGCGGGTCGGGTCGGGTCCAGTCGGGGAGGGGGAACAGGAGCGCGGGTCGGGTCGGGTCCAGTCGGGGAGGGGGGAAGCGGGTGTCAGGTCTGGTCCGGAGGCAGGGGGGAGCGGGTGTCGGGTCTGGTCGGGGGGGGGGGGGGGGGGGGGGGGGGAGCAGGAGCTGGCCGTGGGAGGAGCCTTATTCACGCAGCCCCAGTGAGGCCATTCAGCCAGGGCTAGGGGCTGCGTGCTTCGGGCCCCTCCCACACAGTTCGGCGCCTGGAGCTACTGCACTTGCGTGCCCACTGTAGCGCGCATGTGCAGAGGTCCCGGCACTGTTTTCAGCGCAGGGACCTGGCTCCGCCCCTCCTACAGCTCGTGCTGGCTGCGCCGAGGGCCAGAGGACCTGCAGGGAGGTGGAGAATACGGAGGATTTTTTTAGGCGCACTTTGTGGCGCAAAAAACGGGCGTCCAGGTTCTAGGCGCGTGTGGAAACTTGGGCCCTTTATCCTTACTGCTTTCCTTTAAATGAGTTTCAAGTTTTATCTTCACAAGTCAGACCAAAGTAGTATACCTGACCGCCTATTCTAGGCATGAGTGTGCACGGTTTCATAAACAGATCGTGAAGACCAGCTTCTTTAGGCAAGTTCATACAAGAATTTAATCTGAGGGGGAGATGAAACTGGTACATAGGCTTCAACTGGACAAACCAGCTAGATTGAGTAAACTTGAAGTAAAGTGCTTTAAAATCAGACATTTGGACTACAATTCTGGCTGAACCAAGCTTATTTCAATACATGTTGAGATATTTATATAGATGACATCCAGCTGTACCTCTCCATCATTTCTTTCAAACCAACAACTATTTGTCAAACATTAAGTCACATTTGAACCAGGGCTCAATTGGTAGCACTCTCGTCTCTCAATCAGAAGATCACGGTTCAAATCCCACTCCAGAGACTTAAGCACAAAATCTAGGCTGACACTCCAGTGCAGTACTGGAGTGCTGCACTGTCAGAGGTTCCGTCTTTCAGATGAGACATTAAACCGAGGCCCCGTCTGCCCTCTCAGATGGATGTAAAAGATCCCATGGCATTATTTTGAAGAGCACTGGAGTTCTCCCCGGTGTCCTGGTCAATATTTATCCCTCAACCAACATCATTAGAACAGATTATCTGATCATTATCTCATTGCTGTTTATGGGACCTTGCCGTGCACAAATTGGCAGCCGGGTTTCCTACATTACAGCAGGGACTACATTTCAAAAGGCTGTAAAGCGGTTTGGGATGTCCTGAGGTCATGAAAAGCGCTATACAAATACAAGTCTTTGTTTTTCTGGTCCCAGAAATATCTCAATACCTGCAGACATCCCTCACATTGCACAGCGCAAGAAAACTTCGGCTCTGATCGACAGTATAAATCAAACTACTTTCATTGGCAGGACAGCAAGTGCAGTCTGTCCCTCAGAACGGGTCTCTCCCTGGTTTGCTGATTCTTCCCAGTGGGTTTTCAAAGTCTGTCACCTTACTGAAGATATCCTTCACATTTCACCAAGAGCCAGACAGTAGCAACATCACAGCAGCAGGAATATGAAGAGTCTGAGACATCTCCTGATGTTACATGTTGGAGTTAAAGTCGTAAATAAGGAATGTAAACAGCTCGCCACCTCTTAAGCTTAAGAGCTCCAAAGGACCCCTTTTAATTTCCTGTCTTTAAAAAAAAAATCAAGTAATTATGTCATCTCACTCGAGGGCTCCAGACGGCATTGAACAAACTTTTGTGAGGTTTTTCTCAATGTTTTGAGATTGATGTCCCCTTTTAAAGTGGGCATTTCCTCATAAATGGTAACCTGTTAAAGCAAACTGCACCTTCAAAAATCTCTGAAATGATAGGACTGTTCGAGCAGGCGACAAGTTGGTATAAAGTCGAGGACAGTAGCAGGCAGGACAAAACATCTGCAGATGCAAAAGTTACATAGGTAGTTTGAGACAAACAATCTGCCGGACTTCTGAACAGATGAATTTCAGAGGAGCTCCACATTTCTAATAAATCCCTGCATAGAATTAACAACACAGAAACAGGTCATTTGGCCCTACTGGTCCATGCTCCACACAAGCCTCCTCGCACCTTACTTCATCTCGCCCTATCAGCATATCCTTTTACCCCTTTCTCCCTCATGTATTTATCTAGCTTCCCCTGAAACACACCATTAGGTTGCTTTCTAACTTCTCATCCGTGTCTGGGCAGTGACCTTGCTGGACTGGGTCACAGGAACATTAAGCTGCTGGGCTGAGAGATACAGCGCAAACACAACTGGATCCAATAGAAAATATCCTTTGCATTGTGCTACAACCTTTTCCATTAGTGACAGTTAATAAACCAATACACGCAAGGGGATATATTCCATTATTTTACCAGAACATGGCAATTTGAGCTGTGACCCAAGTGGGTGCTACTGTTAACAATCAAAATGGTGTTTAATCCTGTCTACAGTTCTAATATAGAGTACATCGGGGAGGGGGAGCTGAAATTCGAACTTGCCAATTATTAACAGTCAAATTTGCAAACTTTAGGCCCTACTCTGTAGTCTGGAGTGTCAGTGTACAATACGAACAGCATTAAGACAATACCACAGACAAGGCTGGCAGCTAGCAACAAACAGCAAGGCCTCGTTGACGTCTGGGGAAAAACAACTGCTCAGGTCACTTGCTTGCAAAATGACGAAAGAGTGCTTTGTTGTGTTGGAAAACATTGTGTGTCTGGAAGTGTGTATGGCTAGATTCCAGAATCCCTACAGTCTCAGCCTATCAAGTCTGGAAAAATCTAAAATCATTTTTGGAGTTACCAGGTTAGCAGCCCATAAGAGAAGTCTGAGCAGCACAGGTTATGTACACGGTTTATTATTTTAAAGAGACACTTGATCTATCAAGATGGAAGCTTCCCCTACAGACAACTGCCAGGATGTTTCCTTTTGACACAATACTCAAAGCATGAAGTGAAGACATATGCCTCGGAACCTGAACTATCTGAAATTGATGGGAATATAAATCAATGGTCAGACAGACTGACTAATGGTGCCTTCATTTACACGCTTCTTCTCCCCGCCCGCCTCCCCTGGATTCTCACTAGACGAGGGGATTATCAAAGTGACGGGTCGGAGAGGATGGAGGAAGCGATTGCTATCACTCGAGTGCTGATTGAATATTTCACTCTTATGTGCATGGAGAGGATAAAAACAATGGCCCTGACAATCCAATAACATGCTATCACTGATCACAACTGAAGCTGAGTAAAAGTTCTGATCCTTCAAACATTATTGTATAAGTTCACACCAAAACAAACATTAGGTCCAGTCCATTCACTTTGGCCAATATGGTATTTTTGCATTAATGACACTGCTCCAGCAACTCGGAATAATGAGAGCCTTTGCAATGGTGCCTTACTACCGCCAGAAGTCTGATTCCAGGTTACTCAGCTGCTTCACCCAGAAGATGCCCGGCCTTTGTGGAAACGAGTGGCTAATGACAACCTCTTAAATGTTTCAGCACTGCACAGTGCCAACACCTGCAGGATGCCACGTCGCACACAGAATGTCACAAGGCGACCTGTAGGATATGGAAATGACTGCACTCTTGGCTCAGCCTACACAGTCAACTGATGGCGCTTTCACTCACAGCAGTGGAGACTAAGACACTCGAATGATATTTCCCATATCCCATAGCTGACTGCTTCCCTCATAAGCTGCACTCGCTGTCAGAAGATCAAACACCAGTGACTCCAAAACAAACCTCCCAGGATCCTTTATCGCATCGCTATTTCTTATTGCAATAACTTGGCAGGATCCAATCTCCATTTTTATCTTTTTCCCTACTTCAGACACTGCTCCTGTGTTTATAGTTCTGAAATACCGAAGAACTACACAAGTCTTTGTTCCACCCAATCTGTTCTCCATTTCTCAAGTGTGCAGGGACTTGAGACACAAACTGACATTATTCTAGGCTTCGGTATAAAGGATCATATTTCATGTTTGTGATCGTTTACAAACATCCCCTAATAAGTAGAAAAATGATTTGTATGTGGCCATGGTGACAGCAGTGTTGCTTGGCTACTACTACCCTTCCGTGGCTTTTCTTACATCATGGGAAAGCACAAAAATAGCCCTTGCATTGTTGAAGGTTTGCCAGCCCGGAGAGTAAGTGACTCCAGCGTGAGTGCAGGCAACTCTCCAAAAGGAGTTACAAACATGGGATGGGCCAACTTAATGCAAGAGGCTTCCTCCAAAATGCACAGCTCAGTTTATAACCTTTTGCAATCAGCATGGAGTATAAGCGACGCGGCAGCATTGGGAAACAGTTTGTATTAGTTGTTCAAGAGTTGTAGACTGGCTTAAACACTAGAGTTCAAATCCCAGCCCCATTATCGTCCAAGCTGACAATCGCTAAAGTTTTCTTTTCACCAAATAAAATGGAATTATCTGAATGATTTGAATTAAGCAACGTAAAAGTTCAGCAACGTCAGAATTCAATGCTAAAGAATATCAGATCATTTGAATTGATCAACTTTGAATTGAGGAGAAAAGTATACTGAGCCACAGGGAGGTCAGGCTCACACTGACAACAGTGCTTGGCAGAGCAATCCCATATCCGAGTTTGATCTTCCCAGCGTAGAGGAGCCAGCACTGTGAGCAGGGAGTGCAGTCTACTAGATTTTACCGGCTGACACAGGAGTGTTTGGGTCTCTGGACTGTCCTGTTGTGGGAAGGATATGAATGAGCAGATGCTCCACCTGCTGCTACTGGACCAACAGTTATGACTAGAGTCACTTAGTTCAAATGATGCAACTTACATCCACATCCTGATATAAAATAAAGGGCATGCCACACTTTCCCACATTGGTGGATCATCCTACTTAGCATAACCAAGGTCTTTGAACTATCCTCCAGTCTTTCTAAATTCTTCACCTTATTGAAGGTCCTCTCCAGATCCACCTCCCAATACTCCCACACTCCAGGATCCATCTCCCAATACTCCTTCACTCCACGATCCCCCTCCCAATATCCCACACTCCACGATCTCCCTCCCAATATCCCAGTCCACGATCCCCCTCCCAATATCCCACACTCCACGATCCATATCCCAATACTCCCACACTCCACGATCCACCTCCCAATATCCCACACTCCACGATCCACCTCCCAATATCCCACACTCCACCTCCCAATATCCCACACTCCACGATCCACCTCCCAATATCCCACACTCCACGATCCATATCCCAATACTCCCCCACTCCACGATCCACATCCCAATATCCTACACTCTAGCAATCACTCCCACTGCTTCCACAGTCCTCGAACCCTTTCCCAAGGATTCTCATCAATAATAGTCTTCTGGTCTCCCCACAAACCTCCTCCCACTGCTACCTCACTCTAAACATCTCTGACAACACTATTAAAACTCTAAAAAACCCTCCCCCTCTCAGTGCTCCTTCATATCCCGGCAACCTACAGCATTTCCCCCATCAACTCCCTCTGGATCCTGGACTTTAACACACCTATAAAAGCTTGTAATAAAATGCAATTACAGTGAGTCCATTATCATAAAGCAACACCATTAATATACGTCACATAGCATAAAACAATAGAACCATTGATTTCACTATGGAGCATGCCATGAAAAATCAGCGAGATATTAAGTCTTCAGTATAATGAGCACCATCACACACTTCCTAGAACACTGTGCTACACTGCTCTGTCACTTTTAATCATAGCAATTATCAATCTAACCAAATTTATTTTCATATCAGCAAATTTCCTTTATATACCTCTGACTGGTTCATTGCTTCCATGTGGCACTGGTCCTCCCACCTCTGTCTACCTGTGACTCACCAGTGCGCCTCTCTCCGCCAATCGCCTGCTCGACCTGCCAGCCACCATCAATGCACAGACTGCACCGATTACACAGGGTCAGTAGATAAACACAGAGATCGTTGGCCAGACATCACAAATATATTCACAAGAGGTTAGGAATAAAAATCACCGAGGGTGACTAGAATGTGGAATTCTTTGGCACAAACTGCTGTTGATGCAGAATCCATAAATGTAAAAAAGAATTAGATAATTGCTTGACAAGGAGGAATTGAGAACAAGCAGAGGAGTGTGTGCAGAAAAACACCTGCACAGGCTGAATGGGCTGTTTCAGTGATGTAATGTTCAATGTCCCCGTGTGTTTCGGCAGGCTATTCGATCACAACGATATCACAGCCAAACACAAACCTTTCTGCCAATTTCGACCTTCCAGCAGGATGACTGGCTGGTGGCCAGAAGCAAGAAGCCTGGTTTACTTTCACCTCCTCATTCCAGAGATGCTGAGGCCAAGTGTAGCCCTCACAATGCCAGCCTGGTTAAGGTTGGCTAACTCAGCTCACTAGACCATGGTTTGTGCTGCACTTACTTGCTGGGCCATCAGGGGGAGCTCCGCCTTCACTGCACATAGCTCATCTGTTGACTGTGATCACACTGGTCGATTCAGAGCAACAAGAGTTCACAACAAGCTTACTGCCAAGCCTTCAGGGGCATGGCAAGAAAGTGGAGAAAAAAGTATTTAAATAGAAATAGGACTCAAAACAATGGTAGAAGAGACAAAAAAATAATCAGAATCGAGACATTTCTCCCCAATTAAGTGTGCTCTTTGCGACTAAACACCAAATCAATAGTCCAGACGCAACCTCAAGCTGGTATACAGCATTCCATTTCAAATTTCTGGCGAGGTCTAAACTTGTGCATCACTGTCAAGTTCAGGCATGTGCTGTGGCTGCTCGCGGATCTCGGTGCATTCCTGCTCACTGGTACTGGTGTGCAGGAATAAAACCCAGAAATTTCCAATCAGCAGTGGCCCATCAAGCCACAACAGGAATTTGTCCTTTTTAAAGCCATTTCAGCCCAGAGGGTGAACCTGGGGCGGGGGGCAATTGTCTAGTTTCCTCACTGCAGCCGGGAACCTGACCACCGGCAATCCGGCACAAATGGCGCAACAGTGAAAACTTCACCAGTGCTCCTAAACTTTGCCAAACCAGCCACTGGGTTCATGTACTATGTGAAGATGTAGTACCACAATCCAAGCTTTGTTTTATCATAAGCTGGCAAAAGTTAGCACTGAGTCAGAAGTTGTTAATTGGCTCCATTCATACCCTTACTTCTAGTATTGCAACTCACCATGGGAATCATTCAGAGGAAGTCTTTTTAAAGAAACACCAGCAAAGTATATTTGAGAATTTAAATAAAACTAATATTTGAGAGAGGGACAAAAAGTAACATTAAAATTATTTTGAGGTCAATCTTGCTCAACTTTTAGAACGGATGGTGGAACCCTAGTTTATTCATTAGCAATGAAATTTTTTGAAGCATGTTTTGTAAAAACTTCCTGATTGCAGAGAGAAACACAAACTACACTTTTAACTAAAGTTCCCCTCCACCGGACTAAAACATGACTAAAATTTAGGAACAAAAGATGAGATCAAAATGAAGGTATTGCTTCCAGTAACAAAAATGAGACTAAAACTCAAGAAGCAGAGATGAGAGTAAAGCCAAAACGCTTTTATTTTCAGGATTACAACACTGATGGAGTTATTGAAAATGTACTAGGTATTTTATCCTTCATTGTGTGAGTTTGCAATTTTCATTAAACGGGTGAGTAATGAATTTCTTTCAGATGTTCCAAAATACACACAAGTTTATTAATAAGCATCATATAAAAGGCTACAATGTCAAACTGCAGAACCCAACTAAAGGTGGTGGTGCAGAACGCCTCTGTAAATGAATGTTTAATTCAGGCCTCCGTTTATCTCCTCACCTCGAATTCTGGTATCTTGAGCATCCCCGATTTTAATTGCTCCAACATTAGTGGCTGTGCCTTCAGGAACCAAGGCTCTAAAGCTCTGGAATGCCCTCTCTAACTCTCTTTCCTCCTTTAAGACCTATCTTTGGACCAAGCTTTTGGTCATCTGTCCTAATAGCTCCTTATGTAGTTCAATGCCAAATATTGTCTGAAAATGCTTCTGTGAAGCTCCTCGAAAGGTTTTACTACATTAAAGGTGCTATATAAATGAAAGTTGTTGTTGTTGACCTACTGTTTATCAACAGTCACTGGGAGAAGTTACAGCAAATTGAGCTCCCCTCATCTCCCAATCTTTTTTTTCGGATTTCCAAAAAGTCAAGATGAGAGCTGCCAGTCAGTGATGCAGACACCCACACTGTTATGTCTAGCTGTTCGACAACAACCCGTGTCAGCAAAGCTTGACTAGCGTGTAAATCCTCAATGGGAGAACAACAATTCATCTCTGCTCTGGCTGCCATTTTAATTTAGTATTTGAAAACTATCGGCAATTTACTCAGTAGCATAAAACATAAAATGCAGTTTTATTTCACAATTCAAAACTAAATCCATTTGAAACTAAACTATACACAGCTCAAATGCCAGCTAAGCTAACATGGATATGAATTACCAACTTCTTCTGTCCCCTTGGATACATTCAGTCCATTCTTGATCTGTCTCCGGTATAATTGTGGAATAGGGATGAAGCAAAGGAGATGGGCAGTGCCGTGCCCAGCTCATAGAATTAGATAGAATTTACAGCCAGAAACAGGCCATTTGGCCCAACTGATCTACATAAGAACATAAGAAATAGGATCAGGAGTAGGCCATATGGCCCCTCGAGCCTGCTCCACCATTCAATAAGATCATGGCTGATCTGATCATGGAATCAACTCCATTTCCCTGCCTGTTCCCCATAACACTCTGTGCCGGTGTTTATGTTTCACACAAGCCTGCTCCCACCCTACTTCATCTAATCTGATCAACGCATCCTTCTATTTCTTTTTCACAGCGAGCAGGGAAGAGACTCGAAGGGCGAAGGGGAGGGGCATGGTGAACA
Organism: Pristiophorus japonicus; assembly: GCF_044704955.1. NCBI lineage: Eukaryota > Metazoa > Chordata > Chondrichthyes > Pristiophoridae > Pristiophorus > Pristiophorus japonicus. The sequence goes on from NC_091987.1 coordinate 131,803,948, forward strand.
GGAGGGGCTGGGCGAGGGACGAGGGACGAGGGATGAAGGGTCGGGGGAGGAGAGGAGCCGGGGGGGGGGGGGGGAAGGGGCGGCGAGGGGCTCGGGGGGGGGGGGGGAGAGGTGGGGCGAGAGGGAGGGCGAGAGGCAAGAGGGAGGGCGAGGGGCAAGAGGGAGGGCGAGGGGCAAGAGGGAGGGCGAGGGGCAAGAGGGAGGGCGAGGGGCAAGAGGGAGGGCGAGGGGCAAGAGGGAGGGCGAGGGGCAAGAGGGAGGGCGAGGGGCAAGAGGGAGGGCGAGGGGCAAGAGGGAGGGCGAGGGGCAAGAGGGAGGGCGAGGGGCAAGAGGGAGGGCGAGGGGCAAGAGGGAGGGCGAGGGGCAAGAGGGAGGGCGAGGGGCAAGAGGGAGGGCGAGGGGCAAGAGGGAGGGCGAGGGGCAAGAGGGAGGGCGAGGGGCAAGAGGGAGGGCGAGGGACAAGAGGGAGGGCGAGGGACAAGAGGGAGGGCGAGGGACAAGAGGGAGGGCGAGGGACAAGAGGGAGGGCGAGGGACAAGAGGGAGGGCGAGGGACAAGAGGGAGGGCGAGGGACAAGAGGGAGGGCGAGGGACAAGAGGGAGTGGGAAGGTGGGAGGAGCCTTCAGGTCGGAGTAAAATCAAGTAGGGAATTGCTATGACCAGACTAATGGTGATAATTCTCAGCTTCCTGACCGACTGAAAATGCTGACCATAGCTGCCCTTTAGCTCTATCAAGCAGCCATGCAGTGACGCCAGGTCCCTTGGTTACCGCTTCAAACACAGCTCCCTTCCAAGATTAGCAGCTGAGAGAGTGCAACACGACGGTTTCTTTTCACACAGATCAAACTGGAAGCCATTAACCTTGCAGTTTTCTTTGCAACTTAAGATTCAATCTACTCTGAGCTTTAGCAAATAGCTATGGGCAGGAAGTGGGTCCCGGGAACAATACTGATTTCAGCAGGGCTAAAAATACTGATACACAAGGAAACGGCTCCAGGATTGTAGGGCACTGCCTTTCTGTAGATTATTTTAAAGCAAGATCAACACTGATCTGTTACGGAAACTTTAGACACACTCACGTATTCGCGCACACGCGCACTGACTTCGAGAATGGAACATTTTTCATTAACAAAAATGGAATTGTGGGTTGCAGACTCCCATCTCCAGTCTGGTCGAGTAAAAATAGACTTTTTCACCCTTACAGTAAAATCTTTCATGGATGCAGGAGAATTTCTGTTGTGAATGAATTACACTTCAGGAAAATACAAGAAGCGTTTTTTTTTGCTAAACCTGGAAAGTACTTAGCTGTGTCTAGCTGTGGGCTAACACGCAGGAAGAATCCTTTCAACATTGCAATGAAGTTTCACAACAGTTCTGAATAAACCAAGTGGCATAAAGTGTGTGAATACAGCCCCACTTCCAGCAAGCACCTACAAGAAAGGACACTTCCCAAGCAGACCGCAATAAAGCTTTTCCAGCAGACAACAGAAAATACTACAGCTGTAATTTATCCTTAAAAATGGGTGGGGGGTGCTGTGCTTCTGTATTGCTGCACGCTAATAACTTCATAAAATGTTAACCTTCCTTCTACCAGTGAGAGATGTCAGTACAAGGGAATGATTAACTTTACGTCGACCCTTTATGATCTGCACAATACTTGGTTCCATTAGTACATGCTGCATTAACATTGAAATCCTAGGTCAAGAGATTACATAGAAACATAGAAACATAGAAAATAGGTGCAGGAGTAGGCCATTCAGCCCTTCTAGCCTGCACCACCATTCAATGAGTTCATGGCTGAACATGCAACTTCAGTACCCCATTCCTGCTTTCTCGCCATACCCCTTGATCCCCCGAGTAGTAAGGACTTCATCTAATTCCCTTTTTGAATATATTTAGTGAATTGGCCTCAACTACTTTCTGTGGTAGAGAATTCCACAGGTTCACCACTATCTGGGTGAAGAAGTTTCTCCTCATAGAAACATAGAAAATAGGTGCAGGAGTAGGCCATTCGGCCCTTCTAGCCTGCACCGCCATTCAATGAGTTCATGGCTGAACATTCAACTTCAGTACCCCATTCCTGCTTTCTCGCCATACCCCTTGATCCCCCGAGCAGTAAGGACCTCATCTAACTCCTTTTTGAATATATTTAGTGAATTGGCCTCAACAACTTTCTGTGGTAGAGAATTCCACAGGTTCACCACTCTCTGGGTGAAGAAGTTCCTCCGCATCTCGGTCCTAAATGGCTTACCCCTTATCCTTAGACTGTGACCCCTGGTTCTGGACTTCCCCAACATTGGGAACATTCTTCCTGCATCTAACCTGTCTAACCCCGTCAGAATTTTATATGTTTCTATGAGATCCCCTCTCATTCTTCTGAACTCCAGTGAATACAAGCCCAGTTGATCCAGTCTTTCTTGATAGGTCAGTCCCACCATCCCGGGAATCAGTCTGGTGAACCTTCGCTGCACTCCCTCAATAGCAAGAATGTCCTTCCTCAGGTTAGGAGACCAAAACTGTACACAATACTCCAGGTGTGGCCTCACCAATGCCCTGTACAACTGTAGCAACACCTCCCTGCCCCTGTACTCAAATCCCCTTGCTATGAAGGCCAACATGCCATTTGCTTTCTTAACCGCCTGCTGCACCTGCATGCCAACCTTCAATGACTGATGTACCATGACACCCAGGTCTCTTTGCACCTCCCCTTTTCCTAATCTGTCACCATTCAGATAATAGTCTGTCTCTCTGTTTTTACCACCAAAGTGGATAACCTCACATTTATCCACATTATACTTCATCTGCCATGCATTTGCCCACTCACCTAACCTATCCAAGTCGCTCTGCAGCCTCACAGCATCCTCCTCGCAGCTCACACTGCCACCCAACTTAGTGTCATCCGCAAATTTGGAGATACTACATTTAATCCCCTCATCTAAATCATTAATGTACAGTGTAAACAGCTGGGGCCCCAGCACAGAACCTTGCGGTACCCCACTAGTCACTGCCTGCCATTCTGAAAAGTACCCATTTACTCCTACTCTTTGCTTCCTGTCTGACAACCAGTTCTTAATGTTCTAGCCCACAGTATCGACCAGTTCCACAATACTACCAGCTTTTACCATACTGGACAATGGGGGCAGGGGCGGGGCGGTGGAATAACCAGTGTCATACTGCACTGGGTCCATTCCTTTTATGGAGGAGAGGGGATTTACACAGCAAGGGAAACAGAAACTGGGTTTCAGCAATGAGTGGGAGATTTGGAAAGTCCTGGGCGGCTCCCACATTGCCAGTCACTGCTGCTAGACCAGAGTCACCGCACCACACCAGTAAAACAGGATTAGCAATCTCGATTTTTTTTTAAAAATCAGGTCAAAACAAAAATCTGCCACCTCATCACAGTAATGAAATGTTTTTTTCAAGATATAAAGACCAACATTCCATTAGCCTTTTTGATTATTCATGACATTTTAATGATCTACGTATGTGGACCCCAAGTCTCTTTGGACCTCCACTGTTTTTAGCTTTTCAACATTTAGAATATACCCGGTTCTATACTTTTTAGGTCCAAAGTGGATGACAGCACATTTGCCTACGTTGAAATCCAAATGCCACACTTTTGCCAATTCACTTAATCAGTCGATATCGCTTTGTAATTTTATGCCTTCATCTATACTTCCTACAATGCTGCCGATCTTTGTGTCAATGGAAAATTTGGATATATTACTTTCTATGCCATCATTTAAGTCTTTAATAAATACTATGAATAGTTGAGGCCCCATCACAGATCCCTGTGGGACACCACTAGTCACATCCTGCCAATTTGAGTACATGCCCATTATCCTCAATGCCTGGCTCCTGCTGTTCAGCCAATTTCCTAACCTGGTCAATAATTTGCCCTCAATTCCGTAGGTTTCTACCTTAATTAACAGTCTCTTATGTGGGACTTTGGGACTGTGACAAATGCAAACTATTCCCCCTCGTCCTTCTTAAATTGTCTGCAGCCTTTGACATGGCTGACCACTCTATCCTTCTCCAACTTCGTCCAGCTGGGTGAGACTACACTCGTCTGGTTCCATTCTTATCTATCTAATCGTAGCCAGAGAATCATCGGCAATGGCTTCTCCTCCCGCATCGTTACCTCTGATGTCCCCCCAAGGATCTATCCTTGGCCCCTTCCCATTTCTCATCTACATGTTGTCCCTTAGTGACATCCGAAAACACAGCATCAGTTTTCACATGGATGTTGATGACATCCAGCTTTACCTCACTACTATTTCTCTCAACCCCTTCACAGCCTCAAAATTGTCAGACTGCTTATCGAGCAGAAAGTTTCCCCACCACAAACTCTGTTCCCTAGCCACTGACTCCATCCCTCTCCCCAACTTCTGTCTAAGTCTGAACCATACTGTTCGCAACCTTAGTGTCATATTTGACCCTGAAATGAGCTTTCGACATTACATCCACAGCATATCTAAGACAGCCTATTTCCGCCTCCGTAACATTGCCCATCTCCGCCCCTGCCTCAGCTCATCCGCTGCTGAAACCCTCATCCATGACTTTGTTACCTCGAGACTTGACTATTCCAATGCACGCCTGGCTAGCCTCCCACATTCTATCCTATGTAAACTTGAGGTCATCCAAAATTCCGATACTCGTGTCCTAATTCGCACCAAGTTCCACTCACCCATCACCTCTGTGCTCGCTCACCTACATTGGCTCCCAGTTATGCAACGCCTCGATTTCAAAATTCTCATCCTTGTTTTCAAATCCCTCCATGGCCTTTCCTCTCCCTATCTCGGTAATCTCTTTCAGCCTCACAACCCACTCCCTGCCCCAGAGATATCTGCGCTCCTCTAATTCTGTGCTCTTGAGCATCCCCGATTATAATCGCAACCATTGGTGACCGTGCCTTCTGTTGCCTAGGCCCTAAGCTCTGAAAATCCCTGCCTAAAACCTCTCCACCTCTCTTTCCTCCTTTAAAGCGCTCCTTAAAACCTACTTCTTTGACAAAGCTTTTGGCCATCCGTCCTAATTTCTCCTTATGTGGTTCAAATTCTTTGTTTCATAATACTCCTGCATTCGAACATTTCACTACATTAAAGGCACTATATAAATACAAGTTGTTGTTGTTGACTTTATCAAATGCCTTCTGGTCCATATAAATAACATCCATTGACATTCCCCTGTCCACTACTTTAGTCACCGCCTCAAAAAATTCAATCAGGCTTGTCAGGCACCACCCTTCCTTTCACAAATCCATGCTGGCTCTCTCTGATCAACTGAAAATTTGCAAGATGTTCAGTCGCCCTATCCTTAATTACAGACAACAAATGTTAGCTAACTGGTCTATAATTCCCTGGTTTCCCTCTCTCACCATTCTTAAATAGTGGAGTAACATGTGCAATTTTCCAATCTAAAGGAACAGTTCCTGAATTGAGATGAAGTACTTTTGATGTGTAGTCACAAACCTTATACAGTGTGAGAATACAGATAGCTACAGATACAATAAAACATTACAAGACTGCAAAGCATGGATTTCCAGGAACCTCGTCAGATTCTGTAATTTAGTTGAAGTTGAACCTTACAGTCAGAGAAGTCCAATTTGCATAACCTGTCCAATTTAAAACATCACATCAGAGTGGGTCTGCTGAATGCCACAGAACACTCAGACCAAACTCCACCTGGTTCCTCAAACTGTACACCAGAAATGCATCTCCAAAATAAAGGCCCAAGTGCATCTGTTTGAACATGTCCTTCAAAGCAGCAGCTCATTCTGGCTTTCAGTGAACTTGATGAGGAGTTAGGGATAGCCAGCAGATAATGCTCTGCAAGTGACAGGTGCACTTCTGAGGCGAGATTCATCAAAGACTCCTGATTGTACAAAAGCAAATCGGTGAGATGCTGAGAGGAGTCTCGGTTTCTTGCCCACGGGAACAATTACACACACTGCATCACACTGATGCTGAAGTTAGTGTGTAAACATTTGATGAGTCGGATGACTGATCTGACTCCCAATCACACTGGGAGCTAGAAAATGAACCTTCTCCCCCACCCCCCTCCACCCCCACCCACAGCCTGACTGCCCAGCAGTTGTGGTTTCAAATACTTCTCATCTATCCTGAGCTGTCTTTTAACCCCGGGATATTGGGACATCACAGGGCTTGAAAACCGGCTTCAGAAAGCAGTTGTGTGATATGGTTTGGAACGGCTAGTGCAAGATAATTCTCCAACCCCACACTGAGCTGCAGCACGAATTGCTCTGTTTGCTCGGCGCAGTGCAAGCAGAGCAAGGCCCACTTCAAACCTTTTTGCTCCTTGTTTTTAATTTTGTTTGAATCCTAAGATTTTAACGGTTCATTAATTGTGAACTTTCCCCCTTGACCCTGCTTCGCCATCTTTCCTGCAGACTGATGTGTTCGACATCGGGGTTTGCAACCTTTTTGCTTCTGAGGCCCCGCCGTTATAAAAATTCCATGGACCCCCTGTAACACACTAAAAGTATTTTTTCTGTATAGAAATTAACTATACAATTAAACGTATATTTATATATTGAGGCTCCCACCATTCTCCCTTCCTCCAACCTATACAGACTTACTCTTTGTCCTGAAGAGTAGCCCAAGGGGTTTCCTTAAAATGGAGTCCACCAAACCTGCTATCTGAGACCAGAGACAAAGATCTCACATTTATACAGAATCTCTCCCGTCCCCAGACAGGCCCAGTGTGTTTCACAGACCATGGACTGCTTCTGAAGTGCCAACACTGTTTTGTAGGAAATGCAGCAGCCAATTTATTCACAGCAAAGTGCCACAGAAAGCAAATAAGATTTGAGAGGATGGGGAGTTTCTGGTCATATTGGATGAGAGAGTGATCTTGGTCCAAGACACCAGGAGAACTCCCAGCTCTTCAAATAATGCCACCAGATGGTGAACAGGTACATAGGGTCTCCGTTTAACATTTCACCCAAACCATGACACCCCCAACAGTGCAGCACTCCCGCAGTGCTGGGCTGTATGTACTGGAGTGGGACATCAACCCACAACTTGTTCAATCAACTCCCAACTGAACCAAATTGACACCCAGCTACTGACAACTGATCATTTCACCGCTTGCATCCTCCTCTTATTCCGTGTTCTCACCACCTCAACTTCAGGAAGGCTGCAGAATTATTCAAATTTTTTAAAACTATTTTAAAACCATTTTGATCCCATGACACCACTCATGTTATGAAAAGCTGACTCATGTCTAGGACCTGTTCCATAGGCACCTCCAGTATCGCTCCTAATTCACCATTCTTCATCTGTGAGACAACAGTGAGTGTGGGGGAAAGGGACTGAAGATTCTCTCCTCACACTTTGCACAGGTAGCAGTGACTGGGAGCAGCAACTGTGAGTTTCGCTCCAGAATGCCTGGGTACTGAGACTAATTACAGAGTCTCCCAACTGGGTCAATGCTCTGGCTGAGATCCGCCAACTCAGCACTGGCCAGGAATTTGTGCTTTATTGATGGTCTGTTTGGATCAATGCACAATGCCCACCACTCCCTCTGCCTGCTCAGGTAGCCACTAAACAATAAGGGGATTTACCTGTGGAACTGATTTAGATTAGATTCTTCAGTCTTTCTTACAATCATCTTCATTTAACCAATCAAACCTTGACGTTCAAACAGAGAATAAAATATTTTTTTTTTTAAACTCTTCAAAAATTTACTGCTGAGAGATCAGAGAAATGACCAGTGAAAATTCCAACATACGGCCCTGGAGAAGCAGGGCTTGACTGACTCAGCACCAAGAATCCAAGAGCAATATTTTCATCATCTTCCGCGAGTTTCTCAGAGTCAGCAGACCCGAACCCCCAGTTGAGAGCCCCTGCTTTACATCCCTCCGATAGATAGCAATATTTACTCACTGCCCAGTATCTATAGAATCATAGAGGTTTACAGCACAGAGGGAGGCCATTTTGGCCCATCGTGTCTGTGCCGGCCAACAAGAGGCTATCCAGTCTAATCCCGCTTTCCAGTTCTCGGTCCATAACCCTGCAGGTCACGGCACTTCAAGTGCACATCCAAGTACTTTTTAAATGTGGTGAGGGTTCATGCCTCTATCACCCTTTCAGGCAGAGAGTTCCAGACCCCGACATCCCTCTGTGTGAAGAAGTTTCCCCTCAGATCCCCTCTAAATCTTCCACCAATTACTTAAAATTTATGCCTCCGGGTTGTTGACCCCTCTGCTAAGGGAAATAGGCCCTTTCTATCCACTATATCTCGGCCCCTCATAATTTTCTATACCTCAATGAGGTCTCCCCTCAGCTTCCTCCGTTCCAATGAAAATAAATCCAGCCTATCCTATCTGTCCTCATAGCTTAAGATTCTCCACTCCCGGTAATATCCTCGTAAATCTCCTCTGTACCCTCTCCAGTGCAATCACGTCCTTCCTGTAATGCAGTGACCAGAACTGCACGCAGTACTCCAGCTGTGGCCTAACCAGTGTTTTATACAGTTCAAGCATAACCCCCCTGATCTTATATTCTATGCCTCGGCTAATAAAGGCAAGTATTCCGTATGCCTTCTTTACCACCTTATCCACCTGGCCTGTTACCTTCAGGGATCTGTGGACATGCACTCCAAGGTCCCATTGTTCCTCTACACTTATCAGTGTCCTACCATTCCCTTTCCTTGTTAACCCTCCCCAAATGCATACCTCACACTTCTCTGGATTACATTCCATTTGCCACCATTCTGGCCACCTGACCAGTTGATTGATATCTTCCTGCAGTCTACAGCTTTATTCTTCATTATCAACCACACAGCCGATTTTATAATCATCTGCAAACTTCTTAATCATACCCCCATATTCAAGTCTAGATCATTGATGTATACCACAAAAAGCAAGGGACCGAGTACTGAGCCCTGCGGAACCCCACTGGAAACATCCTTCCAGTCACAAAAACACCCTGCCTCTGATCCAATTTTGGATCCAACTTGCCACTTTGCCCTGGATCCCATGGGCTTTTACTGAAGTACTTACATTTATAAAACATTTCATCATATTTTGTTAATACTTCTCTCAGTGCTTCAATGAATTATTTTTGAAGTGCTGGTGCTGCATTGTTGGGAGCATTGTACAGAAAACTTCACCCTGCATCTGATTATGCTACTGGAGTGCTGGACACAGTTGGTGTTAAAAGTGCTTTAAAAAATTCCATTCAGCAAAACACACATTCCTCAACTTCAAAAAAAATCCAATCCTTCATCAAAAATATCCATTTATATCCATGCACAGCTCCTGCTGCCCTGCGCATGGTGGGTCAAGGGTCACAGTATTGAAAGGGAAGTGGGGAGAGTGACCATCACAAGTGAAAAGAAGTTTGTAAGAGTTTGACCCAGGGACAGTAAAGCAATTGTTTTTTCATTGACTCCTGAAATTAAGTGCTTTCCACTGCAACTAAATAGATACATACCACTGCATAAATAAATCGTTTGTCTGAACAACTGTCATCTTTGAATTCTCAGTATAAACAACAAGGTAGCTTCAGTAACCATTTAACATATGTCAGAAAATATAAAGACCCTTTCTGAGCCTCTCAAGTAAAAATAGGCACTTGAAAATAGTGCTCGTAAAATTTGCTTCACATTAAGTCTGGCTCATTTTAAAGCCATGTGGAAAAGCAAACCAATAATTACTGTTCGGGCCTGAAGGAAGACATATTTTGAGTGTTGTACTTATTACTTGAGGGAATCCCTATAGTGCATGTGTTCAGACTACATACAGCAAGCTGGAAATGTCAAGCATAGGTGGAGCTGTTAATTCTCTTTCCTGTCAAATTAACAGCTTCTGGAAGAATATGAACTCAAAGCCCAAGCTTTCCACAGAGGCATGTTTGCAGTCTCAGGTAAAAACATTAATGAAGGTTTGCAAAGACACAAAAGGATTTTCTAGACAAGTTTAATAATGTTATTGTGAACATCTATTATTGAGAAATCCTACTTTCAATGTTTGGTATCCTGTGTAGTGGCTGCCTGATCAACAGAAGAGCAGCTAAAGAAAGGTTGTAAAAAGCTTCTGAGCATATGATTGGCACGGTTGCTGGTCATGTTCAAGTTACTCCTTTAAATTGCCCACAAACTGAGTTCTGGTTTGTTACTGTAAAAGAAACATGTGAGAATCCACTGCACTGTCACAAAAGCTGGGAAGAGGTGAAAATGCTGATTGATGAGGAAAGGTCATCTTATTCAGGCTGCGAACAGCCATTATTAGAAAGCCATTTGCCAGATAAATGAAGTAACGCATCCTTTTACACAGTGACAATCACTCGGGGATAAAAAGAATATCTGTGAATGCCGGAAATCTGAAAAAAAAAGAGCAAGGCTAGGTAAGTACAGCAAGTCAGTCTGCAATTATTGCTTTGAGTGGATAAACTCCATTCCAATTGAAAAAGGAAGGGACCCAAACCAGAAGTGGAGGGAAGAATGAGTAATAGTGATCAGAAGATAAACACCAACCATTATTATAAAGAGGCAGAGCACGGGATTAGCAGATTGTGAACCTTTTAAAAATGGAAAGAGGTGAAAATGCTGGATGAAGTTGAAAGGGGCCTCTCAGGCTGTCTGTGAAAAGGCATTAGAAAAACCAACAGTGATTGCCGGTGACATCCGCTTACCGTATAACACGTGTTGACACAATCAGATGTTGAATGGGTGGGTGGGGGGGGGGGGGGGGGGTGGTGAAAGGTCACCAGTACACCACAGTCCAGCTACCCTGCTCCCAAGTACACACTATCCAACAACAGCATACAACCAGTCGCTCATGTACAGCACTGCAACTCATTTTGCAAAATAAATAAACTTTTCAAATCGAGGTTCTTGAAGTGTCCAGGTCTGGGCCAGCTGCTCAGCAGGGACAGCAACATGGTAGAACATGAGATGGCTGCGCACATTTCTGGACAATACAAGAAGTAACTCAGCACAGGCGCACAGAGACATTGTGCCAACAAAAGGTGACACGGACCAGCAAGAGGTGAGAGCACACGTTGCTGATGGGAAGAGCTCAGAGGCAGCACAGCGCACCAGAGCAGAGCTAGAGCAGGCTGTGTGGGACACCTTCCAACTACTGAAGCCTCTGGCAAATGCTCAAGGTAAACAATGCAATGTGGAAATCAGGAAGATTCAGCGGAACAAATCAAAATACAGCAGTTCCAGGCAGACTTTGGGACTGCAGGGGCGGGAGGGACCAATTAGTTTCCACTTAAATGTTTAAAATGATTTGTACTTATAAAATACCTTACTATGTCTCTCACAACCACTTTGCACAATTATTGATTTTGGGTGCAGCGACTGTTACCCTGTAGGCAAATGCAAATGCAATGACCAATTACGCTCTGAGGTGACGTTCGTTGTTGGACAGGACAGCACTCTGGTAGTCTTCAAAGTGTCATGAGATCTTCAGTCTCCATCACAGAACACGCAAGCAGAGCCTCTGATTGTACTGAAATGTAAAGCAAGCAAATGAATTGAACGGAACTGCCGTCAGCATCCAAATGTACTGCATGGAATTGCTGACCCCTCCAAATGTACTGAACTGTCTTCCAATGTATTGTGCAAATTTTTATATGAATAAAGTATATTTTGAAATTTTTAAAAAAGCAAGCAGAGCCTCTGACTCAAGAGAGGAGAGTGTTAGCTCTGAGCCAAGCAGCCACATTCTCAATACAGGCACTGTAGAGTTGGGAAGAATTTGAAAAATCTACATCATACAAATTGATATTTGCTCCAGACAATGGAAATTAATGGTGATGAATTGTTTCAAATCCCAATTTGTTCTGAGGCAATTCGGAGACAAAGCTAGATAAATGAAGGTTGATTATTTTACAATCTCAGATTAGAAAACAAGGGTAACTCAGAAACAAGAGATAAGGGAGACCCAGCAGCACGTGGTGGGGTACAAAGAGAATGGTGAGTAGAAGTGGCAGGGAAGAATAACACTATCTCCTCTACCCTCCGCACAGTGCTCTGAATATTGCTCTATCAGCACAGGCAAAAGCAAGTCCTCCTGATAAAGTTCAGAAAGCTGAGCAGCGTCACAGAACCTTCCAGAAAGGTTCAACAAGGTCCACCCCCACAACTGTTTCCAGGCCAACATGTTAAGTGATGCAATAGAGCCATTCAGAGCAGAAAATACCCACCTTTGAATCATTGGCCTGCACTGGGCAAGCTAACTCCAGCTAGGGCAGACCCGAGGGTGGGCGAGAGTTTAAACACAAGTCCAGGCTCAGTAGTAATTACCCTCTCCCACCCCATGGTTAACTGACCCACCAAGGCTCACTGTCTAGGGCTCGGGAGTAAAAGATGTCCAATTGGGTGAGGGTACCATGCTCATGGAACCAGAAGCTTGCATCAGTTTCCAGCCTCAGAAAAAGGGTGGGGAAGAGAGAGAAATTTTCTGGAAAGGGTGTGAAACACAAAGGACAAGTGGCTGTCGGGATCACACCTTCGCAATCAGGTTGCTTGTTCCTTTACTCCCCACCACCCCCCACAATATATTTTCACATTACACATGCAAATGGCGTAATGGAACAAAACAAAAAGCTGCAAACTTTATGTTGCCAAGAATTAGAGGCTCAAGACACCTGCATTACAATGACAGGGATTGGGAGGAAGTTAGAAAAATAGATTTCTGAGCAATGCCTAACTAACAGCCTGTGAACTTGGTGCAGGAAACGGAGTGGAAGCCACAGCAGCGCCCAGATTGTGAAGGATACCACATCCTGCAGAGAAAGAAAAGAATCGGGATAATCAGAGCCTTAGCCAATGTCAACATGCCCCCAGAATGGCATCGAGAGTGGCTATCAGCTTCCCGTCGTTCTACAAACTGAAATGCAAAGTGTTTACATCGCACGGACAGAGACTGAAATTCTCTTCAGGAAGATTTTCCCCTCAAAATGCACTAAAACAGCACGCCGACAGAAATTCTATTGCTGCACACCAGTTACAGGATGTATGTATGCACTGTGCCCAGGTAGGAAGCACCAGGATAAATGTACAAATTAAAACACTGTAAAGCACTCAGAGTGTGAAAGCCCCACCCTGAGCCGTGTAATTAGTAGTTAGGTGCGCCATCAATATTTTATGTGACATGAATGCACAACTCTGTTAATTACTACATAACTTCCCACAGTGACACACAGCCTTGGAGAATCACATTGTTGGGGTTACTTTAATCTGGGCAATTAGATTTCTTGCACCATCTGAAGGCCTGCAGGCAAGCACTAATTCCAATTCCCTATTCAGAGATCAATGCTGGAAATCACCTAACTTGCACAAGGACAAATTCCTCACCAACAGAACTAGTTCCAAAACACTGGTGCTTTCCTGAAGCAAGCAAACGCATGCCAAGTACGAAACTACAGAGGTAAGAAGATATCCCCGTAAGTCTTCTCGAATTACAGAGTTTTAGGAGTGCAATATAACAGCTGTTGCGCTGACTGTATGGAATGCACTGCTCAGATTTTCAACCATATGAAATCCAAGTCATTATTCGATCGATGCAAAATGTACTACTTTTAGATGGAATGGGTGAGGTGGTACACTGCCCTCTAAGCTCGGTGAACTGGGACTGAGGACACCAAAGTCTTCACCCGCCAATAGTACGCCTGGTGTAGCAGCATCAGCCCAGGTACCAGTCAGTGGAAATCCACAGCAAGTGCCCACAAATTGATAATTTCGTCAAGAAATGGGAAAATCCAATTTAGTGCAGTAGGTCAGGGTTTTCCAAGTTTATTAACTTCATGGGCTGTGTGCTATGGAGCCATTGGGGTCCACATATAAAGTTTAATTCCCCATATCCCATTAATTTGCAGATATTTCAAGTTACTGATCTTGGCGCTGTGAATTAGGATTTATCCACCAATGAGAACAGTTCTTTTCAACCCCCCCATCCCCGACCCACAAAATTCAAATAGGACAAACTAACCAATAAGAAATATAAGCGTAGATAGAAATGGGTGCCTGGGCTTCAAGTGCTGCAACTTGGACAGCTAGCTCTGCAGTAGGGGAGGTGAGAATATGACACTTTATCTTTGGGCTACTGAGTCTGAATCCAGCCTGGACAGATGGCAATCTCCTCTAACACCAAGGTATACTGACTTGGTGTTGTTATTGGGACCAGCATACTGAATCCACAAGAGTAGATGGGGTCAAAGTGTTCCAATTATACCATAGGTGCGCCACAAGGCAGTGCCAATGCTGAAGGTTTTTAGGCGCAAGTATTCCCATATGTGATATTTTAAAACAGATATACACTTAGCATGTTCGACAGGTGGATCAGACCAGCAGTGGCACACAGTACCAGGAGATTCCGATAGTTCACTGGAAGCTGCACACTGCAGAACTCCATTAAATTGGCCATCTGTGTGTTTCATTCTCCTATTTTGGGATGGATGGAGTTTTAATGAATTAGTGAAAACCTGAGCAGTCTGTAGCCAAGGAGCAACTGTGCTCCACACCCGAGAGATGAATGGCCAGCTGTATCTCTGGTCAGGGTGCTCAATCTCCATTACGCTCATTGGGACGGGGTTTTACTTTGTTCCTCTGCCATTTTCTGCCAACTCCACTCTCTCACCCACTACCTGCTCCTAGGCCTCGATAATCTGAAGGAACCAGATGAGAAGCCTTCATTGCCTCGTTCACAAACATTCCATCGTGGTAAGAAAGCACTTCCCCCAACAATCTCAGCAGTATTAATAACTCATTCAAGATGGATACTGTGGGTATAAAGTCAAATTATACTGCTTTTATGTCACTGTTCTGCATTTCTATTCAAGCTGTTGAATAAAATAACCAGGGAAATCATGAGTAGCTCTACAGGCCATCATGCAGACTCCAGTACTGCCATCTCACACAAGTAACCTTTGCCTACTAAATACCAACTTGCAATTAAAAAAAAATACTGCATATGCATCAATTGCTGCAGCATATCAGCCCCTCAATTTGAGCATTCCCAACATTCCTCCTGTGTGCTGTGAGTAAACTCTGTGCCCCTGTCAACATACAACAGATGAAGTCAATGAAAATGGTCTGTTTATGTGAAATAACCAGTTAAACTAAAAAAAAAAGCTTTTAAGCATCAGGCTGAAGCTCAAAGTGCAGGGAGATTTACATCTTATAGTTCTCCATACATTGTTGGTTTTGGCCTTTTGAAGGATGTGGTGCATTTCCCACCAGTTCTTGAAAAGTTTTTCTCCTGCTACTCACTTCTGTCAGCGAACTGATCATTTTAAAAACAGAAAAGAAAAGCAGAAAGTGGTGTAACCACACACAGCAGGTCCATCAGCACCAAATGCAGCCATTTCATCGATGTACTACTGGACTAACTAACCCTCTGAGGTTGACAGCGGCAATTCACCTTTTTTTTGCATCACCAGGTTGTTCCCCTCCCCTGCTAGCTTCTTGTTGGGGTACTGCGCCATTAGCCACGTGTGAACCTTGACGGTAAGTGTTAGTGGGCTATTCACCACTAGTGGCATCACACCTGAACCGCTTTCCTGACACGGGGTAAATAGGTGGCAACCAGGAGGGGGATTGTTCCCTCTCTAACCTCACTGAGGTCACTAGCAGTGCCTAAACACCACCCAATTGAGATTGTTAATACAATACGGACTGGAGCTGGAACATGGCACTTGCCTGGTCTTTACACCTCTGCTACTTATTGGATGAACTCTGAGCCACGCATTTCTTCACCACAACCTTAAACACTAATCAAAGAAAAAATCTTTCTGCTCTAACTTGGAAGCACCTTTTTGCCCCACAATCCACCCTTTTTCAACGAATGCTGCCTCATGTACTACCCTGGACCATGTCTCACTGACCACCCATATCTCACCTCACACTCTGCCCTCAGCTACTCCTTCTCTTCAAACTGACCATCATCCTTATTCAACACCATGATCAATACAAACGTGCCAACCTTTACTGCTACGCTGCGTGATTTCAGGCACTGGGGAAAGTGAAGCGACATTTTTTTATGGCCTCTGACTATTTTCAGAATACGTTTTTGTCCAACATTTTGATTTTTTTCCTTCTGAATTTGCAAAAGATGTCAGAAATCAGAGTGACTATTTGCACTAGTTTTTTGTGTGTCCTTCTGCGCATGCGCACATTGGACTCCGCCTCCTTTTTGAGCATGGGCCCTTGATTCGGTCGCGCATGCGCAGTGCGACGTACGAGGAAGGCGGAAGTGGAGCCAAACTACGAGCCACATGGAACTGCTGCTAGCTTTTGGATTATTTGGAAGATTTTTGCGACCTTCTGTAGGATAGAAAACATCGTAGGTAGTGGGAGAGAGTTGGGCTGTGGGCGGGTAGCGGTGGGGTGATCAGGAATTTGGGCTGGGGGGGCAGTCAGGAACTTGGGCTTTGGGGGGGCATGAACTTGTGCAGGGATGGGGAGCTCTGTCCCGTTTGGGGTTTGAAGTCAGAATGGCTCGAATTACACTTGTTCTAATTACACATTCCAGAGAAACTGCTGGGTGTGGTTTATCCTCCAAGGGAACCAATCAGCAATCAGGTCATGTGAGCGTATCAGAGACAATCAGAGCTTTTTGCTAGTGCAAATAGCTGCGTCTGTCAAAAATGGAGCTCCTTCCAAGAACATATCTAAAACATTTTGTCTGGTCATTATCCCATTGCTGTTTGTAGGATCTTTGTGTGTGCAAATTTGCTATGACATTTCTTACATTACAACAGTGACTACACTTCAAAAAAAGTACTTAACTGGCTGTATGTAAAAAAAAAACTCATCATCTACAGAAACATTCTGGATCATATGAATGTAGAAATAGATTAGAAGTCCAAACTACGTAATTCACTGCACTGGGAAGAATCAGTATCTTTAGTCTGTGTCTATCAGCATAAGGCAGCTCAGGCGAACGATTAGGGACCTACATCCTGACTTGCCTGTTGTCACAACCAGCTTTAATCTCTCTAGTCAGATGGTTCCCTCCCTGTCCTGGGCAAGCAAACAATTGGGTAATAATGAAGTATTGCTCGGAACATTCTCCGCTCTTGAGAAATACATATTTATTTTCATTGAAAACTGGCGAGTTAAATTAGAGTCCCCAGATTAACAAGGCAGGGAGTCAGAGAACAGATTACTTTTTTTTTTTAAGGAGTGGGGTGGTTGCAGGAAGTCAGGATCTCTGTATACGGTGTATTACTCCTTCAAAAGATAACTTGGTTTTTGTAACAATTAGATCTGGTTCCACAGCCACACAAGGATTGTGCAGTGAATTTGTGAAGTACTCTTAATTATTTCTGTCCAATTGGCTGCAATCTATAAAAACAAAAGGGACCAGAATTTTCTGCCAAAGTAACGGTGAGGCAAATGCTTTCTATGGACTCTGTTACTTAGACACATATTTACTTTTGAAAGAGCCTGTCTGCGTAATGAGACACAGCCCACACGACAGATAAAACTGGACCACCTTTTTTGCTGCCTTAGTTTCATTGGACCAGATGTCCCCATTTCCTGTGATTGTGCCTTGATCAGTTTTTGAGTGGGGCAGAAGAGAGAAGGACCAGCTTTGGTGTTATGAGGTTAACTGACTTTTTAAAAAAAATATGATTTCACTTGTAATCGGTACATGGACATTTCCCTCGGAATGCAAATGGGAGCTTTCCATGCCCAAACTCTTATTTCATTTAAGAGGGTGAGAGAAAGTGGGGAATGGAAGCCATCAGGGACAGCGACGTAGCAAGTGAACCTAACTTTCTCCACTATACAATGTGGATATGGCAACATAATGCCCGGATTTTGCAGTCAGGAGCGCATGAACAGCGCCAGTCATTCATTACCCTTACCCACAGACTTTCCTGGGCTTTTGCATTGGAACTTGCAGTGACTGGAGAGCCAAAACAATGCAGTGCCCTCTACAGGGGATCTGGGACCTGTGTGAGCAGGTCAGGCAGCTGTGTATCTCCTTCACCAATCAGACTGAAGAATTATTAATGAACAGCTTAGCATCTGAGCCAGGAAGTGTCAGTTAGAATATTTAATTCAATGTCAAATCATGTAGAGAAAGTAAAATAAAGGGAAAGATGGGATTAAGAGAGAGAGAAAAATAGGGACAGTGGAGAGAAAACATGAAAAAAATTACTTAATTAAAAAAAAAATCTAACAAGATTTAAAATCTCAAGCCAGAGGGGTTGTTTGGCAGAAATTAAGACTTAGCACACTGTTGAAAATTCACTTACACTAGAATAGACAAGCCCCAACTTTGTCTGGAGTATTTAGTGGGTAACTATCAAGTAAATAACTTCAACTTCCTGATTTCTGCATTTCACTGTGCATGTGCGGATGTCAAAAGTTATTGTCTGATTTATTCCTGAATAACAGTGAGCGCTGATAGCCTTACCGTTATTTTTACTGTAAAATCCGGCTCATTAGATTGAGTGGTCAACCACATTGAAAGCCACAGAAGTAAAGAAAGGGATGACTTGTTAATACACCACAGTCCCAGTCAATGTCAATAAGATACCACTGGGGACCTTGACCATGGTGTGGATGGAAGAAGCGATCAGCCTTGGCTCAGTGGTAGCACTCTAACCTCTTCATTCAGAAGGTCGTGGGTTCAAGCCCCACTCCAGAGTCTTGAGCACATAATCTAGGCTGGCACTCCAGTGCAGTACTGAGGGAGTGCTACACTGTCAGAGGTGCTATATTTAAGATGAGCTGTTAAACCGAGGACCCGCAGTCCCGATCAGGTGGATGTAAAAAATCCCACGGCACTCTTCATACGAACATACGAATCTGACAGGCAGGAAAAGAACAGCCAGTCCATCAAGCCTGCCCCAGAAGAGCAGGGGTGTTCTCCCCGGAGTCCTGCCCAATATTTATCCCTCAAACAACCGCTAAAAACAAATAATCTCATTGCTGTTTGTGGGGGCCTTGCTGTACGCAAATTGGCTGCCGTGTTTCCTACATTACAAGTGACTGCACTTAAAAAAAACAAGTACTTAATTGGTTCTAAAGCACTTTGGGACATCCCGAGGTCCTGAAAGGCGTGATATAAATGCATGTTCTTCTTCAGACTTAAGAACTTTGAACCGGGAATGTTGGGAGGGATAATACAACAACAAGGACTTTTATTTATATAGCGCCTTTAACGTAGTAAAATGTCCCAAGGTGCTCCACAGGAATGTTATAAGACAAAAGTTTTGACACCGAGCCACATAAGGAATTAGGGCAGATGACCAAAAGCTTGGTCAAAGAGGTAGGTTTTAATGAGTGTCTTAAAGGAGAAAAGAGAAGCAGAGAGGTTTAAGGAGAGAATCCCAGACCTTAGGGCCTAGGCAACTAAAGGCACGGCCACCAATGTTTGAGCAATTATAATCAGGGATGCTCAAGAATTAGGAACGCCGATATCTCAGGGAGGTTGTGGGAGGACATGTTGAAGAGTCTTAAAAAGGCAAGGGGGAAGGTTAAAAATGAGGTGGCAATCAGAGGGAAAGAAGAACCAAGGGTGCATTTTTTAAGGAGAGAGTGATGACAGAATTAAAGTTAGCAGATGGACAAGCTTCACTAGTTGAATGACCTTTTCCCTTACTTGACTGTTGCTACGGAAAGTTACAGAGGAGTCACTTATTCAAAGCACTCCCCAATCTGTATTCATGGTTTCCTGCAGTTGATAGGCTCCAGATTGGCTCTCAAATGAGTTCACAGTAACGACACTCATTGCTTTCATGGAGCTGCTCCAGACCTTTCCCAGTCGACGAATCTGTCGAGCAGTCTAACAGTGGGGAGGAGACCTAACGCAGCAGCGAAAGATGACACTTTATTTTCCCAAATGGAGATAATTTTTCGGAACGTTTATTTGTTGAATTTGAAATGGGGAGTGCTTTGAATAAAATGTCGTCCTCCACAACATTCCTTCCTCTGCAATAATTTGAACAAAACCTGGCGGATATTCTGCTGCCTTTTTACATACTGCTCAAGACGGGATAGGTACCAGAGGCCCAACCTGGCCATTAAATCTGCATTTGGCAATGCATCTGTCATTGACGTATCATCCAATAAACAGTCCCTGTCAGAGCTATAAAAGCCTGTCATTAAGGAGCACTGAAGGTCTCTTTACAGTCACTGTGTACAAACAAACCAGTGCTGACAAAGGAAGCATCAAACACATAACTGGCAACACAACTCACTTTAAAAGCAACGGCAGTGCATTTGTTTTACTTACTGGAATTAGCTGAGGTGTTTTAGACCAGGAAAAATACCAGCCAACAATATCTCTTGTAAATCTCATGACAGAGAGAGAAAGAGAGAAAGAGAAAGGAGGAGAAAGAGAGAGAGAGAGAAAGAGAAAGAGAGAAAGAGAAAGAGGGAAAGAGAGAGAGAGAGAAAAAAAGAGAAGAACGAAAGAGCTTTTAAATATTGCCTTTCACGACCTCGGGAAATCCCAAAGTGCTTTATTTCCAATAAACTGCGTTTGAAGTGCAGACACTGTTCTAATGTACAAAACACAGCAGCCAATTTGCACACAGCAAGTTCCCACAAACAGAAATAAAATAACAGACCAAATAATCTGTTTTCGAGACAATGGCTGTGGGATAAATGCTGGGCAAGACATCGTGGGATCTTATACGTCCATCTGAGGGCAGATTTAACATCTCATCCAAAAGGCGGCACCTCCGACAGCACTCCCTCAGTGCTGCACTGAAGGGTTAGCCTCTGCAGCGAGGCTTGAACCCAAGATGATCTGACTCAGAGGCGAGTGTGCTACCACAGGGCTGGCACCGTTAGATGTTAGAAAGTTCAGATCTCAATTTCAAATACAAAAGTCAAAAAGTGAACGCAATGTATGATTCACAGGCTGATCACCTTCATAAACATTTCAGTTTGATCAATTTTATTCCCCTTCTTAAAATGACACAAATCATTAAAGACTAGAATAGTCCATAAAAGTGCTGAATAGTGCACACTGGGTACAGATATTTTGACTTGCCCAGTGTGTCATTTGCAGGTTACACCACATTAAGCCCATCAATCAAACACGTACATAAATTACTCTACAATTTACTCTTCTGTCGTCTCCTCACCTCTCCATTTTCCATCCTCAAGTTTTCAAGCCCAGATCGAACACACTCACTATTACCTATTTCGTCTTCAACCTTGGTCAAAGCAGGCAAATTCACAGCACAGCTTAAAGTGAAATAAGAGAGCTGAGCAGCCAACAGCTGGGTCTGTGGGTATTCGGCACTATCACCAGGACAAATTCTCGCCTCCCTGCCGCCCACCCCCACAGCAGGTCTCCCAAGACAGAGGATTACTGTGATTCAGCCCCGATTGCAGCTCCTGAAACAAGCAATCTGTCCATGTCTATGGGCCCAAGTTTCCACATGATTTGCGGCTGATTTTTTAGGAGCAACTGGTGGAGAACGGACTATCTTAGAAATCGCAATTCTCCACATTTTTTTTTCTGCAGTTCTAGTCAGGTAGAACAGTTCTACTTTGGAACAGAATTTTTTCTTCAAAAGGGGGCGTGTCCGGCCACTGACGCCTGATTTCAAAGTTTTCACAGTGAAAACGTACTCCAAACTAAAGTAGAATGGAGCAAGTGAAGATTTTTGTAGAACTGAAAAAACCTCTTTCTACACATTAAAAAATCAGGCGCAGGTTACAAATTAGGCGTCCAGAACGAGGTGGGGGGGGGGGGGGGGGTGAGGGGGGAGGGAAGGGAAGTCATTAAATTCTACAATAAATCCTTATTTATACTTCTACAAATATTATACAAATAAATCCAACCTGAATAAACATTTATAAGCAAAGAAAAGATTAAATAAACCATCTTCCTACCTGTGTGAAAGTGCTTCAGGCATGGAGAATTCAGCAGTCAGCCTGAGGCGCCCGTTCTTCCCGCCCGGGGGGGGGGGGGGGGGGGGGGGGAGGGAAGAGGAGGCGCCCGTTCTTTCCCGCGGGGGGGGGCGCCCGTTCTTCCCGCGGGGGGGGGGGGGGGTAAGGAGGCGCCCGTTCTTCCCGCGGGGGGGGGGGGGGGGGGGGGGAGGAGACAGTGAGAAGGCTGCAAGTGCTGATGGCAATGTGCTTTTATTAAAAAAATGTTCAAAAATTAAACAGCTACAAATAACTACAAAAATGGCCGAGTGCCAATGTTTTTTTCACACTGAGCATGCGCGAACGCTCCAACGCGCACGCGCAGCGTTGCCGACAGGAAAAAAACTAATTGAAATAGTACCCGCCCCCTCCCATTTACAAAATCGGCGCGAGTGTAGGCTCCGCCCCCCTGGGCGCCGCGCCAGGCAGACAAGGAGCTGCAGAACGCTCCAGAATCGCGTTTTTTTTTTAGGCGCCTTTTTAGGCGCGAAAAACGGGCGCCCAGCTCGGAAAGGCGCCTGTTTTTTATCGTGTGGAAACTTGGGCCCTATGTATGTAATCGCATCGACTAAGAAAGAGGGAGGGAAAGAGCATCCTTATGCAGGCAAGATGTACACGTGCGCAGGCACCCGCACACACCACACACACACACACCCCATACACACGTCTGTGGGAGAAGCACAGATGCAAATTATCTCCACAGAACACACCCTAATCAACAAGCCTTCCTCTCCATCCGGCAAACAGAACACACACCACAGGAACAGAGTTCAATATAAAATTACAAACCACTTGCCTCACTTCAAGCGTTCGATAGACCCAGCTTCATTTTTATCCTGTAATCTATCCTTGGACCTCAAACTATTCTTTGCCCAATTATATCACAACTGAATAAGATATGAAAAGCCACACCGTATCGAAAGATGGCTTTCCTATTGTAAATAAAGGAGCACCTGCAATTACTGGCCCTGCACGCACCCACCCATTGCACCTTCAATAAGTAGCACTAACTATACCCCGAGTGCCCACCCACCCATTGCACCTTCAATAAGGAATGGCACTAACTATATGACCTTACCCAGCATCCATTGTCCCTCTAGCTCATTTAAATAATTTATTACAGATGATCTCAAAATCAAATTGTGAATGTTTATTTTAATACTTGAATACCTAAACACTATCTACTAATTCAAATTCTTCCAGCGACATTAGTGAAATGTAGAAAGTAGGAAAACATTTTGAAAAGTAGGGTGAAATTACAGGGCCTTGGTGGGGAATATGTTCAAATGGTACAATTCAACTCTCTGATCAGGAGGCTGCAATGCTACCAATGTAGAGATTTCAAGGGGAAAAAGAGAGCCAGACAATTAAACAGGACTTTAATCTGCTGGAAATCCCCAAGCCAGCACTGATGCTGCATGCTCACACTCCAGCCGTGTTAGCCATCACACGGTAAATGGACCCATCGGTTACTCTGGGTAAAAGGTGTTCCAAGAATGCAGAATCACACCCAGTACCCATCAACCCCCACACTTAGAGATTTTAATAAAAGTTCAACGCTCTTCAAATGAGATTTAGAAATGTGTATCTTTGGAATTCTCTACCCCAGAGGGCTGTGGATGCTGAGTTGTTGAGTATATTCAAGGCTGAAAAGATAGATTTTTGGACTCTAGATGAATGAAGGGCTATGGAGATCGGGTGGGAAGGTGGAGTTGAGATCAAAGAGCAGCCGTGATCTTATTGAATGGCGGAGCAGGCTCGAGGGGCCTTATGGGCTGCTCCTGCTCCTATTTCTTATGTTCTTATTTAATATAGAACTACCTGTACTATGGGAACCAAGGAAACCCGAAAACCTGAGACATGAAAATAAGAGCAGCCTCGGTGAATAAAGGGGGGATGCTGATGATGATGATGCTGCTGATGCTCTATTCCCCCCCTCCAGTGTGGAGCCATCACATTCCTACACTGTCACAACAACATACATGTGTCAAAGCAAACTCGCAGATACATATGTCAATCTAGACACATCCTCAGCATCACACTAACATTTACAAATTATGAAATATATGTTCCCCAAAACTTATACATTATCTTTTGAGACTGTTGCACATACTGCAGCACCAAGTGACTTTGATAACATTTAATTCTCCTCAACTCATAAAACAGATTTATGGCCTTTTTCAAAAAACAGGATTTAAGAGGAATGAAATAGTGTAGTACACAATACTTCAACCCATGGGACATACACCTCCTCTGGCAGTCTTACCTGAGCTGAGTCTTCAGGTAGTGTATCCCTTTACCGAGCTTCCCTTTGACCTCCTTCTCACCAACTGCAGCCAAAGTCAGCTGGGAGAACAGAACTTGCTGAGATTTCTCAGTCAGAAGAGGGCCCTTTTACTACACTGTCTGATTAAAGTCAAGCTAAACACAAAGCAGAATTAAGTAAACTAGCCAATATCACTGTCAGATGGTGGTTTTGTGTCAATCAACCAGCCATTTAAATACGTCCCCACATCACAGGCAGACTGGGTTACATCACACCACCTCGGAAGGAGCCGCAGCAATGCACTGATTCCCAATAGCAGTTTTCCAACCAATCATTCCTTAAAAGATCAATATGTGGCATATCAGTGGTGAAATTTGTTTTGAGTGGACTCAACATCAATCAACTGTGATGTTGGCACAGGATCGGTTTAATGCTTCAAAAAATCTGTGAGGTTGGGGAGTACATAGAACTGAATGAATTACCTTCTTTAAGACAGCATCTCAATTATCCGCACATCAAACATGGCAGTATTCCAATGACACCCGAGCAGCCTTCCCAGGCTTCAAAGGTTCTTTTCTTTGACTGGGTCAATGTGATGATCAATTAGGATGCCCTGCCAATATTGCAAGTCTGCTCAAACACATGTCATAATGTTACGCCAATAAAGGATTAGAGTTCAGAAGCACACTGTCAACTGATCACTGCACATTCCTCATCCACAATCTGATTCGTCCAAAATTAATTTTTGGGTTGAGATTCTTCACATCACAGGTGCTGTGCCACAGAACCCAACAGCTGAGCAGTGCTAAAACTACAATCTACCAACCAAAGCTCAAATGTTGAGAACCCTCGCTGTTAATATGTATAAAAATGAAACACTGCACATCACAAAAAATCCAATCTGTATGGAAGGTGGTTACGGGTGTAACACGCATTCACAGGTTCGAGCTCCATCACATACCGTCATCGTATCACGGCCCAGGAACACACTCCAATCACCTGCTTTCCGTACATGTGATTCTGTGGAGACGTAAATGGCATACAGTAGGTGTGACCTTTCACCTTTAGGATCTATTGCTCGAGTCCAGCTCAAACTGATGGGATGAAAGGCTCCTCTAACTATTGGGTGCAAATGTCCCATTCAAAAAGAGATTGGACCCTTGATTGAATTCCTAATTCAACACGCAAGTGCGCAGAGCTCGACACTAATCAACACCGATGCTCATTTGTATACAGAATATGGAAAGGCCAAAGACACACCCCAGGTTTCACCTGCTGCCTCTGACTGAAACTAGCAATGGTGGCAAAGCTAAATCAGGCCCGGTATTGGAGTGGGCCATTTTTTGGGTGTGGTTGACCCCCGAAGGAAACAGAGGAAACAGATCAGTAGCATGAGAGATTCCACAAGAGTGGCTGGTGTGAGACAGGGAAACAGGAGAGGGGGAGCATTACTCTGCCAAAGGCTGCACCCACCATAGCAAGCTGACCCTGGACAACAGATCGCAAGCGATGTTCTACGCACCAACATTGGCATCTCACAACTCAACTAGCACAAATAAAGCACCAGCAAAAAAACAAACTCAAGACTTTGTTGCACCTTTACACTGGAATATATTTCTTCTAGCATAAACTTCCATTTTTGCTGTTTTGTTTCCTGATGCCTCGCCCTTTTAACCAAATCAGCTGACTGGAGCCCAAGTATTCACCGACTATCACTCTGACCTGTTGATTGCTGACAGTACCTGTACCCTGCTTCATACTGTGGTAACAGTGACCAATTACCTCTATTAAACTGCTTGGACTTTTAACCTTCCCTTTGATTGCCACTGATTATCCCTCGGAGACACTGGAAAGCCCCTCCGTGATTATCACAACCGGCCCCTCTGATATCAGGTTCACTCATACTTTGTTACCCTTATCATTAGTGATTTAGTTGGCATAGGCAGAGTACATAGCAACCTCAAGGTCAGTAAACTGTAGGGTTGCAGCAATGAAACTAAAGCAAATCTCTTGTGTAGGTGAGCAAGGACTTTGTCTATTAATTAAACAGGAAAGCACTTTACATTCAAAGCTCTTTCCCCAACTGCTGGATTCACATCTGCGATTTCCCTCAGGGCAAGTTCTTGATTTCAACTTTCCTTCTGTTGGGAGACCCCAAGCAAAGAGCAAGGACCTCCACCTGCTCTGACACAGCAACTTGCATTTATAGAACACCTTTAGTGTAGAAAAGTGCCCTAAAGCGCTTCGCGGAGATGCAATCAGACAAAAATGGTCTCCAAGGCAATGGAGATATTTGGACAGGAGACCAAAAGCTAGGTCAAAGAGGTAGGTTTTGAGGAGGGCCTTAAAAGAGGAGACAGAGTGAGAGAGGTTCAGGGAGGGAATTCCAGAGCATGGGGCCGAGACAACGGCACGGCTCCCGGTGGTGAAGCTTAGGGAGGAGGGATGCCCAAGAGGTCAGAGTCAGAGAGACACAGTGTTCTGGAGCGAGGAGGCAGTCGGCGGTGAAGAACTAACGGAGATAGGATGAGGCGAGGCCATAAAGGAATTTAAACACGAGGATGCAGATGTTAAACTTGAGACATTGGGACACCAAAACATAACGGTAGCGACTCTTTATAAGGCCTCTTTAACAGTAACGGGCATATGGTCAAACACCTTTTACTTGTTCTCTGTGCAATCCTTAAATAACTAAGTGTGAACTGCACACTTACAGCTCGGTGAGTGTGAACTGGACATTGCACAATTACAGCTGTGAGCGTGAACTGGACATTGCACAATTACAGCTGTGAGCGTGAACTGGACATTGCATTATTACAGCTGTGAGCGTGAACTGGACATTGCACAATTACAGCTGTGAGCGTGAACTGGACATTGCATTATTACAGCTGTGAGCGTGAACTGGACATTGCATTATTACAGCTGTGAGCGTGAACTGGACATTGCACAATTACAGCTGTGAGCCCGAACTGGACATTGCATTATTACAGCTGTGAGCGCGAACTGGACATTGCACAATTACAGCTGTGAGCGCGAACTGGACATTGCACTATTACAGCTGAGAGCGCGAACTGGACATTGCACAATTACAGCTGTGAGCGCGAACTGGTCATTGCACAATTACAGCTGTGAGCGCGAACTGGACATTGCACAATTACAGCTGTGAGCGCGAACTGGACATTGCACAATTACAGCTGTGAGCACGAACTGGACATTGCACAATTACAGCTGTGAGCGTGAACAGGACATTGCACAATTACAGCTGTGAGCGTGAACTGGACATTGCACAATTACAGCTGTGAGCGTGAACAGGACATTGCACTATTAGCACACAGTTTGAGAAAGTGTAGTTCAGTTAAGTCCAGGACTGGGCACTATGTTTAACTGGTGTGCTTTCAAACACAATGAATTTGTGTGGCACTGTCAACAAACAGCGAAAGATCTCCACAGCTCGGATACTCCCATACAGCTGCAACATGTTTCAAATTAATAAGAATTCAAAACAATTCTAAGTGCTGAGTACAGACAGAACTTCGAAAGTTGCCACAATTCCTGTCTGGTTGATCCTTTCACTGCCTTGAAGCAAAAGCCACTTCCGTAAACGTCTGAATGAGCTCTCTTCAAAGTCAACATCAGGCCGTAGAAACTGAACCACATATCTGACTGATACATCATTGGATCTTTCTTCATTCGCCTTTTATTTTGGTATTTTTCTTAAATCTAAATTGTCAAAAGTGGATAGTTGAATCGACAGTCAGTTTTCGTTGACATTTCAACAATCGAATGTGCCTGGTTTTGAATCCCACTCTCCATATGCCTATCACATTGTTGATACAACTGCAATTGAATCTTTCTGGTATGTGGGCAGACTTGGTCCCCAGCCTGACACAAGCAACATGTCAAGTGCAGACACAGAATGCCCAGGGCACATCTCTACCTGGATCAGGCTGAGGAACAGATCCCTTGGGATTCAACCCGACTGCAGACCCAGCGTACAACAGATCCACTAGGATTTAAACCAATTTAACAGGAACATAGGAATAGGAGTGGGCCATTTAGCCCCTCGAACCTGTTCCGCCATTCAATGAGATCATGGCTGATCTGCGACCTAACTTCATAACACCTGCTTTTGGCCCATATCCTTTAATACTTTTGGTTAACAAAAATCTATTAATCTCAGACTTAAAATGACTAAGTAAACTATCAACTGCTGTTGCAGAAGATAGTTCTAAACTTACACCACCCTGTGTGTGACGAATTTCACTCCTTTTTAGACTATGTCCCCTAGTCCTATATGCCCAACCAGTGGAAATAGTTTCTCTATCTATCCTATTAGTTCCCCTTAATTCCTTGAAACCGTCGATCAAATCACCCCTTGAGATTCTAAATGCCAGAGAATACAACCCCAATTTGTGTAAACTCTCCTCATAACTTAACCCTTGGGAGTCCAGGTATCATTCTGGTAAATTTACACTGCACTCCCTCCATGGCCAATATATCCTTCCTAAGGTGTGGTGTCCAGAACTGCTCACAGTACTCCAGGTCTGGTCTAACCAGGGCTTTGTATCGCTGCAGCATAACCTTGTATTCTTGTCTTCTAGATATAAAAGCCAGCATTCCATTAATCTTTTTGATTATTTTCTGCACCTGTCCATGACATTTTAATGATCTATGTACCTGGACCCCCAAGTCTCTTTGGATCTCCCCTGTTTTTAGCTTTTCACCATTTAGAAAGTACCCTGTTCCATACTTTTTAGGCCCAAGTGGATGACCTCACACTGAAATCCATTTGACACAGTTTTGCCCACTCAATCTATCAATATCGCTTTCTAATTTTATGCTTCCATCTACACTGCCTACAATGTCGCCTATCTTTGTGTCATCAGTCAATTTGGATATGTGGCTTTCCATGCCATCATCTAAGTCGTTAATAAATACATTGAGTACTTGAGGCCCGGACACAGATCCCTGTGGGATACCATTAGTAACATCCTGCCAATTAGAGTACCTGTTCATTATCCTTACACTTTGGGCTGGATTTTCGGCTTTGCCGTTTTCGGGGCGGGAAATTTACGAAAAGGAGACGTTGTACTACTTTTGCGGCACAAAAACTGGAACCTCGCCAACTTCAGAGTGGGAGCGCTCCAAGAGAGGCCTTGAGATGGTGAAAACAAAATTCACAAAAACGTTCAAAAATACATTGCCAAGAACCTTGCAACATAAATCGCTGCAAAAATATAAAAAAATAAAAACTGGAATTTACCTTTTTTGTAATTTATCCAACTAACCGCTGTCAGTAAGGCTGCTCTGCTGTGTTTTCCCTGGCGGTCATCACGGGTCGCGTTTCGGTGTGTACGGGTCTGGTGATTGACGAAACTTGTGCCGGTGTCACAATGAGAGCCATTACACACCTCCCGCAGCTCTCCCCGGCGGTGCTTCTAAGCGCCGCCCCATTTTTTGCTGCAAAGGGTCAAAGCCCGGCAAAAACCGGATCGCTTGCCCTCTTGTCTCCTGCTGCTCAGCCAATATCCTAACCAGGTCAAAAATATTCTTTCAATTCCATAGGCTTCAACCTTAGTTAACAATCTCTTATGCGGGACTTTATCAAATGCCTTCTGGAAGTCCATATAAATAACATCCATAGACAATCCCCTGTCCTTTAGTCATCGCCTCAAAAAATTCAATCACGTTCATCAGGCATGACCTAGCCTTTATAAATCCATGCTGGCTCTCTGATCAGCTGAAAATGTTCAAGTTGTTTAGTCACCCTATCCTTAATTACAGACTAGCAATTTCCCGACAACAGATGTTAGGCTAACTGGTCTATAATTCCTTGGTTTCCCTCTCTCACCATTCTTAAATAGCAGAGTGACATGTGCAATTTTCCAATCTACAGAAACAGTTCCTGAATTAAGAAAACTTTGGAAGATTATAGTTCGGGCAAAACCTACTTCCTTTAAACCCTGGGATGGAAACGATCTGGTCCTGGTGATTTGTCACTCGTTATTTATTGTTATTTTGCTTACATTAATTTTTTTTTGAGTCCCCATCCCTGATTCAATATCAGTTTGTTTGGGATGTCCAGCAAACTATTCTCTTCCTCTACTGTAAATACTGACGCAAAATAATTATTCAACGTGTCCACCATTTTCTTATTGTCATTTACAATATCACCGTTATCAGGTTTCAAGGGACTAACATTGCTCCTGACTACCTTTCTTTTCCCGAATATAATTGTAAAAGTTTTTGTGTTGATTTTGATATCCCCTGAAAGTTTCTTTTCATACTCCCTTTTTCTAGCTTTATCTGGTATGTCACCTTGTGTTGTTTTTTTTGCCTCTCTCCCAGTTGCCAGGATTTGTGCTAGTTTTTGCATTTTTGTATGTTTTCCTTTTAGTTTCTGTTGTCCCTTTAGTTATCTTTAGTCAACAGATCCCCTGGGATTTAAACCGATTTATTCCAGAGATCCAGCACACAACAGATCCAAGACTTTGGTTTCTTGCTAATTCAGGCCACATGTCCAATAGTCAGTCAACATTCCAATGGGACATCATGGAGGGATCCAAGGCAATCCGCAGCAAAGAAGCTGCTAATATAACCCCACAAACAGTTGGTCAGACCCCAATAGCTTGTCCCTTGAGCCACGACCAGATTCAGCAAATTCTACACCAAACTGACCAAATATGCTGGAAGCCCTCAGAGTAGAGCATCGGTAAACAGTGTCTGCCCCATCCTGACTCCTGGAATCAAAACACTTAGCTCACCGCGAAGTGCAGAATCTCAGCTCCAACACTCCAGTCCAGTAAACTCCTGCAGCACAGGAAATATCTTGTGTATCAACCAAAAGAGAAACTCACATTATTAACAAGCCACTGCCACAGTGCTGCTGTACACCTTCGGTCAACCAGCTCAAGGGGTGGCATTGGCCGGGGTCTAGGGGGGGGGGGGGGGGGGGTACTGCGCCTGGTAAAATGGGGTGAGCCAGAGTCTAATGTATCTTTTATCAATGGCTTGGTATCCCTTTACCAGATTCAAAGTGATGTAACTAGGTGCTTTGCGTGATTGCAAGGTTGCTCCACTGATTGCTGTGATTAGAGCTCTCGACAGTGCCACAACTTCCCTGGGGCACGGCATTTCCATTTCAGTCATCAGCTGCAACGCTAAAGAGGTTCCTTTGTTCCCCCACTGCCTGGGCTCATGGACTATAATTTATGGGATATGTATGGGGGGGTGGTGTTGAGCCGACTATTTTCGACGTTTTAAATGCTACTTACAACGCAGAATGCAGCAAACCCTTTAATACAGCTCCATGACCTGAGGTAGTTCACCAGCTGATTGATTATTTCCCTTGAAAATAGCAGTACATCTACTGTCTGCTATAGAAAAACACAGTGCTTGCTTAATCTAATTATATATTTATCATGGCTAAACCAGCACCGACAGCAAGTAATGCAACAATACGATGGGACTCCCCCTCCCCCAATAACACAACACAGTGGTACCCCTCCCCCAATAACACAGCATAATGGGACCTCCCCAATAACACAGCACAATGGTACCCCCCCACCCAATACCACAACACAATGGTCCCCCCCCAATAACACAACACAATGGCCCCCCCCCCAATAACACAACACAATGGGCCCCCCCAATAACACAGCAAGATGGGACCCCCCCCCCCAATAACACAGCAAAATGGGACCCCCCCCAATAACACAGCAAGATGGGACCCCCCCCAATAACACAGCAAGATGGGACCCCCCCCTCCCAATAACACAGCACGATGGGACCCCCCCCCAATAACACAGCACGATGGGACCCCCCAGGTCGAGGGATTGGTGGGGCAAGTAGGTGAAAGCGGGACAATAATATCATTGTTTGGCTGGTTTAATCACATGGCCAATTACCAATTGTAACCAGGAACGGGCCTCATAAGCACCAAGTACCATCCCCGTGGGGAAGGAGAAATGAAAGTGCTCAACATGGAAGTAGCGGATATCTCATTAGGGGTGGAACTGGTTGCTTCCTGCTCCTTCAGGTGGGAGCTGGTAATACCTTCTTGTGTGAGGAGACATTGGC
Organism: Pristiophorus japonicus; assembly: GCF_044704955.1. NCBI lineage: Eukaryota > Metazoa > Chordata > Chondrichthyes > Pristiophoridae > Pristiophorus > Pristiophorus japonicus. The sequence continues at coordinate 131,836,172 of NC_091987.1, forward strand.
AAAACAGGAGATTTCATTCAATATTCGAATCAAAACTAACCAACTGGTCAAAACTTAATCTGTTTTTAACTGGATATTTCAAAGCTATTTGCCAGCTTTGTTTTAGAACAGTGAAGATGTCAGCCTTGGCTCCATCTGTACCAATTTCATTACTGAGTCAGAAATCTGAGTCAAGCCCACTATCATGCGTCCTCTCACACTCAATTTATCTCTCTCAGTCTTGTTGTCAGCATGGCTCAGTTGGTAGCACTCTTGCCCGAGTTAGAAGTTTGTGGGTTCAAGTCCCACTCCAAGACTTAAGCACTTAATCTAGGCCGACACCTCAGTGCAGTAACAAAGGAGTGCTGTACTGCCTTTTGGATGGCGTGTGAAACCGAGGGCCAGTCTGCCTGTTGAGATGGATGTAAAATATCACATGGTACTGCAAGTGTAAGGAGTTCCCCAGTATCCTGGCCAACATTCCTCCCTCAATCAACAAGAACACTAAAAGGACAAGATAACTTATCTCACTGCTGTTTGTGGGATCTTGCTTTGTGCAAAATGGCTGCTGCCGACATAGCAAGTGCATTGCAAAGGAATTCATTCCACCGAAAGCACGTTGCGACATCCCCAAGACCTGGTTAGGAGCTAAATGAAATGCACGTCTCTTTGTGAAACAGCTGCTGTGGGAACGTTTCAAAGCACTGCTGCTATTTTAAAAGGAAGTTGGCTGTTTCTTTTCTGCCAGGTGCTAAGAGGAAGGACCTGAACTGGCTGGGACTGTCCAAACAGAACCAGGAAATTCTAATCAAGGAGCGCTGCTGTTTTCAATCTTCATTATTAGACGGGAATCAGTTTGGACACATGCTTCGTGCGACCCTGAAATAAAACTTGATTCGCCGTGTAATTGCAGGCCTATCTGCTGCCGTCCTGCGTCTGCAATTCAAGGATTATTTACAGCTTCCACCTGCAGAAACCAACAACCACCATCAACAGGCAGCTGTTCGACAATCTCGGAGAACCCTCTAAAGTCCCAACAACACAGCTGCTGTTTAATATCATTATCTAACTTCTCCTGCTGCTGATGCACTTAGTCCGTTGATTCCTTGGTGGCCATGGTCTGTTTGTACACCCTCGTTCGCTTTTCCTGTCATTAGATGTGTTGGAGAGCGTGGGTTGCCTGGATTAATCTGTGGAGAAGTAGGTTAGCTGTGAATCATGTTCTCCTGCGGGGTGCTGAATTGGGTTGTGGTGCAGTATCACCGTGCATGGGGCACATCTCATTCTCAATGCCGGGATAAGCAGCAGTCCCACCACAGACAGACTGCAGATGGCCACAGCAATCAGAATTTGTTCACTGGAAGGCCTTGCATTTATTTATTGCCTGTCACCACCTCAGGATGTCCCAGAGTGCTTTACAGCGAATGTTGTATTTTACAGTATAGTCACTGTTGGAATTGCAGCAGCCAATTTGTGTACAGCAAGCTCCCACAAACACAAAATAGTCAGAGGCAGGCAGTTGTGCAGCTTGCATGCTGTACAAAGATCTAAAGATAATCTGGTTTTAGCAACTCAAATGGTTTTGTCACGGCCAGACAGATAGAAACTGCATTTGTTTACTTGGAGAACAGTCCAGTCTGCAGAAAGGTTGAACGTTCCTGGCAGAACTGAATCACTCTACAGTCACACCATATCATCATGTCCTCCGGTACAGTCCTGATCCAGCCCATAAACTAGACATAGTGTGTAATCCAGGACCCTCTCACCTCACCATGGCTGGTCCAGGTGTGTGAGCGACAAGGGCCAAAACCCCACTGTCAGCAGAGACCCTCATCCTGTAACCACTGAGTGTAAACTGCTCACCCAGAGAGTATACAACACCGTGTACTCACTCAACTGTATACAACACCGTGTACTCACTCAACTGTATACAACACCATGCACTCACTCCACTGTGTACACCGTGTACTCACTCCAGACACTGTATACAACACCGTGTACTCACTCCAGACGCTGTATACAACACCGTGTACTCACTCCAGACACTGTTTACAATGTGTACTCACTCCAGACACTGTTTACAACGCCGTGTACTCACTCCACTGTATACAACATCGTGTACTCCCTCCAGACACTGTATACAACAGTGTACTCACTCCAGATACTGTATACAACACAGTGTACTCACTCCAGACACTGTATACAACACCATGTACTCACTCCAAACACTATTTACAACGCTGTGTACTCACTTCAGACACTTTATACAACACAGTGTACTCACTCCAGACACTATACAACACAGTGTACTCACTCCAGACACTATACAACACAGTGTACTCACTCCAGACACTATACAACACAGTGTACTCACTTCAGACACTAAACAACAGTGTACTCACTCCAGACACTGTATACAACGCTGTGTACTCACTTCAGACACTGTATACAACACTAATACAAAAGCAAAATACTGCGGATGCCGGAATCTGAAATAAAAACAGAAAATGCTGGAAATCTCAGCGGGTCAGGCAGCATCTGTGGAGATAAACAGAGTTAACATTTCAGATGACCCGTCATCAGAACTGGCAACAGTTCGAAATGTAACAGATTCTGAAGGAAGTGCAGAGGCAGTGAGAGGGGGAGGGGAGGAAAGAACAAAAGGGAAGGTCTGTGATGGTTGGAAGGCAGGTGAGATTTGAGAGACAAAAGGGACGATGAACCAAATTGAGATGGTAATGGTACAAGTTTGGGAACAAAAGATGAGTCTAGATAGGATGTGGATGGTGGAATAATTATTAGCTGGGAAACAGAGAAAAAAATAAAAATTAAAAGGGAGGCGTGTTGTAAAAAAAAAGGGGGAGGAAAGGGAACAAAATGTGGGCAGAGGTTCTGGTCTGAAATTGTTGAATTCGATGTTGAGTCGAGAAGGATGTAAAGTGCCTAAACGAAAGATGAGATGCTGTTCCTCAAGCTTGTGTTTAGCTTCATTGGAACAGTGCAAGAGGCCGAGGACGGAGAGTGGTCGGAGTGGGAGTGGCGCAGAGAATTAAAGTGACAGGTGATCGGAAGCTCGGGGTCACCCTTACGGACTGAATGAAGGTGTTCTGCAAAGCGGCCACCCAATCTGTGTTTGGTCTCCCCAATGTAGAGGAGACCACATCTCGTGAGCAGCGAATACAGTATACTAAATTGAACGAAGTACAAGTAAATCGCTGTTTCACCTGGAAGGGGCCCTGGACAGTGTGAAAGGAGGAGGTAAAAGAGCAGGTGTTGCATCTCTTGCACTTGTACAGGAAGGTGCCGCGGGAAGGGGAGAGGGTGGTGGGGGTTACTGTGGAATGGACCAAGATGTCACAGAGGGAGCGGTCCCTTCGGAATACTGAGAGGGGAGGGGAGGGGAAGATGTGATTGGTGATGGGATCACGCTGGAGGTGGCGAAAATGGTGGAGGATGATCCGTTGAACGTGGAGGCCGGTGGTGTGAAAGGTGAGGACAAGGGGAACTCTATCGTGGTTCTTAGAGGGAGGGGAAGGGGTGAGAGCAGAGGTGCGGGAAATAGAACGGGCACGGTTGAGGGCCATGTTAACCACGGTGGAGGGGAATCCTCGGTTGAGGAAAAAGGAAGACATGTCAGAGGTACTAGTGTGAAAGGTGGCGTCGTCAGAGCAGATGCGACGGAGACGGAGAAACTGGGAGAATGAAATGGAGTCCTTACAGGATGCTGGGTGGGAGTCAGTGGGCTTATAGTGAATGTTTGTTAATAGAAATGGAGACGGAGAAGTCGAGGAAGGGAAGAGTCGGAGATGGACCATGTGGAGGTGAGGGAAGGGTGTTAATTGGATGCAAAGTGAATGACATTTTCTAGTTCAGGGCGATAGCAGGAAACAGCACCGATACAGTCATCAATGCACCGGAAAAAGAGGTGAGGGAGGGGACCCGAGTAGGATTGGAACAAAGAATGTTCCACATATCCCACGAAAAGGCAGGCATAGCTAGGACTCATGCGGGTTCCTGTAGCAACACCTTTAATTTGGAGGAAGTGAGTGGAGTTAAAGGAGAAGTTGTTCAATGTGAGAACGTTCAGCCCGGTGGTGCTGGATGGGGACTGGTTGGGCCTCTGCTCGAGGAAGAAGCGGAGTGCCCTCAAACCATCCTGGTGGGGAACACCATCAACTCTTGGACACCAACGGCCCTTCTGAGCCTTCTTCCCCTTCACTTCACTCTGATCCCATCCCTTCTTCCAATCTCACACCTTGCAGTGTTTTCACTATCCCCTCCTTCATCCCCTTACACCCCCACCTCAATGAATTTCGAGCTCGGCACGATGCTGAGCTCTTTTTCCCCCACCTTCGCCTCCGTGCCCACTTCTTCGACCAGGAGTCTTCCCCCTGCACAGCTGACCCTTTCTCCCGTTTGCAGAATTCTCGCTCTACCTGGAACCCTCCCTCTGGCCTCTTACTCTCTCTCGACCAAGACCTCTTCATTGCAAACTGCTGGCTGAACATCGGCCGTCTCAATGTCTCTGCTCCCCTCACTCACTCCAACCTACCTCCCTCTGAACTTGCAGCACTCCGCTCACTCAGATCCAACCCTAACCTTGTCAGCAAACCTGTTGATAAGTGTAACACTGTTGTTGTTTAGCGAACCAACCTCTACCTTGCAGAGGCTGATCGCCAACTCTCGGACACCTCCTCCTATCTTCCCCTGAACCATGACCCCACTACTGAACATCAAGCCATTATTTCCCAGACCGTCACTGACCTCATCTCCTCTGGAGATCTTCTCTCCACAGCCACTAACCTCATAGTTCCCCAACCCCGCACAGCCCGCGTCTACCTCCTTCACAAGATCCACAAACAGGACTGCCCCGGTAGACCCAACGTTTCAGTCTGTTTTTGCCCCACGGATCTGATATTTTCTTATCTTGACTCTTTTTCCCCCCCCCTTGTCCACTCTCTTCCCACCTACATCCGCGACTCCTCCGATGCCCATAACAGTTTCCGGTTTCCTGGCCCCAACCGTCTCCTTTTCACTATGGACGTCCAATCCCTCTACACTTCCATCCCCCAAAAGGAATCTGTTACCTTTCAAATTTTTGCCAGTTCTGACGAAGGGTCATCGACCTGAAACATTAACTGTTTCTCTCCACAGATGCTGCCTGACCCGCTGAGTTTTTCCAGCATTTTCTGCTTTTATACTGTATACAACACCATGTATTCACTCCAGATACTCTATACAACAGTGTACTCACTCCAGACACTGTATACAAGTGTACTCACTCCAGACACTGTATACAACACCGTGTACTCACTCCAGACACTGTATACAACAGTGTACTCACTCCAGACACTGTATACAACAGTATACTCACTCCAGACACTGTATACAACAGTGTACTCACTCCAGACACTGTATACAACACAGTGTACTCACTCCAGACACTGTATAAAACAGTGCACTCACTCCAGACACTGTATAAAACAGTGTACTCACTCCAGACACTGTATAAAACAGTGTACTCACTCCAGACACTGTATAAAACAGTGTACTCACTCCAGACATTGTATACAACAGTGTACTCACTCCAGACACTGTATAAAACAGTGTACTCACTCCAGACACTGTATAAAACAGTGTACTCACTCCAGACACTGTATAAAACAGTGTACTCACTCCAGACACTGTATAAAACAGTGTACTCACTCCAGACACTGTATAAAACAGTGTACTCACTCCAGACACTGTATAAAACAGTGTACTCACTCCAGACACTGTATAAAACAGTGTACTCACTCCAGACACTGTATAAAACAGTGTACTCACTCCAGACACTGTATAAAACAGTGTACTCACTCCAGACACTGTATAAAACAGTGTACTCACTCCAGACACTGTATAAAACAGTGTACTCACTCCAGACACTGTATAAAACAGTGTACTCACTCCAGACACTGTATACAACACTGTGTACTCACTCCAGACACTGTACACAACAGTGTACTCACTCCAGACACTGTATACAACAGTGTACTCACTCCAGACACTGTATACAACAGTGTACTCACTCCAGACACTGTATACAACAGTGTACTCACTCCAGACACTGTATACAACAGTGTACTCACTCCAGACACTGTATACAACAGTGTACTCACTCCAGACACTGTATACAACACCGTGTACTCACTCCAGACACTGTACTCACTCCAGACACTGTATACAACAGTGTACTCACTCCAGACACTGTATACAACACCGTGTACTCACTCCAGACACTGTACTCACTCCAGACACTGTATACAACAGTGTACTCACTCCAGACACTGTATACATGCCCCATGTCCCTATGGGGGAGTAAAGGGGGGGGGGGAAGGGGAGCGATGAAAGCAGCACTCAAAGTCCAAGAAAGAGAAGTCAAGGGGAAGAGGATATGAATTTGCTGCAGAGACCTCCCACACTACAGCACACTCGTGCCCAACAGCAGCACTCACAAAGCAGGCGGGAAGAATGCTAGTTGAGCGCTCCATGGAAAATCAGGGTCCCAAAGCAAGCAAACACTTGCTCAGCCCAGCAGCAACTCTGGGCTCACTGAAAGGTGCTCGGCCCATCTCTCTCTCAGTCCCCTGGCTTTTCATTTGGCATTGATAATCAGCACTTGCCCCTGGAACCTGAGCATGAGAGTCTGGAGAGTGCGTGGGCTATTCCCCATGGTGTGTTTCGTGACGGAACCAGTCCCATCAAGACCCAGCGTCCACGCCTGGACATCCAGTAGGCATCTCTTGCAAGCGCCCCCGGCAGGCTGCATCACTAAACCTCCCCCCCCGTGCCAGCAGACATCAGATAACGCAGCACAGCGGGCCGGGAACTGACCCTGGCCTTTCAGCTCAGCACACACCACGTGCCGCACCTACCCAGAGGGAGGGGGAGGATGCAGCAATGGGCTGGTGATCTGCCTTTGCCCAGAGATCAAGGCGCGGTATCCTCAGCAGCAGACAAGTGACGCAGCTGCAATCGTGTGTGCTGTGCCCTTTGGCCTGTTATAGACTCAATGTTTAGAAACAGATGATCAGCACATGGACACATTAAGGCTCGTAGTCAGAAATACCTAGTTCATTAGGTTTATTTTCAATTATGCAGATTTACGGTAGTTTGACACTATGAAGATTGAGCAAACTTAACCCCTTGTAAAAGGAAGGTTTCCCAACACCAGGAAATGACTCATTTTAATTACACGCATCACGTACCCCAATATCCCACCGTTCTGTTAACAGGAGAGCAGATTATCACACACACACTGTACACAGGAGAGCAGATATCTCACACACACGTACACAGGAGAGCAGATTATAACACACACACTGTACACAGGAGAGCAGATATCTCACACACACATACACAGGAGAGCAGATATCTCACACACACACACTGTACACAGGAGAGCAGATTATTACACACACACGGTACACAGGAGAGCAGATATCTCACACACACACTGTACACAGGAGAGCAGATTATCACACACACACTCTCCACAGGAGAGCAGATATCTCACACACACATACACAGGAGAGCAGATTATCACACACACACGTACACAGGAGAGCAGATATCTCATACACACACACACTACACAGGAGAGTAGATATCTCACACACATTGTACACAGGAGAGTAGATATCTCACACACACTGTACACAAGAGAGGAGATATCTCACACACACTACACAGAAGAGGAGATATCTCACACACACACTGTACACAAGAAAGGAGATATCTCACACACACTACACAGGAGAGGAGATATCTCACACACACTCTACACAGGAGAGCAGATATCTCATACACACACGCACTGTACACAGGAGAGGAGATATCTCACACTCACACTGTACACAGGAGAGGAGATATCTCACACACACACACTACACAGGAGAGTAGATATCTCACACACATTGTACACAGGAGAGTAGATATCTCACACACACACACTGTACACAGGAGAGTAGATATCTCACACACACACGTACACAAGAGTAGATATCTCACACACACTGTACACAGGAGAGCAAATATCTCACACACACACACTACACAGGAGAGCAGATATCTCACACACATACACACACACACAGTACACAGGAGAGCAGATATCTCACACACACACTGTACACAGGAGAGGAGTATTCTCACACACACACACTGTATACAGGAGAGCAGATATCTTACACACACTGTACACAGGAGAGCAGATATCTCACACACACACTGTACACAGGAGAGGATATCTCTCACACACACTGTACACAGGAAAGTAGATATCTCACACACACTGTACACAGGAGAGTAGATATCTCACACACACACGTACACAGGAGAGCAGATATCTTACACACACTGTACACAGGAGAGCAGATATCTCACACTCACACTGTACACAGGAGAGGAGATATCTCACACACACACTCTACACAGGAGAGGAGATATCTCACACACACACTCTACACAGGAGAGCAGATATCTCATACACACACACACTGTACACAGGAGAGGAGATATCTCACACTCACACTGTACACAGGAGAGGAGATATCTCACACACACACACACTACACAGGAGAGTAGATATCTCACACACATTGTACACAGGAGAGTAGATATCTTACACACACACACTGTACACAGGAGAGTAGATATCTCACACACACACATACACAGGAGAGTAGATATCTCACACACACACTACACAGGAGAGCAGATATCTCACACACATACACACACACAGTACACAGGAGAGCAGATATCTTACACACACTGTACACAGGAGAGCAGATATCTCACACACACACTGTACACAGGAGAGGATATCTCTCACACACACTGTACACAGGAAAGTAGATATCTCACACACACTGTACACAGGAGAGTAGATATCTCACACACACACGTACACAGGAGAGCAGATATCTTACACACTGTACACAGGAGAGCAGATATCTCATACACACACACACTGTACACAGGAGAGGAGATATCTCACACACACACTACACAGGAGAGTAGATATCTCACACACATTGTACACAGAAGAGTAGATATCTCACACACACACGTACACAGGAGAGCAGATATCTCACACACACACAGGAGAGTAGATAGCTCACACACACACTGTACACAGGAGAGCAGATATCTCACACACACACACTACACAGAAGAGCAGATATCTCACACACACACTACACACACACTATACACAGGAGAGCAGATATCTCACACACACACTGTACACAGGAGAGATCTCACACACACACTGTACACAGGAGAGCAGATATCTCACACACACTGTACACAGGAGAGGAGATATCTCACACACACACACTGTACACAGGAGAGGAGATATCTCACACACACACTGTACACAGGAGAGGAGGTATCTCACACACACACTGCACACAGGAGAGGAGATATCTCACACACACACTGTACACAGGAGAGGAGATATCTCACACACACTGTACACAGGAGAAGAGATATCTCACACACATACTCTACACAGGAGAGCAGATATCTCATACACACACACACTGTACACAGGAGAGGAGATATCTCACACTGTACACGAGGAGATATCTCACACACACACTGTACACAAGAGAGGAGATATCTCAGACACATACTGTACACAGGAGAGGAGATATCTCACACACACACTGTACACAGGAGAGGAGATATCTCACACACACACTGTACACAGGAGAGCAGATATCGCACACACACTGTACACAGGAGAGCAGATATCTCTCACACACACACTGTACACAGGAGAGCAGATATCTCACACACACACTATACACAGGATAGGAGATATCTCACACACACACTATACACAGGATAGGAGATATCTCACACACACACCGTACACAGGAGAGCAGATATCTCACACACACACTGTACACAGGAGAGCAGATATCTCTCACACACGCACTGTACGAGTAAATGATCTCAGTCTCGCCCTTTCAGTTTCCAGCATCTGATCAGGTCACAATTTTGTGAAGTTCATCATCATTATAGGTAGTCCCTCGAAACGAGGATGACTTGCTTCCACGCCAAAAAAGGCTGAGTTCACAGGTCTTTCAATGAAGGACCTAATATTCCAGGTCCTGAACTACATCCTGAAGGGTGGAAGATCCTGTGCGTGGATTTTTTTTAACGTGCGTTGGCCGTTGCACACCAGCCACCACACGGGCTCGACAGAGCTAGGTCTTGGTCCAGTGGCAAGGATTAACCAAGACGACTGGACACCTGCTCTGCTGCATGGACCGAGTGCGCACTCATATCGCAGTATGGGCTGGCCCTCGCTGCCCCTGGGCCCCGAACTCACGCCTCTCCTGGGCCCCGATCACATCCCTTCACTTTGCAGATTAACTTTGTGACGTTTAGCTAACTACTGAGGCATAGACACAGAGCAAGACACACAGCAGTTTACTCAGGACCCTGCACATGACAAGGCAGCGATCAGATTGTGGTATCGGGAAGCCTGGCAGCAAGAACATTGGTGAGGAACGGGCACACAGTGAGTCACTGATCTGAAACCCCAGATTGAATGATTGGCTCTGTTTTTTACATGAGTATTGTGCAGCTTTCGCAGTCAATGGGTGACGATGTAGGACCGAAGCCATCAAGGTCCACGAGAGAATAATAGAGAACAACCACTTCGATTTGTTCCTCCGCACCAACAGTCTGACTACCTTTAGTTACGCATGACCAGCACTAGTTATATTAGTTACACCGGTTATGTTTTCGCAAAGACACCTCGTTAAGTTTTGTTATGCTACGCAAATAATTTCCAGTGGCTCAACTATACCAGTTAGAGTCAGAGCGAGAGACTGACCTTGCACACATTTAATGATCTCCTGTACACAATAGCTATGTTAGTCATTTTAATGATGGCAATAGTTATAATGGTTAGTTTGAGCCATCTGTCACTTAGTCCTGTTTCTGATCTAAGAAAGACTTGCATTTCTAGCGCCTTTCATGACCATCAAATGCCCAAAGCTTTTCACAGCCAACGAAGTTCTTTTTGAAGTACGGTCACTGTTGTAATGTGGGAAAGGCGACAGCCAATGTGCACACAGCAAGCTCCCACAAAACAACAATGTGATCACCTGTGTTCAGTAATGATAAATATTGACCAGGACACCGGAGATAACTCCCCTGCTCTTCTAAATAGTACCATGGGATGTTTTACGTCCACCTGAGAGACGGGGCCTCAGTTTAACGTCTCATCTTCCGACAGTGCAGCACTGCCCCTCCGAAAGTGCGGCACTCCCTCAGCACTGCACCTCCAACAGTGCGGCACTCACTCAGCACTGCCCCTCCGACAGTGCGGCACTCCCTCAGCACTGCCCCTCCGACAGTGCAGCACTACCTCAGCACTGCCCCTCCGACAGTGCGGCACTCCCTCAGCACTGCCCCTCCGACAGTGCAGCACTACCTCAGCACTGCCCCTCCGACAGTGCGGCACTCCATCAGCACTGCCCCTCCGACAGTGCAGCACTACCTCAGCACTGCCCCTCCGACAGTGCGGCACTCCATCAGCACTGTCCCTCCGACAGTGCGGCACTCCATCAGCACTGCGTTGAGTGACAGCCTGGATTAATGTGCTTCAGTCCCTGGAGTGGGACTTGAACCCAAACCTTCTGACTCAGAGCTGACACATCATCCCCACAAATCTAGTTATCACTGACAATGGTTATACTAGTGACACACTAGTAACAGCAGTTACACCGCTAGCTAGCATCCACAGGTAACTTCCCCACTAGTTACACTAACTGACACTGGCCACCAGCGCCTCTTGTCAGTTACTCCCTGGACAGGTGCTGAGGGCTGGGCCAGTTGTGTTAGTTATGCTAGTTAGGTGCTAGTTGAAGCGCGGACACCCACCTGCCTGCACCGTGTCGCTCAGGTCGAGGCCGGCCGCGCTCCGCGGGAACTCCTTGAGTTTGCGGCCGCTCAGGGCGAGGGTCCCCGAACCCGCGGCCTCTAGCAGGGCCCGCTCCAGGCTGCGGGCCAGCGGCGCTGCTCCCGCTCCCGGGGCCGCTCCCAGTCCACCCCCGGGGCCGCCGCCTCCTCCACCCGCTACCGGGCCCGGCCCAGGCCCGTCCGCCGCCATCCTCACCCACGGCTCACTGCCACTGCCGCTCGAGCCCCGCCGACCCGCCGCTGCTCATTTCTCGCTGCGCACCGACCGGGGGAGAGGAGGCAAGTGAGGCGGAAACCTGCGGCCGGCGGGCGGCTCGGGCAACTGCAGGGAGAGAGCGCCACATCCCGGGCGGTGGCGAGAACTGCAGGGAGAGAACGCCACCCCTCCAGGCACTGCGCGGTACTGCAGGGAGAGAGCGCCACCCCCCGGGCACCATGTGGTACTGCAGGGAGAGAGCGCCATCCACCAGGCACTGCGCGGTACTGCAGCAAGAGAGCGTCACCACGGGTGCCGTGCGGTACTGCAGGGAGAGACCGCCACCTCTCGGTCACCGTGCGGTACTGCAGGGAGAGAGCGCCACCCACCAGGCACCGTGCAGTACTGCAGGGAGGGAGCGCCACCCCCGCCCTGGGAACCCTGCCGAAAGAGCGTCACCCGCCCCGGGCACCTTGCAGTACTGCAGGGAGAGCGCGCCACCCCCGCCCCCGCCGAGCATCGCGTGTTACTGCAGGGAGAGAGCGCCACCCCCGGGCACCGTGCGGTACTGCAAGGAGCGAGAGCCACCCCCCAGGCACTTTGCAGTACTGCAGAGAAAGAGCGTCACCCCTGGGCACCGTGCAGTACTGCTGGAAGAGAGCGGCACCTCCCGGGCACCATGCGGTACGGCAGGGAGAGAGTGCAACACCCCAGGCACCATGTATTACTGCAGGGAAAGAGCGCCACCCCCGGGCACCATGCGGTACTGCAGGGAGAGAGCGCCAACCCCGCGCACCGTGCGGTACTGCAGGGAGAGAGCGCCAGCTCCCGGGCACCATGCGGTACGGCAGGGAGAGAGCGCAACCCCCCCGGGCACCGCTTGTTACTGCAGGGAGAGTGTGCCACCCCCCCGTGCACCGCGTCTAACTGCAGGGAGCGAACATTTACCCCCGGGCAACGTGCGGTACTGCAGGGAGCGAGCGTCACCCCCGGGCACCAATCGATACGGCAGGGAGAGAACGCACCGGAGAGAGCGCAATCCCCCGGGCACCGCTTGTTACTGCAGGGAGAGTGTGCCACCCCCCCTTGGACCGCGTCTAACTGCAGGGAGCGAACATCTACCCCCGGGCATCGTGCAGTACTGCAGGGAGAGAGCACCACTTCCTGGGCACCGTGCAGGACTGCAGGGAGCGAGCGTCACCCCCGGGCACCATGCGATACGGCAGGGAGAGAGCGCACCGGAGAGAGCGCAACCCCCCGGGCACCGCGTATTATTGCAGGGAGAGTGTGCCATCCCCCTCCCCGTGCACCGCGTATAACTGCAGGGAGAGAGCGCCACCACCCGGGCACCATGCGGTACTGCAGGGAGAGAGCGCAACACCCCGGGCACCTTGTGTTACTGCAGGGAGGGAGCGCCAGCCCCCGGGCACTGTATGTTACTGCTGGGAGGCTGCCACCGCCCCCCCCCACCCCCCATGCACCATGTGTAACTGCGGTGAGAGAGCGCCACCCCCGGGCACCGTGCGGTACTGCAGGGAGAGTGTGCTACCCCCCCGGGCATGGTGTGTTACTGCATAGAGAGAGCGCAACCTCCCGGGTGCCGCGTGTTATTGAAGGGAGAGAGCGCCACCTCCCGTGCACCGTGCGGTACTACAGGGAGAGAGCCACCCCCCCCAGGCACCGCATTTTACTGCAGGGAGAGTGTGCCACCTCCTGGGCACCGTGCGGTAACTCAGCGTGAGGGCGTGACCCCCCGGGCACTGCCTGCTACTGCAGGGAGAGAGCACCACCCCACGGGCACTGATAGGTACTGCAGGGAGAGAGCGCCTCCTCTCGGGCACCATGCGGTACTGCAGGGAGAGAGCGCCACCTCCCGGGCACTATGCGGTACTGCAGGGAGAGAGCGCCACCCCCGCCCCCCCCGGGCACCACGCAGTACTGCAGGGAGAGCGCCACACCCCCCCCCGCCCCCCGAGCACCGCGTGTTACTGCAGGGAGAGAGCGCCACCCCCAGGGCACCGTGCCGTACTGCAGGGAGAGAATGGCACTTCCTGGGCACCGTGCGGTACTGTAGGCAGTGAGCGCCACCTCCTGGGCACTATGCGGTACTGCAGGGAGAGTGTGCCATCCCCCGGGCACCGCGTGCTACTGCAGGGAGAGTGTGCCACTCCCCGCGCACCGTGCGGTACTGCAGGGAGAGAGCGCCAGCTCCCGGGCACCATGCGGTACAGCAGGGAGAGAGCGCAACCCCCCCGGGCACCGCTTGTTACTGCAGGGAGAGTGTGCCACCCCCCCCGTGCACCGCATCTAACTGCAGGGAGCGAACATCTACCCCCGGGCATCGTGCGGTACTGCAGGGAGAGAGCACCACTTCCCGGGCACCGTGCAGGACTGCAGGGAGCGAGCGTCACCCCCGGGCACCATGCGATACGGCAGGGAGAGAGCGCACCGGAGAGAGCGCAACCCCCCGGGCACCGCGTATTATTGCAGGGAGCGTGTGCCATCCCCCTCCCCGTGCACCGCGTGTAACTGCAGGGAGAGAGCGCCACCACCCGGGCACCATGCGGTACTGCAGGGAGAGAGCGCAACATCCCGGGCACCACGTGTTACTGCAGGGAGGGAGCGCCAGCCCCCCGGGCCCCATGTGTTACTGCAGGGAGATTGCGCCAACCCTGGGCACCGTGTGTTACTGCAGGGAGTGTGTCACCTCCCGGACACCGAGTGTAACTGCAGGGAAAGAGCGCAGCCCCCAGGCACCAATGTTACTGCAGGGGAGAGCGCGCAGCTCCCGGGCACCGCGTGTTGCTGCAGGAAGAGAATGCTACCTCCCGGACACTTTGTTATACTGCAGGAAGAGTGTGCCACCCCTCAGGCATTGCGTGTTCGTGCAGGGAGAGAGCGCCAACGCCCGGGCGGCGGGGTAACTGCAGGCAGAGAGCGCCACCCCCCGGGCACTGCATGTTACTGCAGGGAGAGAGCGCCACCTCTCGGGCACCGTGCGGTAGAGCAGGGAGAGAGCGCCACCCCCCTGGGCACCATGCGGTACTGTAGGGAGGGAACGCCACCCCCCGGGCACCGTGCGGTACTGCAGGGAGAGAGCGCCACCTCCCAGGCACCGTGCGGTACAGCAGGGAGAGAACGTCACCCCACAGGCACCATGCGGTACTGCAGGGAGAGAGCGCAGCCCCCAGGCACCGCATGTTACTGCAGGGAGAGAGCACCACCACCCGGGCATCGTGTGGTACTGCAGGGAGAGTGTGCCATCTCTCAGGCATTGCGTGTTCGTGCAGGGAGAGAGCGCCAATGCCCAGGCGACGGGGGTAACTGCAAGGAGAGAGCGTCATCCCCCGGGCGGCAGGGGGTACTGCAAGGAGAGAATGCCACCGCCCGGGCACCATGTGTTAATGTAGGCAGTGAGCTCCACCCCCCGGACGGCGGGTGGAACTGCAGGGAGAGAGCGCCACGTCCCGGGCACCGCATGTAACTGCAGGGAGAGAGCTCCACTCCCTGGCACCATGCGGTACTGCAGGGAGAGAGTGCCACCTCCCGGGCACCGTGCGGTGCTGCAGGGAGAGTGCGCCACCTCCCGGGCACCGCGTGTTACTGCAGGGAGAGAGCGCCACCACCTGGGCACTGCGAGTTACTGCAGGGAGAGAACGCCACACGCCTGGCACCGTGCGGTACTGCAAGCAGTGAGCTCCAACTCCAGGGAACCGTGTGATACTGCAGGGAGGGAGCGCCACCCCCCGTGCAACGCTTGTAACTGCAGTGTGAGTGTGCCACCCCCCCCCCCGGGCACCGTGCAGTACTGCAGGGAGTGAGCGCCATCTCCCAGGCACTGTGCGGTACTGCAGGCAGTGAGCGCCACCTCCCAGGCACCGTGCAGTATTGCAGAGAGAAAGCGCAACCTCCCGGCCACTATGCGGTACTGCAGGCAGTGAGCACCGCCCCCCGGGCACCGCGTGTTACTGCAGGGAGAGTGTGCCACCTCCCTGGGCACCGTGCGGTTCTGCAGAGAGAGTGTGCCACCCACAGGCACCACGTGTTACTGCAGGGAGAGTGTGCCAATCCCCGGGCACTGCGTGTAACTGCAGGGAGAGAGCGCCCCCCCCGGGCACCGCGTGTTGCTGCAGGAAGAGAGTGCTACCTCCCGGACACTTTGTGGTACTGCAGGAAGAGTGTGCCACCCATCAGGCATTGCGTATTCGTGCAGGGAGAGAGCGCCAATGCCCGGGCGGCGGGGTAAATGCAGGCAGAGAGCGCCAACCCCCGGGCACTGCATGTTACTGCAGGAAGAGTGCGCCAGCTCTCGGGCACTTTGCGGTACAGCAGGGAGAGAGCGCCACCCCCCGGGCACCGTGCAGTACTGTAGGGAGAGAACGCCACCCCCCGGGCACCGTGCGGTACTTCAGGAAGAGAGTGCCACCTCCCAGGCACCGTGCAGTACTGCAGGGAGAGAGCGTCACCCCCCGGGCACTGTGCGGTACTGCAGGGAGAGTATGCCATCCCCCGGGCACCGCGTATTACTGCAGGGTGAGTGTGCCACTCCCCGGGCATCACGTGTTACTGCAGGGAGAGTGTGCCACTCCCCGGGCACCACGTGTTACTACATGGAGAGTGTGCCACTCCCCGGGCCCCACGTGTTACTGCAAGGAGAGTGTGCCACTCCCCGGGCCCCACGTGTTACTGCAAGGAGAGTGCGCCAACCCTGGGCACCGTGTGTTACTGCAGGGAGTGTGCGCCACCCCCCGGGCACCGCGTGTTACTGCAGGGAGAGTGTGTCACCTACCGGACACCGAGTGTAACTGCAGGGAGAGAGCGCAGCCCCCAGGCACCAATGTTACTGCAGGGAGAGCGCGCAGCTCCCGGGCACCGTGCGGTACTGCAGGAAGAGAGCGCCACCTCCCAGGCACCGTGCGGTGCTGCAGGGAGAGAGCGTCACTCCACAAGCACTGTGCGGTACTGCAGGGAGAGAGTGCCACCCACCGGGCACCGTGCGGTACAGCAGGGAGAGTGTACCACCCCCCGGGCATCACGTGTTGCTGCAGGGAGAGTGTGCCACCCCCCGGGCACCACGTGTTACTGCAGGGAGAGTGCACCCCTCCCGGGTACCGCGTGTAACAGTAGGTAGAGTGTGCCATCCCCCGCGCACTGCGTGTTATTGCAGGGAGAGAGCGCAGCCCCTGGGCACCGCCTGTTACTGCAGGGAGAGAGCACCGCCACCGGACAGCGCGTGTTACTGCAGGGAGAGAGTGCCACCTCCCGATCGCCGTCTGGTACTGCAGAGAGGGTGAGCCTTCCCCTAGGCATTGCGCGTTCGTGCAGGGAGAGAGTGCCACCCCCCCAGGCACCGTGCAGTACTGCAGCGAGAGAGCACCAACACCCGGGCGGCATGGGGTACTGTAGGGAGAGAGCGCCACCTCCCGGGCACCCCATGTTACTGAAGGGAGAGAGCGGGTGGAACTGCAGAGAGAGAGCGGTACACCCCAGGCACCGTGCGGTACTGCAGGGAGAGAGCGACACCCCACGGGCACCGTGTGTTACTGGAGCCAGTGAGCGCCACCTCCCAGGCAGCATGCGGTACTGCAGGGAGAGAGCGCCACCACCCGGGCGGTGGGGGGAACTGCAGGGAGAGAGTGCCACCTCCCGGGCACCGTGCGGTGCTGCAGGGAGAGAGCGCCACCCCCCGGGCACGGCGTGTTACTGCAGGGAGAGAGCGCCACACCCCGGGCACCGTGCGGTACTGTAGGCAGTGAGCTCCAACTCCCGGGAACCGTGCGGTACTGCAGGGAGGGAGCGCCACCCTCAGGGCACCATGCAGTACTGCAGGGAGAGAGCGCCACACCCCGGGCACTGCGTGCTACTGCAGGGAGAGAGCGCCACACCCCGGGCACCGTGCGGTACTGTAGGCAGTGAGCTCCAACTCCCGGGCACCGTGCGGTGCTGCAGGGAGAGAGCGCCACTCCCCGGGCACTGCATGTTACTGCAGGGAGAGAGCGCCACACCCCGGGCACCGTGCGGTACTGCAGGCAGTGAGCTCCAATTCCCGGGAACCGTGCGGTACTGCAGGGAGGGAGAGCCACCCCCCTAGGCATCGCGTGTTTCTGCAGGGAGAGTGTGCCAAGTCCCCCCCCCGGGCATCGCATGTAACTGCAGTGAGAGTGTGTCACCCGCCGGGCACCGTGCAGTACTGCAGGGAGTGAGCGCCATCTCCCAGGTACCGTGCGGTACTGCAGGCAGTGAGCACCGCCCCCCGGGCACCACGTGTAACTGCAGGAAGAGTGCGCCACCCCCAGGCACCGGGTGTTACAGCAGGGAGAGAGCGCCACCCCCCGGGCACCGTGCGGTACTGTAGGGAGAGAACGCCACCCCCCGGGCACCGTGCGGTACTTCAGGAAGAGAGCGCCACCTCCCAGGCACCGTGCAGTACTGCAGGGAGAGAGCGTCACCCCACAGGCACTGTGCGGTACTGCACGGAGAGAGTGCCACCCACCGGGCACCCTGCGGTACGGCAAGGAGAGAGTGCCACCCCCCCGGGCACTGTGCGGTACTGCAGGGAGAGTGTACCACCCCCCGGGCATTGCGTGTTACTGCAGGGAGAGTGTGTCACCACCTGGGCATTGTGTGTTACTGCAGGGAGAGAGTGCCACCCCCGGGCATTACATGTTGCTGCAGGGAGAGAGCACCACCTCCCAGGCATCGCAGGGTACTGTAGTTAGAGTGTGCCACCCCCTTCTCACTGCGTGTTACTGCAGGGAGAGAGCGCGACCTCCCAGGCACCATGTGTAACTGCAGGGAGAATGTGCCACACCCCAGGAACCGTGTGTTATTGGAGCCAGTGAGCACCACCTCCCAGGCAGCATGTGGTACTGCAGGGAGAGAGTGACACCATCCAGGCGACGGGGGGAACTGCAGGGAGAGAGCGGCCCCCCGCCCACCCCCTGAGCACCGCATGTTACTGCAGGGAGAGAGCGCCACCCCCAGGGCACCGTGCTGTACTGCAGGTTGAGAACGGCAACCCCTGGCGGTACTGTAGGCAGTGAGCGCCACCTCCCGGGCACCGTGCAGTACTGCAGGGAGAGTATGCCATCCCCCGGGCACCGCGTATTACTGCAGGGTGAGTGTGCCACTCCCCGGGCACCACATGTTACTGCAGGGAGAGTGTGCCACTCCCCGGGCCCCATGTGTTTTTTTTTTTTTTTAAATTCATGTCCAATCGTTATCCAATCGTTACAATTCTTTGTCAAACGCCAGAGGTCACCCTGCACCAGTCAAGGATCACTCTGCGCCAATGCTCTTAGCCAAAAGGCCTAGAGCCACTGCACCGTTCCTGGAAGTACTGCAATACCAGGTTCGTGCCATGGAGGTGGATGGGTCAGTTCCCCACACACCTCCGTGGAGGTGGATGGGTCACCAATCCCACCCACCTCCTGTTTACAAAAATGTAAGCATATACCTTCCTGACCAGGGAGAAACCACCCGGACGTCATGGTGGCTGGTCAGGTTAGTTATGCAGATCTTAGCCAAAAGGCCACTCCCCGGGCCCCACGTGTTACTGCAAGGTGAGTGCACCAACCCTGGGCACCGTGTGTTACTGCAGGGAGTGTGCGCCACCCCCCGGGCACCGCGTGTTACTGCAGGGAGAGTGTGTCACCTACCGGACACCGAGTGTAACTGCAGGGAGAGAGCGCAGCCCCCAGGCACCAATGTTACTGCAGGGAGAGCGCGCAGCTCCCGGGCACCGTGCGGTACTGCAGGAAGAGAGCGCCACCTCCCAGGCACCGTGCGGTGCTGCAGGGAGAGAGCGTCACTCCACAAGCACTGTGCGGTACTGCAGGGAGAGAGTGCCACCCACCGGGCACCGTGCGGTACAGCAGGGAGAGTGTACCACCCCCCGGGCATCACGTGTTGCTGCAGGGAGAGTGTGCCACCCCCCGGGCACCACGTGTTACTGCAGGGAGAGTGCACCCCTCCCGGGCACCGCGTGTAACAGCAGGTAGAGTGTGCCATCCCCCGCGCACTGCGTGTTATTGCAGGGAGAGAGCGCAGCCCCTGGGCACCGCCTGTTACTGCAGGGAGAGAGCACCGCCACCGGACAGCGCGTGTTACTGCAGGGAGAGAGTGCCACCTCCCGATCGCCGTCTGGTACTGAAGAGAGGGTGTGCCTTCCCCTAGGCATTGCGCGTTCGTGCAGGGAGAGAGTGCCACCCCCCCAGGCACCGTGCAGTACTGCAGCAAGAGAGCACCAACACCCGGGCGGCATGGGGTACTGTAGGGAGAGAGCGCCACCTCCCGGTCACCCCATGTTACTGAAGGGAGAGAGCGGGTGGAACTGCAGAGAGAGAGCGGTACACCCCAGGCACCGTGCGGTACTGCAGGGAGAGAGCGACACCCCACGGGCACCGTGTGTTACTGGAGCCAGTGAGCGCCACCTCCCAGGCAGCATGCGGTACTGCAGGGAGAGAGCGCCACCACCCGGGCAGTGGGGGGAACTGCAGGGAGAGAGTGCCATCTCCCGGGCACCGTGCGGTGCTGCAGGGAGAGAGCGCCACCCCCCCGGGCACGGCGTGTTACTGCAGGGAGAGAGCGCCACACCCCGGGCACCGTGCGGTACTGTAGGCAGTGAGCGCCAACTCCCGGGAACCGTGCGGTACTGCAGGGAGGGAGCGCCACCCTCAGGGCACCATGCAGTACTGCAGGGAGAGAGCGCCACACCCCGGGCACTGCGTGCTACTGCAGGGAGAGAGCGCCACACCCCGGGCACCGTGCGGTACTGTAGGCAGTGAGCTCCAACTCTCGGGCACCGTGCGGTGCTGCAGGGAGAGAGCGCCACTCCCCGGGCACTGCATGTTACTGCAGGGAGAGAGCGCCACACCCCGGGCACTGTGCGGTACTGCAGGCAGTGAGCTCCAATTCCCGGGAACCGTGCGGTACTGCAGGGAGGGAGAGCCACCCCCCTAGGCATCGCGTGTTTCTGCAGGGAGAGTGTGCCAAGTCCCCCCCCCGGGCATCGCATGTAACTGCAGTGAGAGTGTGTCACCCGCCGGGCACCGTGCAGTACTGCAGGGAGTGAGCGCCATCTCCCAGGTACCGTGCGGTACTGCAGGCAGTGAGCGCCACCTCCCGGGCACCGTGCAGTATTGCGGAGAGAAAGCGTCACCTCCCGGGCACTGTGCGGTACTGCAGGCAGTGAGCACCGCCCCCCGGGCACCACGTGTAACTGCAGGAAGAGTGCGCCACCCCCAGGCACCGGGTGTTACAGCAGGGAGAGAGCGCCACCCTCCGGGCACCGTGCGGTGCTGCAAGGAAAGTGTGCCACCCCCCCGGGCACCACGTGTTACTGCAGGGAGAGTATGCCAACCCCCGAGCACTGCGTGTAGCTGCAGGGAGAAAGCGCCCCGCCGGGCACCGCATGTTGCTACAGGAAGAATGTGCCACCCCCCGGGCACCACATGTTACTGCAGGGAGAGTGCACCGCTCCCGGGAACCACGTGTTACTGCAGGGAGAGAGCGCCCGCCCCTCCCGGGCACTGCGTGCTACTGCAGGGAGAGAGCGCCACACCCCGGGCGCCGTGCTGTGCTGCAGGGAGAGAGCGCAGCCCCCAGGCACCGCCTGTTACTGCAGGGAGAATGTGCCACCCCCCGGGCACCACGTGTTACTGCAGGGAGAGTGCACCGCTCCCAGGAACCGCGTGTTACTGTACAGAGAGAGCGCCAACTCCCGGGCACCGTGTGTTTTTTTTAATATAAATTCGTAGCCAATCGTTCCAATTCTTTGTCAAATCACAAACGCCAGAGGTCACCTTGCACACGCCAAGGATCACTCTGCGCCAATGCTCTTAGCCAAAAGGCCTAGAGCCACTGCACCGTTCCTGGAAGTACTGCAATACCAGGTTCGTGCCATGGAGGTGGATGGGTCAAGCCACCCCACACACCTCCGTGGAGGTGGATGGGTCAAGCCACCCCACCCGTGTGTTACTGCAGGGAGAGATCATCACCCCCTGGACGGCGGGTGGAACTGCAGAGAGAGTGCGCTACCCCCCAGGCACCGTGTGGTACTGCAAGGAGAGAGCGACACCCCCCGGGCACCGTGTGTTACTGGAGCTAGTGAGCGCCACCTCCCAGGCAGCATGCGGTACGGCAGGGAGAGAGTGCCATCACCCGGGCGGCGGGGGGAACTGCAGGCAGAGAGCGCCATCCCCCAGGCACCGTGCGGTACTGCAGGGAGAGTGTGCCACCTCTCAGGCACTGCGTGTTACTGAATGCAGAGTGTGCCAGCTCCCGGACACCATGCGGTACTGCAGGGAGAGTGTGCCAACTCCCAGGCATCATGCGGCACTGCAAGAAGTGAGCGCCATCCCCAGGCACCGTGCGGTACTGCAGGGAGAGAGCGCCACCCCCCGGGCACCGCGTGTTGCTACAGGGAGAGTGTGCCACCACCCGGGCATTGCGAGTTACTGCAGGGAGAGAGCGCCACCCCCCGGGCACCGTGAGGAACTGCAGGGAGAGAGCACCACCCCACGGGCACCACGTGTTACTGCAGGGAAAGAGCGCCACACCCCGGGCACCGTGCGGTACTGCAGGCAGTGAGCCCCACCTCCCGGAGTCTGTGCGGTACTGCTGGGAGAGAGCGCCACCCCAGGGCACCGCGTGTAACTGAGGGAAGAGAGCGTCACTCCCCGGGCACCGTGCGGCACTGCAGGAAGAGAGCACCACCCCCGGGCACCGTGTGTGACTGCAGGGAGAGTGTGCCACCCCCCTCGCACCGCGTGTTACTGCAGGGAGAGTGTGCCAAGCCCCGGGCACCGTGTGTAACTGCAGGGAGAGTGTACCACCTCCCAGTCACCGGGTGTAACTGCAGGGAGAGAGTACCACCCCCAGGCATCGTGCGCTACTGCAGGGAGAGAGTGTGCCATCCCCAAGGCACCGTGTGTTACTGCAGGGAGAGAGCACCACCCTCCGGGTGCCGCGTGTTACTGCTGGGAGAGAGTGCCACCTCTACGGCACCGTGCGGTACTGCAGGGAGAGAGCACCACCTCCTGGACACCGTGCGGTACTGCAGGAACAGTGTGCCACACCCCCCCGGGCACCGTGCGTTACTGCAGGGACAGAGCACCACCCACCGGCACCACGTGTTACTGCAGGGAGAGTGTGCCACCTCCCGGGCACCATGTGTTACTGCAGGGATAGTGCGCCCCCACCCTGGCACTGCGTGTTACTGCAGGGAGAGAGCACCACCTCCGGGCACCGCGTGTTACTGCAGGGAGAGAGCGCCACCTCCCGGGCACCGTGTGGTACTGCAGGTAGAGTGTGCCACCCCCCAGGCATTGCATGTTCGTGCAGGGAGAGAGCGCCACCCCTGGGCACCATGCGGTACTGCAGGGAGAGAGCGCTACCCCCTGGACGGCGGGGGGAATTGCAGGGAGAGAGCGCCAACGCCCGGGCGGTGGGGGGAACTGCAGGGAGAGAGCGGCAGCCCCCCGGGCGGCATGGGGTACTGCAAGGACAGAGCGCCACCTCCCGGGCACTGTGTGTTACTGCAGGCAGTGAGTGCCACCCACCGGACGGCGGGGGAAATTGCACGGAGAGAGCAACCACCTCTCAAGCACTGCATGTTACTGCAGAGAGAGCGCGCCAGCCACCGGGCACCGTGTGGTACTGTAGGGAGAGAGCGCCACCCCCTGGGCACTGTGTGTTCCTGGAGCCAGTGACCGCCAACTCCCGGGCACCATGTGGTACTGCAGGAAGAGAGCGCCACCTCCCGGGCACCATGCGGTACTGCACAGAGAGAGCGCCACCTCCCAGGCACCACGTGTTACTGCAGGGAGAGTGTGCCACCTCCCGGGCGCCGTGCTGTACTGCAGTGAGAGAGCGCCACCCCCCGGGCACTGCGTGTTACTGCAGGAGACAGCGCCACACCCTGGGAACCGTGCGGAACTGCAGGCAGTGAGCTCCACCTCCCGCGCACCACGTGTTATTGCAGGGAGAGGGTGCCAACCCCTGGGTACTGCGTGTTACTGCAGGGATAGAGCGCCACCTCCCGGGCACTGCATGTAACTGCAGGGAGAGAGCGCCACTTCCCGGGCACCGTGTGGTACTGCAGGGAGAGTGTGCCACCCCCCAGCCATTGCATGTTCGTGCAGGGAGAGAGCGCCAACCCCCGGGCACCGTGCGGTACTGCAGGGAGAGAGCGCCACCCCCGGGCAGCGGGGGGAATTGCAGGGAGAGAGCGCCACCCCCCCCCGGGCAGCATGGGGTACGGCAAGGACAGAGCGCCGCCTCCCGGGCACTGTGTGATACTGCAGGCAGTGAGTTCCACCCGCTGGACGGCAGGGGAAACTGCATGGAGAGAGCACCACCTCCCGAGCAGTGCGTGTTACTGCAGAGAGAGCGCGTCAGCCACCGGGCACCGTGCGGTACTGTAGGGAGAGAGTGCAATCCCCCGGGCACTGTGTGTTCCTGGAGGCAGTGAGCGCCACCCCCCGGGCACCATGCGGTACTGCAGGGAGAGAGCGCTACCCACTGGGCGGCGGGGGGAATTGCAGGGAGAGAGTGCCAATGCCCGGGCGGTGGGGGGAACTGCAGGGAGAGAGCGCCAGCCCCCCGGGCGGCATGGGGTACTGCAAGGACAGAGCGCCAAATCCCGGGCACTGTGTGTTACTGCAGGCAGTGAGTGCCACCCAGCGGGCGGCGGGGGATATTGCACGGAGAGAGCAACCACCTCTCAAGCACTGCATGTTACTGCAGAGAGAGCGCGCCAGCCACTGGGCACCGTGTGGTACTGTAGGGAGAGAGCGCCACCCCCTGGGCACTGTGTGTTCCTGGAGCCAGTGAGCGCCACTTCACGGGCACCATGTGGTACTGCACGGAGAGAGCGCCACCTCCCAGGCACCGCGTGTTACTGCTGGGAGAGTGTGCCACCTCCCGGGCACTGTGCTGTACTGCAGTGAGAGAGCGCCACCCCCCGGGCACTGCGTGTTATTGCAGGCAGACAGCGCCACACCCTGGGAACCGTGCGGAACTGCAGGCAGTGAGCTCCACCTCCCGCGCACCACGTGTTACTGCAGGGAGAGTGTGCCAACCCCTGGGTATGCGTGTTACTGCAGGTATAGAGCACCACCTCCCGGGCACTGCATGTAACTGCAGGGAGAGAGCGCCACTTCCCGGGCACCGTGTGGTACTGCAGGGGGAGTGTGCCACCCCCCAGGCATTGCATTTTCGTGCAGGGAGAGAGCGCCAACCCCCGGGCACCGTGCGGTACTGCAGGGAGAGAGCGCCACCCCCGGGCAGCGGGGGGAATTGCAGGGAGAGAGTGTCAACGCCCGGGCGGTGAGGGGAACTGCAGGGAGAGAGCGCCACCCACCCCCCCCCCGGGCGGCATGGGGTACTGCAAGGGCAGAGCTCCACCTCCCGGGCACTGTGTGATACTGCAGGCAGTGAGTGCCACCCGCCGGACGGCAGGGGAAACTGCATGGAGAGAGCACCACCTCCCGAGCACTGCGTGTTACTGCAGAGAGAGCGCGTCAGCCACCGGGCACCGTGCGGTACTGTAGGGAGAGAGCGCAACCCCCCGGGCACCATGCAGTACTGCAGGGAGAGAGCACCACCACCTGGGCACTGCAGGTTACTGCAGGGAGATAGCACCACACCCCGGACACCATGCGGTACTGCAAGCAGTGAGCTCCAACTCCCGAGAACCGTGCGGTACTGCAGGGAGGGAGCGCCACCCCCTGGGCACCGCGTGTTACTGCAGGGAGAGTGTGCCATCCCCCCGTGCACCGCATGTAACTGCGGTGAGAGTGTGCCACCGCCCGGGCACCGTGCAGTACTGCAGCGAGTGAATGCCATCTCCAAGGCACCATGCGGTACTGTAGTCAGTGAGCGCCACCTCCCGGGCACCGTGCAGTGTTGCGGAGAGAAAGCGCCACCTCCCGGGCACTGTGCGGTACTGCAGGCAGTGAGCACCGCTCTCCCGGGCACCGCGTGTAAATGCAGGAAGAGAGCGCCACCCCCGGGCACCACGTGTAACTGCAGGGAGAGTGTGCCACCCCCCGGACACCGTGCAGTACTGCAGCGAGTGAGCGCCATCTCCAAGGCACCGTGCGGTACTGCAGTCAGTGAGCGCCACCTCCCGGGCACCGTGCAGTATTGCGGAGAGAAAGCGCCACCTCCCGGGCACTGTGCGGTACTGCAGGCAGTGAGCAACGCTCCCCCGGGCAACGCGTGTAACTGCAGGAAGAGAGCGCCACCCCCGGGCACCACGTGTAACTGCAGGGAGAGCGTGCCAACCCCCGGGCACCGTGCAGTGCTGCAGGGAGAGTGTACCACCCCCCCGGGCATCGCGTGTTGCTGCAGGGAGAGTGTGCCACCCCCCGGGCACCACGTGTTACTGTAGGGAGAGTGCACCCCTCCCGGGCACCGTGTGTAACTGCAGGTAGAGAACGCCACCTCCCGGGCACCGCGTGTTACTGCAGGGAGAGAGCGCAGCCCCCGGGCTCCGCCTGTTACTGCAGGGAGAGAGCACCACCACCGGGCAGCGCGTGTTACTGCAGGGAGAGAGTGCCACCTCCCGAGCGCCGTCTGGTACTGCAGAGAGGGTGCGCCATCACCCAAGCATTGCGCGTTCGTGCAGGGAGAGAGTGCCACCCCCCCAGGCACCGTGCAGTACTGCAGGGAGATAGCGACACCCCCTGGGCACCGTGTGTTACTGGAGCCAGTAAGCGCCACCTCCCAGGCAGCATGCGGTACTGCAGGGAGAGAGCACCAACACCCGGGCAGCGGGGGGAACTGCAGGGAGAGAGTGCCACCCCCCCAGGCACCGTGCGGTAATGTAGGGAGAGTGTGCCACCTTCCGGGCACCGTGTGGTACTGCAAGGAGTTAGCGCCACATCCCGGGCAATATGTGGTACTGCAGGGAGAGAGTGCCACCTCCCGGGCACCGTGCGGTGCTGCAGGGAGAGAGCGCCATCCCCAGGGCACCATGCAGAACTGCAGGGAGAGAGCGCCACCACCTGGGCACTGCATGCTACTGCAGGGAGAGAGCGCCACACCCCGGGCACCGTGCAGTACTGCAGGCAGTGAGTTCCAACTCCCGGGAACCGTGCGGTACTTCAGGGAGGGAGCGCCACCCCACCTAGGCATCACGTGTTACTGCAGGGAGAGTGTGCCAAGCCCCCCGCCGGGCACCGCATTTAACTGCGGTGAGAGTGTGCCACCCCCCGGGCAGTACTGCAGGGAGTGAGCACCATCTCCCAGGTACCGTGCGGTACTGCAGGCAGTGAGCGCCACCTCCCGGGCACCGTGCAGTATTGCGGAGAGAAAGCGTCACCTCCGGGGCACTGTGCGGTACTGCAGGCAGTGAGTACTACCCCCCGGGCACCGCGTGTAACTGCAGAAATTGGACGCGACCCCCGGGCACTGCGTGTTACTGCAGGGAGTGTGTGCCACCCCACGTGCACCGTGCGGTGCTGCAAGGAGAGTGTGCCACCCCCGGGCACCACGTGTTACTGCAGGGAGAGTGTGCCACCCCCGGGCACTGCGTGTAGCTGCAGGGAGAGAGCGTCCTCCGGGCACCGCATGTTGCTACAGGAAGAATGTGCCACACCCCGGGGACCACGTGTTACTGCAGGGAGAGTGCACCGCTCCCGGGAACCATGTGTTACTGCAGGGAGAGAGCGCCCGCCCCTCCCGGGCACCGCGTGTAACTGCAGGGAGAATGTGCCATCCCTCACGCACCGTGTGTTACTGCAGGGAGAGAGCGCGACCTCCCGGGCACCACGTGTTACTGCAGGGAGAGAGCGCAGCCCCCGGGCACCGCCTGTTACTGCAGGGAGAATGTGCCACCCCCCGGGCACCACGTGTTACTGCAGGGAGAGTGCACCGCTCCCAGGAACCGCGTGTTACTGTACGGAGTGAGCGCCAACTCCCGGGCACCGTGTGTTACTGCAGGGAGAGATCGTCACCCCCTGGACGGCAGGTGGAACTGCAGAGAGAGAGCGCTACCCCCCAGGCACCGTGCGGTACTGCAGGGAGAAAGCCCCAGCCCCCGGGCACCGTGTGTTACTGGAGCCAGTGAGCGCCACCTCCCAGGCAGCATGCAGTACTGCAGGGAGAGAGTGCCACCTCCCGGGCGGCGGGGGGAACTGCAGGGAGAGAGCGCCATCCCCCAGGCACCGTGCGGTACTGCAGGGAGAGTGTGCCACCTCCCGGGCACCACGTGTTACTGCAGGCAGAGTGTGCCACCTCCCGGACACCGTGCGGTACTGCAGGAAAAGTGTGCCAACCCCAGGGCACCATGCGGTACTGCAAGTAGAGAGCGCCATCCCCAGGCACCATGCGGTACTGCAGGGAGAGAGCGCCACCCCCCGGGCACCGCGTGTTGCTACAGGGAGAGTGTGCCACCACCCGGGCATTGCGAGTTACTGCAGGGAGAGAGTGCCACCCCCCCGGGCACCGTGAGGCACTGCAGGGAAAGAGCGCCACACCCCGGGCACCGTGCGGTACTGCAGGCAGTGAGCCCCACCTCCCAGAGTCTGTGCGCTACTGCTGGGAGAGAGCGCCACCTCCCAGGCAACGTGCGGTACTGCAGGGAGAGAGCGCCACTCCCGGGCACCGTGTGAAACTGCGGGAAGAGAGCGTCACTCCCCGGGCACCGTGCGGCACTGCAGGAATAGAGCACCACCCCTGGGCACCACATGTTACTGCAGGGAGAGTGTGCCACCCCCCGCGCAGTGTGCGGTACTGCAAGGAGAGAGTGTGCCACACCCCGGGCGCTGTGCGGTACTGCAGGGAGAGTGTGCCACACCCTGGGCATCGTGTGTGACTGCAGGGAGAGTGTGCCACCCCCCGCGCACCGCGTGTTACTGCAGGGAGAGTGTGCCAAACCCTGGGAACTGTGTGTAACTGCACGGAGAGTGTACCACCTCCCGGTCACTGGGTGTAACTGCGGGGAGAGAGTCCCACCCCCAGGCACCGTGCGGTACTGCAGGGAGAGAGCGGTACCCACAGGGCACCGCGTGTTACTGCAGGGAAAGAGCGCCACACCCCGGGCACCGTGCGGTACTGCAGGCAATGAGCTCCACCTCCTGGGCACTGTGCAGTACTGCAGGGAGAGAGCGCCACCCGCCAGCGCCGTGCGGCACTGCAGGGAGAGTGCGCCACCCACCGGCGCCGCATGTTACTGCAGGGAGAGTGTGCCACCTCCCAGGCACCACGTGCTACTGCAGGGAGAGTGCAACCCCACCCGGGCACCGCGTGTTACTGCAAGGAGAGTGTGCCACCCCCCGCGCACCGCGTGTTACTGCAGGGAGAGTGTGACAACCCCCGGGCACTGCGTGTTACTGCAGGGAGAGAGCGCCACCTCCCAGGCACCGCATGTTACTGCAGGGAGAGAGCACCGCCCCCGGGCATCGTCTGGTACCGCAGGGAGAGTGTGCCACCCCCCATGCATTGCGTGTTGGTGCAGGGAGAGAGCGCCACCCCCGGGCACTGTGCGGTACTGCAGGGAACGAGCGCCACCCCCCAGACTGTGGGGGCAACTGCAGGGAGAGTGTGTCACCACCTGGGCATTGTGTGTTACTGCAGGGAGAGAGTGCCACCCCCGGGCATTGCGTGTTGCTGCAGGGAGAGAGCACCACCTCCCGGGCATCGCAGGGTACTGTAGGGAGGGAGTGCCACCCCCTGCTCACTGCGTGTTACTGCAGGGAGAGAGCGTGACCTCCCAGGCACCGTGTGTAACTGCAGGGAGAGAGCGCCACACCCCAGGAACCGTGTGTTATTGGAGCCAGTGAGCGCCACCTCCCAGGCAGCATGCGGTACTGCAGGAAGAGAGCGCCACCATCCAGGCGACGGGGGGAACTGCAGGGAGAGAGCGGCCCCCCACCCGCCCTCTGAGCACCGCATGTTACTGCAGGGAGAGAGCGCCACCCGCAGGGCACCGTGCAGTACTGCAGGGAGAGTATGCCATCCCCCGGGCACCGCGTGTTACTGCAGGGAGAGTGTGCCACTCCCCGGGCCCCACGTGTTACTACAGGGAGAGTGTGCCACTCCCTGGGCCCCATGTGTTACTACAGGGAGAGTGTGTCACTCCCCAGGCCCCACGTGTTACTGCAGGGAGAGTGTGTCACCTCCCGGACATCAAGTGTAACTGCAGGGAGAGAGTGCAGCCCCCAGATACCAATGTTACTGCAGGGAGAGCGCGCAGCTCCCGGGCACCGCGTGTTGCTGCAGGAAGAGAGTGCTACCTCCCGGACACCTTGTGGTACTGCATGAAGAGTGTGCCACCCCTCAGGCATTGCGTATTCGTGCAGGGAGAGAGCGCCAACGCCCGGGCGGCGGGGTAACTGCAGGCAGAGAGCGCCACCCCCCGGGCACTGCCTGTTACTGCAGGGAGAGAGCGCCACCTCTCGGGCACTTTGCGGTACAGCAGGGAGAGAGCGCCACCCGCCTGGGCACCGTGCGGTCCTGTAGGGAGAGAACGCCACCCCCCGGGCACCGTGCGGTACTGCAGGGAGAGAGCGCCACCTCCCAGGCACCGTGCGGTACTGCAGGGAGAGAGAGTCACCCCACAGGCACCGTGCGGTACTGCTGGGAGAGAGTGCCACCCACCGGGCACCGTGCGGTACTCCAGGGAGAGAGCGCCACCCCCGGGCAGTGTGCGGTACTGCAGGGAGAGTGTACCACACCCTGGACATTGCGTGTTACCGCAGGGAGAGTGTGTCACCACCTGGGCATTGTGTATTACTGCAGGGAGAGAGTGCCACCACCCGGGCATTGCGTGTTGCTGCAGGGAGAGAGCACCACCTCCCGGGCATCGCAGGGTACTGTAGGGAGAGAGCGCCACCCCCGGGCACCGTACGGCACTGCAGGGAGAGAGAGCAACCTCCCGGGCACCGTGCGATAATGCAGGGAGAGTGTGCCAACTCCCGGGCAACGTGCGGTGCTGCAGGGAGAGAGCGCCACCCCCGGGCACCATGCAGTACTGCAGGGAGAGAGCGCCACCACCTGGGCACTGCGGGTTACTGCAGGGAGAGAGCGCCACGCCCCGGGCACCGTGCGGTACTGCAAGCAGTGAGCTCCAACTCCCAGGAACCATGCGGTACTGCAGGGAAGGGAGCGCCACCCCCCGGGCACCGCGTGTTACTGCAGGGAGAGTGGGCCATCCCCCCGTGCACCACGTGTAACTGCGGTGAGAGTGTGCCACACCCCGGGCACCGTGCAGAACTGCAGGGAGTGAGCGCCATCTCCCAGGCATTGCAGTACTGCAGGCAGTGAGCGCCACCTCCCTGGTACCATGCAGTATTGTGGAGAGAAAGCGCCACCTCCCGGCCACTATGCGGTACTGCAGGCAGTGAGCACCGCCCCCCGGGCAACGCGTGTTACTGCAGGAAGAATGTGCCATGCCCCGGGCACCGTGCGGTTCTGTAGGGAGAGTGTGCCACCCCCGAGCACCATGTGTTACTGAAGCGAGAGTGTGCCAACCCCCGGGCACTGCGTGTAACTGCAGGGAGAGAGCGCCCCCCCCCCCCCCCCCCGGCACCACGTGTTACTGCAGGGAGAGTGCACCACTCCCGGGAACCGTGTGTTACTGCAGTGAGAGAGCGCCACCACCTCCCCACCCCCTCCCGGGCACTGCGTGTAACTGCAGGGAGAGAGCGCCACCCCTCCGGGCACCGTGTGTTACTGGAACCATTGAGTGCCACCTCCCAGGCAGCATGCGGTACTGCAGGGAGAGAGCGCCACCATCCAGGCGACGGGGGGAACTGCAGGGAGAGAGCGCCACCATCCAGGCGACGGGGGGAACTGCAGGGAGAGTGTGACACCTCCCGGGCACCGCGTGTTACTGCAGGGAGAGTGTGTCACCTCCCGGACACCGAGTGTAACTGCAGGGAGAGAATGCAGCCCCCAGGCACCAATGTTACTGCAGGGGAGAGCGCGCAGCTCCCGGGCACCGCGTGTTGCTGCAGGAATAGAGTGCCACCTCCCGGACACCTTGTGGTACTGCAGGAAGAGTGTGCCACCCCTCAGGCATTGCGTGTTCGTGCAGGGAGAGAGCGCCAAAGCCCGGGCGACGGGGGTAACTGCAGGCAGAGAGCACCACCTCCCGGGCACTGCATGTTACTGCAGGGAGAGAACGCCACCTCTCGGGCACCGTGCAGTACAGCAGGGAGAGAGCACCACCCCACGATCACCGTGCGGTACTTCAGGGAGAGAGCGCCACCCCCCGAGCACCGTGCGGTACTTCAAGGAGAGAGCACCACCCTCCCCGGGCACCACGTTTTACTGCAGGGGAGCGCCACCCCCCTGGGCACCGTGCGGTACTGTAGGGAGAGAACGCCACCCCCTCGGCACCGTGCTGTGCTGCAGGGAGAGAGCGCCACCTCCCAGGCACCGTGCGGTACTGCAGGGAGAGAACGTCACCCCACAGGCACCATGCGGTACTGCAGGGAGAGAGTGCCACCCACTTGGCACCGTGCAGTACGACAGGGAGAGAGAGCCACCCCCCGGGCACCGGGCATACTGCAGGGAGAGTGTGTCACCTCCCGGGCACTACGTGTAATTGCAGGGAGAGAGCGCAGCCCCCAGGCACCGCATGTTACTGCAGGCAGAGAGCGCCACCTCCCGGGCATCGTGTGGTACTGCAGGGAGAGTGTGCTACCCCTCAGGCATTGCGTGTTCATGCAGGGAGAGAGCACCAACGCCCAGGCGACGGGGGTAACTGCAAGGAGAGAGCGTGATCCCCCGGGCGGCAGGGGGTACTGCAAGGAGAGAATGCCACCTCCCGGGCACCATGTGTTAATGTAGGCAGTGAGCGCTACCCCCCGGACAGCGGGTGGAACTGCAGGGAGAGAGCGCCACCTCCCGGGCACCGCGTGTTACTGCAGAGAGAGAGAGCGTCACCCCTCGGGCACCGTGCGGTACTGCAGGGAGAGAGCGCCACACCCCGGGCACCGTGTATTACTGGAGCCAGTGAGCGCCACCTCCCGGGCACCTTACGGTACTGCAGGGAGAGTGCGCCACTCCCCGG
This sequence comes from Pristiophorus japonicus, assembly GCF_044704955.1. Classification (NCBI taxonomy): domain Eukaryota; kingdom Metazoa; phylum Chordata; class Chondrichthyes; family Pristiophoridae; genus Pristiophorus; species Pristiophorus japonicus. The sequence goes on from NC_091987.1 coordinate 131,869,357, forward strand.
GCGGCGGGAGAACTGCAGGGAGAGAGCGCCAACCCCGGGCACCATCCGGTACAGCAGGGAGAGAGCACCAACCCACGATCACATTGCGGTACTTCAGGGAGGGAGCTCCACCCTCCGAGCACCGTGCGGTACTTCAAGGAGAGAGCACCACCCTCCCCGGGCACCGCGTGTTACTGCAGGGGAATGCCACCCCCCTGGGAACCATGCAGTACTGCAGTGAGAGAGTGCCACCCACCGGGCACTGTGCAGTACGGCAGGGAGAGAGAGCCACCCACAGGGCACCAGGCGTACCGCAGTGAGAGTGTGTCACCTCCCGGGCACTACATATAACTGCAGGGAGAGAGCGCAGCCCCCAGGCACCGCATGTTACTGCAGGGAGAGAGCGCCACCTCCCGGGCATCGTGTGGTACTGCAGGGAGAGTGGGCCACCCCTCAGGCATTGCGTGCTCATGCAGGGAGAGAGCGCCAATGCCCAGGCGACGGGGGTGACTGCAAGGACAGAGTGTCATCCCCCGGGCGGCAGGGGGTACTGCAAGGAGAGAATGCCACCTCCCGGGCACCATGTGGTAATGTAGGCAGTGAGCGCTATCCCCCCAAGACGGCGGGTGGAACTGCAGGGAGAGAGCGCCACGTCCCGGGCACCGCGTGTTACTGCAGAGAGAGAGCGTCACCCCTCGGGCACCGTGCAGTACTGCAGTGAGAGAGCGCCACACCCCAGGCACCGTGTATTACTGGAGCCAGTGAGCGCCACCTCCCGGGCACCATACGGTACTGCAGGGAGAGAGTGCCACACCCCGGGCACCGTGCGGTACTGCAGGGAAAGAGCGCCACTGCCGGGCACCGTGCGGTACTGCAGGGAGAGTGTACCGCCCCCGGGCATTACGTGTTACTGCAGGGAGAGAGTGCCACCCCCCGGGCATTGTGTGTTACTGCAGGGAGAGAGTGCCACCCCCCGGGCATTGTGTGTTACTGCAGGGAGAGAGCGCAACCTCCCGGGCACCGTGCGATAATGCAGGGAGAGTGTGCCAACTTCCGGGCAATGTGCGGTGCTGCAGGGAGAGAGCGCCACCCCCGGGCACCATGCAGTACTGCAGGGAGTGAGCGCCACCACCTGGGCACTGCGGGTTACTGCAGGGAGAGAGCGCCACGCCCCGGGCACCGTGCGGTACTGCAAGCAGTGAGCTCCAACTCCCAGGAACCGTGCGGTACTGCAGGGAAGGGAGCGCCACCCCCCGGGCACCGCGTGTTACTGCAGGGAGAGTGTGCCAACCCTGGGCACCGTGTGTTACTGTAGGGAGTGGGCGCCACGCCCCGGGCACCGCGTATTACTGCAGGGAGAATGTGTCACCTCCTGGACACCGAGTGTAACTGCAGGGAGAGAATGCAGCCCCCAGGCACCAATGTTACTGCAGGGGAGAGCGCGCAGCTCCCGGGCACCGCGTGTTGCTGCAGGAATAGAGTGCCACCTCCCGGACACCTTGTGGTACTGCAGGAAGAGTGTGCCACCCCTCAGGCATTGCGTGTTCGTGCAGGGAGAGAGCGCCAAAGCCCGGGCGGCGGGGGTAACTGCAGGCAGAGAGCACCACCTCCCGGGCACTGCATGTTACTGCAGGGAGAGAACGCCACCTCTCGGGCACCGTGCGGTACAGCAGGGAGAGAGCACCACCCCACGATCACCGTGCGGTACTTCAGGGAGAGAGCGCCACCCCCCGAGCACCGTGCGGTACTTCAAGGAGAGAGCACCACCCTCCCCGGGCACCACGTTTTACTGCAGGGGAGCGCCACCCCACAGGCACCATGCGGTACTGCAGGGAGAGAGTGCCACCCACTTGGCACCGTGCAGTATGGCAGGGAGAGAGAGCCACCCCCCGGGCACCGGGCGTACTGCAGGGAGAGTGTGTCACCTCCCGGGCACTACGTGTAATTGCAGGGAGAGAGCGCAGCCCCCAGGCACCGCATGTTACTGCAGGCAGAGAGCGCCACCTCCCGGGCATCGTGTGGTACTGCAGGGAGAGTGTGCTACCCCTCAGGCATTGCGTGTTCGTGCAGGGAGAGAGCACCAACGCCCAGGCGACGGGGGTAACTGCAAGGAGAGAGCGTGATCCCCCGGGCGGCAGGGGGTACTGCAAGGAGAGAATGCCACCTCCCGGGCACCATGTGTTAATGTAGGCAGTGAGCGCTACCCCCCGGACGGCGGGTGGAACTGCAGGGAGAGAGCGCCACCTCCCGGGCACCACATGTTACTGCAGAGAGAGAGCGTCACCCCTCGGGCACCGTGCGGTACTGCAGGGAGAGAGCGCCACACCCCGGGCACCGTGTATTACTGGAGCCAGTGAGCGCCACCTCCCGGGCACCATACGGTACTGCAGGGAGAGAGCGCCACCCCCCGGGCGGCGGGAGAACTGCAGGGAGAGAGCACCAACCCCGGGCACCATCCGGTACAGCAGGGAGAGAGCACCAACCCACGATCACATTGCGGTACTTCAGGGAGGGAGCTCCACCCTCCGAGCACCGTGCGGTACTTCAAGGAGAGAGCACCACCCTCCCCGGGCACCGTGTGTTACTGCAGGGGAATGCCACCCCCCTGGGAACCATGCAGTACTGCAGTGAGAGAGTGCCACCCACCGGGCACTGTGCAGTACGGCAGGGAGAGAGAGCCACCCCCAGGGCACCAGGCGTACCGCAGTGAGAGTGTGTCACCTCCCGGGCACTACATATAACTGCAGGGAGAGAGCGCAGCCCCCAGGCACCACATGTTACTGCAGGTAGAGAGCGCCACCTCCCGGGCATCGTGTGGTACTGCAGGGAGAGTGGGCCACCCCTCAGGCATTGCGTGCTCATGCAGGGAGAGAGCACCAATGCCCAGGCGACGGGGGTAACTGCAAGGAGAGAGCGTCATCCCCCGGGCGGCAGGGGGTACTGCAAGGAGAGAATGCCACCTCCCGGGCACCATGTGTAATGTAGGCAGTGAGCGCTATCCCCCCAAGACGGCGGGTGGAACTGCAGGGAGAGAGCGCCACCTCCCGGGCACCGCGTGTTACTGCAGAGAGAGAGCGTCACCCCTCGGGCACCGTGCAGTACTGCAGTGAGAGAGCGCCACACCCCGGGCACCGTGTATTACTGGAGACAGTGAGCGCCACCTCCCGGGCACTGTGCGGTACTGCAGGGAGAGAGCGCCACACCCCGGGCACCGTGCGGTACTGCAGGGAAAGAGCGCCACTGCCGGGCACCGTGCGGTACTGCAGGGAGAGTGTACCGCCCCCGGGCATTACGTGTTGCTGCAGGGAGAGAGTGCCACCCCCTGGGCATTGTGTGTTACTGCAGGGAGAGAGTGCCACCCCCCGGGCATTGTGTGTTACTGCAGGGAGAGAGTGCCACCCCCGGGCATGCTTGTTACTGCATGGAGAGAGCGCCACCCCCCGGGCACCGTGCAGCACTGCAGGGAGAGCGCAACCTCCTGGGCACCGTGCGGTAATGTAGTGAGAGTGTGCCACCTTCCGGGCACCGTGCGGTACTGCAAGGAGAGAGCGCCACCTCCCGGGCACCATGCGGTACTGCAGGGAGAGAGTGCCACCTCCCAGGCACCATGCGGTACTGCAAGGAGAGAGCGCCACCTCCCGGGCGCAATGCGGTACTGCAGGGAGAGAGCGCCACCTCCCGGGCACCATGCGGTACTGCAGGGAGAGGGTGCCACCTCCCGGGCACCATGTGGTACTGCAGGGAGAGAGTGCCACCTCCCGGGCACCGTGCGGTGCTGCAGGGAGAGAGCGCCACCCCCGGGCACCATGCGGTACTGCAGGGAGAGAGCGTCACCAACTGGGCACTGCAGGTTACTGCAGGGAGAGAGCGCCACACACCGGGCACCATGCGATACTGCAAGCTGTGAGCTCCAACTCCCGGGAACCATGCGGTACTGCAGGGAGGGAGCGCCACCACACGGGCACCGCGTGTTACTGCAGGGAGAGTGTGCCATCCCCCCGTGCACCGCATGTAACTGCGGTGAGAGTGTGCCACCCCCCCGGCACCGTACAGTACTGCAGCGAGTGAGCGCCATCTCCAAGGCACCGTGCGGTACTGCAGTCAGTGAGCGCCACCTCCCGGGCACCGTGCAGTATTGCGGAGAGAAAGCGCCACCTTCCGGGCAGTGTGCGGTACTGCAGGCAGTGAGCACCGCCCCCCCCCCCCCCCCCGTGCACTGCGTGTAACTGCAGGAAGAGAGCGCCACCACCGGGCACCACGTGTAACTGCAGGGAGAGTGTGCCACCCCCCAGGCAACGTGCGGCGCTGCAGGGAGAGTGTGCCACCCCCCGGGCACCACGTGTTACTGCAGGGAGAGTGCTCCCCTCCCGGGCACCGTGCGGTGCTGTAGGGAGAGAGCGCCACCCCCCGGGCACTGCGTGTTACTGCAGGGAGAGAGCGCCACACCCCGGGCACCGTGCGGTACTGCAGGCAGTGAGCTCCAACTCCCGCGAACCGTGCGGTACTGCAGGGAGGGAGCGCCCCCCCCCCTAGGCATCACGTGTTTCTGCAGGGAGAGTGTGCCAAGCCCCCCCCCCCGGGCACCGCATGTAATTGCGGTGAGAGTGTGTCACCCGCCGGGCACCGTGCAGTATTGTGAGAGAAAGCTTCACCTCGCGGGCACTGTGCGGTACTGCAGGCAGTGAGCACCGCCCCCCGGGCACCACGTGTAACTGCAGGAAGAGTGCGCTACCCCCAGGCACCGCGTGTTACTGCAGGGAGTGTGTGCCACCCCTGGGCACCGTGCGGTGCTGCAAGGAACGTGTGCCACCCCCCGGGCACCACGTGTTACTGCAGGGAGAGTATGCCAACCCCCGGGCACTGCGTGTAGCTGCAGGGAGAAAGCGCCCCGCCGGGCACCGCATGTTGCTACAGGAAGAATGTGCCACCCCCCGGGCACCACGTGTTACTGCAGGGAGAGTGCACCGCTCCCGGGCACTGCATGCTACTGCAGGGAGAGAACGCCACCTCTCGGGCACCGTGCGGTACAGCAGGGAGAGAGCACCACCCCACGATCACCGTGCGGTACTTCAGGGAGAGAGCGCCACCCCCCGAGCACCGTGCGGTACTTCAAGGAGAGAGCACCACCCTCCCCGGGCACCACGTTTTACTGCAGGGGAGCGCCACCCCCCTGGGCACCGTGCGGTACTGTAGGGAGAGAACGCCACCCCCTCGGCACCGTGCTGTGCTTCAGGGAGAGAGCGCCACCTCCCAGGCACCGTGCGGTACTGCAGGGAGAGAACGTCACCCCACAGGCACCATGCGGTACTGCAGGGAGAGAGTGCCACCCACTTGGCACCGTGCAGTACGACAGGGAGAGAGAGCCACCCCCCGGGCACCGGGCATACTGCAGGGAGAGTGTGTCACCTCCCGGGCACTACGTGTAATTGCAGGGAGAGAGCGCAGCCCCCAGGCACCGCATGTTACTGCAGGCAGAGAGCGCCACCTCCCGGGCATCGTGTGGTACTGCAGGGAGAGTGTGCTACCCCTCAGGCATTGCGTGTTCATGCAGGGAGAGAGCACCAACGCCCAGGCGACGGGGGTAACTGCAAGGAGAGAGCGTCATCCCCCGGGCGGCAGGGGGTACTGCAAGGAGAGAATGCCACCTCCCGGGCACCATGTGTTAATGTAGGCAGTGAGCGCTACCCCCCGGACAGCGGGTGGAACTGCAGGGAGAGAGCGCCACCTCCCGGGCACCACGTGTTACTGCAGAGAGAGAGCGTCACCCCTCGGGCACCGTGCGGTACTGCAGGGAGAGAGCGCCACACCCCGGGCACCGTGTATTACTGGAGCCAGTGAGCGCCACCTCCCGGGCACCTTACGGTACTGCAGGGAGAGTGCGCCACTCCCCGGGCGGCGGGAGAACTGCAGGGAGAGAGCGCCAACCCCGGGCACCATCCGGTACAGCAGGGAGAGAGCACCAACCCACGATCACATTGCGGTACTTCAGGGAGGGAGCTCCACCCTCCGAGCACCGTGCGGTACTTCAAGGAGAGAGCACCACCCTCCCCGGGCACCGCGTGTTACTGCAGGGGAATGCCACCCCCCTGGGAACCATGCAGTACTGCAGTGAGAGAGTGCCACCCACCGGGCACTGTGCAGTACGGCAGGGAGAGAGAGCCACCCCCAGGGCACCAGGCGTACCGCAGTGAGAGTGTGTCACCTCCCGGGCACTACATATAACTGCAGGGAGAGAGCGCAGCCCCCAGGCACCGCATGTTACTGCAGGGAGAGAGCGCCACCTCCCGGGCATCGTGTGGTACTGCAGGGAGAGTGGGCCACCCCTCAGGCATTGCGTGCTCATGCAGGGAGAGAGCGCCAATGCCCAGGCGACGGGGGTGACTGCAAGGACAGAGTGTCATCCCCCGGGCGGCAGGGGGTACTGCAAGGAGAGAATGCCACCTCCCGGGCACCATGTGGTAATGTAGGCAGTGAGCGCTATCCCCCCAAGACGGCGGGTGGAACTGCAGGGAGAGAGCGCCACGTCCCGGGCACCGCGTGTTACTGCAGAGAGAGAGCGTCACCCCTCGGGCACCGTGCAGTACTGCAGTGAGAGAGCGCCACACCCCAGGCACCGTGTATTACTGGAGCCAGTGAGCGCCACCTCCCGGGCACCATACGGTACTGCAGGGAGAGAGTGCCACACCCCGGGCACCGTGTGGTACTGCAGGGAAAGAGCGCCACTGCCGGGCACCGTGCGGTACTGCAGGGAGAGTGTACCGCCCCCGGGCATTACGTGTTACTGCAGGGAGAGAGTGCCACCCCCCGGGCATTGTGTGTTACTGCAGGGAGAGAGTGCCACCCCCCGGGCATTGTGTGTTACTGCAGGGAGAGAGCGCAACCTCCCGGGCACCGTGCGATAATGCAGGGAGAGTGTGCCAACTTCCGGGCAATGTGCGGTGCTGCAGGGAGAGAGCGCCACCCCCGGGCACCATGCAGTACTGCAGGGAGTGAGCGCCACCACCTGGGCACTGCGGGTTACTGCAGGGAGAGAGCGCCACGCCCCGGGCACCGTGCGGTACTGCAAGCAGTGAGCTCCAACTCCCAGGAACCGTGCGGTACTGCAGGGAAGGGAGCGCCACCCCCCGGGCACCGCGTGTTACTGCAGGGAGAGTGTGCCAACCCTGGGCACCGTGTGTTACTGTAGGGAGTGGGCGCCACGCCCCGGGCACCGCGTATTACTGCAGGGAGAATGTGTCACCTCCTGGACACCGAGTGTAACTGCAGGGAGAGAATGCAGCCCCCAGGCACCAATGTTACTGCAGGGGAGAGCGCGCAGCTCCCGGGCACCGCGTGTTGCTGCAGGAATAGAGTGCCACCTCCCGGACACCTTGTGGTACTGCAGGAAGAGTGTGCCACCCCTCAGGCATTGCGTGTTCGTGCAGGGAGAGAGCGCCAAAGCCCGGGCGGCGGGGTAACTGCAGGCAGAGAGCACCACCTCCCGGGCACTGCATGTTACTGCAGGGAGAGAACGCCACCTCTCGGGCACCGTGCGGTACAGCAGGGAGAGAGCACCACCCCACGATCACCGTGCGGTACTTCAGGGAGAGAGCGCCACCCCCCGAGCACCGTGCGGTACTTCAAGGAGAGAGCACCACCCTCCCCGGGCACCACGTTTTACTGCAGGGGAGCGCCACCCCCCTGGGCACCGTGCGGTACTGTAGGGAGAGAACGCCACCCCCTCGGCACCGTGCTGTGCTGCAGGGAGAGAGCGCCACATCCCAGGCACCGTGCGGTACTGCAGGGAGAGAACGTCACCCCACAGGCACCATGCGGTACTGCAGGGAGAGAGTGCCACCCACTTGGCACCGTGCAGTACGGCAGGGAGAGAGAGCCACCCCCCGGGCACCGGGCGTACTGCAGGGAGAGTGTGTCACCTCCCGGGCACGACGTGTAATTGCAGGGAGAGAGCGCAGCCCCCAGGCACCGCATGTTACTGCAGGCAGAGAGCGCCACCTCCCGGGCATCGTGTGGTACTGCAGGGAGAGTGTGCTACCCCTCAGGCATTGCGTGTTCGTGCAGGGAGAGAGCACCAACGCCCAGGCGACGGGGGTAACTGCAAGGAGAGAACGTGATCCCCCGGGCGGCAGGGGGTACTGCAAGGAGAGAATGCCACCTCCCGGGCACCATGTGTTAATGTAGGCAGTGAGCGCTACCCCCCGGACGGCGGGTGGAACTGCAGGGAGAGAGCGCCACCTCCCGGGCACCACGTGTTACTGCAGAGAGAGAGCGTCACCCCTCGGGCACCGTGCGGTACTGCAGGGAGAGAGCGCCACACCCCGGGCACCGTGTATTACTGGAGCCAGTGAGCGCCACCTCCCGGGCACCATACGGTACTGCAGGGAGAGAGCGCCACCCCCCGGGCGGCGGGAGAACTGCAGGGAGAGAGCACCAACCCCGGGCACCATCCGGTACAGCAGGGAGAGAGCACCAACCCACGATCACATTGCGGTACTTCAGGGAGGGAGCTCCACCCTCCGAGCACCGTGCGGTACTTCAAGGAGAGAGCACCACCCTCCCCGGGCACCGCGTGTTACTGCAGGGGAATGCCACCCCCCTGGGAACCATGCAGTACTGCAGTGAGAGAGTGCCACCCACCGGGCACTGTGCAGTACGGCAGGGAGAGAGAGCCACCCCCAGGGCACCAGGCGTACCGCAGTGAGAGTGTGTCACCTCCCGGGCACTACATATAACTGCAGGGAGAGAGCGCAGCCCCCAGGCACCACATGTTACTGCAGGTAGAGAGCGCCACCTCCCGGGCATCGTGTGGTACTGCAGGGAGAGTGGGCCACCCCTCAGGCATTGCGTGCTCATGCAGGGAGAGAGCACCAATGCTCAGGCGACGGGGGTAACTGCAAGGAGAGAGCGTCATCCCCCGGGAGGCAGGGGGTACTGCAAGGAGAGAATGCCACCTCCCGGGCACCATGTGTAATGTAGGCAGTGAGCGCTATCCCCCCAAGACGGCGGGTGGAACTGCAGGGAGAGAGCGCCACCTCCCGGGCACCGCGTGTTACTGCAGAGAGAGAGCGTCACCCCTCGGGCACCGTGCAGTACTGCAGTGAGAGAGCGCCACACCCCGGGCACCGTGTATTACTGGAGACAGTGAGCGCCACCTCCCGGGCACTGTGCGGTACTGCAGGGAGAGAGCGCCACACCCCGGGCACCGTGCGGTACTGCAGGGAAAGAGCGCCACTGCCGGGCACCGTGCGGTACTGCAGGGAGAGTGTACCGCCCCCGGGCATTACGTGTTGCTGCAGGGAGAGAGTGCCACCCCCTGGGCATTGTGTGTTACTGCAGGGAGAGAGTGCCACCCCCCGGGCATTGTGTGTTACTGCAGGGAGAGAGTGCCACCCCCGGGCATGCTTGTTACTGCATGGAGAGAGCGCCACCCCCCGGGCACCGTGCAGCACTGCAGGGAGAGCGCAACCTCCTGGGCACCGTGCGGTAATGTAGTGAGAGTGTGCCACCTTCCGGGCACCGTGCGGTACTGCAAGGAGAGAGCGCCACCTCCCGGGCACCATGCGGTACTGCAGGGAGAGAGTGCCACCTCCCAGGCACCATGCGTTACTGCAAGGAGAGAGCGCCACCTCCCGGGCGCAATGCGGTACTGCAGGGAGAGAGCGCCACCTCCCGGGCACCATGCGGTACTGCAGGGAGAGGGTGCCACCTCCCGGGCACCATGTGGTACTGCAGGGAGAGAGTGCCACCTCCCGGGCACCGTGCGGTGCTGCAGGGAGAGAGCGCCACCCCCGGGCACCATGCGGTACTGCAGGGAGAGAGCGTCACCAACTGGGCACTGCAGGTTACTGCAGGGAGAGAGCGCCACACACCGGGCACCATGCGATACTGCAAGCTGTGAGCTCCAACTCCCGGGAACCATGCGGTACTGCAGGGAGGGAGCGCCACCACACGGGCACCGCGTGTTACTGCAGGGAGAGTGTGCCATCCCCCCGTGCACCGCATGTAACTGCGGTGAGAGTGTGCCACCCCCCCGGCACCGTACAGTACTGCAGCGAGTGAGCGCCATCTCCAAGGCACCGTGCGGTACTGCAGTCAGTGAGCGCCACCTCCCGGGCACCGTGCAGTATTGCGGAGAGAAAGCGCCACCTTCCGGGCAGTGTGCGGTACTGCAGGCAGTGAGCACCGCCCCCCCCCCCCCCCGTGCACTGCGTGTAACTGCAGGAAGAGAGCGCCACCACCGGGCACCAGGTGTAACTGCAGGGAGAGTGTGCCACCCCCCAGGCAACGTGCGGCGCTGCAGGGAGAGTGTGCCACCCCCCGGGCACCACGTGTTACTGCAGGGAGAGTGCTCCCCTCCCGGGCACCGTGCGGTGCTGTAGGGAGAGAGCGCCACCCCCCGGGCACTGCGTGTTACTGCAGGGAGAGAGCGCCACACCCCGGGCACCGTGCGGTACTGCAGGCAGTGAGCTCCAACTCCCGCGAACCGTGCGGTACTGCAGGGAGGGAGCGCCCCCCCCCCTAGGCATCACGTGTTTCTGCAGGGAGAGTGTGCCAAGCCCCCCCCCCCGGGCACCGCATGTAATTGCGGTGAGAGTGTGTCACCCGCCGGGCACCGTGCAGTATTGTGAGAGAAAGCTTCACCTCGCGGGCACTGTGCGGTACTGCAGGCAGTGAGCACCGCCCCCCGGGCACCACGTGTAACTGCAGGAAGAGTGCGCTACCCCCAGGCACCGCGTGTTACTGCAGGGAGTGTGTGCCACCCCTGGGCACCGTGCGGTGCTGCAAGGAACGTGTGCCACCCCCCGGGCACCACGTGTTACTGCAGGGAGAGTATGCCAACCCCCGGGCACTGCGTGTAGCTGCAGGGAGAAAGCGCCCCGCCGGGCACCGCATGTTGCTACAGGAAGAATGTGCCACCCCCCGGGCACCACGTGTTACTGCAGGGAGAGTGCACCGCTCCCGGGCACTGCATGCTACTGCAGGGAGAGAACGCCACCTCTCGGGCACCGTGCGGTACAGCAGGGAGAGAGCACCACCCCACGATCACCGTGCGGTACTTCAGGGAGAGAGCGCCACCCCCCGAGCACCGTGCGGTACTTCAAGGAGAGAGCACCACCCTCCCCGGGCACCACGTTTTACTGCAGGGGAGCGCCACCCCCCTGGGCACCGTGCGGTACTGTAGGGAGAGAACGCCACCCCCTCGGCACCGTGCTGTGCTGCAGGGAGAGAGCGCCACCTCCCAGGCACCGTGCGGTACTGCAGGGAGAGAACGTCACCCCACAGGCACCATGCGGTACTGCAGGGAGAGAGTGCCACCCACTTGGCACCGTGCAGTACGGCAGGGAGAGAGAGCCACCCCCCGGGCACCGGGCGTACTGCAGGGAGAGTGTGTCACCTCCCGGGCACTACGTGTAATTGCAGGGAGAGAGCGCAGCCCCCAGGCACCGCATGTTACTGCAGGCAGAGAGCGCCACCTCCCGGGCATCGTGTGGTACTGCAGGGAGAGTGTGCTACCCCTCAGGCATTGCGTGTTCGTGCAGGGAGAGAGCACCAACGCCCAGGCGACGGGGGTAACTGCAAGGAGAGAACGTGATCCCCCGGGCGGCAGGGGGTACTGCAAGGAGAGAATGCCACCTCCCGGGCACCATGTGTTAATGTAGGCAGTGAGCGCTACCCCCCGGACGGCGGGTGGAACTGCAGGGAGAGAGCGCCACCTCCCGGGCACCACGTGTTACTGCAGAGAGAGAGCGTCACCCCTCGGGCACCGTGCGGTACTGCAGGGAGAGAGCGCCACACCCCGGGCACCGTGTATTACTGGAGCCAGTGAGCGCCACCTCCCGGGCACCATACGGTACTGCAGGGAGAGAGCGCCACCCCCCGGGCGGCGGGAGAACTGCAGGGAGAGAGCACCAACCCCGGGCACCATCCGGTACAGCAGGGAGAGAGCACCAACCCACGATCACATTGCGGTACTTCAGGGAGGGAGCTCCACCCTCCGAGCACCGTGCGGTACTTCAAGGAGAGAGCACCACCCTCCCCGGGCACCGCGTGTTACTGCAGGGGAATGCCACCCCCCTGGGAACCATGCAGTACTGCAGTGAGAGAGTGCCACCCACCGGGCACTGTGCAGTACGGCAGGGAGAGAGAGCCACCCCCAGGGCACCAGGCGTACCGCAGTGAGAGTGTGTCACCTCCCGGGCACTACATATAACTGCAGGGAGAGAGCGCAGCCCCCAGGCACCACATGTTACTGCAGGTAGAGAGCGCCACCTCCCGGGCATCGTGTGGTACTGCAGGGAGAGTGGGCCACCCCTCAGGCATTGCGTGCTCATGCAGGGAGAGAGCACCAATGCTCAGGCGACGGGGGTAACTGCAAGGAGAGAGCGTCATCCCCCGGGAGGCAGGGGGTACTGCAAGGAGAGAATGCCACCTCCCGGGCACCATGTGTAATGTAGGCAGTGAGCGCTATCCCCCCAAGACGGCGGGTGGAACTGCAGGGAGAGAGCGCCACCTCCCGGGCACCGCGTGTTACTGCAGAGAGAGAGCGTCACCCCTCGGGCACCGTGCAGTACTGCAGTGAGAGAGCGCCACACCCCGGGCACCGTGTATTACTGGAGACAGTGAGCGCCACCTCCCGGGCACTGTGCGGTACTGCAGGGAGAGAGCGCCACACCCCGGGCACCGTGCGGTACTGCAGGGAAAGAGCGCCACTGCCGGGCACCGTGCGGTACTGCAGGGAGAGTGTACCGCCCCCGGGCATTACGTGTTGCTGCAGGGAGAGAGTGCCACCCCCTGGGCATTGTGTGTTACTGCAGGGAGAGAGTGCCACCCCCCGGGCATTGTGTGTTACTGCAGGGAGAGAGTGCCACCCCCGGGCATGCTTGTTACTGCATGGAGAGAGCGCCACCCCCCGGGCACCGTGCAGCACTGCAGGGAGAGCGCAACCTCCTGGGCACCGTGCGGTAATGTAGTGAGAGTGTGCCACCTTCCGGGCACCGTGCGGTACTGCAAGGAGAGAGCGCCACCTCCCGGGCACCATGCGGTACTGCAGGGAGAGAGTGCCACCTCCCAGGCACCATGCGGTACTGCAAGGAGAGAGCGCCACCTCCCGGGCGCAATGCGGTACTGCAGGGAGAGAGCGCCACCTCCTGGGCACCATGCGGTACTGCAGGGAGAGGGTGCCACCTCCCGGGCACCATGTGGTACTGCAGGGAGAGAGTGCCACCTCCCGGGCACCGTGCGGTGCTGCAGGGAGAGAGCGCCACCCCCGGGCACCATGCGGTACTGCAGGGAGAGAGCGTCACCAACTGGGCACTGCAGGTTACTGCAGGGAGAGAGCGCCACACACCGGGCACCATGCGATACTGCAAGCTGTGAGCTCCAACTCCCGGGAACCATGCGGTACTGCAGGGAGGGAGCGCCACCACACGGGCACCGCGTGTTACTGCAGGGAGAGTGTGCCATCCCCCCGTGCACCGCATGTAACTGCGGTGAGAGTGTGCCACCCCCCCGGCACCGTACAGTACTGCAGCGAGTGAGCGCCATCTCCAAGGCACTGTGCGGTACTGCAGTCAGTGAGCGCCACCTCCCGGGCACCGTGCAGTATTGCGGAGAGAAAGCGCCACCTTCCGGGCAATGTGCGGTACTGCAGGCAGTGAGCACCGCCCCCCCCCCCCCCCCCCGTGCACTGCGTGTAACTGCAGGAAGAGAGCGCCACCACCGGGCACCACGTGTAACTGCAGGGAGAGTGTGCCACCCCCCAGGCAACGTGCGGCGCTGCAGGGAGAGTGTGCCACCCCCCGGGCACCACGTGTTACTGCAGGGAGAGTGCTCCCCTCCCGGGCACCGTGCGGTGCTGTAGGGAGAGAGCGCCACCCCCCGGGCACTGCGTGTTACTGCAGGGAGAGAGCGCCACACCCCGGGCACCGTGCGGTACTGCAGGCAGTGAGCTCCAACTCCCGCGAACCGTGCGGTACTGCAGGGAGGGAGCGCCCCCCCCCCCAGGCATCACGTGTTTCTGCAGGGAGAGTGTGCCAAGCCCCCCCCCCCGGGCACCGCATGTAATTGCGGTGAGAGTGTGTCACCCGCCGGGCACCGTGCAGTATTGTGAGAGAAAGCTTCACCTCGCGGGCACTGTGCGGTACTGCAGGCAGTGAGCACCGCCCCCCGGGCACCACGTGTAACTGCAGGAAGAGTGCGCTACCCCCAGGCACCGCGTGTTACTGCAGGGAGTGTGTGCCACGCCTGGGCACCGTGCGGTGCTGCAAGGAACGTGTGCCACCCCCCGGGCACCACGTGTTACTGCAGGGAGAGTATGCCAACCCCCGGGCACTGCGTGTAGCTGCAGGGAGAAAGCGCCCCGCCGGGCACCGCATGTTGCTACAGGAAGAATGTGCCACCCCCCGGGCACCACGTGTTACTGCAGGGAGAGTGCACCGCTCCCGGGAACCACGTGTTACTGCAGGGAGAGAGCGCCCGCCCCTCCCGGGCAGCGTGTGTAACTGCAGGGAGAGTGTGCCACCCCTCACGCACCGTGTGTTACTGCAGGGAGAGAGCGCGACCTCCCGGGCACCACGTGTTACTGCAGAAAGAGAGCGCAGCCCCCGGGCACCGTCTGTTACTGCAGGGAGAATGTGCCACCCCCCGGGCACCACGTGTTACTGCAGGGAGAGAGCGCAGCCCCCGGGCACCGCCTGTGTTTTTTTTTAAATTCGTAGCCAATCGTTCCAATTCTTTGTCAAATCACAAACGCCAGAGGTCACCTTGCACATGCCAAGGATCACTCTGCGCCAATGCTCTTATCCAAAAGGCCCAGAGCCACTGCACCGTTCCTGGAAGTACTGCAATACCAGGTTCGTGCCATGGAGGTGGATGGGTCAGGTCCCCCACACACCTCCGTGGAGGTGGATGGGTCAACCCTCCCCACCCACCTCCTGTTTCCAAAAATACAAGCATATACCTTCCTGACCAGGGAGAAACCACCCGGAGGTCATGGTGGCTGGTCAGAAACGGTACTACACTTGATCTTAGCCAAAAGGCCGAGAAGAGCAGCCCCCGGGCACCGCCTGTTACTGCAGGGAGAATGTGCCACCCCCCGGGCACCACGTATTACTGCAGGGAGAGTGCACCGCTCCCAGGAACCGCGTGTTACTTTACAGAGAGAGCGCCACCTCCCGGGCACCGTGTGGTACTGCAGGGAGAGATCGTCACCACTTGGACGGCGGGTGGAACTGCAGAGAGAGAGCGCTACCCCCCAGGCACCGTGCGGTACTGCAGGGAGAGAGCGACACCCCCCGGGCACCGTGTGTTACTGGAGCTAGTGAGCGCCACCTCCCCGGCAGCATGCGGTACTGCAGGGAGAGAGTGCCACCACCCGGGCGGCGGGGGGAACTGCAGGGAGAGAGCGCCATCCCCCAGGCACCGTGCGGTACTGCAGGGAGAGTGTGCCACCTCTCGGGCACCGCGTGTTACTGCATGCAGAGTGTGCCAGCTTCCGGACACCATGCGGTACTGCAGGGAGAGTGTGCCAACTCCCAGGCACCATGCGGCACTGCAAGAAGTGAGCGCCATCCCCAGGCACCGCGTGTTGCTACAGGGAGAGTGTGCCACCACCCGGGCATTGCGAGTTACTGCAGGGAGAGAGCGCCACCCCCCGGGCACCGTGAGGCACTGCAGGGAGAGAGCACCACCCCCGGGCACCACGTGTTACTACAGGGAAAGAGCGCCACACCCCAGGCACCGTGCGGTACTGCAGGCAGGGAGCCCAACCTCCCGGAGTCTGTGCGGTACTGCTGGGAGAGAGCGCCACTTCCCGGTCAACGTGCGGTACTGCAGGGAGAGAGCGCCACCCCAGGGCACCGCGTGTAACTGCGGGAAGAGAGCGTCACTCCCCGGGCACCGTGTGGCACTGCAGAAAGAGAGCACCACCCCCGGGCACCACATGTTACTGCAGGGAGAGTGCCAACCCCCCGGGCAGTGTGCGGTACTGCAGGGAGAGTGTGCCACCCCCCGCGCGTCACTGCAGGGAGAGTGTGCCAAGCTCCGGGCACTGTGTGTAACTGCAGGGAGAGTGTACCACCTCCCAGTCACCGGGTGTAACTGCAGGGAGAGAGTGCCAACCCCAGGCACCGTGCGGTACTGCAGGGAGAGAGTGTGCCATCCCCAAGGCACCGTGTGTTACTGCAGGGAGAGAGCACCACTCTCCGGGTGCCGCGTGTTACTGCTGGGAGAGAGCGCCACCTCTACGGCACCGTGTGTTTTTTTTTTAATATACTTTATTCATAAAAAGAATCTGTACAGTACATTCAATGGCATTTCATTACATTTCGCTGCGGTCAGCAATCCCATACAATACATCTGGGTGCTGACGGCAGTTCCGTTCGTTACATTTCTCGTTTTTCTGTTCAACTGCGATTCAGTACAATAAACAGGGTACATTGTGGTACATTTACACAAATTACATTTCATGTGTTACAATACAGAGCCTGGAATGGGTGACGGTACATTTACATTTTTTTTTTCTTTTCAAACATGCATTTCATAACACACCTTGCATTGTACATGGCACTACATTGATGTTTACAGGTTTGGTGCTCTATGTACACAAAGTGTAAATTACAAATACAGCCCGAGGGAGTTTGGTGCTGATTTCTGCCCCCGGGTTTTCCGTGGCGGAAGGGTTTTAGACTGTGGCCCTTCCCCACCGTGCCTTTGCGGCGACTGCACCAATTTTCAGTGCGTCCCTCAGCACGTATTCCTGGATCTTGGATTGCGCCAGTCTGCAACATGCGGACGTGGTCATCTCCTTGTTCTGGAAGACCAGCAAGTTTCGGCAAGACCAAAGAGCGTCTTTGACCGAGTCGATGGCCCTCCAGCAGCAGGTGATGTCTGTCTCGGTGTGTGTCCCTGGGAACAGCCTGTAGAGCACAGAGTCCTGTGTTACGGAGCTGCTTGGGATGAACCTCGACAGCAACCACTGCATCTCTTTCCAGACCTGCGTTGCAAAGGCGCAATCCTGAAGGAGATGGGTGACAGTCTCGTCCGCCCCGCAGCCGGCCCGGGGGCACCGTGCTGTGCTGCTGAGGCGTCGGCTGTGCATGAACACTCTGACGGGTAGGGCCCCCCTCACCGCCAACCAAGCTACGTCTTGGTGCTTGTGTGAAAGCTCTGGCGATGAGACGTTCTGCCAAACAAGTTCGACAGTCCGCTCAGGGAACCACCCGACAGGGTCCACCGTCTCCTTCTTTCGTAGGGTGTCCAGGACCTTACGTGCTGACCACTGTTTGATGGCCTTGTGGTCAAAGGGGTTTCTTTTGAAGAACTTTTCCACGAAGGACAGGTGGACAGGCATGGTCCAACTGGTGGGGCGTTTCGCGGCAGCGTGGCCAGACCCATCCTTCTCAACAATGGGGACAGGTAGAACCTCAGCACGTAGTGACACTTGGTGTTTGCGTACTGAGGGGCTGTGCATAGCTTGATGCAGCCGCACACAAAGGTGGCCATCAGGATGAGGGCCACGTTCGGAACGTCCTTTCCTCCACTGTCCAGAGATTTGTACATCGTGTCTCTGCGGACACGGTCCATTTTGGATCTCCAGACAAAGTGGAAGACGGCTCAGGTGACTGCCGCGGCGCTGCAGCGTGAGATGGGCCAGACCTGCGCCACGTACAACAAGACCGAGAGCACCTCGCTCCTGATGACCAGGTTCTTGCCTGTGATGGAAAGGGAGCGCTGCTCCCAAAATGACAGTTTCTGTCTGACCTTGGCAATGCGCTCGTCCCAGTTTTTGGCGCACGCCCCGTCCGCTCCGAACCATATTCCCAGCACCTTCAGGAAATCTGGCTTGACGGTGAAGGGAATGGAGGCTCGGTCGGTCCAGTGACCAAAGAGCATGGCCTCGCTTTTGGTGCGGTTGACCTTTGCTCCCGAGGCCAGTTCAAACTGGTCGCAGATTGCGAGCAATCTGCGGACCGACTGCGGGTCCGAGCAAAAGACGGCGACGTCGTCCATGTACAGCGAGGTTTTGACCTGAGCGCCTCCGCTGCCTGGGATCGTCACCCCTCTGATGCCCGCGTCCTTCCTGATGGACTCGGCAAAGGGCTCGATACAACACACAAACAAGACAGACGACAGAGGACAGCCTTGCCTGACTCCAGATCTGATTGGAAAGTTTGAGTTTCCCACCCGTTGATTAGAACTGCACTACTGATGTCTGTGTAGAGCAGTTTGACCCAATTTCGGATGCCCTCCCCGAACCCCATTTTGGAGAGCACGTCCATCAGGTACGTGTGCGATATCCTGTCAAAGGCTTTCTCCTGGTCTAAGCTGATTAAACAGGTGTTCACCCTCCTGTCCCGCACGTAGGCGATCGTATCCCTGAGTAGCGCGA
Source organism: Pristiophorus japonicus (assembly GCF_044704955.1). Lineage (NCBI taxonomy): Eukaryota > Metazoa > Chordata > Chondrichthyes > Pristiophoridae > Pristiophorus > Pristiophorus japonicus. The sequence goes on from NC_091987.1 coordinate 131,887,724, forward strand.
GGCTATCAGAGATCTTCCTGCCGGGGACAGCGCAGGTCTGGTCCGGGTGAATCACCAGCTCAAGAGCAGACTTGACCCTGTTGGCGATGACCTTTGACAGGATCTTGTAGTCCACATTGAGCAGCGAAATGGGCCACCAGTTTTTGATTTCCTCCCTCTCCCCCTTCTGCTTGTAGATGAGGGTGATGATGCCTTTCCTCATCGATTCTGACATGCTGCCGGCCAGAAGCATACCTCCATACACTTCCAGCAGGTCTGGGCCCATCCAGTCCCACAGAGCCGAGTACAACTCGACCGGTAAGCCATCGCTTCCGGGAGTTTTATTCGTCTCGAAGGACCAGACGGCCTTTGTCAGCTCGTCCAGAGTTAGCGGGTGGTCCAGACTCTCTCGCTTGCCGTCGTCTAAGACCTCTGAAATAGGCGACAGGAAAGACTGGGAGGCCGTGCGGTCTGTGGGCTTGACGTCGTACAGCCTGGCATAGAAGGATTCGCTGATCCTCTGCATGTCAGGCTGCGAAGACGTCACAGAACCGTCTTCTTCCTTTAGGCTGGTGATCACAGAGCTCCCCCTGTGTACCTTTTGGAAGAAGAAACGCGAACACGTCTCATCCTGCTCGACGGAGCGGACTCTGGATCGGAAGATGATCTTAGAGGACTCCGAGGCAAAGAGCGAGGCTTGCTGGCCCTTCACCTCTTCGAGTTCCTCCGCAGGGAGAGAGTGTGCCATCCCCAAGGCACCGTGTGTTACTGCAGGGAGAGAGCACCACTCTCCGGGTGCCGCGTGTTACTGCTGGGAGAGAGCGCCACCTCTACGGCACCGTGTGGTACTGCAGGGAGAGAGCACCACCTCCTGGGCACCGTGCGGTACTGCAGGGAGAGTGTGCCACCCCCCAGGCATTGCATGTTCGTGCAGGGAGAAAGCGCCAACCCCCGGGCACCGTGCGGTACTGCAGGGAGAGAGCGCCACCCCCGGGCAGCGGGGGGAATTGCAGGGAGAGAGCGCCACCTGCCGGGCACCATGCGGTACTGCAGGGAGAGAGCGCCACCTCCCGGGCACCATGCGGTACTGCAGGGAGAGAGTGCCACCTCCCCGGCACCGTGCGGTACTGCAAGGAGAGAGCGCCACCTCCCGGGCACCATGCGGTACTGCAGGGAGAGAGCGCCACCTCCCCGGCACCATGCGGTACTGCAGGGAGAGGGTGCCACCTCCCGGGCACCATGCGGTACTGCACGGAGAGAGCGCCACCTCCCAGGCACCGCGTGTTACTGCAGGGAGAGTGTGCCACCTCCCGGGCACCGTGCTGTACTGCAGTGAGAGAGCGCCACCCACCGGGCACTGCGTATTACTGCAGGCAGACAGCGTCACACCCTGGGAACAGTGCGGAACTGCAGGCAGTGAGCTCCACCTCCCGCGCACCACGTGTTACTGCAGGGAGAGTGTGCCAACCCCTGGGTACTGCGTGTTACTGCAGGGATAGAGCGCCACCTCCCGGGCACTGCATGTAACTGCAGGGAGAGAGCGCCACTTCCCGGGCACCGTATAGTACTGCAGGGAGAGTGTGCCACCCCCCAGGCATTGCATGTCCGTGCAGGGAGAAAGCGCCAACCCCCGGGCACCGTGCGGTACTGCAGGGAGAGAGCGCCACCCCCGGGCAGCGGGGGGAATTGCAGGGAGAGAGTGTCAGCGCCCGGGCGGTGAGGGGAACTGCAGGGAGAGAGCGCCACCACCCCCCCAGGCGGCATGGGGTACGGCAAGGACAGAGCGCCACCTCCCGGGCACTGTGTGATACTGCAGGCAGTGAGTGCCACCCGCTGGATGGCAGGGGAAACATGGAGAGAGCACCACCTCCCGAGCACTGCGTGTTACTGCAGAGAGAATGCGTCAGCCACCGGGCACCGTGCGGTACTGTAGGGAGAGAGTGCAACCCCCCGGGCACTGTGTGTTCCTGGAGGCAGTGAGCGCCACCTCCCGGGCACCATGCGGTACTGCAGGGAGAGTGTGCCACACCCTGGGCACTGTGTGTGACTGCAGGGAGAGTGTGCCACCTCCCAGTCACTGGGTGTAACTGCAGGGAGAGAGTGCCACCCCCAGGCACCGTGCGGTACTGCAGGGAGAGAGTGTGCCATCCCCAAGGCACCGTGTGTTACTGCAGGGATAGAGCACCATCCTCCGGGTGCCGCGTGTTACTGCTGGGAGAGAGCGCCACCTCTACGGCACGTGCGGTACTGCAGGGAGAGAGTGCCACCCCCCCGGGCACCGTGCGTTACTGCAGGGACAGAGCGCCACCCACCGGCACCACGTGTTACTGCAGGGAGAGTGTGCCACCTCCCGGGCACCATGTGTTACTGCAGGGAGAGTGTGCCCCCACCCTGGCACTGCGTGTTACTGCAGGGAGAGAGTGCCACACCCCGGGCACCATGCGGTACTGCAGGGAGAGAGCGCCACCACCTGGGCACTGCAGGTTACTGCAGGGAGAGAGCGCCACACCCCGGGCACCATGCGGTACTGCAAGCAGTGAGCTCCAGCTCCCGGGAACCGTGCGGTACTGCAGGGAGGGAGCGCTACCCCCCGGGCACCGCGTGTTACTCAAGGGAGAGTGTGCCATCCCCCCGTGCACCGCGTGTAACTGCCTGGGCACCGTGCAGTACTGTAGCGAGTGAGCACCATCTCCAAGGCACCGTGCGGTACTGTAGTCACTGAGCGCCACCTCCCGGGCACCGTGCAATGTTGCGGAGAGAAAGCTCCACCTCCCGGGCACTGTGCGGTACTGCAGGCAGTGAGCACCGCTCCCCCGGGCACCGCGTGTAACTGCAGGAAGAGAGCGCCACCCCCGGGCACCACGTGTTACTGCAGGGAGAGTGCACCCATCCCGGGCACCGCGTGTTACTGCAGGGAGAGAGTGCAGCCCCCGGGCACCGCCTGCTACTGCAGGGAGAGAGTGCCACCCCCCAAGGCACCGTGTGGTACTGCAGCGAGAGAGCACCAACACCCGGGCGGCATGATGTACTGTAGGGAGAGAGCGCCACCTCCCGGGCACCCCGTGTTACTGCAGGGAGAGAGCGTCACCCGCTGGACGGCGGGTGGAACTGCAGAGAGAGAGCGCCACACCCCAGGCACCGTGCGGTACTGCAGGGAAATAGCGACACCCCTCGGGCACCGTGTGTTACTGGAGCCAGTGAGCGCCACCTCCCAGGCAGCATGCGGTACTGCAGGGAGAGAGCGCCAACACCCGGGCGGCGGGGGGAACTGCAGGGAGAGAGTGCCACCCCCCCAGGCACCGTGTGGTAATGTAGGGAGAGTGTGCCACCTTCCGGGCACTGTGCGGTACTGCAAGGAGTTAGCGCCACCTCCCGGGCACCGTGCGGTGCTGCAGGGAGAGAGCGCCACCCCCAGGGCACCATGCGGTACTGCAGGGAGAGAGCGCCACCACCCGGGCACTGCGTGCTACTGCAGGGAGAGAGCGCCACACCCCGGGCACCGTGCAGTACTGCAGGCAGTGATTTCCAACTCCCGGGAACCGTGCGGTACTGCAGGGAGGGAGCGCCACCCCCCCTAGGCATCGCGTGTTACTGCAGGGAGAGTGTGCCAAGCCCCCCGCCGGGCACCGCATGTAACTGCGGTGAGAGTGTGCCACCCCCCGGGCACCGTGCAGTACTGCAGGGAGTGAGCGCCATCTCCCAGGTACCGTGCGGTACTGCAGGCAGTGTGCGCCACCTCCCGGGCACTGTGCAGTATTGCAGAGAGAAAGCGTCACCTCCCGGGCACTGTGCGGTACTGCAGGCAGTGAGCACCGCCCCCCGGGCACCACGTGTATCTGCAGGAAGAGGGCGTGAACCACGGGCACCACGTGTTACTGCAGGGAGTGTGTGCCACCCCACGGGCACCGTGCGGTGCTGCAAGGAGAGTGTGCCACCCCCGGGCACCACGTGTTACTGCAGGGAGCGTGTAGCTGCAGGGAGAGAGCGCCCTCCGGGCACCGCATGTTGCTACAGGAAGAATGTGCCACCCCCCGAGCACCACGTGTTACTGCAGGGAGAGTGCACCGCTCCCGGGAACCACGTGTTACTGCAGGGAGAAAGCGCCCGCCCCTCCCGGGCACCGCGTGTAACTGCAGGGAGAATGTGCCATCCCTCACGCACCGTGTGTTACTGCAGGGAGAGAGCGCGACCTCCCAGGCACCACGTGTTACTGCAGGGAGAGAGCGCAGCCCCCGGGCACCGACTGTTACTGCAGGGAGAATGTGCCACCCCCGGGCACCACGTGTTACTGCAGGGAGAGTGCACCGCTCCCAGGAACCGCGTGTTACTGTACGGAGTGAGCGCCAACTCCCGGGCACCGTGCGGTACTGCAGGGAGAGTGTGCCAACTCCCGGGCACCATGCGGTACTGCAAGTAGAGAGCGCCATCCCCAGGCACTGTGCGGTACTGCAGGGAGAGAGCGCCACCCCCCGGGCACCGCGTGTTGCTACAGGGAGAGTGTGCCACCACCCGGGCATTGCGAGTTACTGCAGGGAGAGAGCGCCACCCCCCGGGCATTGTGAGGCACTGCAGCGAGCAAGCGCCACCCCCCGGGCACCACGTGTTACTGCAGGGAAAGAGCGCCACACCCCGGGCACCGTGCGGTACTGCAGGCAGTGAGCCACACCACCCGGAGTCTGTGCGGCACTGCTGGGAGAGAGCGCCACCTCCCAGGCAACGTGCGGTACTGCAGGGAGAGAGCGCCAACACCCGGGCGGCGGGGGGAACTGCAGGGAGAGAGTGCCACCCCCCCAGGCACCGTGTGGTAATGTAGGGAGAGTGTGCCACCTTCCGGGCACTGTGCGGTACTGCAAGGAGTTAGCGCCACCTCCCGGGCACCGTGCGGTGCTGCAGGGAGAGAGCGCCACCCCCACGGCACCATGCGGTACTGCAGGGAGAGAGCGCAACCACCCGGGCACTGTGTGCTACTGCAGGGAGAGAGCGCCACACCCCGGGCACCGGGCAGTACTGCAGGCAGTGATTTCCAACTCCCGGGAACCGTGCGGTACTGCAGGGAAGGAGCGCCACCCCCTCTAGGCATCGCGTGTTACTGCAGGGAGAGTGTGCCAAGCCCCCCGCCGGGCACCGCATGTAACTGCGGTGAGAGTGTGCCACCCCCCGGGCACCGTGCAGTACTGCAGGGAGTGAGCGCCATCTCCCAGGTACCGTGCGGTACTGCAGGCAGTGTGCGCCACCTCCCGGGCACTGTGCAGTATTGCAGAGAGAAAGCGTCACCTCCCGGGCACTGTGCGGTACTGCAGGCAGTGAGCACCGCCCCCCGGGCACCACGTGTATCTGCAGGAAGAGGGCGTGAACCACGGGCACCGCGTGTTACTGCAGGGAGTGTGTGCCACCCCACGGGCACCGTGCGGTGCTGCAAGGAGAGTGTGCCACCCCCGGGCACCACGTGTTACTGCAGGGAGCGTGTAGCTGCAGGGAGAGAGCGCCCTCCGGGCACCGCATGTTGCTACAGGAAGAATGTGCCACCCCCCGAGCACCACGTGTTACTGCAGGGAGAGTGCACCGCTCACGGGAACCACGTGTTACTGCAGGGAGAAAGCGCCCGCCCCTCCCGGGCACCGCGTGTAACTGCAGGGAGAATGTGCCATCCCTCACGCACCGTGTGTTACTGCAGGGAGAGAGCGCGACCTCCCGGGCACCACGTGTTACTGCAGGGAGAGAGCGCAGCCCCCGGGCACCGACTGTTACTGCAGGGAGAATGTGCCACCCCCGGGCACCACGTGTTACTGCAGGGAGAGTGCACCGCTCCCAGGAACCGCGTGTTACTGTACGGAGTGAGCGCCAACTCCCGGGCACCGTGCGGTACTGCAGGGAGAGTGTGCCAACTCCCGGGCACCATGCGGTACTGCAAGTAGAGAGCGCCATCCCCAGGCACCGTGCGGTACTGCAGGGAGAGAGCGCCACCCCCCGGGCACCGCGTGTTGCTACAGGGAGAGTGTGCCACCACCCGGGCATTGCGAGTTACTGCAGGGAGAGAGCGCCACCCCCCGGGCATTGTGAGGCACTGCAGCGAGCAAGCGCCACCCCCCGGGCACCACGTGTTACTGCAGGGAAAGAGCGCCACACCCCGGGCACCGTGCGGTACTGCAGGCAGTGAGCCACACCACCCGGAGTCTGTGCGGCACTGCTGGGAGAGAGCGCCACCTCCCAGGCAACGTGCGGTACTGCAGGGAGAGAGCGCCACTCCCGGGCACCGTGTGAACCTGCGGGAAGAGAGCGTCACTCCCCGGGCACCGTGCGGCACTGCAGGAATAGAGCACCACCCCTGGGCACCACATGTTACTGCAGGGAGAGTGTGCCACCCCCCGGGCAGTGTGCGGTACTGCAGGGAAAGTGTGCCACACCCCGGGCACCGTGTGTGACTGCAGGGAGAGTGTGCCACACCCCGGGCACCGTGTGTGACTGCAGGGAGAGTGTGCCACCCGCCGCGCATCGCGTGTTACTGCAGGGAGAGTGTGCCAAACCCTGGGCACTGTGTGTAACTGCAGGGAGAGTGTACCACCTCCCGGTCACTGGGTGTAACTGCGGGGAGAGAGTGCCACCCCCAGGCACCGTGCGGTACTGCAGGGAGAGAGCGGTACCCACAGGGCACCGCGTGTTACTGCAGGGAAAGAGCGCCACACCCCGGGCACCGTGCGGTACTGCAGGCAGTGAGCTCCACCTCCCGGGCACTGTGCGGTACTGCAGGGAGAGAGCGCCACCCGCCAGCACCGTGCGGTATTGCAGGGAGAGTGTGCCACCCACCGGCGCCGCATGTTACTGCAGGGAGAGTGTGCCACCTCCCAGGCACCACGTGTTACTGAAGGGAGAGTGCACCCCCACCCGGGCACCGCGTGTTACTGCAAGGAGAGTGTGCCACCCCCCGCGCACCGCGTGTTACTGCAGGGAGAGTGTGACAACCCCCGGGCACTGCGTATTACTGCAGGGAGAGAGCACCACCTCCCAGGCACCGCATGTTACTGCAGGGAGAGAGCACCACCCCCAGGCACCATCTGGTACTGCAGGGAGAGTGTGCCACCCCCCAGGCATTGCGTGTTCGTGCAGGGAGAGAGCGCCATCCCCGGGCACCGTGCGGTACTGCAGAGAGCGAGCGCCACCCCCCGGGCTGCGGGGGCAACTGCAGGGAGAGAGCTCCTATGCCCGGGCGGTGGGGGGAACTGCAGGGAGAGAGCGCCACCCACCCCCCTCCGGGTGGCATGGGGTAATGCAGCAACAGAGCGCCACCTCCCGGGCACTGTGTGTTACTGCAGGCAGTGAGTGCCACCCGCCGGACGGCGGGGGAAACTGTACGGGGAGAGAACCACCTCCCAAGCACTGCGTGTTACTGCAGAGAGAGCGCGCCAGCCACCAGGCACCATGCAGTACTGCAGGGAGAGAGCAACACCATCCGGGCATTGCGTATTACTGCAAGGAGAGAGCGCCGCCCCCGGGCACTGTGCGGTACTGCAGGGAGAGAACGCAACCTGCCGGGCATCGTGCGGTACTGCAAGGAGAGAGCGCGACCCCCGCGCTCCACGTGTAACTGCAGGAAGAGAGCGTCACTCCCCGGGCACCGTGCGGCACTGCAGGAAGAGAGTGCCACCCCCGGGCACCGCGAGTTACTGCAGGGAGAGTGTGCCACCCCTCAGGCACCGCGTGTTACTGCAGGGAGAGTGTGCCACTCCTGGGAACCGCATGTTACTACAGGGAGAGCGCGCCCCCCCACAACCCGGGCACCGGGTGTAACTGCAGGGAGAGAGCGCCACCTCCCAGGCACCGCGTGTAACTGCAGGGAGAGAGCACCACGCCAGGGTACCGCGTGTTACTCCAGGGAGAGAGCGCAACCTCCCGGGCACTGTGCGGTACTGCAGGGAGAGAGCGCCACACCCCGGGCGCTGTGCGGTACTGCAGGGAGAGAGCGCCAACTCCTGGGCATCGTGTGTGACTCCAGGGAGAGTGTGCCACCCCCCGCGCACCGTGTGTTACTGCAGGGAGAGTGTGCCAAACCCCGGGCACTGTGTGTAACTGCAGGGAGAGTGTACCACCTCCCGGTCACTGGGTGTAACTGCAGGGAGATAGTGCCACCCCCAGGCACCGTGCGGTACTGCAGGGAGAGAGCGGTACCCACAGGGCACTGCGTGTTACTGCAGGGAAAGAGCGCCACACCCCGGGCACCGTGCGGTACTGCAGGCAGTGAGCTCCACCTCCCGGGCACTGTGCGGTACTGCAGGGACGGAGCGGCAACCGCCAGTGCCGTGCGGTACTGCAGGGAGAGTGCGCCACCCACCGGCGCCGCATGTCACTGCAGGGAGAGTGTGCCACCTCCCAGGCACCACGTGTTACTGCAGGGAGAGTGCACCCCCACCCGGGCACCGCGTGTTACTGCAAGGAGAGTGTGCCACCCCCCGCGCACCGCGTGCTACTGCAGGGAGAGTGGGACAACCCCCGGGCACTGCGTGTTACTGCAGGGAGAGAGCGCCACCTCCCTGGCACCGCCTGTTACTGCAGGGAGAATGTGCCACCCTCCGGGCACCACATGTTACTGCAGGGAGAGTGCACCGCTCCCAGGAACCGCGTGTTACTGTACGGAGAGAGCGCCACCTCCCGGGCACCGTGCGGTACTGCAGGGAGAAAGCCCCAGCCCCCGGGCACCGTGTGTTACTGGAGCCAGTGAGCGCCACCTCCCAGGCAGCATGCGGTACTGCAGGGAGAGAGTGCCACCACCCGGGCGGCAGGGGGATCTGCAGGGAGAGAGCGCCATCCCCCAGGCACCGTGCGGTACTGCAGGGAGAGTGTGCCACCTCCCGGGCACCGTGTGTTACTGCAGGCAGAGTATTCCACCTCCCGGACACCATGCGGTACTGCAGGGAGAGTGTGCCAACTCCCGGGCACCATGCGGTACTGCAAGGAGGGAGCGCCATCCCCAGGCACCGTGCGGTACTGCAGGGAGAGAGCGCCACCCCCCCGGGCACCGCCTGTTGCTACAGGGAGAGTGTGCCACCACCCGGGCATTGCGAGATACTGCAGGCAGAGAGCGCCACCCCCCGGGCACCGTGAGACACTGCAGGGAGCGAGCGCCACCCCCCGGGCACCACGTGTTACTGCAGGGAAAGAGCGCCACACCCCGGGCAACGTGCGGTACTGCAGGCAGTGCGCCCCACCTCCCGGAGTCTGTGCGGTACTGCTGGGAGAGAGCTCCACCTCCCAGGCAACATGCGGTACTGTAGGGAGAGAGTGCCACCCCCGGGCACCGTGTGTAACTGCAGGAAGAGAGCGTCACTCCCCAGGCACCGTGCGGCACTGCAGGAAGAGAGCACCACCACCGGGCACCACATGTTACTGCAGGGAGAGTGTGCCACCCCCCGGCAGTGTGCGGTACTGCAGGGAGAGTGTGCCACACCCCGGGCACCGTGTGTGACTGCAGGGAGAGTGTGCCACCTTCCAGGCACCACGTGCTACTGCAGGGAGAGTGCACCCCCACCCGGGCACCGCGTGTTACTGCAAGGAGAGTGTGCCACCCCCCGCGCACCGCGTGTTACTGCAGGGAGAGTGTGACAACCCCCGGGCACTGCGTATTACTGCAGGGAGAGAGCACCACCTCCCAGGCACCGCATGTTACTGCAGGGAGAGAGCACCACCCCCAGGCACCATCTGGTACTGCAGGGAGAGTGTGCCACCCCCCAGGCATTGCGTGTTCGTGCAGGGAGAGAGCGCCACCCCCGGGCACCGTGCGGAACTGCAGAGAGCGAGCGCCACCCCCGGGCTGCGGGGGCAACTGCAGGGAGAGAGCTCCTATGACCGGGCGGTGGGGGGAACTGCAGGGAGAGAGCGCCACCCACCCCCCTCCGGGTGGCATGGGGTAATGCAGCAACAGAGCGCCACCTCCCGGGCACTGTGTGTTACTGCAGGCAGTGAGTGCCACCCGCCGGACGGCGGGGGAAACTGTACGGGGAGAGAACCACCTCCCAAGCACTGCGTGTTACTGCAGAGAGAGCGCGCCAGCCACCAGGCACCATGCAGTACTGCAGGGAGAGAGCAACACCATCCGGGCATTGCGTATTACTGCAAGGAGAGAGCGCCACCCCCGGGCACTGTGCGGTACTGCAGGGAGAGAACGCAACCTGCCGGGCATCGTGCGGTACTGCAAGGAGAGAGCGCGACCCCCGCGCTCCACGTGTAACTGCAGGAAGAGAGCGTCACTCCCCGGGCACCGTGCGGCTCTGCAGGAAGAGAGCGCCACCCCCGGGCACCGCGAGTTACTGCAGGGAGAGTGTGCCACCCCTCAGGCACCGCGTGTTACTGCAGGGAGAGTGTGCCACTCCTGGGAACCGCATGTTACTACAGGGAGAGCGCGCCCCCCCACAACCCGGGCACCGCGTGTAACTGCAGGGAGAGAGCGCCACCTCCCAGGCACCGCGTGTAACTGCAGGGAGAGAGCACCACGCCAGGGTACCGCGTGTTACTCCAGGGAGAGAGCGCAACCTCCCGGGCACTATGCGGTACTGCAGGGAGAGTGTGCCAAACCCCGGGCACTGTGTGTAACTGCAGGGAGAGTGTACCACCTCCCGGTCACTGGGTGTAACTGCAGGGAGATAGTGCCACCCCCAGGCACCGTGCGGTACTGCAGGGAGAGAGCGGTACCCACAGGGCACTGCGTGTTACTGCAGGGAAAGAGCGCCACACCCCGGGCACCGTGCGGTACTGCAGGCAGTGAGCTCCACCTCCCGGGCACTGTGCGGTACTGCGGGGACAGAGCGGCAACCGCCAGTGCCGTGCGGTACTGCAGGGAGAGTGCGCCACCCACCGGCGCCGCATGTTACTGCAGGGAGAGTGTGCCACCTCCCAGGCACCACGTGTTACTGCAGGGAGAGTGCACCCCCACCCGGGCACCGCGTGTTACTGCAAGGAGAGTGTGCCACCCCCCGCGCACCGCGTGTTACTGCAGGGAGAGTGGGACAACCCCCGGGCACTGCGTGTTACTGCAGGGAGAGAGCGCCACCTCCCAGGCACCGCATGTTACTGCAGGGAGAGAGCACCACCCCCGGGCACCGTCTGGTACTGCAGGGAGAGAGCACCGCCCCCGGGCACCGTCTGGTACTGCAGGGAGATTGTGCCACCCCCCGGGCAGTGTGCGGTACTGCAGGGAGAGTGTGCCACCCGCCGTGCACCGCGTGTTACTGCAGGGAGAGTGTGCCAAACCCTGGGCACTGTGTGTAACTGCAGGGAGAGTGTACCACCTCCCGGTCACTGGGTGTAACTGCGGGGAGAGAGTGCCACCCCCAGGCACCGTGCGGTACTGCAGGGAGAGAGCGGTACCCACGGGGCACCGCGTGTTACTGCAGGGAAAGAGCGCCACACCCCGGGCACCGTGCGGTACTGCAGGCAGTGAGCTCCACCTCCCGGGCACTGTGCGGTACTGCAGGGAGAGAGCGCCACCCGCCAGCACCGTGCGGTATTGCAGGGAGAGTGTGCCACCCACCGGCGCCGCATGTTACTGCAGGGAGAGTGTGCCACCTCCCAGGCACCACGTGTTACTGCAGGGAGAGTGCACCCCCACCCGGGCACCGCATGTTACTGCAAGGAGAGTGTGCCACGCCCCGTGCACCGCGTGTTACTGCAGGAAGAGTGTGACAACCCCCGGGCGCTGCGTGTTACTACAGGGAGAGAGCGCCACCTCCCAGGCATTGCGTGTTCGTGCAGGGAGAGAGCACCACACCCCGGGCGCTGTGCGGTACTGCAGGGAGAGAGCGCCACCTCCCGGCGCCGTGCGGTACTGCAGGGAGAGAGCGCCACCTCCCAGGCACCGCATGTTACTGCAGGGAGAGAGCACCGCCCCCGGGCACCGTCTGGTACTGCAGGGAGAGTGTGCCACCCCCCAGGCATTGCGTTTTCATGCAGTGAGAGAGCGCCACCCCCGGGCACCGTGCGGTACTGCAGGGAGAGAGCGCAGCCCCCGGGCACCGCCTGTTACTGCAGGGAGAATGTGCCACCCCCCGGGCACCACATGTTACTGCAGGGAGAGTGCACCGCTCCCAGGAACCGCGTGTTACTGTACGGAGAGAGCGCGTACTGCAGGGAGAAAGCCCCAGCCCCCGGGCACCGTGTGTTACTGGAGCCAGTGAGCGCCACCTCCCAGGCAGCATGCGGTACTGCAGGGAAAGAGTGCCACCACCCGGGCGGCAGGGGGATCTGCAGGGAGAGAGCGCCATCCCCCAGGCACCGTGCGGTACTGCAGGGAGAGTGTGCCACCTCCCGGGCACCGTGTGTTACTGCAGGCAGAGTATTCCACCTCCTGGACACCATGCGGTACTGCAGGGAGAGTGTGCCAACTCCCGGGCACCATGCGGTACTGCAAGGAGGGAGCGCCATCCCCAGGCACCGTGCGGTACTGCAGGGAGAGAGCGCCACCCCCCCGGGCACCGCCTGTTGCTACAGGGAGAGTGTGCCACCACCCGGGCATTGCGAGATACTGCAGGCAGAGAGCGCCACCCCCCGGGCACCGTGAGACACTGCAGGGAGCGAGCGCCACCCCCCGGGCACCACGTGTTACTGCAGGGAAAGAGCGCCACACCCCGGGCAACGTGCGGTACTGCAGGCAGTGCGCCCCACCTCCCGGAGTCTGTGCGGTACTGCTGGGAGAGAGCGCCACCTCCCAGGCAACATGCGGTACTGTAGGGAGAGAGTGCCACCCCCGGGCACCGTGTGTAACTGCGGGAAGAGAGCGTCACTCCCCGGGCACCATGCGGCACTGCAGGAAGAGAGCACCACCACCGGGCACCACATGTTACTGCAGGGAGAGTGTGCCACCCCCCGGCAGTGTGCGGTACTGCAGGGAGAGTGTGCCACACCCCGGGCACCGTGTGTGACTGCAGGGAGAGTGTGCCACCTTCCAGGCACCACGTGCTACTGCAGGGAGAGTGCACCCCCACCCGGGCACCGCGTGTTACTGCAAGGAGAGTGTGCCACCCCCCGCGCACCGCGTGTTACTGCAGGGAGAGTGTGACAACCCCCGGGCACTGCGTATTACTGCAGGGAGAGAGCACCACCTCCCAGGCACCGCATGTTACTGCAGGGAGAGAGCACCACCCCCAGGCACCATCTGGTACTGCAGGGAGAGTGTGCCACCCCCCAGGCATTGCGTGTTCGTGCAGGGAGAGAGCGCCACCCCCGGGCACCGTGCGGTACTGCAGAGAGCGAGCGCCACCCCCCGGGCTGCGGGGGCAACTGCAGGGAGAGAGCTCCTATGCCCGGGCGGTGGGGGGAACTGCAGGGAGAGAGCGCCACCCACCCCCCTCCGGGTGGCATGGGGTAATGCAGCAACAGAGCGCCACCTCCCGGGCACTGTGTGTTACTGCAGGCAGTGAGTGCCACCCGCCGGACGGCGGGGGAAACTGTACGGGGAGAGAACCACCTCCCAAGCACTGCGTGTTACTGCAGAGAGAGCGCGCCAGCCACCAGGCACCATGCAGTACTGCAGGGAGAGAGCAACACCATCCGGGCATTGCGTATTACTGCAAGGAGAGAGCGCCACCCCCGGGCACTGTGCGGTACTGCAGGGAGAGAACGCAACCTGCCGGGCATCGTGCGGTACTGCAAGGAGAGAGCGCGACCCCCGCGCTCCACGTGTAACTGCAGGAAGAGAGCGTCACTCCCCGGGCACCGTGCGGCACTGCAGGAAGAGAGCGCCACCCCCGGGCACCGCGAGTTACTGCAGGGAGAGTGTGCCACCCCTCAGGCACCGCGTGTTACTGCAGGGAGAGTGTGCCACTCCTGGGAACCGCATGTTACTACAGGGAGAGCGCGCCCCCCCACAACCCGGGCACCGGGTGTAACTGCAGGGAGAGAGCGCCACCTCCCAGGCACCGCGTGTAACTGCAGGGAGAGAGCACCACGCCAGGGTACCGCGTGTTACTCCAGGGAGAGAGCGCAACCTCCCGGGCACTGTGCGGTACTGCAGGGAGAGAGCGCCACACCCCGGGCGCTGTGCGGTACTGCAGGGAGAGAGCGCCAACTCCTGGGCATCGTGTGTGACTGCAGGGAGAGTGTGCCACCCCCCGCGCACCGTGTGTTACTGCAGGGAGAGTGTGCCAAACCCCGGGCACTGTGTGTAACTGCAGGGAGAGTGTACCACCTCCCGGTCACTGGGTGTAACTGCAGGGAGATAGTGCCACCCCCAGGCACCGTGCGGTACTGCAGGGAGAGAGCGGTACCCACAGGGCACTGCGTGTTACTGCAGGGAAAGAGCGCCACACCCCGGGCACCGTGCGGTACTGCAGGCAGTGAGCTCCACCTCCCGGGCACTGTGCGGTACTGCAGGGACAGAGCGGCAACCGCCAGTGCCGTGCGGTACTGCAGGGAGAGTGCGCCACCCACCGGCGCCGCATGTCACTGCAGGGAGAGTGTGCCACCTCCCAGGCACCACGTGTTACTGCAGGGAGAGTGCACCCCCACCCGGGCACCGCGTGTTACTGCAAGGAGAGTGTGCCACCCCCCGCGCACCGCGTGCTACTGCAGGGAGAGTGGGACAACCCCCGGGCACTGCGTGTTACTGCAGGGAGAGAGCGCCACCTCCCAGGCACCGCCTGTTACTGCAGGGAGAATGTGCCACCCTCCGGGCACCACATGTTACTGCAGGGAGAGTGCACCGCTCCCAGGAACCGCGTGTTACTGTACGGAGAGAGCGCCACCTCCCGGGCACCGTGCGGTACTGCAGGGAGAAAGCCCCAGCCCCCGGGCACCGTGTGTTACTGGAGCCAGTGAGCGCCACCTCCCAGGCAGCATGCGGTACTGCAGGGAGAGAGTGCCACCACCCGGGCGGCAGGGGGATCTGCAGGGAGAGAGCGCCATCCCCCAGGCACCGTGCGGTACTGCAGGGAGAGTGTGCCACCTCCCGGGCACCGTGTGTTACTGCAGGCAGAGTATTCCACCTCCCGGACACCATGCGGTACTGCAGGGAGAGTGTGCCAACTCCCGGGCACCATGCGGTACTGCAAGGAGGGAGCGCCATCCCCAGGCACCGTGCGGTACTGCAGGGAGAGAGCGCCACCCCCCCGGGCACCGCCTGTTGCTACAGGGAGAGTGTGCCACCACCCGGGCATTGCGAGATACTGCAGGCAGAGAGCGCCACCCCCCGGGCACCGTGAGACACTGCAGGGAGCGAGCGCCACCCCCCGGGCACCACGTGTTACTGCAGGGAAAGAGCGCCACACCCCGGGCAACGTGCGGTACTGCAGGCAGTGCGCCCCACCTCCCGGAGTCTGTGCGGTACTGCTGGGAGAGAGCTCCACCTCCCAGGCAACATGCGGTACTGTAGGGAGAGAGTGCCACCCCCGGGCACCGTGTGTAACTGCAGGAAGAGAGCGTCACTCCCCAGGCACCGTGCGGCACTGCAGGAAGAGAGCACCACCACCGGGCACCACATGTTACTGCAGGGAGAGTGTGCCACCCCCCGGCAGTGTGCGGTACTGCAGGGAGAGTGTGCCACACCCCGGGCACCGTGTGTGACTGCAGGGAGAGTGTGCCACCTTCCAGGCACCACGTGCTACTGCAGGGAGAGTGCACCCCCACCCGGGCACCGCGTGTTACTGCAAGGAGAGTGTGCCACCCCCCGCGCACCGCGTGTTACTGCAGGGAGAGTGTGACAACCCCCGGGCACTGCGTATTACTGCAGGGAGAGAGCACCACCTCCCAGGCACCGCATGTTACTGCAGGGAGAGAGCACCACCCCCAGGCACCATCTGGTACTGCAGGGAGAGTGTGCCACCCCCCAGGCATTGCGTGTTCGTGCAGGGAGAGAGCGCCACCCCCGGGCACCGTGCGGTACTGCAGAGAGCGAGCGCCACCCCCGGGCTGCGGGGGCAACTGCAGGGAGAGAGCTCCTATGCCCGGGCGGTGGGGGGAACTGCAGGGAGAGAGCGCCACCCACCCCCCTCCGGGTGGCATGGGGTAATGCAGCAACAGAGCGCCACCTCCCGGGCACTGTGTGTTACTGCAGGCAGTGAGTGCCACCCGCCGGACGGCGGGGGAAACTGTACGGGGAGAGAACCACCTCCCAAGCACTGCGTGTTACTGCAGAGAGAGCGCGCCAGCCACCAGGCACCATGCAGTACTGCAGGGAGAGAGCAACACCATCCGGGCATTGCGTATTACTGCAAGGAGAGAGCGCCACCCCCGGGCACTGTGCAGTACTGCAGGGAGAGAACGCAACCTGCCGGGCATCGTGCGGTACTGCAAGGAGAGAGCGCGACCCCCGCGCTCCACGTGTAACTGCAGGAAGAGAGCGTCACTCCCCGGGCACCGTGCGGCACTGCAGGAAGAGAGCGCCACCCCCGGGCACCGCGAGTTACTGCAGGGAGAGTGTGCCACCCCTCAGGCACCGCGTGTTACTGCAGGGAGAGTGTGCCACTCCTGGGAACCGCATGTTACTACAGGGAGAGCGCGCCCCCCCACAACCCGGGCACCGCGTGTAACTGCAGGGAGAGAGCGCCACCTCCCAGGCACCGCGTGTAACTGCAGGGAGAGAGCACCACGCCAGGGTACCGCGTGTTACTCCAGGGAGAGAGCGCAACCTCCCGGGCACTATGCGGTACTGCAGGGAGAGTGTGCCAAACCCCGGGCACTGTGTGTAACTGCAGGGAGAGTGTACCACCTCCCGGTCACTGGGTGTAACTGCAGGGAGATAGTGCCACCCCCAGGCACCGTGCGGTACTGCAGGGAGAGAGCGGTACCCACAGGGCACTGCGTGTTACTGCAGGGAAAGAGCGCCACACCCCGGGCACCGTGCGGTACTGCAGGCAGTGAGCTCCACCTCCCGGGCACTGTGCGGTACTGCGGGGACAGAGCGGCAACCGCCAGTGCCGTGCGGTACTGCAGGGAGAGTGCGCCACCCACCGGCGCCGCATGTTACTGCAGGGAGAGTGTGCCACCTCCCAGGCACCACGTGTTACTGCAGGGAGAGTGCACCCCCACCCGGGCACCGCGTGTTACTGGAAGGAGAGTGTGCCACCCCCCGCGCACCGCGTGTTACTGCAGGGAGAGTGGGACAACCCCCGGGCACTGCGTGTTACTGCAGGGAGAGAGCGCCACCTCCCAGGCACCGCATGTTACTGCAGGGAGAGAGCACCACCCCCGGGCACCGTCTGGTACTGCAGGGAGAGAGCACCGCCCCCGGGCACCGTCTGGTACTGCAGGGAGATTGTGCCACCCCCCAGGCATTGCGTGTTCGTGCAGGGAGAGAGCGCCACCCCCGGGCATTGCGTGTTACTGCAAGGAGAGAGCGCCACCCCCGGGCACTGTGCGGTACTGCAGAGAGAGAGCGCAACCTGCCGGGCACCGTGCAGTAATGTAGGGAGAGTGTGCCACCTCCCAGGCACGGGGCGGTACTGTAGGGAGAGAGTGCCACCTCCCAGGCACCGTGCGGTACGGCAGGGAGAGAGCGCCAACTCGCGGGCAACGTGCGGTACTGCAGGGTGAGAGCGCCACCCCCCGGGCACCACCTGTAACTGCAGGAAGAGAGCGTCACTCCCCAGGCACCGTGCGGCACTGCAGGAAGAGAGCACCACCCCTGGGCATCACATGTTACTGCAGGGAGAGTGTGCCACCCCCCGGGCTGCGGGGGCAACTGCAGGGAGAGAGCTCCTATGCCCGGGCGGTGGGGGGAACTGCAGGGAGAGAGCGCCACCCCCCCCCCACCTCCGGGTGGCATGGGGTAATGCAGCAACAGAGCGCCACCTCCTGGGCACTGTGTGTTACTGCAGGGAGAGCGCGCCAGCCACCAGGCACCGTGCAGTACTGCAGGGAGAGAGCAACACCCCCAGGGCACTGTGTGTTCCTCGAGCCAGTGAGCACCACCTCCCGGGCACCGTGCGGTACTGCATGGAGAGAGCGCCACCATCCGGGCATTGCGTATTACTGCAGGGAGAGAGCACCACCTCCCGGCCATTGCGTGTTACTGCAAGGAGAGAGCGCCACCCCCGGGCACTGTGCGGTACTGCAGGGAGAGAGCGCAACCTGCCGGGCACCGTGCAGTACTGCAGGGAGAGAGCGCCAACTCCCTGGCAACGTGCGGTACTGCAGGGAGAGAGCGGCACCACCAGGCACCACGTGTAACTGCAGGAAGAGAGCGTCACTCCCCGGGCACCGCGCGGCACTGCAGGAAGAGAGCGCCACCCCCGGGCACCGCGTGTTACTGCAGGGAGAGTGTGCCACCCCCCAGGCACCGCGTGTTACTGCAGGGAGAGTGTGCCACTCCTGGGAACCGCATGTTACTACAGGGAGAGAGCGCCCCCCCACAACCCGGGCACCGCGTGTAACTGCAGGGAGCGAGCACCAACTCCCGGGCACCGCGTGTAACTGCAGGGAGAGAGCACCACGCCAGACCGCGTGTTACTCCAGGGAGCGAGCGCAACCTCTCGAGCACTGTGCGGTACTGCAGGGAGAGAGCGCCACACCCCGGGTGCTGTACGGTACTGCAGGGAGAGAGCGGCACCTCCCGGCGCCGTGCGGCACTGCAAGGAGAGAGCGCCACTCACCGGCAGCACGTGTTACTGCAGGGAGAGTGTGCCACCTCCTGGGCACCACGTGTTACTGCAGGGAGAGTGCGCCCCCAACCTGGCACTGCGTGTTACTGCAGGGAGAGAGCACCCCTCCGGGCACCGTATGTTACTGCAGGGAGAGTGTGCCAACCCCGCGCATTGCGTGTTACTGCAGGGAGAGTGTGCCAACCCCCGGGCATTGCGAGTTACTGCAGGGAGAGAGCGCCACCCCCCGGGCACCGTGAGACACTGCAGGGAGAGAGCGCCACCCCCCGGGCACCACGTGTTACTGCAGGGAAAGAGCGCCACACCCCGAGCACCGTGCGGTACTGCAGGCAGTGAGCCCCACCTCCCGGAGTCTGTGCGGTACTGCTGGGAGAGAGCGCCACCTCCCAGGCAACGTGCAGTACTGTAGGGAGAGAGCGCCACCCCCGGGCACCGTGTGTAACTGCGGGAAGAGAGCGTCACTCCCCGGGCACCGTGCGGCACTGCAGGAAGAGAGCACCACCCCTGGGCATCACATGTTACTGCAGGGAGAGTGTGCCACCCCCCAGGCAGTGTGCGTACTGCAGGGAGAGTGTGCCACACCCCGGGCACCGTGTGTGACTGCAGGGAGAGTGTGCCACCCCCTGCGCACCGCGTGTTACTGCAGGGAGAGTGTGCCAAACCCCGGGCACTGTGTGTAACTGCAGGGAGAGTGTACCACCTCCCGGTCACCAGGTGTAACTGCAGGGAGAGAGTGCCACCCCCAGGCACCGTGCGGTACTGCAGGGAGAGAGCAGTACCCACAGGACACCGCGTGTTACTGCAGGGAAAGGGCGCCACACCCCGGGCACCGTGCGGTACTGCAGGCAATGAGCTCCACCTCCCGGGCACTGTGCGGTACTGCAGGGAGAGAGCGCCACCCGCCAGCGCTGTGCGGCACTGCAGGGAGAGTGCGCCACCCACCGGCGCCGCATGTTACTGCAGGGAGAGTGTGCCACCTCCCAGGCACCACGTGCTACTGCAAGGAGAGTGTGCCACCCCCCGCGCACCGCGTGTTACTGCAGGGAGAGTGTGACAACCCCCGGGCACTGCGTGTTACTGCAGAGAGAGAGCGCCACCTCCCAGGCACCGCATGTTACTGCAGGGAGAGAGCACCACCCCCGGGCACCGTCTGGTACTGCAGGGAGAATATGCCACCCCCCAGGCATTGCGTGTTTGTGCAGGGAGAGAGCGCCACCCCCCGGGCACCGTGCAGTACTGCAGGGAGCGAGCGCCACCCCCCGGGCTGCGGGGGCAACTGCAGGGAGAGAGCTCCTATGCCCGGGTGGTGGGGGGAACTGCAGGGAGAGAGCGCCACCCGCCCCCCTCTGGGTGGCATGGGGTAATGCAGCAACAGAGCGCCACCTCCCGGGCACTGTGTATTACTGCAGTCAGTGAGTGCCACCCGCCGGACGGCGGGGGAAACTGCACGGGGAGAGAACCACCTCCCAAGCACTGCGTGTTACTGCAGAGAGAGCGCACCAGCCACAAGGCACCGTGCGGTACTGCAGGGAGAGAGCAACACCCCCAGGGCACTGTGTGTTCCTCAAGCCAGTGAGCACCACCTCCCAGGCTCCGTGCGGTACAGCATGGAGAGAGCGCCACCATCCGGGCATTGCGTATTACTGCAGAGAGAGAGAGCGCCACCTCCCGGCCATTGCGTGTTACTGCAAGGAGAGAGCGCCACCCCCGGGCACTGTGCGGTACTGCAGGGAGAGAGCGCAACCTGCCGGGCACCGTGCAGTAATGTAGGGAGAGTGTGCCACCTCCCAGGCACTGGGCGGTACTGTAGGGAGAAAGTGCCACCTCCCAGGCACCGTGCGGTACTGCAGGGAGAGAGCGCCATCTCCCGGGCAACGTGCGGTACTGCAGGGAGAGAGCGCCACCACCAGGCACCACGTGTAACTGCAGGAAGAGAGCGTCACTCCCCGGGCACCGCGCGGCACTGCAGGAAGAGAGCGCCACCCCCGAGCACCGCGTGTTACTGCAGGGAGAGTTTGCCACCCCCTAGGCACCGCGTGTTACTGCAGGGAGAGTGTGCCACTCCTGGGAACCGCATGTTACTACAGGGAGAGAGAGCCCCCCCCACAACCCGGGCACCGTGTGTAACTGCAGTGAGCGAGCGCCACCTCCCGGGCACCGCGTGTAACTGCAGGGAGAGAGCACCATGCCAGGGTACCGCGTGTTACTCCAGGGAGAGAGTGCAACCTCTCGAGCACTGTGCGATACTGCAGGGAGAGAGCGCCACACCCCGGGCGCTGTGTGGTACTGCAGGGAGAGAGCGCCCCTCCGGGCCCCGTATGTTACTGCAGGGAGAGTGTGCCACCCCCCGCGCATTGCATGTTACTGCAGGGAGAGTGTGCCAACCCCCGGGCACCGTGAGACACTGCACGGAGAGAGCGTCACCCCCACGGGCACCACGTGTTACTGCAGGGAAGGAGCGCCACACCCCGAACACCGTGCGGTACTGCAGGCAGTGAGCCCCACCTCCCGGAGTCTGTGCGGTACTGCTGGGAGAGAGCGCCACCTCCCAGGCAACGTGCGGTGCTGCAGGGAGAGAGCGCCACCCCCGGGCACCGTGTGTAACTGCGGGAAGAGAGCGTCACTCCCCGGGCACCGTGCGGCACTGCAGGAAGAGAGCACCACCCCTGGGCATCACATGTTACTGCAGGGAGAGTGTGCCACCCCCCGGGCAGTTTGCGGTACTGCAGGGAGAGTGTGCCACACCGCGGGCACCGTGTGTGACTGCAGGGAGAGTGTGCCACCCCCCGCGCACCGCGTGTTACTGCAGGGAGAGTGTGCCAAACCCCGGGCACTGTGTGTAACTGCAGGGAGAGTGTACCACCTCCCGGTCACCAGGTGTAACTGCAGGGAGAGAGTGCCACCCCCAGGCACCGTGCGGTACTGCAGGGAGAGAGCGGTACCCACAGGGCACCGCGTGTTACTGCAGGGAAAGAGCGCTACACCCCGGGCACCGTGCGGTACTTCAGGCAATGAGCTCCACCTCCCGCGCACCGCGTGTTACTGCAGGGAGAGAGCGCCACCCGCCAGCGCCGTGCGGCACTGCAGGGAGAGTGCGCCACCCACCGGTGCCGCATGTCACTGCAGGGAGAGTGTGCCACCTCTCAGGCACCACGTGCTACTGCAGTGAGAGTGCACGCCCACCCGGGCACCACGTGTTACTGCAAGGAGAGTGTGCCACCCCCCGGGCACTGCGTGTTACTGCAGGGAGAGAGCGCCACCTCCCAGGCACCGCATGTTACTGCAGGGAGAGAGCACCACCCCCGGGCACCGTCTGGTACTGCAGGGAGAGTGTGCCACCCACCCAGGCATTGCGTGTTCATGCAGGGAGAGAGCGCCACCCCCCGGGCACCGTGCGGTACTGCAGAGAGCGAGCGCCACCCCCCGGGCTGCGGGGGCAACTGCAGGGAGAGAGCTCCTATGCCCGGGCGGTGGGGGGAACTGCAGGGAGAGAGCGCCACCCACCCCACTCCGGGTGGCATGGGGTAATGCAGCAACAGAGCGCCGCCTCCCGGGCACTGTGTGTTACTGCAGGCAGTGAGTGCCACCCGCCGGACGGCGGGGGAAACTGCACGGGGAGAGAACCACCTCCCAAGCACTGCGTGTTACTGCAGAGAGAGCGCGCCAGCCACCAGGCACCGTGCAGTACTGCAGGGAGAGAGCAACACCCCCAGGGCACTGTGTGTTCCTCGAGCTAGAGAGCACCACCTCCCGGGCACTGTGCGGTACTGCATGGAGCGAGCGTCACCATCCGGGCATTGCGTATTACTGCAGGGAGAGAGCGCCACCTCCCGGCCATTGCGTGTTACTGCAAGGAGAGAGCGCCACCCCCGGACACTGTGCGGTACTGCAGGGAGAGAGCGCAACCTGCCGGGCACCATGCAGTAATGCAGGGAGAGTGTGCCACCTCCCAGGCACTGGGCGGTACTGTAGGGAGAGAGTGCCACCTCCCAGGCACTGTGCGGTACTGCAGGGAGAGAGCGCCAACACCCAGGCAACGTGCGGTACTGCAGGGAGAGAGCGCCACCCCCGGGCACCAGGTGTAACTGCAGGAAGAGAGCGTCACTCCCCGGGCACCGCGCGGCACTGCAGGAAGAGAGCGCCACCCCGGACACCGCGTGTTACTGCAGGGAGAGTGTGCTACCCCCGCCAGGCACCGCGTGTTACTGCAGTGAGAGTGTGCCACTCCTGGGAACCGCATGTTACTAAAGGGAGAGAGCGCCAGCTCCCGGGCACCGCGTGTAACTGCAGGGAGAGAGCACCACGCCAGGGTACCGCATGTTACTCCAGGGAGAGAGCGTAACCTCCCGGGCACTATGCGGTACTGCAGGGAGAGAGCGCCACACCCCGGGCGCTGTGCGGTACTGCAGCACGAGAGCGCCACCTCCTGGCGCCGTGCGGTACTGCAGGGAGAGAGCGGCGACTCCTGGGCATCGTGTGTGACTGCAGGGAGAGTGTGCCACCCCCCGCGCACCACGTGTTACTGCAGGGAGAGTGTGCCAACCCCCGGGCATTGCGAGTTACTGCAGGGAGAGAGCGCCACCCCCCGTGCACCGGGTGGCACTGCAGGGAGAGAGCGCCACCCCCCGGGCACCACATGTTACTGCAGGGAAAGAGCGCCACACCCTGGGCACCGTGCGGTACTGCAGGCAGTGAGCCCCACCTCCCGGAGTCTGTGCGGTACTGCTGGGAGAGAGCACCACCTCCCAGGCAATTTGCGGTACTGCAGGGAGAGAGCGCCACCCCCGGGCACCGTGTGTAACTGCAGGAAGAGAGCGTCACTCCCCGGGCACCGTACGGCACTGCAGGAAGAGAGCACCACCCCCGGGCACCACATGTTACTGCAGGGAGAGTCTGCCACCTCCCCCGGGCAGTGTGCGGTACTGCAGGGAGAGTGTGCCACACCCCGGGCACCGTGTGTGACTCCAGGGAGAGTGTGCCACCCCCCGCGCACCGTGTGTTACTGCAGGGAGAGTGTGCCAAACCCCGGGCACTGTGTGTAACTGCAGGGAGAGTGTACCACCCCCAGGCACCGTGCGGTACTGCAGGGAGTGAGCGGTACCCACAGGGCACCGCGTGTTACTGCAGGGAATGAGCGCCACACTCCGGGCACCGTGCGGTACTGCAGGCAGTGAGCTCCACCTCCCGGGCACTGTGCGGTACTGCAGGGAGAGAGCGCCACCCGCCAGCGCCGTGCAGTACTGCAGGGAGAGTGCGCCACCCTCCGGCGCCGCATGTTACTGCAGGGAGAGTGTGCCACCTCCCAGGCACCACGTGTTACTGCAGGGAGAGTGCACCCCCACCCGGGCACCGCGTGTTACTGCAAGGAGAGTGTGCCACCCCCCAGGCACCGCGTGTTACTGCAGGGAGAGTGTGCCACTCCTGGGAACCGCATGTTACTACAGGGAGAGACGCCCCCCCACAACCCGGGCACTGCGTGTAACTGCAGGGAGAGAGCGCCACCTCCCGGGCACTGTGCGGTACTGCAGGGAGAGAGCGCCACACCCCGGGCGCTGTGCGGTACTGCAGGGAGAGAGTACCACCTCCCGGCGCCGTGCGGTACTGCAGGGAGAGAGCGCCTCCCACCGGCACCACGTGTTACTGCAGGGAGATTGTGCCACCTCCCGGGCACCACGTGTTACTGCAGGGAGAGAGCGCTCCCACCCTGGCACCGCGTGTTACTGCAGGGAGAGAGCGTCCCTCCGGGCACCGTATGTTACTGCAGGGAGAGTGTGCCACTCCCCGCGCATTGCTTGTTACTGCAGGGAGAGTGTGCCAACCCCCGGGCACTGCGTATTACTGCAGGGAGAGAGCGCCACCTCCCGGGCACCGTGTGTAACTGCAGGGAGAGAGCGCAACCCCCCCCCGGCACTGCGTGTAATTTCAGGGAGAGAGCGCCACCCCCCCGGGCACCGCTTGTTACTACAGGGCGAGAGCACCGCTCTCGGGCACCACGTGTTACCACAGGGAGAAAGCGCCACCTCCAGGGCGGCAGGGGGAAATGCAGGGAGAGAGCACCAACGCCCGGGCGGCGGGGGGAACTTTAGGGAGAGAGCGCCACCACCCAGGCGGCAGGGGGTACAGCAGGGAGAGAGCGCCACCTCCCTGGACAGTGGGTGGGACTGCAGGGAGAGAGCGCCACCCCCCGAGCGGCGCAGGAAACTGCATGGCAAGAACGCCACCTCCCGGGCACCGGGTGTTACTGGAGCCAGTGAGCGCCACCTCCTGGGCACCATGCGGTACTTCAGGGAGAGAGCGACACCTCCCAGGCACCATGCGGTACTGCACGGAGAGAGCGCCACCTACCAGGCACCGTGTGTTACTGTAGGGAGAGTGTGCCACCTCCCGGGCACCGTGCTGTACTGCAGGGAGAGAGCGCCACCCCCCCGGGCACTGCGTTTTACTGCAGGGAGAGAGCGCCACACCCTGGGCACTGGGCGGTACTGCAGGCAGTGAGCTCCACCTCCCGCGCACCGTGTCTTATTGCAGGGAAAGTGTGCCAACCCATGGGCACTGCGTGTTACTGCAGGGAGAGAGCGCCACCTCCCGGGCACTGCGTGTAACTGCAAAGGGAGAGCACCTTGCCCCCGGGCACCACATGTTACTGCAGGGAGAGAGCACCATCTCTGGGCACCGCGTGTTTCTGCAGGGAGAGAGCGCCACCTCCCGGGCACCGTGTATAACTGCAGGGAGAGAGCGCAACCCAACCCCGGCACTGCGTGTAATTTCAGGGAGAGAGCGCCACCCCCCCCCGGGCACCGCATGTTACTGCAGGGCAAGAGCACCACTCTCGGGCACCGCGTGTTACCACAGGGAGAAAGCGCCACCTCCTGGGCGGCAGGGGGAAATGCAGGGAGAGAGCACCAACGCCCGGGCGGCGGGGGGAACTGTAGGGAGAGAGCGCCACCACCCGGGCGGCAGGGGTACAGCAGGGAGAGAGTGCCACCTCCCTGGACAGCGGGTGGAACTGCAGGGAGAGAGCGCCACCCCCTGGGCGACGCAGGAAACTGCATGGCAAGAACGCCACCTCCTGGGCACCGAGTGTTACTGGAGCCAGTGAGCGCCACCTCCCAGGCACCATGCTGTACTGCAGACAGAGAGCGCCACCCCTGGGCACCGGGCGGTACTGCAGGCAGTGAGCTCCACCTCCTGCGCACTGTGTCTTACTGCAGGGAAAGTGTGCCAAACCCTGGGCACTGCGTGTTACTGCAGGGAGAGAGCGCCACCTCCCGGGCACTGCGTGTAACTGCAGAGAGAGAGCGCCACCCCCGGGCACCGCATGTTACTGCAGGGAGAGAGCACCACCTCCGGGCACCGTGTGTTACTGTAGGGAGAGTGCGCCACCTCCCGGGCACCATGCTGTACTGCAGTGAGAGAGCGCCCCCCCCCCGGGCACTGTGCGGTACTGCAGGGCGAGAGCACCACCCCCCGGGCACTGCGTTTTACTGCAGGGAGAGAGCGCCACACCCTGGGCACCGGGCAATACTGCAGGCAGTGAGCTCCACCTCCCGCGCACCGTGTCTTACTGCAGGGAAAGTGTGCCAACCCTTGGGCACTGCGTGTTACTGCAGGGAGAGAGCGCCACCTCCCAGGCACTGCGTGTAACTGCAGAGGGAGAGCACCCCTAATTTCCTGTTTGATGCCCTCCCCTCCATCACTACTACTGTTTGGAGGTCTGTACACAACTCCCACTAACGTTTTTTGCCCTTTGGTGTTCTGCAGCTCTACCCATATAGATTCCACATCATCCAAGCTAATGTCCTTCCTAACTATTGCATTAATCTCCTCCTTAACCAGCAATGCTACCCCACCTCCTTTTCCTTTTATTCTATCCTTCCTGAATGTTGAATACCCCTGGATGTTGGATTCCCAGCCCTGATCATCCTGGAGCCACGTCTCTGTAATCCCAATCACATCATATTTGTTAACATCTATTTGCACAGTTAATTCATCCATCTTATTACGGATACTCCTTGCATTAAGACACAAAGCCTTCAGGCTTGTTTTTTTAACACCCTTTGTCCTTTTAGAATTTTGCTGTACGGTGGCCCTTTTTGTTCTTTGCCTTGGGTTTCTCTGCCCTCCACTTTTCCTCATCTCCTTTCTGTCTTTCGCTTTTGTCTCCTTTTTGTTTTCCTCTGTCTCCCTGCATTAGTTCCTATCCCCTGCCATATTAGTTTAACTCCTCCCCAACAGCACTAGCAAACACTCCCCCTAGGACATTGGTTCTGGTCCTGCCCAGGTGCAGACCGTTTGGTTTGTACTGGTCCCACCTCCCCCAGAACCGGTTCCAATGCCCCGGAAATTTGAATCTCTCCCTGCTGCACCACTGCTCAAGCCACGTATTCATCTGCGCTATCCTGCGATTCCTACTCTGACTAGCACGTGGCACTGATAGCAATCCCGAGATTACTATTTTGAGGTCCTACTTTTTAATTTAGTTCCTAGCTCCTTAAATTCATTTCGTAGGACCTCATCCCTTTTTTTTACCTCTGTCGTTGGTACCAATGTGCACCACGACAACTGGCTGTTCTCCCTCCCTTTTTAGAATGTCCTGCACCCGCTCCGAGACATTCTTGACCCTTGCACGAGCGCCACCCACCGGTACCGTGTGTTACTGTAGTGACAGTGTGCCACCTACCGGGCACCATGCAGTACTGCAGGGAAGGAGCACCACCTCCCAGGTACTGCGTGTAATTGTAGGGAGAGAGCCCCACACCCCGGGCACCGCGTGTTACTGCAGGGAGCAAGCACCGCCCCTGGGCACCGCATGTTACTGCAGGGAGAGAGCACCACCTCCCGGGCACTGCGTGTTACTGCAGGGAGAGAGCGCCACCTCCCGGGCACCGTGTAGTACTGCAGGGTGAGAGCGCCACCCCCGGGCTCTGCGTGTTACTGCAGGGGGAGAGCGCCATGACCCGGGCACCGTGCATAACTGCAGGGAGAGAGCGCCACCTCCTGGGCACTGCTTGTTACTGCAGGGAGAGAGCACCACCCTCCCCCCCCTTTCCCCGGGCACCGTGCGGTCCTGCAGGGAGAGTGAGTCACCTACCAGACACCATGCGGTACTGCAGAGAGAGAGCGCCACACCCCAGGCACTGCGTGTTACTGCAGGGAGAGAGCGCCACCCTCTGGGCGGTGGGGGGAATTGCAGGGAGAGAGCACCACCCCCGGGTACCGTCTGGTACTGCAGGGAGAGTGTGCCACACCCCGGGCACCGTGTGTGACTGCAGGGAGAGTGTGCCACCCCCCGCGCACCGCGTGTTACTGCAGGGAGAGTGTGCCAAACCCCGGGCACTGTGTGTAACTGCAGGGAGAGTGTACCACCTCCCGGTCACCAGGTGTAACTGCAGGGAGAGAGTGCCACCCCCAGGCACCGTGCGGTACTGCAGGGAGAGAGCGGTACCCACAGGGCACCACGTGTTACTGCAGGGAAAGAGCGCTACACCCCGGGCACCGTGCAGTACTTCAGGCAATGAGCTCCACCTCCCGGGCACTGTGCGGTACTGCAGGGAGAGAGCGCCACCCGCCAGCGCCGTGCGGCACTGCAGGGAGAGTGCGCCACCCACCGGTGCCGCATGTCACTGCAGGGAGAGTGTGCCACCTCCCAGGCACCACGTGCTACTGCAGGGAGAGTGCACGCCCACCCGGGCACCGCGTGTTACTGCAAGGAGAGTGTGCCACCCCCCGGGCACTGCGTGTTACTGCAGGGAGAGAGCGCCACCTCCCAGGCACCGCATGTTACTGCAGGGAGAGAGCACCACCCCCGGGCACCATCTGGTACTGCAGGGAGAGTGTGCCACCCACCCAGGCATTGCGTGTTCGTGCAGGGAGAGAGCGCCACCCCCCGGGCACCGTGCGGTACTGCAGAGAGCGAGCGCCACCCCCCGGGCTGCGGGGGCAACTGCAGGGAGAGAGCTCCTATGCCCGGGCGGTGGGGGGAACTGCAGGGAGAGAGCGCCACCCACCCCCCTCCGGGTGGCATGGGGTAATGCAGCAACAGAGCGCCACCTCCCGGGCACTGTGTGTTACTGCAGGCAGTGAGTGCCACCCGCCGGACAGCGGGGGAAACTGCACGGGGAGAGAACCACCTCCCAAGCACTGCGTGTTACTGCAGAGAGAGCGCGCCAGCCACCAGGCACCGTGCAGTACTGCAGGGAGAGAGCAACACCCCCAGGGCACTGTGTGTTCCTCGAGCTAGTGAGCACCACCTCCCGGGCACTGTGCGGTACTGCATGGAGCGAGCGTCACCATCCGGGCATTGCGTATTACTGCAGGGAGAGAGCGCCACCTCCCGGCCATTGCGTGTTACTGCAAGGAGAGAGCGCCACCCCCGGACACTGTGCGGTACTGCAGGATGAGAGCGCCACCCCCGGGCTCTGCGTGTTACTGCAGGGGGAGAGCGCCATGACCCGGGCACCGTGCATAACTGCAGGGAGAGAGCGCCACCTCCTGGGCACTGCTTGTTACTGCAGGGAGAGAGCACCAACCCCCCCCCTTTCCCCGGGCACCGTGCGGTCCTGCAGGGAGAGTGAGTCACCTACCGGACACCATGCGGTACTGCAGAGAGAGAGCGCCACACCCCAGGCACTGCGTGTTACTGCAGGGAGAGAGCGCCACCCTCTGGGCGGTGGGGGGAATTGCAGGGAGAGAGCGCCAACGCCCGGGCGGTGGGGGGAACTGCAAGGACAGAGCGCCACCTCCCGGGCACTGTGTGTTACTGCAGGCAGTGAGTGCCACCCGCCGGACGGCGGGGGACACTGCACGGAGAGAGCAACCACCTCACAAGCACTGCGTGTTACTGCAATAAAGAGAGCGCGCCAGCCACCGGGCACCGTGCGGTACTGTAGGGAGAGATCGCCAGCCCCCGGGCACTGTGTGTTCCTGGAGCCAGTGAGCGCCACCTCCCGGGCACCATGTAGTACTGCAGGAAGAGCGAGCCACCTCCCGGGCACCATGCGGTACTGCACGGAGAGAGCGCCACCTCCCAGGCACCGCATGTTACTGCAGGGAGAGTGTGCCACCTCCCGGGCACCGTGCTGTACTGCAGTGAGAGATCGCCACCCCCGGGCACTGTGCGGTACTGCAGGGAGAGAGCGCCACCACCCGGGCACTGCGTGTTACTGCAGGGAAAGAGCGCCACACCCTGGGCACCGTGCGGTACTGCAGGCAGTGAGCTCCACCTCCCGCGCACCACGAGTTACTGCAGGGAGAGTGTGCCAACCCCTGGGCACTGCGTGTTACTGCAGGGAGAGAGCGCCACCTCCCGGGCACTGCGGGTAACTGCAGGGAGAGAGCGCCACCTCCGGGCACCGCATGTTACTGCAGGGAGAGAGCACCACCCCCGGGCACCGCGTGTTCTTGCAGGGAGAGAGCACCACCCCCCGGGCGGCGGGGGAATTGCAGGGAGAGAGCGCCAACGCCCGGGCGCTGGGGAGAACTGCAGGGAGAGAGTGCCACCCCCTCGGGCGGCATGGGGTACTGCAAGGACAGAGCGCCACCTCCCGGGCATTGTGTGTTACAGCAGGCAGTGAGTGCCACCTGCCGGACGGCGGGGAAAACTACACGGAAAGAGCACCACCTCCCAAGCACTGCGTGTTACTGCAGAGAGAACGCGCCAGCCACCGGGCACCGTGCGGTGCTGTAGTGAGAGAGCGCCACCCACCGGGCACTGTGTGTTCCTGGAGCCAGTGAGCGCCATCTCCCGGGCACCATGTGGTACTGCAGGGAGAGTGTGCCATCTCCCAGGCACCGTGCAGTACTGCGGGCAGAGAGCGCCACCTCCCGGGCACCGTGTGGTACTGCAGGGAGTGAGCGCCACCTCCCGGGCACCGTGCGGTACTTGAGGGACAGAGCACCACACCGGGCACTGCGTTTTACTGCTGGGAGAGAGCGCCACGCCCTGCGCACCGTGCGGTATGGCAGGGATAGAGCACCGCCTCCCGGCACCGTGCGGTACTGCAGGGAGAGAGCGCCACCTCCTGGGCACCGTGCAGTACTGCAGGGAGAGTGTCGCCCCCAAGGCACCATGTGTTACTGCAGGGAGGGTATGCCACCTCCCGGGCACCGTGCGTTACTGCAGGGACAGAGCACCACCCACCGGGCACTGCGTTTTACTGCTGGGAGAGAGCGCCACGCCCTGCGCACCGTGCGGTATGGCAGGGATAGAGCACCGCCTCCCGGCACCGTGCGGTACTGCAGAGAGAGAGCGCCACCTCCCGGGCACCGTGCAGTACTGCAGGGAGAGTGTCGCCCCCAAGGCACCATGTGTTACTGCAGGGAGGGTATGCCACCTCCCGGGCACCGTGCGGTACTACAGCGAGAGAACATCACTTCCTGGGCACTGCGTTTTACTGCTGGGAGAGAGTGCCACGCCCTGCGCACTGTGCGGTCCGGCAGGGATAGAGCACCGCCTCCCGGCACCGTGCGGTACTGCAGGCAGTGAGCACAGCCCCCTGGGCACCGCGTGGAACTGCAGGGAGAGAGTGCCACCCCCCCGGGCACCGTGCGGTACTGCAGATAGAGAGCGTCACCCCTCGGGCACCGTGCGGTACTGCAGGGACAGAGCGCCACACACCAGCCACTGTGCGGTACAGCAGAGAGAAAGAGCCACCCCCGCCCCCCGGCAATACGTTGTACTGCAATGAGAGAGCGCCACCTCCCAGGCACCGCGTGTTACTGCAGGGAGAGAGCGCCACCTCCCGGGCACCGGTCGGTACTGCAGGGAGAGAGCGCCACCTCCTGGGCACCGTGCGATACTGAATGGGGAGAGTGCCACCCCCGGGCACCGTGCGGCACTGCAGGGAGAGAGCAACACCCCCCAGGCACCGTGCAGTATTGCAAGACGAGACCGCCAGCTCCCGGACACTGTGTGGTAATCTAAGGAGAATGTGCCACCTCCCGGGCACCGTGCAGTACTGCAGGGAGAGAGCGCCACCTCCCGAGCACCGTGCGGTACTGCGGGGAGGGAGCGGCACCTCCCGGGTATCGGCGGTATTGCAGGGAGTGAGCGCCACCTCTTGGGCACCGTGCGGTACTGCAGGCAGTGAGCGCCACCTCCCGGGCACCGTGCGGTACAGCGGGCAGTGAGCGCTGCCCCTCGGGCACCGCGTGTAACTGCGGGGAGAAAGCGTCAACCCCCAGGCACAGTGCGGTACTGCAGGAAGAGAGCGCTGCCCCCGGGCACCGCCTGTTACTGCAGAGAGAGTGGGCCACCCCCCGGGCAGTGTGCGGTACTGCAGGGAGAGTGTGCCAACACCCGGACACTGCGTGTTACTGCAGGCAGAGTGTGCCACATCCCGGGCACCGCGTGTAACTGCAGGGAGCTAGCGCCACCTCCCGGGCACCGCGTGTTACTGCAGGGAGAGAGCGCCATCTCCTGGGCACTGCATGTTACTGCAGGAAGAATGTGCCACTTCCTGGGCACCGTGCGGTACTGCATGGTGAGAGTGCCACCTCCTGGGCACCGCGTGATACTGCTGGGAGAGTGCACCAACCAGCCTGGGCACCGCGCATTACTGCAGGGAGTAAGCGCCACCTTCCGGGCACCGCACGTTACTGCGGGTAGAGAGCGCCACCTCCCGGGCACCACGTGTTACTGCAGGGAGAGAGCGCCGCCCCTGGGCATTGCGTGTTACTGCAAGGAAAGAGCCCACATCCCGGGCAAAACGTGGTACTGCAATGAGAGAGCGCCTCCTCCCAGGCACTGCGTGTTACTGCAGGGAGAGTGCGCCATTTTCCGGGCACCATGCGGTACTGCAGGGAGAGAGCGTCACCTCCCGGGCCCGGGTGGTACTGCAGAGAGAGAGTGGCACCCCCCGGGTACCGTGCGGTACTGCAGGGTGAGTGTGCCACTCCCCGGGCACCGTGTGTTACTGCAGGGAGAGAGTGCCACCCCCTCAGGGGCCGCGTGTTACTGTGGGGAGAGAGCTCCGCCTCTGGGGCACCATGCGGTTATGCAGGGAGAGAACGCCCCCCCACGGGCTCGTTGCGGTACTGCAGGGAGAGAGCACCACATCCCGGGCACCGTGCAGTGCTGCAGGTAGAGAGCGCCAACACTCGGCACCGCGTGTTACTGCAACAAGGGTGTGCCACCTCACAGGCTCCGTGCGGTACTGCAGGGAGAGAGTGCCACCCCATGGGCACTGCGTGTTACTGCAGCGAGAGAGCGTCACCCCCCCGGGCACCGTGCGGTAATGCAGGGAGAGAGTCCCACTCCCCGGGCACCGTGCGGTACGGCAGGGAGAGTGTGCCACCCCCGGGCACTGTGCGTTACTGCAGGGAGAGAGCGCCACCTACCGGGCACCGTGCGGTACGGCAAGGAGAGCGCCACGCTTCGGGCACTGCGTGTCACTGCAGGGAGAGAGCGCCACTCCCTGGGCACTGTGCAGTATTGCAGGGAGAGAGCGCCACCTCCCGGGCATCATGCGATACTGCAGGGAGATGGTGCCACTCCCCGGGCACGGCTTGTTACTGCAGGGAGAGAGCGCCTCCCCCCGGGCACCGTGCGGTACTGCGTGGAGAGAGCGCCACCCCCGGGCACCATGCGGTACTGCAGGGAGAGAGCGCCACCCCCCCCGGGTGCCGCATGTTACTGCTGGGAGAGAACGCCACCTCCACGGCACCGTGCGGCACTGCAGGGAGAGAGCACCACCCCTGGGCACCGTGCGGTACTGCAGGGAGAGTGCACCACCTCCCGGGCACCGTGCAGTTCTGCAGGGAGAGAGCGCCACCTCCCAGGCACTGTGCGGTACTGCAGGGAGAGTGTTCCACACCCCCGGGCACCGCGTATTACTGCAGGGAGGGTGCGCCACCTCCCGGGCATCGTGCGGTACTGCAGCGAGAGAACGTCACTCCCCGGGCACTGTGTGGTACTGCAGGGAGAGAGCACCACCTCCCGGGCACCGTGCGGTACGGCAGGGAGAGAGCGCTACCTCCCGGACACCGTGCAGTACTGCAGGGAGAGAGCGCCACCACCCGGGCACCGCGTGTAACTGCAGGGGGAGAGCGCCACTCCGCCGGGCAGTGTGCGATACTGCAGGGAGAGTGTGCCACCCCCGGGCTCTGCGTGTTACTGCAGGGAGAGTACGCCACCCCCCGCGCACCGCGTGTTACTGCAGGGAGAGTGTGCCACCTCCCGGGCACCGTGCAGTACTGCAGAGAGAGAGCGCCACGCCCCGGGCACTGCGTGTTACTGCAGGGAGAGAGCGCCCCCCAGGGCACCGTGCAGTACTGCAGGGAGAGAGTGCCATCCCCGGGCAACGTGCGGTGCTGCAGGGAGAGTGTGCTATCCCCCAGGCCCCGTGTGTTACTGCAGGGAGAGAGCACCACCCCCCGGGTGCCGCGTGTTGCTGCTGAGAGCGAACGCCATCTCCACGGCACCATGCGGCACTGCATGGAGAGAGCACCACCCCCCCCGGGCACCGTGCGGTACTGCAGGGAGAGAGCCCCACCCCCCGGGCACCGCGTGTTACTGTAGGGTGAGTGTGCCACCCTCCACGCAGGGAGTGAGCGCCACCTCCTGGGCACCGTGCAGTACTGCAGGCAGTGAGCGCCACCTCCTGGGCACCGTGCGATACTGCGGGGAGAGAGCGCCACCTCCCGGGCACCGTGCATTACTGCAGGGAGTGAGTGCCACCTCCCGGGCACCGTGCAGTACTGCAGGCAGTGAGCGCCGCCCCTGGGCACCGCCTGATAC
Source organism: Pristiophorus japonicus (assembly GCF_044704955.1). Classification (NCBI taxonomy): domain Eukaryota; kingdom Metazoa; phylum Chordata; class Chondrichthyes; family Pristiophoridae; genus Pristiophorus; species Pristiophorus japonicus. The sequence goes on from NC_091987.1 coordinate 131,922,017, forward strand.
TGCAGGGAGAGAGCGCCGCCCCTGGGCACCGTTTGTTACTGCAGGGAAAGAGCACCACCCCCGGGCACCGCATGTAACTGCAGGGAGAGTGTGCCGCCTCCCAGGCACCGTGTGTTACTGCAGGGAGGGAGCACCACCTCCCGGGTACCGCGTGTTAATGCAGGGAGAGAGCACCGCCCCCCAGACACCGCCTGTAACAGCAGGCAGCGAAGGTCACCCCCTGGGTATTGTGTGTTACTGCAGTGAGTGAATGCCCCCCCCACCGCCTGCAATTGCAGGCAGAGATCGCCTTCCCCTGGGAACTGCCAGTAAATACAAGCAGAGAGCACCACACCCCAGGCACCACGTGTCACTGCAGGAAGTGAACGCCGCCTCCTGGGCACCGTGTGCCATTGCAGGGAGAGAGCGCCATCCCTGGGCACTGCCTGTCACTGCAGGCCGAGAGAGCTGCTCCTTGAGAGCAGGACCCAATAATGCTTTATGTGGTCCAGCCAAATCTGGCGGTGAATGGCTAAGTCATTTCTCCTTCATATCTGTTCAAGTCTGCGTCCCTGAGACTTAAAGGAGTGAAGGTGAGGGGCGTACCAGGGGGAACGGCCAGGGTGAGCGAGTAATAGTTTTAATAGAGACTAGGGCATCATTGGTGGTGGTGAGGGTGTGATTGGCAGCTGCAGAAACATCATGGTGAATCACAACAACAACTTGTATTTATATAGCGCCTTTAATGTAGTGAAAAGCTCCAAGGTGCTTCACAGGAGTTTTATGAGATTTTGAAAATTGACACCGAGCCATATAAGTAGAAATTACAGCAGATGACCAAAAGCTTGGTCAAAGAGGTATGTTTTGAGGAGCATCTTAAAGGAGGAAAGAGAGTTGGAGAGGCAGAGAGGTTTATGGAGGGAGTTCCAGAGCTTGGGGCCCACGCAACAGAAGACACAGCCACCAATGGTTGAGCGATTATAATCAGGGATGCTCAAGAGGGCAGAATTAGAGGAGCGCAGACATCTCAGGGGTTGTGGGGCTGGAGGAGATTACAGAGATAGGGAGGGGTGAGGCCATGGAGGGATTTGAAAATAAGGATGAGAATTTTGAAATTGAGGCATTGCTTAACCGGAAGCCAATATAGGTCAGCGAGCACATGAGTGATGGGTGAGTGGGACTTCGTGAGAGTTAGGACACGAGCAGCCAAGTTTTGGATCATCTCTAGTTTACGTAGGATAGAATGTAGGACGCCAGACAGGAATGCATTGGAATAGTCAAGTCGAGAGGTAACAAAGGCATGGATGAGGACTTCAGCAGCAGATGAGCTGCGGCAAGGGCAGAGACGGGCGATGTTACAGAGGTGGAAATAGGCGATCTTTGTTATGCTGTAAATATGTGGTCGAAAGCTCATTTCAGGATCAAATATGACACTAAGGTTGCAAACAGTCTGGTTCAACCTCAGTCAGAAGTTGGGGAGAGGGATGGAGTCAGTGACTAGGAAACGGAGTTAGTGGCGTGGACCGAAAACAATGGCTTTGTTCTTTCTACATTATAATAGTGACTCCAAAAATACTTAATTGGCTGTAAAGTGCTTTGAGACATCCGATGGTCATGAAAGGCGCTATATAAATGCAAGTATTTCTTTTTTCCCAATATTCAATTGGAGAAAATTTCTGCTCATCCAGAACTGTATGTCGGACAAGCAGTCTGACAATTTAGAGACCGTGGAGGGGTCGAGAGAAGTGGTAGTGAGGTAGAGCTGGGTGTCATCAGAGTACATGTGGAAACTGACGCTGTGTTTTCGGATGATATCGTCAAGGGGCAGCATGTTGATGAGAAATAGGAGGGGACAAAGGATAGATTCTTGGGGGCAACCAGAGATAACAATGCAGGGGTGGGAAGAGAAGCTGTTGCAGGTGATTCTCTGGTTATGATTAGATAGATAAGAATGGAACCAAGCGAGTGCAGTCCCACCCAGCTGGACGATGGTGGAGAGGTGTTGGAGAAGGATAGAGTGGTCAATCGTGTCAAAGGCTGCAGACAAGTCAAGAAGGGCGAGGAGGAGATTGCCTTTGTCACAATCACAAAGGATGTCATTTGTGACTTTGATGAGAGTCGTGGCACTGTGGCACACGCAGAAACCGGATTGGGGGGGGGGGATTCAAACATGGAGTTGCAGGAAAGATGGGCACAGATTTGGGAGGCAACAACACATTCAAGGACTTTGGAGAGCAAAGGGAGGTTGGAGATGGGGCGGTAGTTTACAAGGACGGAGGGGTCAAGGGTTGTTTTTTTGAGGAGAGGGGTGATAGCAGATTTGAGGGAGAGGGGGACAGTACCTGAGGAGAGAGAACCGTTAACAATGTTGGCTAACATAGGAGCCAGAAAAGGAAGTTGGGTGGTCAGCAGTTTGATGGGAATAGGGTCAAGGGAGCAGGAAGTGGGTCTCATGGACAGGATGAGCTTGGAAAGGTCATGAGGGGAGATTGGAGAGAAACTGGAGAAAGATGTGAGGTCAGGGCTAGGACAGGGGGCTTCCTTAGAGGAAGTTTGGCCCAGTGGGCTAGGGGAAGGAAGGGCAGAGGCCGCCGAATGGATGGTCTCCATCTTAGAGAGAAAGAGGTCCATGAGCTCCTCACACATTGTCGGAGGTGAGGGTGGAGACTGTGGAGACAGGTTTAAAAAGATGGTTAGCAGTGGAGAATAGAAGCTGGGGTTTATCTTTTCATTCCAGAATGATTATGGAATAGTGAGCGATTTTGACAGATGAGAGCAGGACCCGAAAATGCTTTATGTGGTCCAGCCAGATCTGGCAGTGAATGGCTAAACCAGTTATCCACCATAGCTGTTCAAGTCTGCATCACTTGGACATAAGGAAGCAAAGATCAGGGCTGTACCAGGGGGAACGGCCAGGGTGAGAGAGAGTGTAATTGTTTTAATAGGGACTAGGGCATCAAAGATGGTGGTGAGGGTGTGGTTGAGCAGATCGGTAGCTGCAGAAAAGTCATGGTGAATGGAGGGCCAAAGGCTGGACGGTTGGTAGTTGAGAAGTGCAGTTGTAAGAGAGTCAGGAGAGAGTTTTTTCCAAGGTTTGGGGGGGTGGGGGGGGACACAAAAGGACGTAGGGTTGGGGGGAAGGGGTGGAAGGGGGATGTGGGTGGAGAGCGATATGAGGAAGTGGTCAGAGATGGCCTTATCTGAGATTGACATGATGGGTGAAGCGAGGCCATGAGAAATGGCAAGGTCAAGGGGCTGGCCGTGAATACGAGTTGGGGAGTTTACATGGAGGGAGAGATTAAGGGAGGATCGGAGGCTAGTGAACTCAGAGGAGAGAGAGAATGATGAATTGAGATGGAGGTTGAAATCTCCAAGGATGAGAAGTTGCTTGGTGCAAAGGCTGAGGGAGGAAAGCAGGAAAGATATCACTTTTATGGTACTTGGGTGGATGGTAGAGAACAAGAATTTTAAATGAGAGGTGAGAGGGGTGGAATAAGATGAGATGCTCCAAGGAGGAGAAAGTGCCAGAGGGGTAGGAGGACAGATCAAGGTTCGATTTGCTGAGGAGAGCCACACCGCCACTATGGTGATCTGGGTGGGGCAAATAATGGAAAGTATAGCCAGGCGGGGGGGCTTTGTTTAAAAGGTAAGGGGGCCGAAAATGCCCCATTCTTTAAGAACCGTGACCTCCTCAAAGGTCGCTAAGAACTGTGCACCTAGTCGGAGTGGAGTCCAGCAATGTTTAATAAATTGCCCTACCTGATTTTCCCGGCAGTGATCGTCACCGCATTGCCCGTATTCCCACCCCGTCGGGCATGCGCCAACCCACCGATGGCGACGACCCCCTTTCCAAACCCCGCAGGAGCAGATCGGCCGCTGCTCAGTGCCCCTGACAGCTTTCCCCAGCGGGAAGCTGTGTGCCTGAGTGGTGCGTCCACCCTTAAAGGCGAGGGCGCTCTACCGCGGCCACCATTTTATTTTAATTGTTGGCCGACTCCGAGTTCGGCCCGACAATAATGGTCACAGGTTCAGCTGGGCCACCAACAGGCAGCCCAGCACTTCCTCTTGAGTGCCAGGATGCTGGCCCGGCCGAAACCCTCGCTGGTGGCCCAGTGAGTCTAACTAAACCACATGCAGAGCTCTCAGCGGCTCTCCCCTTTAACTGAAGGGGAGGGGGCATTGTGATATGTTAGCACAACGTAGTACGTCCACGTCACGCTGACGTCATCAGCACGGCGCTGCTGACTCGGAACGGCAGTCGACCCGCTCCACCGGCACTTCCACCCCACTGACGACCCGACATCCGTCCTGACCGGGGAAATAAATCCAAGAGCTAACTATTGCTGGATTCTCTGTCTCATGGATTGAGGCGGAGAAACATTTTCAAGAACGATAGGTGCGCCTACTCTTAGTTGGTGGTCAATTTCGGCTCCAAGGTGTCAGCCAGGTTTCGGTCAGGGCCATGATGTTGATGCAAGCATCCACAATAAGCTTATGGTTGGCATGGGCCTTGTTCGCAAGTGAACAGATGTTCTGCAGGGAGATGCGGAGAGGGTTGGTAATGGCTGACCCAGTGCCAGCATCCACAGTGTCAGTGCTGGGAGGGGTGAGTTGGACGGGGAGAAGATTGGTAAGATTTTCCCCCCGTTGGCTAATCACAGTGAAGATCGAAGCCAAGTTAATCTAATACTAGAAAGCAAAAAAACACAGTTGCTTGTGGAAAGAGTTAATGGCCTAGAAATTGGTCTTGGGTGATGGTGCAGAATGGGCGGTATCGAACAGCACCTAATATTCTGCTCCATTGACTGCAACATTTCTTTGCACTTGAAAAGAAAACAGACCCAGACATTATCAACCAATGTCAGCTTGCATCACGCAGCTTCTCACATCTTTCAAGCAAACTTGTCTCTGTGCTTTTAAAACTGGCAAAGATCCTATCATTAAATTCAGAAATAAATGTCAGCATATCTTTTACTTCCAATTTTGTAAACATGAGCCATGAAGGCACAAAATGATTATGTTTTTTATCCATCCCTAGGAATTGAACATTTGTTAAGAAACTGAAATCATTCGCAACACCACTACTAACTCTAAACATTCTGTGAATCAATTCTGTCGTACAATCCAACTACAAGAAGTCTCCAGACTCTTGTCATAGCGATAGCAGTAGATCCTTCAATCACTCGCCTTTATTTTGTGCCCCAGGTGACTTTGTTTTGACCACAGTCAATCACAAAATCAAAGGCCGCTACCAGTTTGCTAACTGTTGTTGCATTCCAGTACCACCAAGTTAATTAGAATCACCTCAAATTATCGAGTCCTTGGAATGGGTCACAAATTCAAAACTGCCAATTTTGTATGATAATCTCATGTCTGGAATTAGAGACTGTCACATAATCTACAACGGCCAGAATTTCACCATGGCCATAATAAAAGATTGGTTTTCACAATTTAATAGGTTATGTAACCTCATTCGCTCCCATTTAATTCAGACCAATATCTTAAACTAAACACAGCACAGCTTGAAAAAGAGGGTGGAGCCACAGCCAGTGACGCAGAAACATTCACATCGGCTTTTTAAAGAGACAGTATGCTGAAAACTAATTAACCTGTAGAAGAGACATTATCTGCCCCTTTCTCCTTTATTCTATAATGAACTCATTTATCCTTTTTCACTTAAACCAATTTTCAATTTCTGATGTTTGTTACTTAATCCCATTCTGTACTAATTTAAAGTCTCAAGTCTCATATTCTTATCCAGGTCTCTTACCGCCCTCAAAATTCTTAATAGGTTTCTCTGGTATATAGGAGTGGTGCAACAACGTAGAGTAAAGCCCGTCCATTTCTCATTTCACCCTCTGAAACCAGTAAACTACCTCTCTCACTGCTGGTTTCAACATTCCAACTCTGATTCATAAAAACGGAAGAAATAGGAGCAGGAGTAGGCCGTATGGCCCCTTGAACCTGCTCTGCCATTCAATAAGATCATGGCTGACCTTCGACCTCAACTCCACTTTCCCGCCCGATCCCCATATCCCTTGATGCCCCTAGAGTCAAAAAATTTAGCTATCTCAGCCTTGTATATACTCAACGACTTCTCTATGATAGGGTAAATGCTGAGAGGCTGTTTTCCCAAAAGATTCACAACCCTCTGAGTGAAGAAATTCCTCCTCAGCTTAGTCTTAAATGGCCTACCTCTTATCCTGAGAATGTGCCCCCTAGTTCTAGACTCTCCAGCCAGGGGAAACAACCTCTCAGCATCTACCCTGTCAATCCCGCTCAGAATCTTGTATGTTTCAATGAGATCACCTCTCATTCTTCTAAACTCTGTAGAGTATTGGCCCAATCTACTCAATCTCTCCTCATAGGACAACCCTCGCATCCCAAGGATCAATCTAGTGAACCTTCCTTGCACCGCCTCTAAGGCATGTATGTCCTTTCTTAGATAAGGAGACCAAAACTGTGCACAGTACTCCAGGGAACTGTAGCGTAGTGGTACCATCACTGGACCAATAATCCAGAGGCCTGAACAAATGATCCAGAGACATGAGTTTAAATCTCACCACAGCAGCAGTTAATTAAATACAAATCTGGAATAAAAAGCTGAAACTACAGGATTGTCGTAAAAACTCATTTGGTTCACTAATGTCCTTCAGGGAAGGAAATCTGCTGTCCTTACCTGGTCTGGCCTATATGTGAATCCAGACCTACAGCAATGTGGTTGACTCTTAACTGCCCTCTGAAATGGCCTAGCGAGCCACTCAGTTGTACACAACTGCTACGAATAAATACGAATACAAATAAGAATAAAACCAGACATCCGGCATCGACCTCAGCACCAACAATGGACACGACAACAGCACACCCAGCCCAATCAACCCTGCAAAGATCTTCTCAGCAACATCTGGGGACGTGCCAAAATTGGGAGAGCTGTCCCACAGACTAGTCAAGCAACAGCCTGACATAGTCATACTTACAGACTCATACCTTTCAGGCAATGTTCCAGACTCCTCTATCACCATCCTTGGGTATGTCCTGTCCCACAAGCATGGCGGCACAGTGGTATACAGTCGGGAGGGAGTGGCCTTGGAAATCCTCAACATTGACTCCGGACACCATGATGTCTCATGGCTTCAGACGAAGCATGGGCTAGGAAATCACCTACTGCTGATGAATCAGTACTACTCCATGTTGAACACCACTTGGAAGAAGCACAGAATGTACTCTGGGTGGGGGACTTCAATGTCCATTATCAAGAGTGGTTTGGTAGCACCATCGCCGCTAGACTGGGCCTGCGGCAGGTGGTGAAAGAACCAACACGAAGGGAAAAACCTACTTGACCTCGTCCTCACCAATCTTCCTGTCGCAGATGCATCTATCCATGACAGTATTGGTAGCAGTGACAACCGCACAGTCCTTGTGGAGACGAAGTCCTGTCTTCGTCTCCACGGAGAACACCATCCATCATGTGTGGCACTACCATCGTGCTAAATTCAGAACAGATCTAGCAGCTCAAAACTGAGCATCCATGAGGCGCTGTGGGTCATCAGCAGCAGCAGAATTGTATTCCACCACAATCTGTAATCTCATGGTCCGGCATAACCCTCACTCTACCATTACCATCAAGCCAGGGGACCAACCCTGGTTCAATGAGGAGTGTAGAAGAGTATGCCAAGAGCAGCATCAGGCGTACCTGAATATGAGGTGCCAACCTGAGGAAGCTGCAACACAGGACTACATGCATGCTAAAAAGCGGAAGCAGCATGCTATAGACAGAGCTAAGCGATCCCCCAACCAACCGATCAGATTAAAGCTCTGCAGTCCTGCCACATCCAGTCATGAATGGTGGTGGACCATTAAACAACTAATGGCAGGAGGAGGCTCCATGAATATCCCCATCCTCAATGATGGCAGAGCCCAGCACGTGAGTGCAAAAGAAAAGGCTAAAGTGTTTACAACCATCTTCAGCCAGCAGTGCCAAGTGGATGATCCATATCGGCCTCCTCCTGAGGTCCCCACCATCACAGAAGCCAGTCTTCATCCAATTCGATAGACTCTACAAGATATCAAGAAATGCACTGGATACAGCAAAGGCTATGGGCCTCAACAACATCCTGGCTGTCGTGCTGAAGACTTGTGCTTCAAAACTAGCCGCGTCTCTAGCCAAGCTGTTCCAGTACAGCTACAACACTGGCATCTATCCGACAAAAAGCAGGACAAATCCAATCCGGCCAATTACCGCCCCCATCAGTCTACTCTCAATCATCAGCAAAGTGATGGAAGGTGTCATCAACAGTGCTATCAAGTGGTACTTACTTACCAATAACCTGCTCACTGATGCCCAGTTTGAGTTCCACCAGGACCACTCGGCTCCAGACCTCATTGCAGCCTTGGTCCAAACATGGACAAAAGAGCTGAATTCAAGAGGTGAAGTGAGGGTGACTGCCCTCGACACCAAGGCAGAGTGTGGCATCAAGGAGCCTAGGTAAAACTGAAGTAAATTGGAATCAAGGGGAAAACTCTCCACTGGCTGGAGTCATATTGAGCACAAAGGAAGATGGTTGTGGTGGTTGGAGGTCAATCATCACAGCCCAGGACATCGCTGCTGGAGTTCCTCAGGGCAGTTTTGAGCGCCCTTTTCATGAGCAGCTCGGCTGGGAGAACCCCAATGACCGAGTGGGGTCTGGTGCGGTAGCTGGGCAGGACTCGGGACAGTCGGGTCTGCAGGGAGCCTTCCAACACGCGTTTCAAACTTTGCTTGATGGTTTGAACTGCCCGTTCTGCCTGACCGTTGAATGCGGGTTTGAACGGGGCAGATGTGATGTGTTTGATCCCATTGCGGGTCATGAATTCCTTGAATTCAGCACTGGTGAAATACGGCTCATTGTCGCTGACAAGGACATCAGGCAGGCCATGTGTGGCAAACATGGCTCGTAGGCTTTCGATGGTGGTGGTGGACGTGCTTACAGACATTATTACACATTCAATCCATTTTGAATAAGCATCCACAACCACCAAGAACATTTTGCCTGAAAATGGGCCCGCAAAGTCTACGTGGATCCTAGACCACGGTTTGGAGGGCTATGACCATAAACTTAGCGGTGGCTCTCTGGGTGCATTGCTCAGTTGAGAGCAAATATTGCACTGGCGCACACATGACTCTAAATCTGAGTCGATGCTGGGCCACCACACATGGGACCTGGCTATGGCTTTCATCAATACAATGCCCGGGTGGTACTGTGTAGGTCGCATATGAGCGTTTCTCTGCTTTTCTTGGGCAAGACCACGCGATTACCCCACAAAAGACAGTCCACCTGAAGGGACATTTCGTCTTTGCGCCTGTGGAACGGCTTAATTTCTTCCTGCAACTCCACTGGGACGCTGGACCAGCTCCCATGAAGGACACAGTTTTTTTTTACCAGGGACAGTAAAGGATCCTGGCTGGTCCAGGTCCTGATCTGACGGGTCGTAACAGGTGACTTTTCGTTTTTGAATGCATCCATCACCATACGCAAGTCTGCAGGCTGTGCCATTTCCACCCCAGTGGTGGGCAATGGTAACCGACTGAGAGCATCAGCGCAGTTCTCTGTGCCCGGTCTGTGGCGGATTACATAGTTGTATGCCGACAGCATGAGCGCCCATCTTTGGATGTGGGCAGAGGCATTGGTGTTAATCCCTTTGCTCTCTGAGGATAGCGATATGAGCGGCTTATGGTCAGTTTCTAGCTCAAACTTGAGACCAAACAAATACTGGTGCATTTTTTTCACGCCAGAGCCTCTTTTTCAATCATGTTGTAACACACACCTGACCCCGTATGGCGACGCATCGCAAGCTAGTACTAATCGTTTACATGGGTTATATAGAACCAGCAGCATGTTTGAACATAACAGATTTCTGGCTTTCTCAAAGGCAGCCTCTTGTGAATTGCCCCATACCCAGTCACCTCGCTTGCGCAGTAGCACATGTAAGGGTTCTAGCAAGGTGCTTAACCCGGGTAGGAAATGACCAAAATAGTTGAGGAGTCTCAGGAACGACCGCAGCTCCATCATGTTCTGTGGTCTCGGCGCGTTCTTGATGGCCTCCGTCTTGGCGTCGGTGGGTCTGATGCCGTCTGCTGCGATTCTCTTTCCTAAGAACTCGACCTCTGGCGCCAGGAAAACACAGTTCGAGCATTTCAACTTGAGTCCCACGCAATCTAGCCGACTTAGAACCCCTTCCAGATTCTTCAAGTGTTCAATGGTGTCCCGACCTGTGACCAGTATGTCGTCCTGGAAAACCACGGAACCGACTTTAATGGGCTCTCCATGTTCCGTTGGAAAATTGCCGCGGCCGAGCGAATCCCAAACGGGCATCTGTTATAGATGAACAGACCTTTATGTGTGTTGATGCAGGTGAGGCCTTTTGAAGATTCCTCCAGCTCCTGTGCCATGTAGGCGAGGTCAGGTCCAACTTGGTGAATGTCTTTCCTCCAGCCAGTGTCGCAAATAGGTCATCTGCCTTGGGTAGCGGGTACTGGTCCTGTAGCGAAAAACGATTTATCGTTACTTTATAGACCCCACAAATTCTGACCGTGCCGTCACATTTGAGTACCAGGGCAATCGAACTGGCCCACTCGTTGAATTCCACCGGCGCGATGATGCCTTCTCGCTGCAGCCTGTCCAGCTCCATTTCCACTTTCTCTCGCATCATATACGGTACCGCCCGTGCCTTGTGGTGGATGGGTCGTGTACCGGGAACCAAGTGGATCTGCACCTTTGCCCCTGAGAAACTTCCAATGTCTGGCTCGAACAATGATGGCAATCTGCTCAGAACCTGGACACGTGAGGTGTCATCGATGGACGAAAGCGCTCGGATGTTGTCCCAGTTCCAGCAGATTTTTCCCAGCCAGCTTCTGCCGAACAATGTGGGGCCATTCCCTGGCATGATCCATAGTGGGAGTTCATGCACTGCTCCATCATAGGAAACTTTTACTGCTGCACTGCCAATTACCGGGATCAGCTCTTTGGTGTAAGTTCTTAGCTTGGTGTGAATGGGGCTAAGCTTGGGCCTGTGTGCCTTGTTGCACCACAGCCTGTCGAAAGCCTTTTTGCTCATTATAGACTCACTCGCACCCGTGTCCAGTTCCATGGATACTGGAATTCCGTTCAGTTCAACTTTGAACATGATTGGTGGGCATTTCGTGGTGAAGGTGTGTACCCCATACACTTCTGCCTCCTCGGTTCGAGTCTCTAGTTTGGCCTGATCCACCATGGATCTATCTTCCTCTGCAACGTGGTGGTTTGCAGGGTTTTCAGCTCGCCTACACATTCGCTGGAGGTGGCCCCTTGTTCTGCAGCCTTTGCACGCTTAGTGTTTGAAGCGGCACTGATGGGGCCGATGATCATCTCCACAACGCTAACAGGATGTTACCTGCCTCGCATTAACAATTGAAGGCGGACTCTGGGTCATCTGAGGTCGTGCAGCAGCTGGCGTGTACATTCTGCCATATGCATTCCTGCTTGAAAATGACATTACTTTGTGCACTGTACTAGCCGAAACCTCTTTATGCTGTGAAATTTGTTTGGTGTTATCGTTGGTGGACATAAATGCCTGGGCTATCGTTATGACTTTGCTCAGATTTGGTGTTTCAACAGTCAATAGTTTGCGAAGGATAACCTCATGGCCAAAGCCAAGCACAAAAAAGTCCCTTAGCATTTGTTCAAGGAATCCATCGAATTCGCAATGTCTTGCAAGGCACCTTAGTTCAGCGACGTAGCTCGCCATTTCCTGGTGTTCCGACAGTTGACACGTGTAGAACCGATACCTCACCATCAAAACGCTTTCCTTCAGATTTAGATGCTCTCGGACCAGCGTACACAATTCTTCATAGGATTTGGTTGTTGGTTTTACCGGAGCTAGGAGATTCTTCATGAGGCCATAGGTTGTTGCCCTACAGATGGTAAGGAGGATCGCCCTTCGTTTGGCAGCGTTCTCGTCCTCTTCCAGCTCATTGGCCACGAAGTATTGGTCGAGTCTCTCCACGAAGGCCTCCTAATCGTCCCCTTCTGAAAACTTCTCCAGGATACCAACAGTTCTTTGCATTTTCGCGTGGTTGTTCGTTACCTCGTCGCCAATTATTACGCTCATAATAAAGGATGAAACTGAGTACTGTATTCAATGAGTAAGTGTGACCTTAGCTCCTTTAATTGAACTCCAGAATGTTGGTACAGCGTGGGAGGCCTGCTTATATACAGTGCTCCCAAGGAATGCTGGGATCTCTTGGGACTCCAACAGGTAGGCCCTCTGGTGGTGGTGTGATACAGGTTGCCAAGGGTTACATACATACCACCGTCCCTCAACATTCAATGGCATTACCATCGCCGAATCCCCTACCATCAACATCCTGGGGGGTCACCATTGACCAGAAACTTAACTGGACCAGCCACATAAATACTGTGGCAACAAGAGCAGGTCAGAGGCTGGATATTCTGCAGCGAGTGTCACATTTCCGGACTCCCCAAAGCCTTTCCATCATCTACAAAGCACGTCAGGCATGTGATGCAATACTCTCCACTTGCCTGGATGAGTGCAGCTCCAACAACATTCAAGAAGCTCGACACCATCCAGGACAAAGCAGCCTAATTGATTGGCACCCCTTCCACCACCTTAAACATCCACTCCCTCCACCACCGCCGTACTGTGGCTGCAGTGTGTACCACCAACAAGATGCACTGCAGCAACTCGCCAAGGCTTCTTCGGTAGCACCTCCCAAACCCGCGACCTCTACCACCTAGAAGGACAAGGGCAGCAGGCACATGGGAACACCACCACCTCCACGTTCCCCTCCAAGTCACACACCATCCTGATTTGGAAGCATATCACCGTTCCTTCATCGTTGCTGGGTCAAAATTCTGGAACTCCCTTCCTAACAGCACTGTGGGAGTTCCTTCACTACACGGACTGCAGCAGTTCAAGGCGGTGGCTCACCACCATCTTCTCAAGGGCCATTAGGGATGGGCAATAAATGCTGGCCTTGCCAGCGACATCCACATCCCATGAACGAATAAAAATTGTTTAAAAAAAGTTGTGGTCTCACCAAAGCCCTGTAAAATTGTAGTAAGACTTCCTTACTCTTATACACCAACCCTCTAGCAATTAAGGACAACATGCCATTTGCTTTCCTAATTCTTGCTATACCTGCATGCTAACTCTCTGTGTTTCCTGGACGTGGACACCTAAATCTCTCTGAACACCAATATTTAATAGTTTCTCACCATTTAAAATATATTCTGTTTTTCTATTCTTTCTACCAAGTGAATAACCTCACATTTTCTCACATTATACTCCATCTGCCACCTTATTGCCCACTCACTTATCCTGTCTATATCCTTTTGCAGGCTCTTTGAGTCCTTCTCACAGCTTACTTTCCCACCTAGCTTTGTATTGTCAGGAAACTTGGATACATTGAACTCGGTTCCTTCATCGAAGTCATTAATATAGATTGTAAATAGCTGAGGCCCACGCATTGATCCTTGCAGCACCCCACTAGTTGCAGCCTGCCAACCGGAAAATGACCCGTTTATCCCTACTCTTTGATTTCTGTCCGTTAACCAATCCTCTATCCATGCTAATATATTACCCCCAACCACATGACCCCTTACCTTGCGTAGCAACCTTTTATTTGGCACCTTATTAAAATCCAAATATGCTACATCCACTGGTTCCCCTTTATCCACCCTGTTAGATACATCCTCAAAAAATTCTAATAAATTTGTTAAATATGATTTCCCTTTCATAAAATCATGTTGACTCTGCCCAATCATATTATGATTTTCTAAGTACCCCATTACCACTTCCTTAATAATTGATTCCAGCATTATCCCAATGACTGATGTCAGGCTAACTGGCCTGTAGTTACCTGTTCCTGGCACAGACACGATGGGCCGAATGGCCACCTTATGTGTCATAATTTTTCTATGATTCTATTCTATGATTTTATGTTTTCTCTCTCCCTCCTTTCTTCAATAGAGGAGGTTGCATTTGCTACCTTCCAATCCGCTGGGACCGTTCTAGAATGTAGGGAATTTTGGAAGATCACAACCGATGCATCCACTATCTCTGCAGCCACCTCTTTTAGAACCTGAGGACACCATCAGGTCCAGGGGATCTGTTGGCTTTTAGTCCCATTAGTTCCTCAAGTACTTTTTTCTCTACTGATATTAATTACTTTAAATTGCTCACAATTATTAGATACACATCCCTTTAGACCATGCTTAAAACTTCCACATTTTAGCTTTTCACTGAGCATCTTATCAGTTTTGAGACGGCCCATTCCTACAGAAATGTTAAATGCTTTTCCCATTCCTTTCATCTCTAAATGTTTCTGCATCAGTTTCTTACCCTCAGTTACCTTCACAGAATTCAGGAACACCACCTCAGACTGTTCTTCCTGTTTTACTTCTCTGAACACAGAAGTGAGCCACATAATCCAACCACCAACTTTCCAGTTTCTTTTTGATCTCTGAGCCATTGTCATTTTGTTTCTGGTCCTGTTTTTGTTGGCACACATTTTCCAGCATCTCTTTTTATCTATAGTCTGTCCACCTCACCTTCTGAGCTGCTACTTTATCACCCATTTGCTTTCCCTCATCACGTATTGGTTCCATAGCCTTGTGACTAGCCAGGGAGGAATTAGTAGCTTGTACAGCATAGCTCCTGTCTATATCACACTCATAAGAACATAAGAAATAGGAGCAGGAGTAGGTCATACGGCCCCTCGAGCCTGCTCTGCCATTCAATAAGATCATGGCTGATCTGATCTTGACCTCAACTCCATTTTCCTGCCTGTTCCCCAGAACCCTTGATCCTCTATATTTCAAGAATCTGTCTACCTCAGCCTTGAATATATTCAATGACTCAGCCTCCACAGCTCTCTGGGGCAGAGAATTCCAAAGATTCATGACCTTCCAAGAGAAGAAATTCCTCCTCATCTCAGTTTTAAATGGGCGACCCCTTATTCTGAAACTATGCCCCCAGTTCATGATTACCCCACGAGGGGAAACATCCTCTCTGCATTTACCCTGTCAAGCCCATTCAGTATCTTATACTTTTCAGTAAGATCACCTCTCCTTCCAATGAGTACAGGCCCAACCTGCTCAACCTATCCTCATAAGACAACGCCTTCATCCCAGGAATTAACCTAGTGAACCTTCTCTGAACTGCTTCAAATGCAAGTATACCCCTCCTTAAATAAGTACACTTCTCCTTAATGTTCTCGATTTTGCCTTCCAGACCCTATTTTCAGCTTGTGTCTGATCATGTTGCCTCCAAAGGGCGTTTATTCCCAGACAAAGCCCTTGCAACAGGAACATTTCCTGAGTCCTATCGTTTTGCTTCTGCAGACACACATTCTGAACCTCTGCCCACTTCCCATTCAGAATTTCTTTGGAAATGCTGTAGCGTCCCCCCCAGCCCCCCACTCCCTTACTTTTAATTCTGTTAGAAATTTTCAAAGGGATCAATTTGGTTGAGAAATGGTTTATTTTGTCTGATTCCATCCTATTCCGAGATCATGATTCCCAGGAGCTAGTTATACCCACTATCGCTATGAAATCATATTCACCATCCGTGTATTCGTTGGACGAGCTCACGGCACCAATTGTTAACATTCAACCTTCCCCCTTCTCTGGTTCACAACAACAGGGTTCGAGTAAGTGCGAGACACTTGATGGTGGACTATACGGAGGAGACTTTATTCATATACAGCACAATGGTCAACCTAACTGTGTACAAACAGCAGCTTTTCGGTTTATTTATCTTTTGGGCCCTCCAAAGAGCTATTGAAAACCGATGGCTTTATGCACCTTAGTTTGCCTACATCAAAGGTACATGTCACAGATAAGACCTCATGGTGAATCCTTTGGAAATAGTCTATTTACATAAACAGTCGTAGTTGTTTACTTCAAAGATATTTTTTTCAAACAAGCCTTCCTGACATAACTGTGCTCGAATCCTTTGAGCAGTTTTATTAACTGTTATTTGTTGCCTTGCACAGGCATTTCTCATAGATAATACTCAGATATTAAAAGCAGAAGATAAGCTATGCTTTCTCCTGCGACACCCTGTTGCTATCTTGTTTATCTTGGAAAGACGTTAGCTCTAAGATACAAGGAAGTTCGATTATTAACCCTTAACTCTCCAGGATGTCCAACATGTTACAATGCTGACTTGTGGGGACGGGTACCCTGGAGTGGTAAACCATAGTCTACCATATTCACAACAACCTCTTGCAGCACCAGCCTAAACATCAACAGCCATCAAACAGAAGGTTGGGTACTTGGCTGCTCCATTCCATGACCTGTACCAGCACCTTGGGTCTCTTTACTCTTTATTTTGTCCTGTCTCATAGCCCTCTTTATCTCAGCATTAGTAAAGGCTGTCATTGGTATGTGATGCCTCTTGAGTCTTTCCAAAGACTGTAAGAATTTACAACCTTTTATTCTGGCACTTATCTTTAATTGTCTGCATTTACATTTCACTTACACACAATTTTCCACTCCCACCACGTTCTTTGCACCCTGTCCCCACCTAACCCTGGAGCTGTGAATCATGTTACAAATGGCCTGACCTACGGAAACTGAGTAATCTTAGCAGATTGCTATTCTAGTGAGCTTTGCACCACGTTCGTACCCATATAGAACTGATGTGTACCAATACTGGTAGATCAGTCCTCTCATGGTTCATAAAGGAAGTATCACTCTGCAACGAATACGGGTAAATAATGCCTGAATCAGAAATTAATTAATAAGAGTCAGAAGTAGCTGTGATTAATAAAATGTGTTTGTTTGTGTTGGGTCGGTAAAGAGTTGAGCTCACTCAAGAGAACCGATCAAGGTTTTGGAGAACTGTGCAGTCATTTTGATTCCCATTGGTGTCCCTGGAGTCTGACTGACTGACAGAAAGGGGAAGTATTTAGGGGTTACCAGCACAGAATTGTTAACAGCAACACATTGCCAGATGGCCAATGTGTTGATGGTCTTGTACTGTGCAAAGAGGAACTAAAGCATTGTAATCAAGCACATTGAAAGCACACAGGACCACAGCATTTCCTGGTGTGTCTTTCCCTGTCAAAATAATTCTTTATATACACCAAGCTCTCAATCTCCTGAGTTAGCTCTTACTCTCGCACAACAGTTATTCTTTCCACCAACCACCCTACTTCCCCAAGCTATCTTCCTGCTACATGGATGTCAACTGAAGAAATGTGGCTGAACTAAGAATACAGCACGCAGTAGTAAGACGGAGGGTAACCGATAACAAACGTTCTCTTCAAAAGAAACGTAATCCAAAATTCGTTCAATGGAAAATGTAAGTAGAGCAAAGCAGTGTGCGTGCCTGTGTCTAAGAGAGAGTGGGAGAGAGAGATGAGAGAGATAGGGACAAGAGAGAAGAGAACAAAAAGCGAGTATGCAAGTACAGCAAGTAATCAGGAAGGCAAATGAAATGTTGACCTTTATTGCAAAGGGGATAGAGTATAAAAGCAGAGAAGTCCTGCTGCAACTGTACAGGGTATTGGTGAGGCCACACCTGGAGTACTGCGTACTGTTTTGGTCTCCGTATTTAAGGAAGGATATAGTTGCATTGGCGGCTGTTCAGAGAATGTTCACTAGGTTTATTCCGGATATGAGGAGGTTGACTTATGAAGGTAGGTTGAGTAGGTGGGCCTATACTCATTGGAGTTCAGAAGAATGAGAGGTGATCTTATCGAAACATATAAGATATTGAGAGGGCTCGACAAGTTGGATGCAGAGAGGATATTTCCACTCATAGGGGAAACTAAAACTAGGGGACATCGTCTCAGAATAAGGGGCCGCCCATTTAAAACTGAGATGAGGAGGAATTTCTTCTCTCAGAGGGTTGTAACTCTGTGGAATTCTCTTCCCCAGAGAGCTGTGGAGGCTGGGTCATTGAATATATTTAAGGTGGAGAAAGACAGATTTTTGAGCGGTAATGGAGTAAAGGGTTATGGGGAGCGGGCAGGGAAGTGGAGCTGAGTCCATGATCAGATCAGCCATGATCTTATTGAATGGCGGGGCAGGCTCAAGTGGTCAAATGGCCAACTCCTGCTCCTATTTCTTGTGTTCTTGTGAGAGAAAGAAGGAAAAAACACATGTGCTGTGGACGTATAGGTGGGCTGAACTGCTCAGTGGGTGTGTGGCCCATGTTTTCCTTTACATGTTCCAGCTTATGCAGTGGTGATGGGGAGGGGAGGATTCCAAACCTATCAGAAACATGGCCATCAAACTAGAATGTGATTTCTACAAATTAGACACACGCTTAGATCGTGATCCCCGCACTCTCCACTGCCAAAACCACCCTCTACTCCAAGATCATCCTGGAGAGCTAGGATCACCCCAGCTTCTTTTTCCAACTATCTCCTTATACTCCTGATCCCTGCTCACTGCACTCTCACCTCCAACAAGTGCAAGGCGATCATGGACTTCTGGATAAACTCATGAAAAGACTAGAATGTTATGGTGATGGGGTGAGATGGAGAAGGGTGGGTGGAGGGTTCATATGGAACATAAACACTGGCATAGACCAGTTGGGCCGAATGGCTTGTTTCTGTGCTGTAAATTTTACGTAAGTCGAGCTTCCCCTTAAATGCATTTATGCTATTTGGCTCAACGATTCCATATGACAGTGAATTCCACATTATAATCACTCTCTGGATAAATAAGATTCTCCTTCATTCCTTATTGGATTGATTAGTGACTATCTTATATACACGGCCTTAAATTCTGGACTCCCACAAGTGGAAATATCTTCTCTATGCCTACCCTTTTAAACCCTTTTATAATTTTAAAGACCTCTATCAGGTTACCTCTCAGCCTTCTCTTTTCTAGAGAATAGAGTCCCAGCCTGTTCAGCCTTTCCTGATCTCAGTACTCGTAGCATCCTTGTAAATCTTTGTTGTCACCTTCTCCAGCGCTTATATATCATTTTTGTAATATGGAGATCTGAACTGTGCACAGCATTATATTTTTTCTTCACAACTGAAATTTCTCATGTTGATAATAAAGTTCACAATATAATACAGACATAAAAGTACATTTTTCACAATAATGTGAATAAAAATTTCTTGTGTCTTCATTAATGTTTTTAGTCAAAGTTCTCAGCCCCTCTTAAAAGCCTGGGATTATGTTCTTCCCAGTGCTGCCAATGGGGCAGCTGACGAGAGGTACCCACATCTGCAATTCCTCAAATCTAGCTGTCTGAGCATGTGCAGCATATCCCAGCATTCATCAGTATGAGTCTCCCAACTCAATGCACATCTTTCCTCAGGCTACAGCATGAATTATTCATTTGTATCTTTACAATTGATTTCAAAACCAGCTGTAGAATGAACTCGAGAAACTTTTTTGAAGTAAGCATTGATAAGAAAATTGTTTTTGCGTGCTTATTCTTTACTCCTTGGAGAGAGAGAAGCTAGCTGAGAGAACAAGACAGAAATGGGATAATTAAGTCACCTACCTTTTTTTTCTTTATACTGAAAATTAAAGAACAATTGTTTACGTTAAGATATCTTTATTTCAGTGCAACGACTCAAAGTGTATCTTTCCAAAGAATATAACAGTAATTACAAGTTTATTTTTTGTATGCATTTCAATGTGAGCTTGAGCATGAACTGTAAAACTTTTTGGAGATAAGCTGTGACAGGAAAACTATTTTCAGAACGGGTGGGGTGGGTGTGAGCCATTAGAATGTTAGCCCATTTAAAACTGAGGTGAGGAGGAATTTCTTCTCTCAGAGGGTTGTAAATCTATGGAATTCTCTGCCCCGGAGAGCTGTGGAGGCTGGGTCATTGAAATATATTTAACAGATTTTAGACAGATCTTTGAGTGATAAGGGAATAAAGGGTTATGGGGAGCGGGCAGGGAAGTGGAGCTGAGTCCATGATCAGATCAGCCATGATCTTATTGAATGGCGGAGCAGGCTCGAGGGGCCAATTTCTTATGTTCTTAATGGTAGAGCACAGAAGGAGGCCTACTCTTTGAAAGAACTACCCCATTAGTCCCACACCCTTGCTCTTTCCCCATAGTCCTGCAGGTTTTCCTTTTCAAGTATTTATCCAAATCTCTTTTGAAAGTTACTATTGACTCTGCTTTCACCACAGGAATGACTTGACTTAACTTTCTGTGGCAAGTTTATTCCATTTCTACAGGAACTTCACAGCGTTCACTACATTCGAATGGGAGCCAAACAAAGATGCCATTGTCATGCAGCTTACGGAGGAGTGCCGCATCTCGGACAGCAACTTACAAATCTCCACCTTTAACTGCATGTGTGCCCTCGCTGGAAGTTGCTGTCCGATTTATGCATAAATGTAGCCTCACCCTCATTTTCACAATAAATTCCGGCCCAATAGCTGCATTAAAAAATTCTCCTCATCTCCCCTCTGGTTCATTTGCCAATTATCTTAAGAACATAAGAACATAAGAACATAAGAACATAAGAATTAGGAACAGGAGTAGGCCATCTAGCCCCTCGAGCCTGCTCCGCCATTCAATAAGATCATGGCTGATCTGGTCGTGGACTCAGCTCCACTTACCCGCCCTCTCCCCGTAACCCTTAATTCCCTTATTGCTTAAAAATCTATCTATCTTTGACTTGAAAACATTCAATGAGCCAGCCTCAACTGCTTCCTTGGGCAGAGAATTCCACAGATTCACAACCCTCTGGGAGAAGAAATTCTTTCTCAACTCGGTTTTAAATTGGCTCCTCCATATTTTGAGGCTGTGCCCCCTAGTTCTAGTCTCCCCCACCAATGGAAACAACCTCTCTGCCTCTATCTTGTCTATCCCTTTCATGATTTTAAATGTTTCTATAAGATCACCCCTCATCCTTCTGAACTCCAACGAGTAAAGACCCAGTCTACTCAATCTATCATCATAAGGTAACCCCCTCATTTCTCGAATCAGCCTAGTGAATCGTCTCTGTACCCCTTCCAAAGCTAGTATATCCTTCCTTAAGTAAGGTGATCAAAACTGCACGCAGTACTCCAGGTGTGGCCTTACCAATACCTTATACAGTTGCAGCAACACCTCTCTGCTTTTGTATTCCATCCCTTTCGCAATGAAGGCCAACATTCCATTTGCCTTCCTGATTACCTGCTGCACCTGCAAACTAACCTTTTGGGATTCATGCACAAGGACCCCCAGGTCCCTCTGCACCACAGCATGTTGTAATTTCTCCCTATTCAAATAATATTCCCTTTTACTGTTTTTTTTCCCCAAGGTGGATGACCTCACACTTTCCGACATTGTATTCCATCTGCCAAACCTTAGCCCATTCGCTTAATCTATCTAAATCTCCTTGCAGCCTCTCTGAGTCCTCTACACAACCCGCTTTCCCACTAATCTTAGTGTCATCTGCAAATGTTGTTGCACTGCACTCTGTCCCCTCCTCTAGGTCATCTATGTATATTGTAAACAGTTGTGGTCCCAGCACTGATCCCTGTGGCACACCACTAACCACTGATTTCCAACCGGAAAAGGACCCATTTATCCCGACTCTCTGCTTTCTGTTCGCCAGCCAATTCTCTATCCATGCTAATACATTTCCACTGACTCCGCGTACCTTTATCTTCTGCAGTAACCTTTTGTGTGGCACCTTATCGAATGCCTTTTGGAAATCTAAATACACCACATCCATCGGTACACCTCTATCCACCATGCTCGTTATATCCTCAAAGAATTCCAGTAAGTTAGTTAAACATGATTTCCCCTTCATGAATCCATGCTGCGTCTGCTTGATTGCACTATTCCTATCCAGATGTCCCGCTATTACTTTCTTCATGATAGTTTCAAGCATTTTTCCCACTACAGATGTTAAACTAACCGGCCTATAGTTACCTGCCTTTTGCCTGCCCCCTTTTTTAAACAGAGGCGGTACATTAGCTGCTTTCCAATCCGCTGGTACCTCCCCAGAGTCCAGAGAATTTTGGTAGATTATAACAAATGCATCTGCTATAACTTCCGCCATCTCTTTTAATACCCTGGGATGCATTTCATCAGGACCAGGGGACTTGTCTACCTTCAGTCCCATTAGTCTGTCCAGCACTTAAATCTTTGTCCTCTGTTTACCAACCCTCCTGCCAGTGGAAACAGTTTTTTCTTACTTACTCTATCATAACCCCTCAGAATTTGTTTTTAATTTCCAAGAAAGATGGAGAATCGCACACTTTGATCCCCAAAGCACTGATAGAAATCTCAGAACCTGACTTATTCAGTCACCATAAATCAGTGGGCCTGATAACACTTTGGGCTAGAACTTGTGTAGTGTCCCGCTAGCATCGCCAGGTGCTGAAGATTTGATTCTGCCAGGAACTTCCGCTTTAGCACTCCAAGAGGGAAGTGGAACGCTAAATCAATTACTACCGCTTCCCTTAGAACGCTAAAGGGAGTGAGAGGGGCGGTGTCGGCAGAGCACTGAGCAATGTTCAGAGCAGTGCTGCTAGTTTTACAGGCTCCTTCCCTCCCTTAAAAGGAAGGGCCAATTTGCATTGAAGGAATCCTCAGGCTGTGTCTGTTCGGCGATGACACCTGTGATATTCGCAGATTGCAGCCCCTAGCACTCTATGAGGGAGGGCAGGACTGAACAATTGTGGGAGCAAAAGAAAGCAGGAGGCACCAGAATGGGGACATAAATAAAAGTTGCCCTACCTGACCACCACTGCATTTAATTAGTGCTCCCCAAGCAGCCAGCTGAGGTGACAACGTCTCCTGCAGCTGCCGTGGCTGAATCCCGGCGATGCTGCAGGGGGTGGGAGCGAATATTGCATCCGGGGTGGTAATGGGGAGCTGCGCACCGGATGACGTCACGATCTACAGGACGCAAGAGGTCGATGCGGTAAGTGTTAACGCCAGTGCAAAGCCGCCAGAGAAGTTCGCGGGCATCGGCGATTTTGCTGCCCCAGTGATGCTAACGGGAGGCACAAACCTGGCTAATTTCTCCCCCATTGTGTTACCCGTCAAAACATCTTCAAGTCTCTTCTGGCCTTACTGCTCTCTAACCTCTTTGAGCCTTAAGTAACATCTGCACACCCCTCCTTTTGCCCCACTATTGGTGGGAAGGCCTTCAGCTATCTCAGCCCTACTGTCTGGAACTCCCCCTCTCCAAAACTCCTGCTTCTATACTTCTATTCTCCACTTAGAGAGACCTTCTCAAAACCTATCATTTCAATCAAGTTTTCAGTCACCTTTCCTAATTCTCCCATCGTGGCTTGTTATCCATTCCTCAATTTATTTCATTTCATGCATTCACTCATTTTTTTTCTCCTTCATCCATCAAGTTTATAACAAAAATTACCTCAAAAATTACAAGAATGTGGGTAAACATATGTACACAATATGATTTTCTGTTTTTGAAATGCCTGAAACAATGTTTTCCATTCGAGGCTTATGCCTGTGTAAGGAGCCTGAGGCTTGAGTTCACTAAGGAATCCAAATATTGTAGAAATATTTGGTAAAGAAGGAGAGATACTAATTAAGAAAGAAGAAATACTTATATAGCACCTTGCATGACCTCAAAACGTTCCAAAGCACTTTACAGCCAATGAAGTACTATTGCAACGTAGTCACTGTTCCAATGTAGGAAACACGGCAGTCAATTTGCACACAACAAGCTTCCACAAACAGTAATGTGATAATGACCAGATCATCTGTTTTAGTGATGTTGGTTGAGGGATAAATATTGGCCAGGACAATGGGAACAACTCCCCAGCTCTTCTTCGAAATAGTGCCAAGGGATCTTTTACATCCACTTGAGGGGACAGATGGGGTCTCGGTTTAACGTCTCATCCTGCACTGAAGTGCCAGCCTAGATTATGTGCATTTATGTATTTACCTGCATCACCATCATAGGCGGTCCCTCGAACGGGATGACTTGCTTCCACAAGAGTTCACAGATGTTTCAATGAAGGACCCGATGTTCCAGTCCTGAACTCCAGTTGAGAGGGTGGAAGATGCCTGTACGTGAATTTTTTTTAACGTGTGGTGACCGTTGCACATCAGCCACCACACACGCTCGACAGAGCTAGGCCTTTATCCAGTGGCAAGGGTTGAACCAGGATGACTGGAGACCTGCTCTGCTGCACGGACCTAGTGTGCATACATATCGCAGTGTGGGCTGGCCCATGCTGCCCCATGGCCCTCAGCTCTTCTGGGCCCCGTACCCTCATTTGCCGCACCTTCGCCCATGATGTTCCAGGGCCCGGCACTCCAGCTCTATTTATAGCCCCGACCTGCGGTGGAGTTCTCACACAGGTCGGGGCAGCCCATGATGTTCCAGGGCCCGGTGCTCCAGCTCTATTTATAGCCCCGACCTGCGGTGGAGTTCTCACACAGGTCGGGGCAGCCCATGATGTTCCAGGGCCCAGTGCTCCAGCTCTATTTATAGCCCCGACCTGCGGTGGAGTTCTCACACAGGTCGGGGCAGCCCATGATGTTCCAGGGCCCGGTGCTCCAGCTCTATTTATAGCCCCGACCTGCGGTGGAGTTCTCACACAGGTCGGGGCAGCCCATGATGTTCCAGGGCCCGGTGCTCCAGCTCTATTTATAGCCCCGACCTGCGGTGGAGTTCTCACACAGGTCGGGGCAGCCCATGATGTTCCAGGGCCCGGTGCTCCAGCTCTATTTATAGCAGCATATTAAAGGGTGATAACAGAAGAACTTTCTAATCAGGAAAAGTACAATCAATCTTATTGAATGGCGAGGCAGGCTGACTGGGCCATATGGCCTATTCCTGCTCCATATTCTTATATTCTTATATTGCAGAATATTATCACCCTGGCGCAAGATGAGAAATCAAGACTATTTGGGGATTCATAAACCTAAGTCATGAGATGTAGTGAAGGAAAGCTGGACCCATTTGAACTTTTCAATTTGGAAAGGAATCAATAAAGTTGACTCAGGCAAACCCTGTCTGTAGGGTTCAAATACCAGAGGACACAAGTCTACAGATTAGAAAGGAGTAAGAAGAGTAATATGTCCTTACTATACAGTATAAATGCAAACGAGGCCCATAGTTGAGAGAAGGTCACTCTGTGACCAGTAACCTTTATTAGCCAGCACTGAAGTGATGAAGGTGGGTGGAGCTTCTCCTTTTATACCTGAAAGTCCAGGTTAGGAGTGTCTCCCACAAGTTCACCACCTAGTGGTCAATGTTCTCACGGTGTACAACTTATGTCAGTTTATACATGGGTTACAATGACAGTTAAATACATGACAAAGAGAAGTGGGGCAGAACTTTCTTACACGAGGTGACAGACTTGCAGAATAAGTTATCAGGGAAGCCCATTAAAGTAGACAACATGAATGTGTTCAAGAGGCAGGTGCTGAGGAGGATTCAAGAGCAATGATAAGAAGTAGTTGGGGTTGAGAATCAAAAGGGACAGATTGATTGATTTTCCTGCAGTGGGTAAAGGAAAGACAAGTTATCTATCTTCCCAAACCAATCAAAAAACACTTACTTCACTGTCACTGGGAAGGTCACATAAGTTTCTTTCCAAATTCTTTCACTTCTACCTCCAATTGCCTGCTCAACTCTGAAACCTCTGACTCATTGTGAGTGATACCAGTGAAGATCTGGTAGTATTCAAAATGATACTATATGGTGTTTTGCTAGCTGAAAAATGTGGTCGGTGCAAAAAGGCTTACGGGTTGTGGGAGTCGAATTACGTTGATTTTTTAAAAAAAATCTACTTGCAAAAGTGTTTTTGGAATCAAAAGTTCAAAGCTCAAATTGTGAAACTGGAGGAGCTGCTTCTGTGCCACAGCATAATCATGAATATTCAAATTGTCCACTTGCAGTATGAGGAATCTATATTCAGGAAGTACAGGTTTAACTGAAAACTCCAGTTGGCTGATTAACCCCCAGTGATGTAATTGTCTCAAATATCACCAGCTCACACTGACTGGTAGGACTGACAGTGAAGAGAACTACCAAATATAAACCTGACGATTTGTTTTTCAATCTACCCTGCTTCATACTAACTGACTGGCACTAAAGAAAATATTTTGGACTGCAACTCAGAGGTAAGACTTATGTTGTTGAATCAAACAAATCTGTACTGGCTGTGCTGTGCCTGTTGTTTGCAAGTATTAAACAAAGGCAGATGCTGTAGAGAAGTTTTGACCTGTGTTTCTATTTGTGAGTGTGTATCCTGCTTATATTGATGGCAAATTTCAGTCACTAGACGGTGCGGGAAGTAAAGCGTCTAATAGTTAATCTCTGGATGCCTCCAGTCAGTAGCATTTTGCCCAGAAATCTAATTTGGTAGTTTCTATAAGTGAATAGTTCTAGTCCACAGTCCCTGGGGTTTAAACAATGCCAGAAAGAATCTCCAACACGCAAACAATGTTTGGGTGTTTCTCTTCCTTTCAGCGAAAGTTTGGTGAATGTAGCTGTTTCCACCCATGAATTGAAAGCTGGCCCTCACCTGTGGCTCAGTGGTTAGCACTCTTGCCTCTGAGTCAAAAGGTTGTGGGTTCAAGTCCCACTCCAGTGCAGTCTCTTCTTCTTAGGCAGTCCCTTGGAGTCGAGGATGACTTGCTTCCACACTAAAACTGAGTTTTCAGGTGATTGAAGAGTCCAATGCGGGATCTACAGTCTCTGTCACAGTTGGGGCAGACAGTGGTTCAAGGAAAGGGTGGGTGGGTTGCCATACACTCCTTCTGCCATTGATGCTTGGCTTCAGTTTGCTCTCAATGAAGAGACGCGAGGTGTTCAGTGCCTTCCTGGATGCTTTTCCTCCACTTTGAGCGGTCTAGGGCCAGGGATTCCCAGGTGTCGGTGGGGATGTTGCACTTTTTCAAGGAGGCTTTTAGGGTGTCCTTGAAGCGTTACCTCTGTCCATCTGGGGCTCGCTTGCCATGTCGAAGCTCCGAGTAGAGCGCTTGTTTTGGGAGTCTCGTATCGTGCATGCGGACGATGTGGCCCGTTCAACGGAGCTGATCGAGCGTGGTCAATGCTTCGATGCTGGAGATGTTGGCCTGAGCGAGAACACTTAACGTTGGCTTGCCTATCCTGCAAATGGATGTACTGAGGGAGAGCTGCACTGTTGGAGGTGCCGTCTTTCAGAAAAGACGTTAAACCAAGGCCCATCTGTCCTCTCAGGTGGACTATTTCGAAGGAGAGAAGGGGAGTTCTCCCCGCTGTCCTGGCCACCAGTACCTTCCCTGTGCTCACTTGTACTGGGTGCATCCCACATGCAGACCCCTCTAACTCACTATCTAACCCAGCCATGATGCTGTGCTGGTGCTTCGGAGGGATGCAGCACATGTGTCCTTCTGAGAAGGATTCGAGGTGTCTTCTTCAGGGTCCTGCTGCTGAGAAGGTTCGAGAGGAAAGGGACAAGGATCACAAAGGCACTGAGAAACTTGATGTGGTCGAGCTGTGTGACTGTGCATTTCTGAGGGGTGCATGAAGGAATGTAAGTAACAGTTAGAGACCCGGATCAGAGAGGCCCAGTGCCTCAGAATCTCCTATTCACTGAGCTCGCAAGGGAGCACTGATCTCCAGCACTTGCTGCTCCAGCTCAGAGTGGTTTATGTTGGCTGGTCCTCCCCTGGTCTTACACCTCTCCCTTGTGTTAGAAACATAGAAAATAGGAGAAATAGTAGGCCATTCGGTCCTTCAAGCTTGCACCGCCATTCAATATGATCTTGGCTGATCCTCTATCTCAACACCATATTCCCGCCTTTTCTCCATACCCCTTGATGCCTTTTGTGTCTCAAAATCTATCTATCTCCTTCTTAAATATATTCAGTTACTTGGCCGTCACAGCCTTCTGTGATAGAGAATGCCACAGGTTCACCACCCTCTAAGTGAAGAAATTTATCCTTATCTGGGTCCTAAATTTCCTACCCTGTATCCTGAGACTGTGACCCCTTGTTTGAGACTTCCCAATCAGGGAAAACATCTTCCCGCATCCAGTCTGTCTAACCCAGTCAGAATTTTATACGTTTCAATGAGATCTCCTCTCATTCTTCTAAATTCTCGTGAATATAGGCCGAGTCAACCCAATCTCATAAGACAGTCCTGCCATTCTAGGAATCAGTCTGTTGAACCTTCGCTGCACTCCCTCTATGGCAAGTATATCCTTTCTTAGGTAAGGAGACCAAAACTGCACACAATAGTCCCGGTGTAGTCTCACCAAGGCCCTGTATAACTGTAGTAAGATATCCTTGCTCCTGTACCCAAATCCTCTTGCAATGAAGGTCAACATACCATTTGCCTTCCTAACCGCTTGCCACACCTGCATGTTTGCTTTCAATGACTGGTGTACAAGGACACCCAGGTCCCTTTATACATCGACATTTCCCAAGCTATCACCATTTAAATAATACTTTGTCTTTATGTTTTTCCTACCAAAGTGGATAACTTCACATTTATCCATGTTATACTGCATCTGCCATGTGTTTTCCCACTCACTTAACCTATCTAAATCACCTTGCAGCGTCTTTGCATTCTCCTCACAACTCACAATCCCATCTAGTTTTGTGTCACCAGCAAACTTGGAAATATTACATTTGGTTCCCTCATCCAAATCATTTATATATATATTGTGAATAGCTGGGCCCAAGCACTAATCCCTGTGGTACCCCACTAGTCACTGCCCGTCACCCTGAAAAAGACCCGTTTATTCCTACTCTCTGTTTTCTGTCAGTTAACCAATTTTCAATCCATGCCAGTACATTACCCCCAATCCTCCATGTTTTAATTTTGCACAATAGCCTCTTATGTGGGACTTTATCAAAGGCCTTCTGAAAATCCAAATACACTACATCGACTGGTTCTCCCTGATCTATTCTATCGGTTACATCCTCAAAAAACCGCAGTAGGTTTGTCAAACATGATTTTCCTTTCATAAATCCATGTTGACTTTGTCTAATCCCGTTGATATTATCTAAGTGTGCCGTTATCACATCCTTTATAATAGGCTCTAGCATTTTCCCTCCTACTGATGTGAGGCTAAGCGGTCTGTTGTTCCCTGATTTCTCTCTCCCTCCTTTTTTTAAATAGTGAGGTTACATTTGCCACCCTCCAATCTGCAGGAACTGTTCCATAATCTATAGAATTTTGGAAGATGATAACTAATGCATCCACTATTTCCATGGCTACCTCTTTTAGTACTCTGGGATACATTTCTCTTCACTAATCTTTTTCTTTTTACGTACTTGTAGAAACTATTGCAGTCGGTTTTTATGTTCCTTGCAAGTTTACTCTCATACTCTATTTTTCCCCTCAATCAATCTCTTGGTCGTTTTTGCTGAATTCTGTCAGTTGTGCAATGTCTTGTCCTGTAGAGAGAGAGCGAGAGAGAGAGAGAGGGCAAGAGTTAGTGAGTGTCTCCTTTAAAGGAGAGTGCAGACTTGCGGGGCCCCCATCTGCTTATTGTGTAGATGCTGAGAGGGAGAAGAAGTAAATAGAATCAGGATAGGGAGATGTTGAACAGACCATATCTGCCTGGAATGTGAAATGAGGAAGGAGTCATGAGAGAAGTTGGTGATTCTGCAAACGCAACCCAGTATGTGTACCCTTCATTAAGTCAGACATGGCTTCTGCAATCAGTTTTCTAGACATGCCACCCATGCTGAGGCATTATAAAGAAGGGTGTGCAGCTATCAGGAAATATTCATTCAGTAAGGCACGAGGAGCATAACTGTAGCAATCTTGGCAATCTTACCCTCTGCGGGCGATTTATCTGCAGCAATACAAACTTGGACAATAAATATTGTTGCTTTGTCTTCTCTCTTTGGGCTACAGTATGACTAAAATATTTATATAAATGTGATTAACACAATAAAGCTGTTAAACCACCAAAACAGCCCATTCATCCCATTCGCTGATTGTGGAATCTTGCTATGCACAATCTCGTTGCTATGTTTGCCTACATAAGAATGACTGTAGTAATTTGTCAGCTGTGAAGCGCTTTGGATAAGGCACTATGCAGCTACAAGTTCTTTCTTTTATTTATTGCCAAGAGCAAGCAGCTTAGGAACTTTTTCATCTCTTAACGATTGCAAGTATCCACGTGTTAAGTCAACCTCTGCCTCCTGCTTCCTCAGGCCGATATCTCCCAGCCCCTCAGACTCCTGCCCCAAACCCTCATCACTCTGTAACTTCACCCCTCAATTGGGGCATGTATTACTGAGAACTCCTGCGTGGCTTCAAACTCTCTGCTTTTACTCTCTTCTGTTGACTCCTCGATACATGGGTTCCTAATCAAACTCAACAGTACTTCATCCGTATATCTGATTAACAGTAGGAAGCAGGCATCACACACACAGCAGTGAAAGTATGAACACTTCACACATCAGTAGCGCACACGAATCTTTGCAATGGAATAAACCAGTTTTGTTGTTCAAACATTGCCAATTAGAACCAGAAAACAAATTTGATCTTTTGATAAAAGGAAGTGACTTGCACTCTCCCCCACCTTCTCCATGTGGCTGTAGATAACTTCAGACCAACATCTGAAAATATCGATGATTTGAGTATTAACATTTTTAACCCTTAATGTCAGGGTCAAGAATGTGACATCTTCTATTCATTGTCTACTATATTGATAGATTTTTGAACGATTCGGCAGTCAAGAGTTATGGGGAATGGGCAGGGAAGTGGAGTTGAGGCCAAGATCAGATCAGCCATGATCTTATTGAATGGCGGAGCAGGCTCGTGGGGCCAAATGTCCTACTCCTGCTCCTATTTCTTATGTTCTTATGTATTCAAATGGGTCGCACGGAGCAGAATGCCCTTCCACCCCCGCCCCCCCCCTCAATTCAGCAACATTGGCACGCTCATCTCTCTGAGGCACAACAACAACAACTTGCATTTAAATAGCACCTTTCACGTAGTAAAATGTCCCAAGGCGCTTCACAGGAGCGTTATAAAGCAAAATTTGATACCGAGCCAGAAAAGGAGACATTAGGACAGTTGAATAAAAGCTTGGTCAAAGAGATATGTTTTAAGGAGCATCTTAAAGGAGGAGAGAGAGAGCTGGAGAGGTGGAGAGATAAACTTAACGTCATCCAAAACTCTGTTGTCCATGTCCTAACTTGCATCAAGTCTCGTTCACCCATCACCCCTGTTCTTGCTGACCTACATTGGCACCCGGTTAAGCAACGCCTCGATTTTAAAATCTCATTCTTGTTTTCAAATTCCTTCATGGCCTCACCCCATCAAATCTCTGAAATCTCCTCCAGCTCTACAACCAATGTTCCCCTTAAACTGCGCAGCCATGCAGTGCCCTAGAAAACTCACTCAGGCGGCTCACCATCTTTTAAATGCAAAAACCATGAATGCACGGATTTCTGAGTGAGCTGCGCAGCCTGTTAAAGAGCCCATTCAGCCCACAAACAAATTATTGGGAATATTGCCTAAAACCCCCCGAGAAACCTCTCTGCCTCTTTATCTCTCTTTCCTCCTCATAGGACGCTCCTTAAAACTTAACTCATCTGCCCATTACATGGCTTGGTGTAAAATTTTGTTTCATAATGCTTCTGTGAAGCACCTTGGGATGTTGTACTATGTTAAAGGTGCTATATAAATACAAGTTGTTGTTGTTTAGGGAGGGAGTTCCAGAGCTTAGGGCCTAGGCAGCTGAAGGCATGGCCACCGATGGTTGAGTGATTAAAATCAAGATGTCCAAGAGGCTAGAATTGGAGGAGGGCAGATATCTCCGGGGGTTGTGGGGCTAGAGGAGATTACAGAGATAGTGAAGGGCGAGGTCATGGAGGGATTTGAACACAAGGATGAGAATTTTAAAATCAAGACTTTGCTTAATCTGGAGCCAGTGTAGGTCATCGGGATGATGGGTGCACGGACTGGCCCAGGATTCTTTGGATACATGGACCACAGCGATCTGCTTGTGTCTGCCGCCCAGACCCATGCTTGCGACACCTGTTCCTGACATCTGGGCCATCCACAGCGGCTGCCACTCAAGGGCAGGCTTGCTGGGATTCACCAAGGCTGGTGGATTCTGGTCTGCCAGCCTGAGCTGCAATATTCCTGCAAGTTTACTCTGGCTGTGGCTGCAAAAGATCTACGATGGGAAGTAGCAGCTACCGGGAGCTCACGAGGTGCCATTATAAAGAAGCCTTAGTTCATCATCAAACTATTACAAATCGCACACAGGTTTGTTCGATTCCCTTTTCACTCAAAATAACCATGCTTATCTTTGAGTTGGTTGAAAGAAATTAAACCAAAATTGGAAGGAGAGGTTCCTCACTGATAGTGCAAGAGATTCCTCTCAGGGCTTTCTATTACCATGCTCTTCTCCCCTCCCTCCCTCCCACTGAACAAAGGGCTATTTATATTCCTATACTTGATTTTATGCTGAAAGAAAGAATGTTCTGCTATCCACTTTTAGAAAGAGGAAAGACTTACATCTCTATAGCGTCTTTCACGACCTCAGGATGTCCCAAAGTGTTTTAAAGCCAATGAAGTACTTTTAAAGTGTTGTCAGTGTTGTAATGTAGGAAACGTGGCAGTCAACTTGCACACAGGCAAGGTCTCACAACTATTTTAGTTGATCTGTAAATCAAATGCCCCCTTATTAAAGGGGCACTAAAAACCGACAAATTAACAAATTAAACTTTGGACATTAAGCGGATCAAATTTAAGTTTGGTTGCCAGGGGTGATGATGCACTCCAGTCTCTCTGGCCTCACAACAGCAATGTGATAGTGACCATATAATCTGCTTTCGAGATGTTGGTTGAGGGATAAATATTAGCCAGGTCATGTGAGTTTTATATCCACCTAATGTCTCATCTGGGAGATGGTACTGCCAACACTGCAGCACACTCTCAGTACTGCACTGGAATATCCGCCTGGATGTTTTACTCAAATCTCAGGAGTGGGAGTTGAACCTACAACCTTGGGACTCAGAGGCGAGAGTTGATGAAGTAAATGGGAAAAGATTGACTCCCCAGCACCACTCCGGTTATTTCACTATCAGATAGGCTGTTTTCCATTGGTTTTATAGCTTATGCTGAGGAATTAGATGATGTAATTTTGCGTTTGGCAGTCCAAACATACCCAAGATCCTGCAAATGCACGATTAAAAAAGTTTTAATCTTAGTATTACCACCTGCCACAGAAAACTCTGTCTTGTGCTGCCTTTATCACATTTCTTTTGACTGAAGCTGTGTGCCAATCCCAATGTTCGTCCCTCAAAGAGGATTAAGTATGAAGATAATCTAACTAAAACAGGATTGTGGCCAGGCACTGAGGTACAAGACGCCACCCACCCCGTGAGCTTTGACGCCTTTTCCACTGTTTGCACAAACTGCCCATCCCAGTCGCCAAGTGATTCTGAGATAGCTGCTTGCAGGTTTTTATGAAGCCAGATGGTATCTCCGATCCTCCCTAGACTAATTGCGTTTAAAGTGTTGGTGCATCTTCTGTAATCAGTCCCACCCACCTTTTAGTTGTTGCATGCACAAATCCGACATCATTTGCACGTTCCACTTACTGATGATTAGTGCATTGAATGACAGACTTGTCCCAGGATTTTACATGATTTCGGGTGGGGTGGGGAATGTATATTGTGATACACAAGGCATTGCAGTTTTGTGGGACAGGCTGGATGGACCAGAGGGTCTTTACCTGTCCGTCATTGTTCGCATGTATGTTTATAATTAAAAGGCTTTCCCTCTTTTACTATATTTACATTTCATTAGCAAATCTATTAAATCCTTGAGGATAATGAGCTGGAGGCATGACATACAGTAATTCACCTGCCTAGGTGTGGCCCATAAATAAAATTTAGGTTCAGCATGTTTTCCAAACATTACATGTGGTATGAAAGATAAAATACTTCACTGTTGGGATGCCCTTGGCAAAATGTACCAAGGCAAGTTATTTGCACACCTGCTGCGATGTGCAGTCGTGACAATTCTGAACACATCGCATTTGGATTTAGTTGACGTTATTTAATCTGACTGTTTTGCTGAATCAAAGCAGCTGCTCTATCTCTTCCTTCCAGGCATCACTCCACCATGAAGTATCGTGATCTGCTCGTGTGTGGAAGCAGCAGACCAGAATGGTGAAGATACGCAGGATCCTATGAGTAAGTGCGGGAAAGGAATATTATCTTCATTCAGTGACAGCAGTTGGACTCCCTCAGCACATGATCAGAAAGTCCAAAGAGTTTGATGAAGTGATATACCTCATGTGACTACCAGCCCATCTCGTGACTCTTCCAATAATTAACGGCCAAATTAAAACTAGCATTTCTTTATTTAAAGAGCGAATGCCTTCACAATAAGGTTTGGTTTGGGAGGGAGAAGAGCCCTGGATCATTTCCATCTCAATGCCAGCGCACAAAATGATGCAATGATGCTGTTTATATCTTTGCATCATGTGTCTGTAAATAAATGATTAAAAGGCTTGGCAAACACTCCTTGCAAAAAGATAATACCCCGCTCCACTTTAAGGCACTATAAATCCTGCTTCCCTGCCAATGTTTGTGTTTTGATTATGGACAGGCTGAAGGAGCTGTGACTGCACATGCCACTGGCTCACAATCCAACCCTGTTTCCAAGGCTAGATTCCAAGCTAGTCAAACAACTGTTGTGGCAGTCACAAGCTGACCTGGAAATGGTAAAGGAAGAAGTAGGACTGGGTGGGTTAGGAATGCATGCGTACACAACAACTGTTCATGTTTCAGACATAGCACCCACTT
Organism: Pristiophorus japonicus; assembly: GCF_044704955.1. Lineage (NCBI taxonomy): Eukaryota > Metazoa > Chordata > Chondrichthyes > Pristiophoridae > Pristiophorus > Pristiophorus japonicus. The sequence continues at coordinate 131,956,726 of NC_091987.1, forward strand.
TTCCTTATTTTGAACTTATCACCACAACTGTCCAATTCTCCTCTCACCCCTACCTGAAGCTGCCACACCATTGTCAGATCAGGAATTGCCGCCCACGACACATAGCAAACTTTGCAATCCTCCAGAGCAGGGGCTCCCAAATTCTGCTTCCAAGGCCCCTCTCCAGTGTTACAAAAATTCCGCAGACCCCCCTGCAACACAACACAAATATTTTTTATGCAGTAAAAATTAGTTATTAGTTATTAATAGTTCTATTTCACCTTACATATAGAAGAATTTATGAGGTCCTAAATTTGCAGATGCTGGAAATCTGAAATAAAAACAGAAAGTGCTGGAAGTACTCAGCAGGTCCAGGCAGCATGTGTGGAGAGAGAAACAGGTTAACCTTTCAGGACATAAACATCGGTAGTCTCCCCTGTATATTGAGACGAGTGGGAGTCCACCATTTGGTTTGCCCCATCGGACTGCCTGAAATCTTCTTGCGGACCCCTAGGGAGCCACGGACCCCCCGGTTGAGAATCCCGGCTCTAGAGCAGCAGCTTCAGAGAGTGGCCTGAAGAGCCGAGCTCTATACCTGTATCCAAGCATGCTTGTGCAGAGCTTCTGCTCGCTAGGTTCAGTGCAAGATGCAGCTGGTAGTATAACTCTGATCTGCCAGCTGACCTTCACACTCAGCAGGTTCTGGTGTGAGACCGGTAACTGCAGTATAAATACAGCATATAACGAGGCAAGCTCGCCATCAAGATAACATTACTTGGCTCCTTAGAGCTTCTTCAACACTTCCCAAGGCTTCAGTACATTTAAGTTTTCTTACCCATTGTGAGCTTCTATCTTTTCCTCATTACCCATTTTCTGAAGTATTTCTCAATTTCCTTTTCTTTTAATTTAAAAAGAACATTTTTTAATTGAACAGAGTGAAGTTTACTTTCTATGGGTAGAATCTAGACTGACACTCCACTGCCGTGCTGAGGGAGTGCTGCACTGTCGGAGGTGCCGTCTTTTGGATGAGACGTTAAACTAAGGCCTTAGCTGCTCTCTCAGTTGGACGTGAAAGATCTCATGGCACTATCTCGAAGAAGAGCAGGGGAGTTCTCCCGGTGTCCTGGCCAATATTTATCCCTCAATCAACAGCACTAAAATATTATCTGCTCATTGCTGTTTGTGGGAGCTTGCTGTGCGCAACAGTACATTAGAACAGTACTTCAAAAGTACTTCACTGGCCCTAGAGCACTTTGGGACATCCTGAGGTTATGAAAGGCGCTATATAAATCCAAGTCTTTCTTTTTAAGGCAATGCTACAAGTTCTGTTCTAGTTCAGTTCTTTGTTCTCCTAACGTGTTTCCCCTTGCTATGCTTCTGGCTTTACTCTGCTTTTTGTTTTTGACTTTTCTATCCCAATGTCTACCACATTCTTTAGTTCTTCTTAAATGGACAATTTGTTCACTGGGCGGGGGAGGACTTCCAGATCACTTATGTTTACAAATATCACACTCTGCTGCCAATTGTGTCAAAAATCCATCATCATCTCCTTTGCATAAGATGAATGATGGATGACGTTCTTTCCCCTGAAACAATAAAGGTTTGTGAAGCACCTTTTCATTACAGCCTACTGACCTTGCTCTCTGCTCCAGACTACCCTAATCCTCTCTCCTCCTCCGTTGCTTAGCTTCCTGTTCCATTGCTTTTACTTTTGGTTTTTTTATTTATTCATATTTTGCTTTATTCCAGTTCTTCTGCTTTCCAGGCAGTTGTCCCCTCCCTTCCCACTGTACTGGTTATTCCGCTAATAGTGTCAAGCCTTTGTGAGTAGGGAACCACATTGCTGCACCTTGCAGGAAGATTGCAATTCAATCTCTGTGAGCCATGCTCAGTTCTTGTTAGGAATGCCGCTTGTACGCCTTTCTTTCTAGGATCCTTTAGTTAAGAGAGTCTTTAACTGCTGCTTTGATCCAGAAGTGGTCCACGAGCAGGGTAGATAAGGGGGAACGAGTGGATGTGGTGTATTTGGATTTCCAGAAGGCATTCGATAAGGTGCCACATAAGAGGTTACTGCACAAGATAAATGCTCACAGGTTTGGGGATAATATATTAGCATGGATAGAGGTTTGGCCAACTAACAGAAAACAGAGATAAATGGGTAATTTTCCAGTTGGTAAACAGTGACTAGTGGGGTGCTGGGTCCTCAACTATTTACGATCTATATTAATGACTTGGATGAAGGGACTGAGTGTAATGTAGTCAAATTTGCTGATGATACAAGAATAGGTGGGAAAACAAATTGTGAGGAGGACACAAAAAATCTGCAAAGGGATATAGACAGGCTAAGTGAGTGGGCAAAAATTTGGCTGATGGAGTATAATATGGGAAAATGTGAGGTTATCTACTTTGGCACAAATAATAGAAAAGCAAATTATAATTTAAATGGAGAAACATTGCAAAGTGCTGCAGTACAGAGAGATCTGGGGGTCCTTGTGCATGAAACACAAAAAGTTAGTATGCAGGTACAGCAAGTAATCAGGAAGACACATGGAATATTGGCCTTTATTGCAAGGGGGATTGAGTATAAAAGCAGAGAAGTCCTGCTACAACTGTACAGGGTACTGGTGAGGCCACACCTAGAGTACTGCGTACAGTTTTGGTCTGTGTGTTTAAGGAAGGATATACTTGAGAAGATTCACTAAGTTGATTCCGGAGATGAGAGGTTTGACTTATGAAGATAGGTTGAGTAGGTTGGGCCTATACACATTGGAGTTCAGAAGAATGAGAGGTGATCGTATTGAAACTTATAAGATAATGAGGGGGCTCGACAAGGTGGATGCAGAGAGGATATTTCCACTCATTGGGGAAACTAAAACTAGGGGACATAGTCTTAGAATAAGGGGCCGCCCATTTAAAACTGCAATGAGGAGAAACTTCTTCTCTCAGGGGGTTGTAAATCTATGGAATTCTCTGCCCCAGAGAGCTGTGGAGGCTGGGTCATGAATATATTTAAGGCGGAGATAGACAGATTTTTGAGTGATAATGGAGTAAAGGGTTATGAGGAGTGGGCAGGGGAGTGGAGCTGAGACCATGATCAGATCAGCCATGATCTTATTGAATGGCGGAGCAGGCTCGAGGGGCCAAATGGCCTACTCCTGCTCCTATTTCTTATGTTCTTATGTTAATATACTCCAACACACTGGGGTCCTTCAGTTCTATACCTGGAGCTGGATGCAAGTGAATAATTTATAACAGACTCAATTAACCTCAGTGCAAGCTTTCTTTCAAATGACTGTACAATTAGTGACAGTGTTTTGAAAGATAACTTGCATTGTTTAATGGATGGATAGAGACCCAATAGTTGCTAGGTGGAGAATTCAACAGCTAAGTATGAGGATAGGCAGTTATTGGGGGACTGAGTGTGCCCATTTGCTGTTCTTTCACCTCAGGTGCCTGGATTCAAATCATGTCCAGACTGAGATGGTTGTCTTTGGCTTTAAGAATCCATGGGGAAATAGGGTATTCCTATGGCTACTGGCTAACAGCACAAATTTACTCATAATCTGGCACAAACCGATAATTGCATTTGTAGCTGTAAAGGTGGCCAGTCTGGGAAATGGAACAATGAACACTGGTACATCATCATCATAGGCAGTCCCTCGGAATCAAGGAGGACTTGCTTCTACTCCCAAAGTGAGTTCTTTAATGGCTGAACAGTCCGATACGAGAGCCACAGACCCTGTTACAGGTAGGACAGACATTGGTCGGGGGAAGGGGTCGTTAGGGCTGGTTTGCCGCACGCTCCTTCCGCTGCCTGCGCCTGGCCTCTTCATGCTCCTTGCGTCGAGACTCAAAGAGCTCAACACACTCCCGGATGGACTTTCTCCACCTCGGGCGGTCTGCGACCAGGGTCTCCCAGGTGTCAATGGTGATGTCGCACTTTATCAGGGAGGCTTTGAGGATGTCCTTATAACGTTTCCGAAGTCCTCCTTTGGCTCGTTTACCATGAAGGAGCTCCGCATAAAGCATTTGCTTAGGGAGCCTCGTATCTGGCATGCGTACTATGTGGCCTGCCCAGCGAAGCTGATTGAGTGTGGTCAGTGCTTCAATACTGGGGATGTTAGCTTGGTCGCGGACACTGATGTTGGTGCGCCTGTCCTCCCAGGAGATTTGCAGGATCTTGCGGAGACATCGTTGGTGATATATCTTCAGCGACTTGAGGTGCCTTCGGTACAGTTGGATATAAGAAGGAGCTTTATTCCACATAATACCTGTGCCATACTTAGCCTGGGCACACTTGATAGCAACATTGGATACAGAACTAGAAAAATATAACATTTAATAGCACGGCATCACTCGGCTTGATGGGCACAAAAAAAATCAGCAAAGAAAGAGAGAGTTGTCCAGTACTGGGAACAGGCTTTAATGTGCTGCTGAGGGCATGTTGGTTGAGTGAGAATTGGAGAAGGAAGGAAAGAAGGAAAGAAAATAAAGAAAAGAAAGAAATGGAATTGAGGTGCAGATCAGCCATCAGCTATTAGAATAGCGGAACAGGCTCGGGGTTGAATGCTGTTCCCATGTTCCAATGTAGGGAAAGTGTATGTCTGTCTGTAGTGTGGGAAGTAGATGCAATCATAACCTGAGGCAGATCTTTGTAGAAAGCTCAGTGAGTGCCTTAATCAGACTAACTGTCCTGTAATGAAAGTTAATTTCTAGATAGTGCCAACATAGATTTATTTCAGGGACAAACAAGAACACGCCAAAAGCCAAGGCTTTACAGAATGGTAAATAAAGCAATTCCATCTCATACAACAATAACTACTTGCATTTATGTCGCACCTTTAACGTAGTAAAATGCCCCAGGCACTTCACAGAAGTGTTAACAAACTAAATTTGACACCGAACTACAGGGAGGGAAAGGCTATGGAGTGATTTGAAAACAAGAATGAAAATTTTAAAATCGAGGCATTGCCGAACCGGGAGCTTATGTTAGTTAGCGAGCAAGGCTGCTTACGAGAAAAAAGAGAAGTAGAGAACGCAGGGAGGAGAAGCAGACAACCCATCATGAATTTTTTAATGTGCCAGCTAAAATTAAATACCCCTCCAATTTTTTCGTCAGATTGACTTGTAGTTTTTCTCAGGTTTCTGTACTGCAGGAGTTGTGTTTGCAGAGGGTGGTGTAATTTATTTGTACAATATGGAATGACTCTGCCCAGTGTTAACTGTAACCTTAGTAACAGGTTCCATTGTGTAGTGGTTATGTTACTGGACTAGTAATCCAGTGGCTCTGGGCCAATGTTCCCCCTAAGATTTTTTGGGTATGTGGCCACTTTAAGGGGCCACGTAGCCCATTCACAGTAGCGCAAAATCTTACATTGAAAAAGCCGGTCCTGGGCTGCGCAGCTGCACAGCTTAGAGGGAACGTTGCTCTGGGCTAATAATTGCAGTAACCATCTTTCAGATGTGACGTTAAACTGAGGCAATGCCTGTCAGGTGGACATAAAAGATCCTTTGTCCCTTTGACCCACTGCAAGCTTATCTTCAATCAAATAATAGAAACCCCTCATGTGAAACTCAGGACTTCCAGTCCAGAACCCACCACAATGATAAAAAATAACATCAGAGCATTGAACAGATTTATAATTGAAACCGTCATCCCAATTCCCTGTCAGGTGTTTCAAGGTTACTTAAGCTTCATGCTGCATTACCTCATCATCATAGGCAGTCCCTCGGAATCGAGGAGGACTTGCTTCCACTCCCAAAGTGAGTTCTTTGATGGCTGAACAGTCCGATACAAGAGCCACAGATCCTGTTACAGGTGGGACAGACATTCGTTGGGGGAAGGGGTCGGTAGAGCTGGTTTGCCGCACACTCCTTCCGCTGCCTGCGCCTGACCTCTTCATGCTCCTTGCGTCGAGTCTCTAAGAGCCCAACGTCCTCCCGGATGGACTTTTTCCACCTCGGGCGGTCTGCGACCAGGGTCTCCTAGGTGTCAGTGGTGATGTCGCACTTTACCAGGGAGGCTTTGAGGGCGTCCTTATAACTTTTTCACTGTCCTCCTTTGGCCCGTTTACCATGAAGGAGCTCCGCATAAAGCATTTGCTTAGGGAGTCTCGTGTCTGGCATGCATACTATGTGGCCTGCCCAGCGAAGCTGATCGAGTGTGGTCAGTGCTTCAATACTGGGGATGTTAGCCTGGTCGAGGACACAGATGTTGGTGCGCCTGTCCTCCCAGGAGATTTGCAGGATCTTGCGGAGACATCGTTGGTGATATATCTCCAGCGACTTGAGGTGCCTTCTGTACATGCCTCAGACCCATACAGGAGGGCGGGTATTACTACAGCCCTGTAAACCATGAGTTTGGTGGTAAATTTGAGGGCCCGGTCTTCAAACACTCTTTTCCGCAGGCGGCCGAAGGCTGCGCTGGCGCACTGGAGGCGATGCTGAATCTCTGCATCAATGTCTGCCTTTGTTGATAAGAGGCTCCCGAGATATGGGAAATGGTCCACGTTGTCCAGGGCCGCACCGTGGATCTTGATGATTGGAGAGCAGTGCTGTGCGGCGGTGACAGGCTGGTGAAGGACCTTTGTCTTACGGATGTTAAGCGTACGGCCCATGCTTTCATATGCCTCAGTAAATACATTGACTATATCCTGGAGTTCAGTCTCTGAATGTGCACAGACGCAGGCATCGTCCGCATACTGCAGCTCAACGACAGAGGTTGGGATGATCTTGGATCTGGCCTGGAGGCGGCGTAGGTTAAACAGCTTCCCACTGGTTCTGTAGTTTAATTCCACTCCAACGGGGAGCTTGTTGATTGTGAGGTGGAGCATCGCGGCGAGGAAGATTGAGAAGAGGGTAGGAGCGATAACGCAGCCCTGTTTGACCCTGGTCTGGAAGTGGATTGGGACTGTAATGGATCCGTTGGTAAGGATCACGGCCTGCATGTCATCGTGAAAGAGGCGAAGGATGTTGACAAACTTTTGAGGGCATCCGAAACGGAGGAGGACGCTCCATAAACCCTCACAGTTGACTGTGTCAAAGGCTTTTGTAAGATCAAAAAAGGCCATATATAAGGGCTGGCGCTGCACCCTGCATTTCTCCTGCAACTGGCGCGTTGCAAAGATCATGTCTGTTGTGCCCTGTAGGGGACGAAATCCGCATTGTGATTCCGGGAGGAGCTCCTCGGCCGCAGGGAGAAGACAATGGAGGAGAACTCGAGTGACAACTTTCCCAGTGGCTGAAAGTAGGGAGATTCCCCTGTAGTTGTCGCAGTCGGACTTGTCCCCCCTAAACTCCTTGTGTGAGTCACACTTCTGTAATTCACTTTGCTCAGATGGTACTTTATATGGAACCAGGGCCAGGGAGGAGGCAGAATTTCTTTGCTCTGCTATTTTTAGCAAATGTGCAAACATATTCTTTGTCCACAGTACAGGGCTCCTGAAGAGTCAAATGTATTTGGTGCAGCTTTAAAGATATATTTTTTAAACTATGCATCATATCAAATTTTGTCTGATAATGCGCCTGTGGAGTACATTACAACAGTGACTACATTTCAAAAGTACTTCATTGGCTGTCAAGCACCTTAGAACGTCCTGAGGTTGTGAAACGGCTATACGGGGGAAGGGTTGGGGTGGCGGGGGGAGGGGTTGCGGGGACTGAATTACAGCGGCACGTCTGGTCTAATTAGTCCTCCGGCCTCTAAACACACTTCACCTGAAAAGTATACTTGATATTTGACCTCACTTGTGCAATGCGACAGAAGATTGACTAGTAAATATTCACATTTGTTCATTCTGGTCAACACTGATACCATTTCTGACAATTTTGTACAAAATTTACAAGATTGGTGTTTGGTTGCTGTCATTTTCAAGTATGCAAACTTTCATCATAGTGTTTTACATAAATTAATTCTGAAAACAGAAATCCTAAACTTAGCCATAAAGCAAGCCACTATGGCCAGGATTTTAACTCCCCATCGCCCACAGAGAATGGTGGGGGGGATTAGGCCAAGTGGATTTACCGGCTTAAGGCCGCTCCATACCCGTCTGGCACCATATCATCGTCGCCGACTTTACTGTTGGCCTAACCTCCCACTACAGGCAGGCAGGGGCCTACTTTATAGTTAAACGTCGCGGCCGATGATATCATCGGTCACATTAATGTGATTTTAATGTGAAGTCAATGTGAGTGCCACACAGCACAGAACCCAGCAGCTAAAACATGCCAGCCGGTCAGTGGAAGCCACGGTAACTTTTTTAAATGACTTTTGTGAGAACTTCTTGTGGGCCAGGAGGAGCAGAAAATCCCCATCCCCCCACCACCACCAGGCCCTTCTAGGAGATCTTGGGCCTCGTCAGCCCTGGCCTTGGAGCTCTCCAGCATGCTTGTACTGGCTGCCAAAGCCCTTGCCCAGCACTAACTTTATGCCGAAGACCATTCCTTAGGATCCCCAGCTTCCTAAGGCTCCTGAGCCAATTTCCTGCTCTCGCCCGCTGGCCCTGACATCAGTCCTGCTGGGTTTGGGCGGGAGACAGTGCAAATAGAACTTGAGTTATCTGGCCCCATGGGACTAATCTGTAAGGTTTGTGGGCCAGATATTGCCCATGTTGCTTGTTACAAATTCATGTGTTCTTTCTCGGGCTCACTCCAGAACTAGTCTGAGCACCTTACTTTCATGGGAGTTGACTCACAGCCCTGTATCTACTCATCGCATAACCAGAAGCAGAACAATGGTACCCTGCTACTGATATGGACTGGATCATTGTGTCTTTCCCACAAATGCTGCTTCAATCTCTTCAAAGGAGGACTGAGGTACCACTAGGTGAGGTGAGGCTTGATATAAATCATTAAGCTGTTTTATTTCACACTAAGGTGAACATACATAGGAACAGGAGTAGGCTATTCAGCCCCTCGAGTCTGCTCCACCATTCAATGAGATCATGGCTGATCTGTGATCTAACTCCATGTATCTGCCTTTGGCTCATATTCATTGTCCTGTTACAATTGTACAGGGCCTTGGTGAGACCACACCTGGAGTACTGTGAACAGTTTTGGTCTCCTTATCTAAGGAAGGATATACTTGTCTTGGAGGCGGTGCAACAAAGGTTCACAAGATTGATTCCTGGGATGAGAGGGCTGTATTATGATGAGAGATTGTGTAGAATGGGCCTATATACTCTGAATTTTAGAAGTTTGAGAGGTGATCTCATTGAAATGTGCAAGATTCTGAAGGGGATTGACAGGGTAGATGCTGAGAGGTTGTTTCCCCCTGGCTGGTGTGTCTAGATCTAGGGTGGCACAGTCTCAGGATAAGGGGTAGGTCATTTAAGACAGAGATGAGGAATTTCTTCACTCAGAGGGTTGTGAATTTTTGGAATTCTCTGCCCCAGAGGGCTGTGGATGCTGAGTCTCTGAATATATTCAAGGCTGAGATAGATAGATTTTTTGAGTCTAGGGGAATAAAGGGATATGGGGATCCAGTGGGAAAATGGAGTTGAGGTTGATGATCAGCCATGATCTTATTGAATGGCGAAGCAGGCTCGAGGGGTCGCAGGGCCTATTCCTACTTCTATTTCTTATGTCTTATGCCTAATACCTTTGGTTAACAAAAAGCTATCAATCAAAATTTAAAATTAACAATTGACCTCGCATCAGTTGCCGTTTGCAGAAGAGAGTTCAAATTTCTACCACCCTTTGTGAAGTGCTTCCTAATTTCACTCCTGAAAGGTCTGACTCTAATTTTTAGACTATGCCTCTAGTCCGAGAATCCCCAACCAGGGAGTATAGTTTCTTTCTATTTACCCAATCTGTTCCTATTAAGATCTTGAAAACCGATCAGATCACCCCTTAACCTTCTAAATTCTAGGGAATACAACCCTAATTTGTGTAATCTCTCCTCGTAATTTAACCCTTGAAGTCTGGGTATCATGCTGCACTCCCTCCAAGGCCAATATATTCTTCCTAAGGTGTGCTCACTGTACTCCAGGTCTGGTCTAACCAGGCTTTTGTATAGCTGCAGCATAACTTCTACCCCCTTGTATTCTAGTCCTTTAGATATAAAGGCCTGCATCCCATACAGAACGACAGTTATGATCAAATTCACATCGTTCATTCAGTCCAGCTTAAGTTTACATAATGATAGACAATGAGGAACATGCCTGACTCACGCACCCATATCAGTAGGTCATTTTACTTGACTAAAACAAGAAAAAGAAAGAACTTGCATTTACCTATCGCCTTTCACATCTTCAGGACTTCCCAAAACACTATCGAGTCAATGAAATACATTTTAAGTGTAGTCACTACAGTAATGTAGGAAAACATGGCAGCTAATTTGTGTACAGCAAGAGTGCTCTCACTGAGCCACAGCTGGCACCAGAAGTCTTCTACTTGTTACTCCAGCAGTTCTCTTTAGCAAACCCTGACTGCTCACACTGTTTCACCTGCTTTCTGTCCTTCAGAAAAATTGGGGGTTACTTCTTTAACCTCTCCCCTGGAGGCTGGCCAGATGAACTGCTAACCATCCCACCAATGTGTGAGTTTTTGTTAAAAGCCCCAAGATTAAGATAATGACCCCCTACAGTTTCTAATACAAAAGCCAAATACTGCGGATGCTGGAAATCTGAAATAAAAACGGAAAATGCTGGAAAGACTCAGCAGGTCAGGCCAGCATCTGTGGAGAAACAGAGTTACCGTTTCAGTTTGATGACCTTTTGTCAGAACTGGAAAAAGTTAGAGATGTAACAGGTTTTTAAGCAATTGTAGAGGCAGGGAAAGGGGGAGAGGAGGCAAGAACAAAAGGGAAGGTCTGTGCTAGGATAGAAGGCAGAAGAGATTAAGAGAAAGAAGGGATAATGGTGCAAGGCAAATGGAGATGATAGTGGAGCAAGTTAAGAAACAAAAGGTGAGTGTAGATAGGATGGAAATGGCAGAATCATCAATAGCTGCCATGGGAAAGAGAGAAAAACATTGTTTCTAATTGTCCTGGTTAATTGTGACAATGTCTGACTTTGTTACACATTTAGGACCATTTCAATTTCACCAATCGTTCAGTTGCACAACCAAATTTCTAAAAGTGGATCATTTCTATTTCCACAGAACATGCATATGAAGGTGAGGAGGCACCCCGAGTATCAATGAAGGTAATGATTTAAAACCACTACTATATTAAGCATAACAATATAATTTGCCTTGGAACAGCGCAATAATTAGAGGGATGAAAGTGATCCCATTCAGACCAACTTCGTTTGTTCTACAATATTAGATTTAGTCAAATGTTTACTACATGTTGAATAAGTCTTTTGTGATGAATTCAGTAAAGACAAAACCAAATTGATGTGCTTATAAAAAATTATATTGGGTCACTTTGGAAGTCACTACACCTGGCATTGAGCCTCGCCTGATGGGGCAGAACCTTGCTAATGTACCCCTCATATTCAGCATTTCTATGACATTCCCATATCCATTATATTAACAAATCAGTGGCCTCGCCATTGAGATATCGCAAATTCAAAACCCAGTCGTACTGTGTAGTAGCCAAACTCCTGATGTGAACGAAGTGCTCAAACTATTATCTTGGTACAATTGCCAGCCTGACTCAGTTGACAACACTCTTTCCTGTGGGTCAGAAGGTTGCTGTATCAAGCCCCATGCTGAGACTTGAGTGTGTAACCTAATGCTGACACTTCAGTGCAGTGTTGAGGGGATGCTGCATTGTCAGCGGTACTGTCATTTGGATGCAATGTTGAACCAAGGTCAGCTTGTTCAAGTAGATATAATCGATCATATGGCAGTATTTGGAGAAAACCAATGGAGTTCTTTAAAAAGGATCAGGGTTCAGTTTTGTTCAGAAGCCAATCACTCACAAAGCTTTCACTGGTCTTTACACAGCTCAGCCCTCCAAGTGATAAGGGTACCGATTCTCCTGTTTATTGCCAATTACCTATGCCAGGCTCCCTATCAGATCTTGGAGTCAGCAGAAGTTGCCAGCCCTAACAAGTACATCTTCCTTTATAATTTGGATAGTATTTGCGTTAAATACCATTCCCCTTTAAGTTCTAAATGCCTTGTTTATATTACAGAACCACTTATGGAAAACCAATTCTAGAATACCCTAGACAGCTGGTGTTAAATCACCAACCTCAGGTTCCACAGCGGCAGTCAAATGAAAGGTTGCAATTTGCAATTGCGAATCTGTCTGCTGTACTGACCCCGAGGATGAAATGTGCAGTCGCCCAGGAACGTCAGTAGCTGTTTGACTCTGCTGATGCCGTTCTGTTTCCTGCCACCACATGGCTAAGGCCATAACTTGAAGATTGGAAAAGCAATATCACATCCGATGCCAGTCATGCATGCTTGCCCGATGGGCATGTGTGCTTCATGTCAAAAAGGGCTTATTCCTGCCAGAAGCATCCCATCGGTGATGTAAGCTCACCCTGTCTGCCTGCAAGTGCCAATAATTGGTCTTAAGTGCATGCACTTTGTTCTTTGCTTTGTGACTGGGGGAAAAAAATAAATAGGTTGGAATGTTACCATCTGGGAATGCCTCAGTGCAGTTATCATGGCTTCCCCAGAGTCTGTAGACTGGGGAGGAAATAGTAAATAAACAAAAAATAGATTTGGGTCTGAACTGGGGGTGGGGAAAAGGGAAGAGTATTTGTTCCATAGCCTTGCTTTTAAGACAGAAGTAGGCCAGCTGTTGTGAAGTGTGGGTGAGTTATAAAAGGCTTTGGCCTCATTGCTTTAGGGGTGGTTTGGAGTTAATTTGTCATTATGAGATCATAAGTAAGCAATGCAAATTCCATTTATTTTGTACTCCATTGCTGAGCTTGGATGACTACATTGGGTCTTGGTGCGATTGCATTATAATAAATTTGACAACTGACTCCACTCTTAGATTGAATCCATGATGAGATGGAAATCTAATGTTGCATAATGTTTAGCCAGAACTTTAGAGAAAGAGTATATAATTATATAATTTGTGCACAGGGATGAACTAAAGCACACCACTTTAATTTTCTATGAAGGGTCCTTGTTGGAATGATAAATTGGAGAGGTTGAAATCACTTCATGTCTTTCCCAGACTCTCAAAGGGGCACTTTTTACATTGAATTTTTTTTTTGACATCTGTTATTTGGGGATAAGAAGAACCAGAAGGTTCACCAAGCTGTGGCACCCAAGTGAAGCACATCTCCGTCATCTGTTGTGTGTTGGCAAACAAATAAAGAATATTTATCTGTTTTTTCATATAGACGGTGCCCTTTTAAAAACCCAAGCCCGTTTCATTCAGGGTAATTAGTCAAGATCAGATGGTTGATTAATGCCTTGCTCCAATCAATTTTATGCCAATCAGATTGTTCCATTTGCACACAATCACAGTCTCAACACCTACCAGGCTGAGATTCTGCTTCCCCAGTTCAGACCTCGTTGTACTCTTTACTGATATAACTTCCATTGGATAAATGGCACTGTGTTAGTCTGAACCTGTTTTCTGTATATCTAACACAGCTGGCAAGGGAAAGTAACCGATCGCCTGTGGCCAAGGTAAAGAATGCACTTAATTCAAGATTCCGTCTGAACACCACGTGTCCTCTGCTCCAGTCGCCGTGTACATCAGTGTTGTCAGGTATTTGTTTTCCCATATGTTTGCTTTGTGCTCCTTGGTCTGAGTTGATGGAAAAATACTACGGTGTTTTTCTTGCTACCTATTTCCCAGTATTTCTATCTAGGTTTTTTAATTACTCAATTGGGGTGACACTAAGTTGTCCCAGTGTCACCAAACATTTCTGTCTAAAGAGTGGAATTTATTTCTGCCCTTTACTTGTTGGTCAGGTGTTGGTTGATTTGGGGCTTACTGCCAAATGCAGAGACTCCATTCCTTAATGAAGTGCAAAAGCTTGGCCTGATTCCATGTATTTACTGAAACGTAGAAATTTACAGTGCAGGAGGCGGCCATTTCGGCCTATCGTGTCTGCGCCGGCCGACAAAGAACCACACAGCCCTCAGTCAGCAGCCCTGAAGGTTACATATAAATCTATGAACAATGGCGGAAAGGTAAAGAGCACCCAGCCCAAACAGTCTGCCTCACACAACTGTGACACCCCTTGCACTGAAACATTACTATACTCCACCCCAACCGGAGCCGTGTGATTTCATGGGAGAGGCAAAAGCCAGATTAAAAACCCAGGCCAACTGGGGTGGGGGGGAAAATCTGGGAAAATTCCTCTCCAACCTGTCCAGGAGATCACCCTGGCTGTTGATTCCCTGCAGTACTTGCCATCATACTTGCCATTGAAACCAACTCACTTTACCCAATAGCACATTGATGGGCCCAGATTTTCATGGGCTGTAAGGTGGAGTACAGTTAACTCTGGGTGACCCCTGCATCTTCTGGCTGCCCTCCTGTAATATGAAAAGTAACTGATGCAAGAGGTAGAAAAGTTACAGCAGGAAATAGTGCTGGAATTGGGCTTTTTCTTTGGGAAAATGTGACATTCTATAAATAATGAGATTTGACCATTTTACACCCGTTCTATGTAGGACAATTAAATTTGGGTTAAATGAGAATCGGCTAACTCTGCATAGACTAGGGACTGAACATAGTGCTTCTTCCAGTTCTATGTGAGTTGGCCACGCACTGCCGTTGAGGGAGAACTGAGGTGGTGCTCAAAAACAAACATCATTGTATTTTAAGATGCATCTCTTGATACTATTTTTAAAATGCCCTCCGTGCATTACCATTTTCACTGAACTGTTACTTCAAATTCCGGTTCACTCATGACCCAGATAATGAAGTAGGGAACTTTGATTCACGAGTCACACTAAGATTGAAAACAAGTCAATGTGACTCATAGTTGCCTTCTGGTGATTTCTGATCTCTTGCTAGCTCTAGCTGCATTGTCACAGATATTTTAATTGTTCATTTAGTCGGGCGGGACGAGGGTGTTCAAACTGCAACCCTGACCAAGTCCAATTAACTCAGTCCTTGCTTGTTGTGTTCGGTTTGAGTTTTGAGATGTTTGGAAAGGGCTGTTCTTGGTACTGTTGCGTCATTGATGAATAAATCCTCACTTGGCTGAGCAACAGCTGTTGGTATTAGCAACATGAGATATGTGTGATTTAATGAGATTGTGGTTTAAATGTTGTACATGGCCCAGTTAAGGCCTCCAATGCACCTATGTGGCCCATGAAGACAAAAAGCTTGGACACCCTTGTTTTGGGGTTTAATCATTAAAATCGGCTGCCTGTGTCTTTGGTGACAAAACAGAATCTTGTTTGAACTGTTTGATAATATATGAACTGTATTCATAATGGTTTTTGTTCCTCCATAAATCATTGAACTTAACCCAATCCATCATTATTAACCTGCTGATGGGGAAGGATTAGGAAATGTCCAGAATTCCAGATCTATCTCCATCTGGCGTTTACTGACGAAATCTTTTATCAAATTTAAATATATTAAACTGTCAAGTTAGCCTTTGCAGATATATCTATCTCAAATCAGGGCAGGTCCTTGAACAGAAATTAGTGTTTTGATATTCATCACCCGCTGAGATCTCTTAAAGCCCCCCCCCCCCCCTGGTAATTTAAGCAGGGTGAAGTCCGAGCACCTTCATCCTGAACACATTGTGCAATATCAGGGGCAGCCCTCTAAACATCATGATGTCAGTGTTGTTGCAGGCGCAACACTTTCCCTGAGACAGCATTTTGCCTGATTTCTCAGACTGCTGGGTGCACCAAGCTATCAGTGCTATCATTTTGGGTCTAGCCCAGGGAATGTTGAGGGGTCAGTCTACCCAGATTGGATAGCAAATCACTTTTATAGCATTGCTGACCTCTTTAAAAGACTCTCTTGCTCCTGCCAAGGGTCCAGAGAAGAAACTTGGTCATTTATACTGGTAGTGCAGCAGTTGTGTTACTGGACTGTTAAGCCAGAATTTGGATAAAGTTGAATGTTCCAATCCCACCATGGTACTTTGAGAATTTGAATTTTGATTTTATTAAAAAAAAAATTGTTTTTTTTTTAAGTGCAATATCTAAAATAAAAAATTGACATCAGTAAAAGTCACGATGAAGCTGTTGCATTGTTGTTTTTAAAAAAAAAAAAAAAAATAAAATTTCCAACTTGTTCAATTAATTTAATTTCAGGAAGGAAATCTGGTGGCCTTGTCCAGATTGGTCTGTGATTCCAGGCC
The DNA here is from genome assembly GCF_044704955.1 of Pristiophorus japonicus. Classification (NCBI taxonomy): domain Eukaryota; kingdom Metazoa; phylum Chordata; class Chondrichthyes; family Pristiophoridae; genus Pristiophorus; species Pristiophorus japonicus. The sequence continues at coordinate 131,972,901 of NC_091987.1, forward strand.
CACGCCAATGTGTCTGACTTACTTGTCCTCTGAACTGGTCTATTGGGCCATTTCAGTTGTCTCAAAATACTACTCAGGGTAACTAGGGTTGGGCAATAAATACCAGCCTTGCCAGCAACACCACATCTTGAGAATTAATAAGATTTTTTTCTTAAATTGAAAGAATCATAAGTAAAATGTGTTTTTATTTATGTACTGTTCACTCACTTCTACCCACAGTTCCTCTAATTTTGGCCTGGATTTAATTTTTAAATTAATTTCTAGAAAGCTAAGAAGTTTTGTCATACTCCAGGCTTTTAGTTGTGACTTGGTGCCTGAGTCCCAATGAAGCCCATAAGAACATAAGAAATAAGAGTAGGCCATACAGCCCCTTGAGCCTGCTCTGCTATTCAATAAGATCATGGCTGATCTTCTGCATCAACTCCACTTTCCCACCCTATCCCCATATCCCTTAGTGGCCAAAAATCTATTGATCTCTGTCTTGAATATACTCATCAACTAAGCATTCACAGCCCTCTGGGGTAGAGAATTCCAAAGATTCACAACCCTCTGTGAAGAAATTCCTTCTCCCCTTAGTTCTAAATGGCCGACCCTTTATCCTGACACTATGAACCCAAGTTCAAGATTCTCCAGCCAGTGGAAACAGCCTCTGTATCGACCCTGTCGAGCCCTCCAAGAATTTTATATGTTTCAATGAGATCACCTCTCATTCTTCTAAATTCCAGAGCGCACAGGCCCATTCTACTCAATCTCTCCTCACAAGATGGTCCTTTCATCCCAGGAATCAAACTAGTGAACCTTTATTGCACCATTGCACCCCCTCTGAGGCAAGTATATCCTTCCTTGGGTAAGGAGACCAAAACGTTACACAGTACTTGGGTATGGTCTCACCAAAGCCCTGTATAATTATAGCAAGACTTCCTTACTCTTTTACAGCCCCCCGCCCCACCCCCGCAATAAAGGCTAACCTACTATTTGCCTTTCTAATTACTATCCCGAAAATGGCCCATTTATTCCTACTCTGTTTATTGTCTGTTAAGAAATCCTCAATTTCTGCTAATATATTACTCCCAATCCCATGAGCCCTAATATCATGCAACAACCTTCTTGTCTGGCACCTTATCGATTAATCCCATTAATTTCTCCAGTACTTTTATGAACAATTATTTAAGTGCCTCACACTCATTAGACCATTGGTTCTCCACAATTTCTAGTATGTTCTTTGTCTTTTACTGTGACGACAGATACAAAATATTTAATGTCTCTGCCATATCCTATTCCACAATATAAATTCTCCTGTCTTTGCTGCTAAGGGACCCATTTTTACTTTCACTAATCTCTCCCATTTTTACATGGTTGTAAAAGCTCTTGCAATCTGTTTTTATATTTCTTGCTAGTTTATATTCCTTCTATTTTCTCTATCAATTTCTTGGTCATCCTTTGCTGATTTGTAAAACCCTCCTAATCCCCAGGCTTATTGGCAACATTGTAAGCCTCTTTTTAAAAAAAAAAAAAAAAAAATCTAATTGAAGAAAGTCTTGCATTTATATAGCGCCTTTCACGATCACTGGACATCTCAAAGCATATAGCCAATGACGTACTTTTGAAGTATAGTCACTGTTGTAATACTATCCTTAACTTCTAGTTAGCCATGGCTGTACCACTTTTCAAGTGAAGCTTTTATTCCTCAAGCAAATATATATTTGTTGAGAATGATAAATTATTTATTTAAATGTTTGCCATTTTATATCTATTGTCCTATCTTTTAATCTAATTTCCCAATCTGCCTGGCCCTCCTACTTCTGTAATTGGTGTTTAAATTTCACACCTTAGTTTCAGAATTGACCATATCACTCCAACTATGATCACTCTTTCCCAGAGATTCCTTTACTATAATATTGTTAATTAACCCTGTCTCATTACGTAATACTATCTCTAAAATAGCCTGTTCCCTAGTTGGCTCCTCAATATATTCTGGAAAACTATCATGAATGCATTCCATAAGCTCGCCCTCCAAGTTACTTTTGCCAACTTGTTTTTCCAGTCTCTCTGAAGATTAAAGTCCCCCATGGTTATTGCATTGCCCTTGTTACATGCTGCGCTAATTTCCTGATTTATACTCTGTCCAACACTATAATTACTGTTGGAGGGCCTATAAACTACTCCCACCAGTGTTTTCTGCCCCTTGTTATTTCTTAGCTCCACCCATATTGATTCCACATTCTGATTTTTCTGGGCTAAGATCCTTTCTGACTACTGTCCTTTATTTCTTTGTTTATTATCAGGGCTACCTCCTTCCTTTTCCATTTTGCGTATCTCTTTTTTCTAAAAGTTAAATACCCTGGAGCATTTAGTTCCTAAACCTGGTCACTACAACCATGTCTCAGTAATAGCTACTAGATCAAACCCCTTTATCTCTGTCATTAATTCATCTATCTTGTTACAAATGCTTCATACATTCAGATATAGTGCCTTTTAATTTTAACTTTTTAAACTATTTTTCCCTGATGTAGCCTTAGTCGCTACTGCCGGTTAAACTTTCTATCCCTTCCTGACATCTGCATGATTTTACGCAAATCACTGTTCTGCTCTACAGCTTTGACTTTTCTCTTTTTTTTAAAAGATTTATAAATTTACCCTTTCCTGAACCCTCCTCCCCCTTTATTAGTTTAAAGCCTTATCTACCGCCCTATTATTCAATTTGCTAGGACACTGGTCCCAGCCTGGTTTAAGTGGAGTCTGTCCCAACTGAACCGCTCCCTCTTTTCCCCAGTACTGGTACCAGAATGTAGTTGGATTGTGAAAGTGTTTTCTGTACTGATGAGTAACTGACAAAACATCCCTCAATGCCTAAAGGGAGCAGGAGATGACCAAAGCCACAATGAAAGAGGTAGGTTTTGAGGAGGCATTTAATGATGGTGAGAGGTTTGGCATGGTGCAGGATATTGAGATCAGTGGTGGTGAAGGGACTGAAGGTACACAGTAGTTCTGACTCTGAATAACTGAGGGTACAAACTCAGGCCTTCTTGCAGTTGTACCTTTTTTGTAAGGTCATGAAGGAATTTGTAAATATGGATGAGGATTTTGAAATGACTGAGCAGGGAGCCAGTGGAGGATAGTAAGTATTGAGGTGATAAGTGAGTATGGGATAGAATGTGGGCAGTGAGGGCTGAGTGAGTAGCGTGAAGCCACCAGCATTTTTTCTATTTGCTATATTTGAATCCCCAGCTTGGTTTTATTCAAGGACTGTCGTCATCAGGTCTGGCATAGCTCTCCGTATGGTTTACCCCTTCAGCAATAGACTCCTACTTGGTGAGCGTCTGCATCCTTTCTGCAGGATTGGCATTCCCTGTCGCTGGGTGCTAATCTGAAACCTCCAGCCTTTAACAAACTGTTGAATGCTGCTGGAGATCAGATCTCCTCCATAATGTTGACCCTTGTAATAACACATGGCGATCTTAAAAAAAAAAAGAATAGTTTACTATTGTACCATTCCTCATTATTTTTAATATCTAGTCACCTAAACCACCAGCAGAATTCAGCTGAACTTTGTGTCATTTTTTTTTGTGCTAGATGAATATTCCAGGCCAGCAGTGATGGGCCAGACTGCAGTGAGTTCAGGACGACACTCAAACAGTCCAGAAGCCATCAAAGAGATCCTGATCTCTGTGTTGGAAACATATGATGGCATCAAACCACCACCTACAACTAATACAAGGTTTTCTTCATTGACTGTGTTCCAAGATGCTGATCCAAAGAAGATTTGGGAAAGTCATAGCGATGATAATGAAGAACAGCAAGGCGTTGGGATTCCGATGACCACATCCAAGGATAGTTCATGCAGCAGCAGTTTATCATTGACTCTATTACCTGAGCAGTCCTCAAGTCACATTATATCCAACACCTTCAGTAAACTCTTCCTCTCTGTACAGTCTACAGCTGCCAAGTGCAGGAGCTTCACTGATGGGGTTCCACTTATAGTATCTAGGAGCAACAAGTCCTATTATCAACACTCCGAGTCTGATTCAAACATCCATTCAGGTAAAAGATGTGAGTGTGAATTATTACAAATTGGGGGTTGTAGCTAATGAAGAGGACTGCACCAAATCACAGGAAAACATGTACAGTGGTCAGATAAATGGCTAATGAAACTCAATGTTGTGAAAACAAAAACAAAATGCTGTGTGGATGCTGGAATCTGAAATAAAAACACAACGTTGGAAATCTCAGCAGGTCAGGCAGCATCTGTGGAGAGAAAAACAGTTAATGTTTCAGGTCGATGACCTTTTGTCAGAACGTTTTGACAAAGGGTCATCGACCTGAAACGTTAACTCTGTCTTTCTCTCCACAGATGCTGCCTGACCTGAGATTTCCAGCATTTTCTGTTTTCATATCGATGATGCACACTGGAAGAAAGGAATAGGACAGGGTGGGAAGAGGCATAAACCAGTTGGGTCGAATGGCCTTTGATGTAAAACAAAATCATGTGTAGTATTTAATTTTCCAGTGTCTTACTGCATTTTCTTGCTGTAAAAGCAGCATTGCACTGAGGTTTGTGTTCTGTGATATCCTTGATTGTAGGTGGTTATTCCTTTATTGCTTCCCTTTATATGGCCTCCAATGTAACACATTTTCTGAAATGCATTAAAGCATTCCTCATGGTACACGGCCGGCCTTTCCAGTTTACAATGTTGCAGGGACTTCAAATACCCACTCGACCTCCTTGTGGCATTTAATGTTCAATTGGCCACCAAATTTCTTCCGAAGATATGTTGAGGATTGTAAGTGTTAATTCTTTTAATAGAGCACGGTTTATAGCAATGACATTATTTACAAAGGTTGAACAGGTTAATGTAGCAATACATTTTAATAGTTAACAGGCTACTGGGACCAGCTCACCACTTCATTGGGTTGAACATCAATTTGCATTGGTTTTGCTATCGCCTTTGCAGCTCCTTTATGCTAGAACAGTAATAACTAGTGCTTGAATGCTAAAAGGTGGATTTCATCCACCTGATGTTACTGGTCTCCTACCGTTGGGTCATCCGGACACCAGGGGAACAGCAAGTTAATAGCCTACATTTTGCAAGACTTTTATTAAAAAAAAAAAAAAAAAAAAATTTAAAAAAAAATATATATATATTTTTATTAAGCCTGATGCCTTGCCTCCCAAGTGATGCTGAATGAAGCATCTTTCCTAGGTCTGCAGGTAACCTAAGACAAAACCACTTTTTGGGCGGGAGCTGTAGTGGGGAGTGGAAGAATTGTATCACTTGGAACTCTGCCCTAAGTTTTAAATCCCAACTATTGCAAGTGAAGAAGTGGGTGAGTACTGAGGCGTTTCACACTGATCAGCATTTGGACATGGGGAACTAGCAGTTTATGCATAGAGGCTATGAATTTACTAACTGTGTCAGCACCATGGGCCCTTATAAACTGTTATGTTTGGATATCATCTGAAATTGTGAATTATTGCAACTAATTTTATTAGAAATGGTACATTGCATTTTTAAGCTTCTTCTTCTTCTCCTCCTCCTCCTCCTCCTCCTCCTCCTCCTCCTCCTTCTCTTTCTCCCCCCCCCCCCATTTTGTAATTTAATATAAAAATGTCATTGTCTTTCCACAGAGAAAGCACAGTATTGCTTGAGTAACAGACCAGAAAACATTGTATATACAAGTTATCTCTCTAATCCCAGTTTCAGTGCAAGCAGAGCTCAGGAAAGGGTAAGATATTCTACAAAACTGTGGTTTCAATGAATTCCACTTTCATAAAGTTTATCTTTTTTTATTAGCTGTCTCCTTTTACCTTTCAAACCTTCCTCTTTGGTGAAATTGGGCTGGTTTTATGTGGGATTTCTGTGTGCAGATAATCTGACCATATACCACTCAGGTTTATACCCACTGTTGTGTTGGTGAAAGGAATACAAGTAATATGACATTATATAAAATGCTTTTTATTGAAAACAATAGAGTTCACAATTTATTGGTTTGTTAAATTGCAGGTTGTGGTACTGGTAGATGTGTAATATGTAAATTATGCATTTTATCAACACTGGGATCTGTGCTGGGAGTTACTTTTTAAAAATAAATGGTGACGAGGGATGGTGTATTGTGATTACAGGAGAACGTCGATGGGTTACCACAGTGGGCAAATAGCATTGCAAAGAAATGTAAAGAGTGTTTTTTTTTTTGGTGGAGAGCAAATGGTGAAGTATACTCCAAACACAGATGATTAGCTGGTGATCTCTGGGTACAGATAGCTTTTTAAAAAGGTGGATAGAAGAAACCATCATAAGAACATAAGAATTAGGAACAGGAGTAGGCCATCTAGCCCCTCGAGCCTGCTCCGCCATTCAACAAGATCATGGCTGATTCTGGCCGTGGACTCAGCTCCACTTACCCGCCCACTCCCCATAACCCTTAATTCCCTTATTGGTTAAAAATCTATCTATCTGTGACTTGAATAGAGGTGTAATTTCTCCCCATTCAAATAATATTCCCTTTTACTGTTTTTTCCAAGGTGGATGACCTCACATTTTCCGACATTGTATTCCATCTGCCAAACCTTAGCCCATTCGCTTAACCTATCTAAATCTCTTTGCCGCCTCTGTGTCCTCTACACAACCTGCTTCCCCACTAATCTTTGTCATCTGCAAATTTTGTTACACTACACTCTGTCCCCTCTTCCAGGTCATCTATGTATATTGTAAACAGTTGTGGTCCCAGCACCGATCCCTGTGGCACACCACTAACTACCGATTTCCAACCCGAAAAGGACCCATTTATCCCGACTCTCTCTGCTTTCTGTTAGCCAGCCAATTCTCTATCCATGCTAATACATTTCCTCTGACTCCGCGAACCTTTATCTTCTGCAGTAACCTTTTGTGTGGCACCTTATCGCATGCCTTTTGGAAATCTAAATACACCACATCCATCGGTACACCTCTATCCATTCAAATAGTTTCTGGGTTTTGCATAATTGGGGCATTCAATATAAAAGCAAGTGATTTTAATTTGAAGAAGACTTTGATTGGACTGCAGTTTGAGTATTGCATGCGGTTCTAAGCACCCCATTATAAAAAAGATATTCGAGTTAAGAAAAGGGAACATTGAAGATTCAGTAGAATTATACAAGGAGGATTGGGTAAAGTTCGGAAAGTGAGGTATTTTTCATGAACAGATTATTATAGGGGGTATTTACGAAAGGATATACTTGCTTTGGAGGCAGTTTAGAGAAGGTTCACTAGGTTGATTCTGGAGATGAAGGGGTTGACTTATGAGGAAAGGTCGAGTAGGTTGGGCCTCTACTCATTGGAATTCAGAAGAATGAGAGATGATTTTATCAAAACGTATAAGATTATGAGGGGACTTGACAAGGTGGCTGCAGAGAGGATGTTTCCACTGATGGGGGAGACTAGAACGCGAGGGCATGATCTTAGAATAAAGGGCGGCCCATTTAAAACTGAGATGAGGAGGAATTTCTTCTGAGGGTTGTAATCTGTGGCATTCGCTGCCTCATAGCTGTGGAAGCTGGAACATTGCATAAATTTAAGACCAAAATACCGTTTCTTAAACGATAAGGGGTTATGGGGAGTGGGCAGAGAAGTGGATCTGAGTCCATGATCGTATTAATGGCGGAGCAGGCTCGTGGGGGCGTGTGGCCTACTCCTCCTATTTCTTATGTTATGTTCTTATCTAATTGAGTTTTGAGATGGTAAATCAGTAATGAGGGGCATGGATACCGGATTACTGCTAAAGGAACAAAGGGGAAGTAGAATTATTTCAAAGGGGTACGAGAACATGGGAAAAAATGGCTAAGTGTACATTTGTCAGGAAAAACTGAACAAGCTAAGGTTTATTCTTTTAGAAAAGAGGGGACCTGATGGAGGACTCTTAAATTATGATGGGGTAGACCGAAAGAAGATGTTTCCATTTGTGAGGAGTCCAAAACACTGAGTCATAGAAGATGGTTTCTAAGGAATTCAATCAAAACTTCTTTTTAAGTAGTGAGAATGTGGAACTTGCTATCACATGGAGTAGTTGAGGCAAATAGCATAGATGCACTTAAGGGGAAACTAGATAAGCACACGAGAGAAAGGAATAGAAGGATCTGCTGACTGGGGCTGGGGTTTTTTTTATGGAGGGTGGGGTGTTGTACCACCATCAGATGAAAGGCTTGCACATGATTGGTTTCCCCAGTTCCATGCACTACCTTTGTGCCACTTGCTCAGGTTCCCGTAGGCGTTTTGTGGGGAGTGTTGGCTTGAATAAAATGCAAGATGTATTTTTTTTTTCTGCTACAAATGACCGGCAAGCCTGTAGGATCCAGTTTCCATTTTTTGGACCAAGCCAAGTAAGCAAGGGGCAGAGAGTGGGAGGAGGGGTAGGGGACGATGTGGTGAGGAGGAGGAATAGTAAGGCCAGTATGTCCCCAGGATCTGTGTCCAAAAAGGCAGCGATGAGGATGTAACTGGAATATCTGCCTGTTTGATCCGGGTTCTTGGCTGGATAAAATTTATACAAGGTGGTACAACATCTGCTCAGGGCAGGGCTTTCAACCTTCCTTTCTGTACTATTGCCAATCGAGGTTGTGGGTGCAGCAGTTAAAGGTTATAAATGGCTGTTTTAAGAGTTTACTGAAATAGTAATTGAAGTGGGGTTTTTTTTTATATCAAGGAAAAGGCTGCCAGCTTTTTCAAATTTTCTTGGGAAGCATCTCTGAACATAGCATTCAGTGTCTGCAAACTGCTGGATTTTATTGCTTTGGTAATACAAGGATAAACCTACCTTTGAACAGTTTTTTTTTCCCGAGTTCAGTGTCCTGTAGTTTGATACTGATGAGACTACTGGCTGCTGCTCTTCCTCTTCCAGGCCGAGGTGTTGTCAATCCCAGCCACCATTGCCACATATTTTAAATATGACCATTTGCTTCCTGTTTTCGTAGGAAAGCCCCCAAGGGCTGGTGCTGGTCTTCCTCTTGTGATGAGAACCAGCACCTCCTTAACATTGCAGGGTGGGATAATTTAATCTACCATCCCCTGACTTTTGCTGTAACAGGGAGTATCAGCAACTTCACATGGAGCCAAGTACAGAGTAGAAATGTGACTTGGGTTTAGTTCTGAGTTTGGGCACATTGTTGGGAGTGCAGTTGCATTTCTAACCATGCTGCACCTGAGCATTGAGTGCTCCATGCTGGCACATGGTCCCTGAAATGAAAAATTCTTCATTCCCCAGCACTAGCTTTCCAGTTACGTTGGCATTTGTTTTTTATGGAGGGAGAGGATGAAGGGCGTTTTGTATGTATAAAATAAGTATATACCCTGTACACTCAATGTACAGTTACATAAGACCACAATGTATCTTCACACTATATACACTGCCCGTACCACCAGAGGGTGCAACTGGTGGAGACCTAGGGGTCACCTGTACACTGCAGATAACCAGGTATAAAAGGGAGCTTGCCTTACTGTACCCTCATTCAGGAGCTACAATAAATGGACTAAGGTCACAACAGTTCAAGTGCAATGCCTTGCCTCGTGGAGTCACTACTAGAGTGCTTACAGACACAATAAAGGGCACTCCTGATTACGTTCATCATTTTAGGCTCAGCCTCTCATTGATTCTGTAACGTTGTTACACAATACCACAAATCCATACAAGGCACATTCTATGGACTAGGTCACTCCATGACCTGAACCTTTATTCACAGGACCAGGAAATGATGACCCTGCATGGGATCTCCCTTTATATACCTGGATGACCAGGTGAGGAATGTCTCCCACAAGTTCACCCCCTGTGGTCAAGATGTGCATTTCTTATGTACATACAGTATTGCAGCGTTACATAAACGTTACATGACATCACCTCCCCCTCAACATCTTATTGGGATCATAGGTTAAGTCTCTCGGGTGGTCTGCACTCTCTCGTGGAGCGCCGCAGTTGGGGCTCTGGTTGTTGAGCCTTGGTATGTGTGTCTGTCACCTGTGGTGATTCCGGGCTGACCGCAGGGACTGTGCATGCTGCTGAATGTTCTTGTTGCTCGTTCACTGGCAGTGATGTGAATACCGTCTCATGATCTTCCTCAGTGTCATGCTGAACCTTTTTTTAAACTTGGTCCAGATGCTTGCGGCATATCTGCCCATTGTTAAGTTTAACCACTATGAACCTATTCCCCTCTTTGGCTATTACAGTACCCTCAAGCCATTTGGGACCCCAAAGCATGGTTTCAAACAAATACGGGGTCATCAATTTCTATACATCTCCCCCTTGAATTTCGGTCATGGTACTCATTTTGGGACTGGCGCTTGCCCTCAACAATGAGGGACAGCCGTGTTTTGAGTGTTCGTTTCATGAGTAGCTCCGCTGGCGGGATCCCCATGAGTGAGTGCGGTCGGGACCTATAGGCCAGCAAGAGGCGCGATAGGCGGCATTGAAGGGAGGGTCCTTGAATCCGGAGCATGTCTTGTTTTATGATTTGGACCGCATGTTCCGCCTGGCCATTGGAGGCCGGCTTGAACAGTGCTGTCCTGACATGGTTAATGCCATTACCCGACATGAACTCCCGGAATTTGTAGCTTGTGAAACATGGCCCATTATCGTTAACAAGAATGTCCGGCAAGCCGTGGGTCGCAAAGACCGCACGCAGACTCTCCACGGTGGTGGATGTCGTGCACGAATTCAAAATGATGCACTCAATCCATTTCGAGTACTCATCAACAACAATGAGAAACATTTTTCCCATGAACGGCCCCGCGTAGTCTACGTGACCATACCCTGGTGGGCCAGGGCCACGGGCTGAGCGGGGCCTCCCTGGGGGTATTACCTAGCTGGGCACATGTTGTGCACCTACGAACACAGTGTTCCAGGTCTGAATCAATTCCTGGCCACCATACATGTGACCGGGCAATGGCCTTCATCAGCACGATGCCTGGGTGCTCGCTGTGGAGTTCCCTGATGAATGCTTCCCTGCCCCTCTGGGGCATGACTACCCAGCTGCCCCATAGTAGGCAGTCGGCTTGGATGGAGTGCTCATCCATCCGCCTGTGAAACGGTCTGACCACCTCCGGGCATGCTCTGTGTGCGGGCGCCCAATCCCCAGTCAGGACACATTTCTTAATCAAGGATAGGAGGGGATCTCTGTTGGTCCAGATTTTGATCTGGCGGGCTGTGATGGAGCCTGCGCTGTCAAAGGCATCGACAGCCATGACCATCTCAGCACTTTGCGCCGCTGCCCCCTCAGTGGTGGCCAGTGGAAGCCTGCTGAGTGCATCAGTGCAGTTTTTGGTGCCGGGCCGGCGCCGGATGGTGTAGTCATACGCAGCGAGCGTGAGAGTCCATCGCTGTATGCAGGCTGACGCATTGGCATTGACAGCCTTGCTGTCTGACAGCAGGGATGTTAACGGCTTGTGGTCAGTTTCTAATTCGAACCTCCTGCCAAAAAGGTACTGATGCATCTTTTTCACCCCATAGACACATGCGAGTGCTTCCTTCTCAACCATCCCATATCCCCGTTCAGCTTGAGAGAGCAACCTGGAGGCATAAGCCACAGGTTGTAGTTGGCCCTCAGCATTACCCTGCTGCAACACTCACCCAACCCCATAGGACGATGCATCACATGTCAGAAACAATTTCTTACAGGGTCAACAACTTATTTGAACAAAGTAGGTTCCGCAACCGATTTGAAAGCCAGTTCCTGACAGTCCCCCGAAAACCAATCGCAACCCTTACGCAGGAGCACGTGTTGCGGCTCCAACAATGTGCTTAAGTTCGGCAGAAAGTTCCCGAAATAGTTCAACAGTCCCAGAAATGAACGTAACTCCGATGTGTTGCAGAGCCTGGGTGTTCGTCAAATCGCCTCCATTTTGGATTCGGTAGGCCGAAACTCGACCTTTGGGAGCCAAAAACACACACTTGGACTTCGAGTTGCAGGCCTACCTGGTCCAGTCAATGTAGCACTTCCTCCAGGTTGTGGAGGTGTTCCTTGGTGTCATGACCGATGATGAGGATGTCATCCTGAAATACAATCGTTCCGGGAATGGATTTAAGCAGGCTTTCCATGCTTCTTTGAAAAATCGCGGCCGCTGACCGAATGCCAAACAAACACCTGTTGTAAACAAACAGTCCTTTCTGCGTGGTGATGGTGGTCAGTAGTTTAGATTCGTCGGCCAGTTCTTGGGTCATGTAGGCTGAAGTGAGGTCCAACTTGGTGAACAGCTTGCCGCCTGCCAGCATGGCAAAAAGGTCCTCCGCTCTCGGGAGCGGGTATTGGTCTTGTAGGGACACCCGGTTGATAGTGGCCTTGTAGTCGCCACAGATCCAGACTGAGCCATCCGCTTTTAGGACGGGAACGATGGGGCTCGCCCAGTCGCTGAATTCAATGGGCAAGATGATGCCCTCTCTCAGCAACCAGTCCAACTCGCGCTCAATTTTCAATTTTCTCCCGCATCACATACGGCACAGCTCTGGCTTTGTGGTGCACTGGTCTGGTGTCCAGGGTGATGCGTATCACTACTTTGGTACCTTTGAACGTCCCGATGCCAGGTTGAAATAGTGACTCAAATTGCTGTAGGACCTGTGAGCATGAACTTCGCTCCACAGGTGACATGGCGGCACCCCCCCCCCCCCCCCCCCCCCCAGTTCATCTCAGCTAGCCAGCTCCTCCCCAACAGTGCGGGACCATTGCCCGGGACAATCCAGAGTGGCAGCCAGTTCGCCGATCCATTGTGTGTGACCGCCAACATTGCACTGCCTAGCACTGGCATGATTTCTTTGGTGTACATCCGTAATTGCGTCTCAATGCATTCTAGTTTGGGTCAGCTGGCTTTGAATGGCCACAGCTTTTTGAATTGTTGAACACTCATGAGTGACTGGCTGGCCCCCGTGTCCAGCTCTATGCGTACAGGGATGCCATTTAATAGGACTTTCTTCATCATGGGTGGCGTTTTGGTATATGAGCTGTGAATGTTTGCCACATGAACCCGCTGAACTTCAGCGTCCATTGATTTGCCCCAAGCGTCATCCTGCCTCGCAGAACCCTCATCTGGTTCATCCACTTCATATATTAGCCTGGTTACAGGCTTTCTGCACATTCTGGCTAAATGGCCACTGAGGTTACAATTTCTGCAAACTAACTGTTGAAACCTGCAAGTCAAGGCAGCATGTCTGCCCCCACATCTCCATGAACTGAGAGTCCCATTGTTGTGAACAAAAGAGCTGTTACAAGGCATTCCTCGCTGATTGTCCCTTTGACTGCTCTTGAGCACCCTGTCAATGGCCCCATCCCGGGCCGCATTGTCCACTGCAGGGGTGTAAATGTCTGTTCAGCCTGCCATTGTCTCTGTTGGAGACTTACTCTTGGGTCTATTGCTGCCTGGGATGTGTCGAACTGCCCTTGCCTGCCTGCGGGGCACTGTGTCGCGTTTATGATATTGACTCCCTGATCCATCCTGGAGGCAGAATTGCGCATGTATATTATCTTGGTTTCCTCCTCCCCCGCCATAAAAGTCTGAGCTATCAACGCTGCCGCTTTCAAAGTCAAGTCCTTGGTCTTAATTAGCTTTCTGAAAATCCCAGCATGACCGATGCCCTCAATAAAGAAATCCCTTAGCATCTTCCCCCTGCAGGCATCTGTGAACGTGGAGGCTGGCCAAGCGCCGGAGGTCCGCAACGAAATCTGGTATGCTCTGTCCTTCCATGTGTATGCTGCTCGCCAGTTTGAGGTGCTCACCGATTAGTTTTCTGAGCTCTTCAAAGATTTTGTCGGCCGGCTTCTCAGGTGCTAGCAGGTCTTTCATGAGCACGTAAGTCTTCGGTCCACAGCTGGTCAGCAGACGAGCCCTTCGCTTGTCAGCCACTGCGTCTCCCAGCCAGTCCTTCGTGACAAAACTCTCAATGAAATCGTCCCAGTCCTCGCCAACACAGTAGCGTTCATCTGTGCTGCCGGTGGCCATTCTCATGGGTCATTGATTCCCGTTTCTCGTCGCCAATGTAACGTCCTTACACAATACCATAAATCCACACGAGACACATTCTATGGACGAGGTCACCCCATGACCTGAACCTTTATTCACAGGACCAAGAAGTGATGACCCTGCGTGGGACCTCCCTTTTTATATACCTGGATGACCAGGTGAGGAGTGTCTCCCACAAGTTCACCCCCTGTGGTCAAGGTGTGCATTTCTTACATATATACAGTATTGTAGTGTTACATACATGACCGATTCAATAAAGAAGTCACTTTCTGTTTACAGGAGAACACACACCTTGTTGTTGCAGATATGGTAATTGCTGCATTAGAGAATGTGAAATGCAGCATCTTGTATGAACAAGCAGAGCTGAGAGAAGATTGTCGCCTGACAATTATCCAGACCCCAGCAGATGATATGAGCACTTGTATTAAGAAGGAAGCACATTCTGACTCGGTGAACTCTGCGGACAGTGGTTATGGATGTAAGTCTGGAGCTGCCTTATGGTCGTTGCTTTGTGAACGTCATTCGAATAGAAACGGTTGGCTCTTGTTCGACTCCGTCCAATTTTTAAACATTGTAGAAACAAAAAAGGCAAATATTTGAGTCTCAAAAATTGATAAAGAAACTGAACATCACTTGGTTGTAGAATGCAATGACAAAGTCAGAGCAAAATCAACTCCTTGGGAACAGTGACTGGTGCATATCAAATCCTAGCACCTCCATTGCAGAATTAGATTTGAGACCTCTGGTAGAGCAAAGGCCTATTGTATCCTATAGAAATGGATCCTTCTGTAAGCTGGTGAATACTATGAATTTATTTAGCTACTTTTTGCTGGACAATCTCAGCAAAAACTGTGTTTATAAAAGACCCAGAGTAGAGTCCCAGCTCTTGGCCTATCTTGATAACTTTCAAAGTGGGAACGAGTCTTGTGGTCCCCTGCTGCACCCTTTTCAATGTTCCCCATCATATGAGGAGACCTAAACTGGACATGGTATCTTAATTGATGTCTGACTAAGGTCTTGTACAGGGTGCTCGCTTGCTCGTATTTTCTCTCTCTCGCGCGTGCGCGCGCCTTTTCCCCCCCTCCACCTCCATAAACTAGTTTATTATTTATTCTGAATCCTCACAGCTTTGAGTTTAATTAAAATCCTTTTAATGTGTGACTTTGTCAAAAGCCTTTTGGGACTCCCTTCATGTTAGGGGGCTTACTACAGTCCACTTGGGTTGTCACTCCTGCATGGTCACCCTTTTAAGGGTTTTATGCTCCTTCCACTGAAGTGTTGTTGAACAACTTCTCTCCATCTATCTCCTTTTAGTTGTTCCCTCACTTATTGAATTTAGCCTTTTTAAAATTATGTACCTGGTCTTGAATATTTCTGATTCCCAGATAATAAACTTTATCATTCTGAGGTGACTGTCCCCTAGGGGTGCTACAACTTGCGTTTACTAAATCATTTATGAAAGACCAGATGGAGATGAGCATTGCTTCTTGTGGCTTCCTTGACTCACTTAATCAAGAAGCTGTCAAGCATTACATGTTCTAACTTCAACTTGGGATATCCCAGTTTATATTGGGTTGCTGTGAAATCCCCTTAAAATAACTTTCCTGTTTTTGCATAACTTTTTTATTGCATTATTGAGAAAAATGTTCACTTTCCTATGTCGTCTCCGCTCTCTCTCCCCCACCCCTGTGATCGCTTTGACTTTATTTTAGTATTCGCGTCTACTCTGAATAGTTTGTATTGTAGCTTTCTACCTCCCAATGTTCCCTGATCTACATGGCTCCAATAATTTGTTGTATACGCTTTATCTAAACACACTATGCTCCCGAATTATGTATTAATTTCCATTTGCATGATTAACCATGCTCCTGAGATTCCCTCATGACGCAAGGTCTGGCATCTTTTATTTCTAATGCTTCCAGCACACACTCTTTAGATTTGCCTCCTCTCCCTATTCCTAGTTTCTGGTACATTATGTCTAGCTATTTTTGCCATACTGACCTGTTGACTGCATTCTCCCCTGCTACCTGTCTTGTCTGGGATCCTGTTTTCTCCTTGCCCCTTTTCTTTCTCTGTGCCACCCCCCCCCCCCACCCCCCACCCCCCACTCCCCACCACCTTCCCAAGGTCTGTACAGTTGAGAAAATTTTCTATTGTTGTCTGTGTTCCTCAGCAGTCTTTTTGTATCTACTTGGTTTAAGTCTAGCCTGCCTCTCCTGTACCAGTCTTTTTTTATTCTGAAAGGATTCCCAGTTATTTATGAAGGCAGCATTGTTCGGTCAGTAATTCGTTTATCTCCATTTCTGTAGTGTATATAAAAAGTGTCAATTGTAGGGGTAGTGTCAATCAGAATATAAACTGTAGAGTAGGATATGGCTTCAAACTAGTAAAGGGCAACTTTAGGACTGAGATCAAGAAGATCTTCATACAGCAAGTGACCAACACTTGGAATGGACATCAGGCAGAGTGGTAAGATTAAAAACCATGGGTACATTAAGAAATACTGCAATGGGTAATTTGTAGGATCTTAATGGATGAATTAAGATTAGCCAAATAGTTCTCCATTTTAGTGTCTGCTGTGGCTCAGTGGGTAGTGCTCTCGCCTCTGAGTCGTAAGGTTGTGGGCTCAAGTCCCACTCTAGAGAGTTGAGCGCATAAATCTAGGCTGACACTCCAGTGCAGTGCTGAGGGAGTGCTGCACTGTCGGAGGTGCCATCTTTCGGATGAGAAGTTAAACTGAGGCCCCGTCTGTGCGCTCAGGTGGACATGAAAGATCCCATGGCACTATTTTGAAGAAGAGCAGGGGAGTCATCCCCAGTGTCCAGGCCAATATTTATCCCTCAAATCAACAAACAGTTTATCTGGTCATCATCACATTGCTGTTTGTCTGAGCTTGCTGTGTGCAAATTAGCTGCCGCGTTTCCCACATTACGACAGTGACTACACTCCAAAAAATACTTAATTGGCTGTAAAGCACTTTGAAGCGTCCAGTGGTAGTGAAAGGCGCTATATAAATGCAAGTCTTTTTTTTTTCTTTATCTGTAATATCTTATCAGTTTCTGTAAATTCTCCAACCACCTTGACAGCAGAACATTGGCTCCTGAAGTAAAATAACCTTGTGGAGAATTTTGAGAAATGATATGTTATTGGTTGGGTTCTATTGGTCTGTGTTTTTTATTTTACAGGTGGTTCTGTTACCCAGTTGGATGGTTCTTCTGATGCTGGCTCCAAGTCCCTGTATGAAGACAAACAAAATGGTGATAATGCTGCTGTTGGTGCTGATGACGATGATGATTATGATGATTTTGTGATAATAGGTACAGGTGTCAGAATAGAACTAGGTTATAAATCCTTTACCTCAATTTAGTAAAATGGGGGAAGAGGTGTAATTATCAAATTATTATGGGGGGTGGGGGGGGGGGAAGGCGAAAGAGAGGAGCTGTATTTTCATTATCTCTGCATCCTGTTTTAGGAGAATGACTTGTGTGAGCTGCACTTTCAACTACTCTAATTCACTCTGGGGCTGGTCTCTGGAAGCAGTCTGAACTCTATTATATGAAAAGACACGTGGAACAAATGCATGGGACCAGCTTTGTATGCTGACAGCGTAAAAGCATTTACACTCTAAATGTGTAGCTAACTGTAGACTTGTGGGTCTCCCATCGGCTACACTGCATAATGTGAACCAGGTCAGGATTCTGAAACTAACCCTGTTGGATCTACAATGCTATAGGTCTGGCCTCTGATTATTTTATGGCGGGATACCCCTGAGCCTGCAGTTAGCTGACCACTTGTACTATAAAAGCGGCTTAAATATGACTGTCAGCCACCTCCATTTGTCCATAACAATTCAGTAATAGCAATTTGCCAGTGTCTTAAAGATCTGTTTTTACAAATTCGTCTGCACTAGATTTATCTTTTTGCGATCTCTGGAACATTTGTGTTACAAGTAGTGTTATATAAGACATGTACTGTGGATGGGACTGGATGCCAGGCTGTAACTGCTGATTGTGCTCCGAGGGTGAGTTTATTGTGGGAGATCACTGACTTTGGCACTCAGTCCTATAGTGGCATCAGAAATCAATAGAGTAAATCAGTAGACTGCATTTCAAATAAATTTGAGAGTTCCTAGTAAAATACCTCTTGTTTTCAATTCACATTTTGTGCTACAAACTAATGTCAGAGACCCACTCTGTGCATTTGGTTTTTAACAGGACAGTCCATGTTTTAGTATGTGGTGGTGGTTTCAATATTTAATCATTAGTCTCATGTAAGCTTTTGTTGAACAATGTATCCTTCCATGTGAAGAGGAAGGGAAAGAAATGTTGTCTTTTGACATTTACTCATTTCTTGGACTTTTGTTTAAATTACAGAATTTGATGACCTTGTCTTTAGTTCTGATGGTCCCTTGAAGTCAATAGAAAGGTAAAGGATTTCTCTCATTTTGTCACTTCCCTTTTCCTTCTCTGGCAAGTCCCACGTCCATTGTAATAAATGGGAACTGCTACCCTTTTAAACCAGCAGTTCTTGGACAGTGCGTTAATGAGGATTGTAAAATGTTACCTTCAGTTACACTTTAGACTGCACACAGATCCTTTTTTTTTCTCTTTCTCTCTCTTCCCTTCCCACCCCATAAGCTGTTGTGGCTATGTCAAATGACAATTTCAAAACTCAAATTGATATATTTGTGATAGCTAAGTTTATTGGTTCCATATTCCTCAATGTGGTTAAATGGAGGGGCTATGGAAGCAAGGTGGTCAAGACACAGATCTGCCATGATCTAATTGAATGGTGCAACAGGCTCACGGGCCTGAATGCCTTCCTCCTATTTCTTGGATGTATCCATGTACTGAGAGACTACTGGTAAAGGAGATTGTTCTCTTTTGGCAGTTGCTGACTCCTGCTGTGGTACAGTTTCACAGCACCAGAAACTGTCTGGTATCTTAACTTGAGTTGCTGTTCTCCATTTGTGGAGAATTGTTTTGAGTCAGAGTTGGTAGACAGGAAGTGTTGATTGGTGCATTTTCCAGAAATTTGCATTTGAACCAAAGAAAAGTCCAAAATTCTTAAAGGGGTTTTAAAAAAAAAAAAATGTTTCCAGGTCTCCTTGGGGAAAATAAATCTAGGGTACAAATGTTTTTAGATTAAAAGTTATAGAACCTCTGTTCTATTGCAGATCTCAAAAGGTTTCCTGTAAGAGAAGGGGGACCGGACAATATTTGACTTCAGTTTTACCGGCTAGTTGCTCCAGAACAATATTTCCATTCTCCTTCCCTGCAGTAGAGGGAGAACTGGCATTTGTAGAGCAGCTCATCACATTTCAGAAATGCCCCACAAAGAGCTTCACGTACATTTAGTTACTAGGTGAACAAAGCAGCTAACTTGCTTGGCAAGGCTCCATACTTGTCTTGCTTGCTTATTGCACAACCCTGTCTGTTTTTTCTAACAATCATCTTGTTTGCAATGCCATGGCAAATGGAATTTGTGCTTTAAAAACAATCTTTGTCTCAGGCACTGTTTATCTGCTGAATATTTGGCTCGCCGACTATTTAAATCATTCAGGACGACATGGTTGCCTTTGGAGACTGAAGTACATCATCTTGATGCAGTGGAGATGGTGCTGGATAAAGTACGTAGCTAATATGTTGCAATATTTTTCCTTTAACATTCCAATGTGCGTAATCTGAATGAGATTTCTGTTTTTAAAAACCAAGGGAAAAGCCCTTGCATTTATATAGTGCTTTTCATGCAGTCCCAATGCACTTTATGGCCATGAAGTACCTTGAAGTGTAATCACTGTTGTAATGTTGGAAATGCATCAACTAATTTGTGCACAGCAAGGTTCCCTAAATAGCAATGTGATCATGACCAGATAATCTGTTTGTGATGTTGGTTGAGGGATAAATATTGGCCAGAATGTTGGGAGTAAAACTGAGTCCTGGATCTTTTGCGTTGGCTGAGGGGGTACACGGAGCCTCGGTTTAATGTCTTGACCAAGCAATGACACCTCCGACACTGCAGAACTCACTATTGCACTTGAGTGTCAGAATAGATTACGTGCTCAAGTCTCTGCAGCGAGACTAGAACCCACGACCATCTGACTCGAGGCAAGACCACATGCATACACATAGCCTGTTTCCATCTGAATCCTTATTCAAATATTCCCCTCCGACCCCCCAACAGCCTTGTCCCATTCTGCCTGTGCAACCTGCTGTAGCCATGCCTCAGCCAGAATTCGTCTCTCTGGTTTTCTAACCTCTGGTCCTTTTCCCCACAGCCTACTCTCTAGAACCCCCTGCCTAAAACCTTGTCCCTTCTCTCCCTGCAATTAGAAGTCTCCTCAAAACCCATCTTTGAATTGCTTTTGATCATTATTCCTAACTCTTCTGCTTGGTGAATATTTCTCTTGTTAGGCCCTTGTTTTTGTTTTACCACATTAATGGCAATGTACACTTGCAAGTTTCTGCCACCAGCTACACCACCCCCTGTTTTGCAAATTAACTGGCCATGCACTCAACTGCATAGCAATAGAAGGCATGAGGGAATGTGACCCCTCAGAAAAAATGACAATGCTTCATGACTTCCATTGTTAAAATCTATGGCTAATTAGCTAGGAGCAATGGAACTCAGCCAGTCCCTTTCACGCTCTCCTGAAAGTTGCAGTATGTAAGTGAGTTGTCAGATTTGGAATTTGAGTCGAGGATCATTTGAAAAAAGACTTTCATTTCTATAGCACCTTTCACAACCTCAGGACATCACACAGCACTTTACAATCTATGAAGAACTTTTGAAGTGCATTCATAATGTAGGAATCACAGCAACCATTTTGCATACAGCAAAATCCCAGGAATGAGTTTTTTTTTTTAAATTGTTGGTTGAGGTGTAAATAATTGCCAGGAGAACTCTCCTCCCTCTTTGAGAAGCGCAATGGGATCTTTTATGTTGCCCTGAGGAGCCAGACAGGGCTTGTTTTAACATTTCATCTGAAAAGCCGACACCTCAGCACTCACTCAGTACTGTATTGGAGTGGCAACCTAGATAATGTGCTCAAGTCTCTGGAGTTGGACTTGAGCCCACAATCTTCTGACTCTGAAGCATGAGTGCTACCAACCGAGTCACGGTTGACCCTTTTGAGATTAACAAAAAGCAACAAACGCAGATACTGGAAATTGAAATGGAAAATGCTGGTGACACCCAGGTCAGTCAGCATCTGTGGTGAAAAGAGGTGTGGACCCTTGATCAGATTTTGTCTGATCTTCAGTGTATTTCCAGCATTCTGTGATAAACTTCCCAACTCCTCCTTGTGCAGTAGTAGGCTGTTTTAATTAGATTATTGCACAAATGAAGTGACCTAAACCATGTGATTGCTGTGTGCTGGAGTAGTACTTCAAAAGTACTTCATGGACTGTGCTTCGGTACTTCCTGGGTGTTATGTTTTCAATGGCCCAATAGATCCATTTTAAGCTAGTTCCACCATAGTCCATACTTTGCATTTTTTAAAACTTCTGTCCAACATTTGCTCTTTTCAAATTGTTCTTTTCACAATCCTATACTTCATGAAGTGAAGTAGCATATATTGCATGCAGTAGGTTGGCATACATTCTAGTATTGATTTCTGCTCAGATCTCCAACGGTGCTTGCTCCTTATTGCTATGTGGGGTTTGCCAAATCTAGCCAGCAGCCCATGGTGCAGATGGTGATGTATTTTCCATGCTGGGGCTGATTTTTGGTTTAAACTGATGGGGGACCTCAGAATTTGACATTGCTTGGCCCATTGTACCTGGCACTCTTGTAGTTCAGTAAAATAGGACAAGACCATGCAAGTGGCATTAATTTTATGGGCAAAATGAATTTTAAAATGGGGGTGAGAGCTAGGAAGCCTAAATAAGCTGAAACCAAGAGTGATAAATACTGAGCCCAGATTATTGCACAGGGAGAGAGGCTTTTTGTGCACTGCATGAGAGTTGATCTTGCCCCCAAGATACCACCCCTCCTCTTACAAACATAAAATGCTGAAAGTATGTAGCACATCTGTTGGTATGTGTAAAGAGAAAAAAGATGGATTAATGTTGTAGGTGTAGACCATTCTGAAGGGCTACTCTATTGCAAGGAAGATCCCATCTTTTTTACAGAGACATTGATCCATGTTAATGTAATGTTCTTTTTCCCCTCCAGTTTCTCCCTCTGAAGGACACATTGCCTGGTGCTGAAGAGTCAGTGGATCTGACAGCAGACTTCAAGCTAAACTCCCGATTGAGGGGAACTGCAGACTGGGCCCCACCTCGCTTTCAAATTCTGTTCTTCATCCATGCACCACAGAAGTATGTACAGTCGGGTATAGCTTTCAGCATGAGTAATGTGTGAAGTAAAGCAGTTGAGAGTTTTGTCAACTAGGTTAATAAACTTTTTGTAGAAAGAAATTTAACACCTTGCATTTGGTGCCAAATTTAGATTTTTTTTTTTAAATCTTGCAAATTCCATTTTTCAGTAACTGGGGTTAATTTAATTAAAGCTATTAAGTATTCCTGAAGACTGTGGTAATTATTCTTCCAGTAGCTGAAGAACTGCCAAGTGGGCTAAACAGCTTTCTGAAGCGTCACTAATATTAACTGCCGGATTTATCGTTTACTAGTATTTGGCACTAGTTTGCATAGATTGCTAATGAGCAATTTTGTTTGAGACTGAAACTGGAAATGTAAAGTAAGAGTGAAACTCAGTAGAATGATTCCAAGCATTATATCACCGTGCAAATTAGTCTCTCTATATATTATGACTCTGGATGTGGATGATGTTGGCAAGGCTGCATTTGTTGCCCATTCCTGCTTGCTATTTCACAGGGGATTGAATCAACAGCATATTGTGTTCTGGAATCCTGTACAGACCAGACCACAGAAGGAGCTCCAGGTTCCCTTAGCTGAACTACATTAGTGAAGCAGTAATAATTTTATGAATATCCAGCAGTTTTTATGGCAACTCTTGTGCTAGCCCACAAATTGTCATTTATTTAATTCACAACTTATCATGGGATTTGAACTCTCAACCTCCTAGGATTCTAATCCAGTGTCAGGACCAGTAGGCCACTGTATGGGATATCATGCCTTTTCTCTCCACACTTTTAATGCAGGGAAGCTGTTTTCAGTTAATAATGCACTGTGACAGTAACTCTAGAGTGGTGCTCTTGTCATGATCCTGCCCTCTCCATTAAATGAACTTTCCAGGCTCCTATTGTTAATGGCTTACTTTGGTCCAGCACCATGCGTCTTCCTTTCAAAACTGCCTTCATTGCCCAGCTCTTCAAAAAACCCATTGTCTCCAACTACAGCCCTCATCTCCAACCTGTTATGTCTGTAATGCACTTCTGAATTACTGACTCATGGAGTCAATGTGTTGTACTCCAACTGTAGTGACCTTGGTCCTTTATTCGTAACTCCAGAGTGAGGCACAAGCATGGTAGGCAGCCTTTATACTGGGCCCTGCACACCTATGCAGGTGACCCTCCGGTCTCTCACCATAGTGCCCTCTGGTGGACAGCCTCTGTCGCAGGAAACCCAGGTCTCCACCAGTTGCACCCTCTAGTGCTGCCAGCATAGTATATACAGTGTAAAACTTATTGATAGTACATCAGGTAACAAGTTTCCATCTTATGCAACTATACAGTGACTACAGAGTATATCTATAGACTGCATATATAACACAAACCTGTCTTGAATCCTTGAATATGGTGTTGCTCCCCAGTTCCATGATATGCATCTCCCTGTTTGAATCGCAAGTCTGGTTTCTGCTCTGTACACAGCATTGAGGCTGCCTTATTTAGTCACTAATCATTTTTGCTGTAACCATGCCAATTGTCTATTTTAAATTCTTGATCTCACCACAACATTCAACATGGTAGACCATGCCATCCTCCCCTCGTAACATTTCTCCATGGGACTTCCCTTGTGTGGTTCCACTCCCACCTGGAGGGTTATTCGTGAGCATTGCAGGACAGTTCATTGGTAGATTTTGAGGTTGCCTTTGAAAATGGGGAGATGTGGTAAAGTGAAGGGATGATTATTGAAGTGTTGGGGTGTGATGATTGGTGTTTACTTGTGGTGGAACAGAGGTGGGAGAGTCAGAAGTATTTAGTGGATGACGCTTGGGAGGCCATTGAAAATGACATTACAAAAGTTGAACGTAGAGGGGAAAGATGTGAATGAGGATTATGACAGTGATGGGGGCAAGGGTGGTTTTATTGTTGAGGTGGAAGTACTTGGTCATGACTGGGCTTGGAGTAAGGTGAAGCTTTGCTTGGTTTTTGAGCAGGATGTGGGGTTATGTACTCTGGTTCAGGCAGGGCAAGCAATAGAGGGGGTGGGGTGGTAGAAAGAAAGAATTGCTCATGTGACTGGTGTTGAAGTTCCAACCCCATCATATTGGGAGCTATGGGTCAAATTAATTTAATTCATAATGAAGTAAGAAACCTTCTCTCTCAACCTGTTGTTTTTTTAAAAAAATGACAAGTCAATTAGAATCCAATGTTTTGACCTTATTGCCAAGGATAAACATGTCTCTCAAATGAGGCATGAGTGAGTGACTTGCATCATAAAAAATGTAATTTTGCTGCAGGACTCCTGCCTCACTCCACTCCTGTTTCCATTATGCAAGTGACTGCGAACCAGTCCTTTTTAAGTGTGCATTGCTTGGGAACTGCGGCTGGTGCTGCAGGATGGTGGGAATATGCAGCTGTACTCTGACTCTCTAAACCACGCCAAATTATTTTGGATTGGGAGAGTCAGCTCCTCGTGTTATTGATGATGCATCCGTTTCTGCAAATCAGTAGACTTGTACACCCAGATGCAGCAGATATCGTCAAAGGGAAACCAAATTTAACAGCACAAGGCTGAGTCTTAAATGAATTCGGGCTCCCAGAATTTGAATTTGAAGTGCTGTAGTGTGTAATATGCTCTGGAAAAGATGCAAATTAGACACCCTCCACCTCCAGAGATGTTTCAAAATATCATGACTAAGACCTTGATGCCCAAGCCTTTGAATTCAGCTTCTCGAGGAAAGATTTGGTGATGGTAAATTGCCTGATGCAGCTCGTCTTTAAAGGACTGATGACGACCTATCTCAAAATGCAAGTGCCTGCGTGGACTTGCTGTATTTGAACTAACCTGGAACCTGTGTTCCACCTTTCCCTAATCTGTATATAATCGTTGGAATACTTTTTATTAAAAAAAAAATTGCTGCTGTTCCCAGGTAAGGAAAGTGATTTATTTAGATCAAAGCAAGAACCTAAAGTGATTTCTTGATCTCAAAGTAAATGCTTGATTTGATTTTGTTTGCAATTACAGGAGAGAAGCTGTTGTAGCTGCTCAGAATTCTATGTGTGCTGGTTGTGGAACGCCAATCGAATCCAGTAAGTAGCAGAAAGTGCATCTGATCATGTATGGCCCCTTTTGACTATACAGATCCTGAGTTCATTCAGTCACACAAATGTGAGACCAAATAACTTCTGTGCTGTTTATGATTTTATATTTACCTTGTGTGACTCTCTAGGTTTGTTGAGCTTTTCAATATGCAGGCCCAGCACACACACCATCATCATAGGCGGTTCCTCGTATCGAGGATGACTTGCTTCCACGCCAAAAAGGGATGAGTTCACAGGTGTTTCAATGAAGGACCTAATATTCCAGGTCCTGAACTACATGTTAAAGGGTGGAAGATGCCTTCGTGTGGATATTTTTAACATGTGGCTGTTGCACACCAGCCACCATGATATCTACTATAGTCTGCAAGGCTCAAATGGGGGAGGGGGTGTTATGTGGTCTCCTTGTTTCTCCTACCAAATGCACCAACTCAAATTTATCTATATTGAAATTAATTTGCCATTTACATGCCCATTCTACAATTTTGTTAATGTAGTCTTGTATTTTGTCACATCCTCTTTCGTATTAACTATATCCCCTAATTTGGTGTCATCTGCAAATTTTGATATATTTCCGATGTCCAAGTCAATTATGTAAATGGTGAACATCACTGGTCTTGGCACCAATCCCTGTGGAACACCATTTCTCACCTTCCGGCCAGTCTGAGTAACTACCTTTAACCCCTACTGTTTTGTAGCCAGTTTGCTATCCATTCCCCATACTCTACATGCTCTGATCCTAGTATGCTATACTTTGATCCATGTGCCTTGATACACTTGCCAAATAAAATGTCAAGCTCCATTTTGAAAAGTTCAATTAACTCGCTCCCTCAAAAGGTTGTGGATACTAAGTTCCAGATTTCCGCTACCCTTTGTGTGAGATGAAGTGCTTCCTGAATCCAGTTCTAAATGGCCTATCTCTAACTTGATTTTCCCCCATCGGAGGAAATAGTATCTCTGTATCTACCCTATCTAAATCATTTTGAATACCTCGTTCAATCATCCCTCCACCGTCTAAATTCAAAGGAATACAAGATGTTGATGCAACTTGTCCTCATAGTTTAACCCTTTAAGCCCTGGTATCATTCTGGTGAATCTGCTGCACCCCCTCTGTTCCACACTCCCTTTCTGAGGTGCAGTGCCCAGAACTGAACAAAGTTTTCCAGATGGAATCTGACCAAGGCTCTGTATAACTGAAAAAAGTGAGACTTGTATGCAAATAGTGCTTTTCATGATCACTGGATGCCCCAAAGTGCTTTACAGCCAATGAAGTACTTTTTGAAGTGTAGTCACTGTTGCAATGTAGGTAACGCGGCAGACAATTTGCACACAGCAAGCTCTCACAAATAGCAATGTGATAATGACTAGATAATCTGTTTTGGTGATATTGATTGAGGGATAAATATTGGCTGGGACACTAGAAGACCTTTGCTCTTCTAATTCGGCCCTCTTGAGCATCTCTGATTATAATCGCTCAAGCATTGGTGGCCGTGCCTTCTGTTGCCTCGGCCCTAAGTTCTGGAATTCCCTGCCTAAACCTCTCCACCTCTTTCCTCCTTTTTAAGACGCTCTTTAAAACCTACCGCTTTGACCAAGCTTTTAGTCACCTGCCCTAATTTCTCCTTGTGTAGCTCGGTCTCAAATTTTATGTCTCGTAATGCTCCTGTAAAGTGCCTTGGGACGTTTCATTACGTTAAAGGTACTGTAATAAATGCAAGTTGTTGTAATATTTTAGCATTCAACAAATATTTTGGAATGGAACACTTTGTCTGATTTTGATTTTATTTTTTCTGCAGGATACATCAAAAAGCTCCGTTACTGTGAGTACTTGGGGAAGTACTTCTGTGAGTGCTGCCATCACAATGAGGAATCCCCAATCCCTGGCCGAATCCTAATGAGGTGGGATTTCAGCAAACATCCCGTTTGCCATTTCTCCAAACAGCTGTTGGAGAGCATATGGCACGATCCACTATTCAACATATTCTACATCAACAAGTCTCTTTATAGCAAAGTAAAGGAACTGAGAAAGGCCCAGGTACATGTGTGGCTATTTATGTGGGGGTGGAATGATTAGAATCTGTGCATTTGATTTAGTTATTGATGCAAGTTAGAAATGAGTGCTAATAAAGGAAGGGGATCTTAGTTTATTTTTTATTCTTGGGATTATAGGCAAGGCTGGCATTTATTGTTCATCTCTAGTTGCCCTTGAAGGTGGTTAGTAAGCTGTTGTCATGAACTGCTACAGTCCATGTGGTGAAGATGCTTCCATAATGCTGTTGGGTAGGGAGTTCCAGAATTTTGACCCAGAAAAGGTGATGTATGTCCAAGTCAGGATGGTGTGTGGCTTGGACATGATGGTGTTCCCATGCACCTGCTGCCCTTGTCCTTCTAGATGTTGAAGGTGCTGCTGAATCTGTAGATAGCTATTCACATCAGTATGCAATAATAGATTTTTTTTTCTTCCTCCCCCCCCCCACACACAGGAACTTCAAGAGCAGTTGATTCACATCAAGAAACTTCTAAGAACCTGCAGATTGGCTGAAAGGTACCATTTTACCCCCTCCCCCATATAAAATATTACACCTAGATAGTTGGGTAATTACACCACTTGTCTAAATGACTGGTTAGATTGAATTGGACAAGTAGTAATCTGTCTGAAGTGATCTTAAAAATGGAAGTGTATAGGGTTCCTCCTAGTTTATTGGCTGTAACATACCTGTACAGGTTACTGGGCATGGTCATAAATAGCAGCTATTTCATTCCTGCAAGCTCATAACATGAGAAATAGGAGCAGGAGTAGCCATACAGCCCCTCCAGCCTGCTCTACCATTTATATACAGTTTTGGCTGATTCGATCATGGAACCTGGTCCACTTCCCTGTCTGCTTCCCATAACCCCTTATTCCCTTATCGGTTAAGAAAGTGTCTATCTCTGCCTTAAATGTATTCAATGTCCCAGCTTCCACAGCTGAGGCAGTGAACTCCACAGATTTACAACCCTCTGAAGAAATTTCTCCATCTCAGTTTTAAATGGGTGGTCCCTTATTCTAAGATTATGCCCCCGAGTTCTCGTCTCCCATCAGTGGAAACATTCTCTCTGCATCCACCTTGTCAAGTTCCCTCATAATCTTTTATGTTTTGATAAGATCACCTTTCAATCTTCTGAATGCCAATGAGAAGAGGCCCAACCTACTCTACCTTTCCTCATAGGTCAACCCCCTCACCTCCCGAATCAACCTAGTGAACCTTCTCTGAACTGCCTCCAAAGCAAGAATATAATTTTGTAAATATGGAAACCAAAACTGCATGCAGTATTCCAGGTGTGGCCTCGCCAATACCCTGTATAACTGTAGCAAGACTTCCCTGCTTTTATACTCCATCCCCTTTGCACTAAAGGCCAAGATTCCATGGCCTTCCTGATCACCTTGCTGTACCTGCATGCTAACCTTCTGTGTTTCATGCTCAAGTACCCCAGGTCCTGCTGTACTGCAGCACTTTGCAATCTTTCTCCATTTTAAATAATCACTTGCTCTTTGATTTTTTTTCTGCCAAAGTGCATGACCTCATCTGCCAAATTTTTGCCCACTAACTTAGCCTGTCTGTCCTTTTGCAAATGTTTTTGTCCTCCTCCCACATTGCTTTTCCTCCCATCTTTGTATCATCAGCAAACTTGGCTACGTTACACTCGGTCCCTTCCAAGTCATTAATATTGATTGTAAATAGTTGGGGTCCCAGCACTGATCCCTGTGGCACCCCACTAGTTACTGATTGCCAACCTGAGAATGATCTATTTCTCCCGACTGTTTTCTGTCAGTTAGCCAATCCTCTATCCATGCTAATATATTACCCCCAATCCCGTGAACTTTTATTTTGTGCAGTAACCTTTGATGTGGCACCTTGTCAAATGCCTTCTGCAAGTCCAAATAGACCACATCCACTGGTTCTCCTTTATCCACCCTGTCCGTTACATCCTCAAAGAATTCCAGCATCAATTGTTGTTTGCTGTACGCATGCTAGAAAATGTAAATTCACTTTCTTTTAAACAAGTGATTGTCAAATGCGCATGCGTATGTGCTGATGATGTATGCCTACTCGCACAGTAATAGATGAGCCCAATCTTGATTCTTTGGGTGGCCAGTGCACCGAATCCCTTTTTGTATGTTGATTTTCAAACTTGGAGGGGGCCCCCCTGCAAACACTGGCACACTTCAAGTACAAGTTTTGCTGTGAAAGGCTGTTACTGTTTTTTTTTATTATCCATCTAAAATTATTACGCAAAATAGGATTTTCATTGAGTTTCATGAAGGCGAGTCTGCTGACTGTTTTCAATCATACAGTAAGAACCCATGCTACCATGTTTCTGAACCTTCACAATACAAATTTTGGGATCCCACTGCAGTACTTTCAATCATGTTTTAAGTTGGATGAGTTTTGAGCTATTTGATTCTGAATTTTCCCAATTCACACTGGCTAGCTTAACCCTCATGTCTTAATTTTTCACTATTTCTCATCTCCCTTCCTCTCGAAGCTATCAACTCCTTGCTGAGTATAGTTTCACAGGAGCTTGCCACCCTCAACCAACAACCTAAGGCATTCATACTCTCTCTCTCACACTCTCTCTCTCTCTCTCTCGCGCTCTCTCTTTCCCCAGCACACCCTCCCCCAACAAAAAAGCTGTGGCTAGGTCAATTGAAAATTTCAAAATAGAGATTGAATTTTTTTTTAAAGTAAAGGTTGTAGAACCAAGGTGATGGATGGAGTTGAGCTTCAGATCAACCATGATCTCATTGAATTGGCAGAACAGATTTGAGGGGCTGAATAGCCTAATTCTGTTCCTATGTCTTTTCTCTTACCCGCCCCCCCCCACCCCCACCCTGCATAATGCCACTAAAAACTAAAGTCTGAACTGTTCACTGAGCAATGGTTTTCAAAGTGCAGTCAACCATGAATGCCAGTAATGCAAATTCAAGCAGAATATTTTCAAAAGGCTGTGATGAAAATAAATTGCCATTCTAAAATCACCTCATTTGTATAGTGGAGTGGTCTTTAGTGGGCAGTATTGCATAATTTATTTCCCAGACACACTGGGGCCAAAATTAGAGGAGCTTAACTAGGGGTAATGGCCTTTTTCCCCCAGGGGCAGTAGTGCCCCAGACAAAACTGTCCGAGCTTTTGGGGGCGTTTTGCTGGCAGCGCTGTGCCCTGTGGTTAGCGCACCGGGTCAGTGCGCAACAGATGTCATCGACGTGCGCACAGACCCCTATGCGGAATGCGGGGGAAATTACCCTGCAGGCTGCAAGGCTGGAGCGGGCCGATGTCCGCACCAGCTTTGTGGTGCGCTGACGTCCGCCCGGGTCGCTCCTTAAAAGGGAGGCTATGTGCTCCCCGGACTGTCATTTTATTGTGTCAGCTGACTCTTTGGTCAGCCTGACAATGGTGGCCCTCTCCTCAACAGGACCACCAGCATGCAGCCTGGCACTCCCTTTTGGATGCTGGGCTACTGGCCGGTGAGCGCATCCCTGGTAGCCCAGTGGCGGCCACCAAAGATCCTGCATAGTGCGCAGCGGCCCTCCCCTTTAACTAAGGGGAGGGGCATTGTAGCAAGTCGGCGCTACGCGGAGCTTCCACGTGGTGCTGAACTCTGCACCGGGCCCACTCCCTGGGAGAACCCCTCCTGAGGTGGAGCGCCTGGGATAGTGCTATGCCTCATTTGAGGGCTCAAAGCCCAATTGTGTGCCGGGGGCAGGACCTCCAGTCTGGGCGGTAAGAGTCATGGGCCTGGAAGGTTACTGCCCCCAAACATGGCGTGGGGCAGTTTCGGTCCCACTGAGCCTCTGTTTATCCTCTACCATTGTCAGAATGACTTGCTGTTGCTTGTTCTAATGAAGATGCTGCATTCGATATGTCCAATTCTAATTTTGGTCTGTCTGTTTAAATTTGGCAGTGCAATGATAGAATTCTGGCAGATACATGCCCATCTGACGGAGGAGCTACACCTTTACTCACTGAATGATCTGATGATGGTGAAACGAGGCCTGCTGGTTCCGGGCCTGAAAGATACTCTGAGAAATGTCCTTGCTCATGTGGAAAGTTGTGAGGTAAAGCCGGCTGAAGTCTAGGCGGATGAGCTATTTATAGTCTTGCTGTCAACCCCTTGGCTAGGTGATAGCACCCTGCCTCTGGAGTGGGGTTTGAACTCATGACCTTCTGACTCCCAAATCTGAACACCATCTAGGCTGACACTACAGTGCAGTACTGAAACGATCGTGCACAATTGGGGAGTACTGTCTTTCAGATGAGGGGTTAAATCAAAGCTCCTAGACAGACATCCTTTGGCACTATTTGAAGAAGAGCAGAGTAATTCTCTAGACAATATTCCTCCTTCAACCAACATAACTTTAAAAAAAAAAAACATTATCTGGTCACTTATCTCATTGCTGTTCGTGGGACCTTGCATTGCACAAATTGGTTGCTGTGCTTGACTACAAAACAGCGACTGCACTTCAAATGTAATTCATTGGCTGTGAAGTGCATTGGCATGTCCTGAGATCGTGGCAGGTGTTTTATAAATGCAAGTTCGTTCTTCTGTTCGGAAAGGAACTCAAACTTTTGCTAGGGAAATGAGTGCCACAATTTGGATTTGTATAGTGTTCCTCATGTAAAAGAACATTTCAGCACTTCATATTCACTTTGAAAATACTGAACTTTAGTTTCGAGTCCAAAATGGTAACTTAAGGTTCCCATCCGCAATCTCAAACCTTTTAAATGATGCAACATCATCACTATTCAGGAGTGATGCAGAATATGACTTGCCTTTATTACTCATTTTAATTGAAAATAGCAACTTTTCAAACTTGTGTAACATTCTTTTTGTGGAATAGAATACAGATCCAAATAAAGACTTGGGTAATTTGCTCATGCCTCCAGCGTTCATGGCTCTTGAGCAGAACCATTAAATGTATTTGTCATTCAATGATTCAAGTTCATGTGTCGATGGAATAGATTAGACATTGTTAACATGAAGATGCTGCTTGTTTTAAATGTTTCATTTTTTTTTTCCATAGTTGTGTATGGCCAAGGGCTTCATCTGTGAGTTTTGCAGGAGTAGAGATATTCTCTTTCCCTTTCAGACCGATCAATGCAAGCGATGTTGTGGTGAGTACAATTCTTTCAGGTGGCTGTTTTTCAGGGCATCTAGCATCAATATAAAACACTTAAACATTAGTAAGACAAAGGTCCTACACCAGCCTGTTCTCGCCGCACAGTACTGCTCCCCAAACATCAAGATCCACGGCATGGCCCTGGACAACGTGGACCACTTCCCCTATCTCGGGAGCCTCCTATCAACAAGAGCAGGCATTGATGATGAGATCCAACACTGCCTTCGGCCGCCTGAGGAAAAGAGTGTTTGAAGATCAGTCCCTCAAAACTGTCACCAAGCTCATGGTCTACAGGACCATAGTAATACCCACCCTCCTGTATGGTTCAGACATGGACCATGTACAGTACACACCAAGTCGCTGGAAAAATACCACCAGCGATGTCTGCGCAAGATCCTGCAAATCTCCTGGGAGGACAGATGCACAAACACTAGTGTCCTCGTCCAGGCCAACATCCCCAGCATTGAAGCACTGACCATACTTGATCAGCTCCACTGGGCAGGCCACATAGTTCGCATGCCAGACACGAGACTCCCAAAGCAAGTGCTCTACTCTGAACTCATCCATGGCAAACGAGCCAAAGATGGGCAGAGGAAACGTTACAAGGACACCCTCAAAGCCTCCCTGATAAAGTGCGACATCCCCACTGACACCTAAGAGTCCTTGGCCATAGACTGCCCTAAGTGGAGGAAGTGCATTCGGGAAGGCGCTGAGCTCCTTGAGTATCGTCGCCGAGAGCATGTAGAAATCAAGCGGAAGGAGCGTGCAGCAAACCAGGCTCCCTACCCACCTCTTCCCTCAACGACTATCTGTCCCACCTGTGACAGAAACTCTGATTTTCGTATTAGACTGTTCAGCCACCTAAGAACTCGTGCTAAGAGTGGAAGCAAGTCCTCCTCGATCCTGAGGGACTGCCGATGATGATGATGATAAAACACTGTATGCAGTGTCCAGATCCTGAGTAAAGTTTCATCGTATGTGTCTGATCCAATGTCCTAGGGGGAGTGTTTGCTAGTGCTGTTGGGGAGGAGTTAAACTAATTTGGCAGGGGGATGGGAACCAATGCAGGAAGACAGAGGGAAACAAAAAGGAGACAAAAGCAAAAGACAGAAAGGAGATGAGTAAAAGTGGAGGGCAGAGAAACCCAAAGCAAAAAACAAAAAGGGCCACTGAATATAAAGGGGCAGCAGGAGGGGTCAAAACTAAAAATCATGGTTTAAAAATTAGGATTAAAATACTCTACCTAAACGCATGCAGCATTCGAAATAAAGTAAATGTGTTGACGGCACAAATCATTACAAATGGGTATGATTTGGTGGCCATTACAGAAACATGGTTGCAAGGTGACCAAGACTGGGAATTAAACATACAGGGGTATCTGACGATTCGGAAAGATAGACAAGAAGGGAAAGGAGGTGGGGTAGCTCTATTAATAAAGGATGATATCAGGGCAGTTGTGAGACGATATTGGCTCGAATGAACAAAATATTGAATCATTGTGGGTGGAGATTAGAGATAGTAAGGGGAAAAAGTCACTGGTGGGCGTAGTTTATAGGCCCCCAAATAATAACTTCACAGTGGGGCAGCCAATAATCAAGGGAATAATGGAGGCATGTGAAAAAGGAACGGCAGTAGTCATGGGGGATTTTAACCTACATATCGATTGGTCAAATCAAATCGCACGGGATAGCCTGGAGGAGGAATTCATAGAATGCATATGGGATTGTTTCTTAGAACAGTATGTTACAGAACCTACAAGGGAGCAAGCTATCTTAGATCTGGTCCTGTGTAATGAGACAAGAAAAATAAACGATCTCCTAGTAAAAGATCCTCTTGGAATGAGTTATCATAGTATGGTTGAATTTGTAATACAGATTGAGGGTGAGAAAGTTGTGTCAAACGAGCGTACTATGCTTAAACAAAGGGGACTACAGTGGGATGAGGGCAGAGTTGGCTAAAGTAGACTGGAAACACAGACTAAACGGTGGCACAATTGAGGACCAGTGGAGGACTTTGAAGGAGCTCTTTCATAGTGCGCAACAAAAATATATTCCAGTGAAAAAGGGTGGTAAGAAAGGGATAACCAGCCGTGGATAACCAAGGAAATAATAGAGAGTATCAAATTAAAGACCAATGCGTATAAGGTGGCCAAGGTTAGTGGGAAACTAGAAGATTGGGAAAATTTTAAACAACAGCAAAGAATGACTAAAAAAAGCAATAAAGAAAGGAAAGATAGATTATGAAGGTAAACTTGCGCAAAACATCAAAACAGATAGTAAAAGCTTTTACACATATATAAAACGGAAAAGAGTGACTAAAGTAAATGTTGGTCCCTTAGAAGATGAGAAGGGGGATTTAATAATGGGAAATGTAGAAAGGGCTGAGACCTTAAACAATTATTTTGCTTCGGTCTTCACAGTGGAAGACACAAAAACCATGCCAAAAATTGCTGGTCACAGGAATGTGGGAAGGGAGGATCTTGAGACAATCACTATCACTAGGGGGGTAGTGCTGGACAGGCTAATGGGACTCAAGGTAGACAAGTCCCCTGGTCCTGATGAAATGCATCCCAGGGTATTAAAAGAGATGGCGGAAGTTATAGCAGATGCATTCGTTATAATCTACCAAAATTCTCTGGACTCTGGGGAGGTACCAGCGGATTGGAAAGCAGCTAATGTAACGCCTCTGTTTTTTTAAAAAAAAAGGGGGCAGACAAAAGGCAGCTAACTATAGGCCGGTTAGTTTAACATCTGTAGTGGGGAAAATGCTTGAAGCTATCATTAAGGAAGAAATAGTGGGACATCTAGATAGGAATAGTGCAATCAAGCAGATGCAGCATGGATTCATGAAGGGGAAATCATGTTTAACTCATTTGCTGGAATTCTTTGAGGATATAACGAGTATGGTGGATAGAGGTGTATCGATGGATGTGGTGTATTTAGATTTCCAAAAGGCATTTGATAAGGTGCCACACAAAAGGTTACTGCAGAAGATAGAGGTACGTGGAGTCAGAGGAAATGTATTAGCATGGATAGAGAATTGGCTGGCGAACAGAAAGCAGAGAGTCGGAATAAATGGGTCCTTTTTGGGTTGGAAATTGGTGGTTAGTGGTGTGTCACAGGGATCGGTGCTGGGACCACAACTTTTTACATTATAGATAGATGACCTGGAAGACGGGACAGAGTGCAGTGTAACAAAATTTGCAGATGACACAAAGATTAGTGGGAAAGCGGGTTGTGTAGAGGACACAGAGGTTGCAAAGAGATTTAGATAGGTTAAACGAATGGGCTAAGGTTTGGCAGATGGAATACAATGTCGGAAAATGTGAGGTCATCCACCTTGGGGGGGAAAAAAAAACAGTAAAAGGGAATATTATTTGAATGGGGAGAGATTACAACATGCTGTGGTGCAGAGCGACCTGGGGGTCCTTGTGCATGAATCCCAAAAAGTTAGATTGCAGGTGCAGCAGGTAATCAGGAAGGCGAATGGAATGTTGGCCTTCATTGCGAGAGGGATGGAGTACAAAAGCAGGGAGGTCCTGCTGCAACTGTATAGGGTATTAGTGAGGCCGCACCTGGAGTACTGCGTGCAGTTTGGTCACCTTACTTAAGGAAGGATATACTGGCTTTGGAGGGGGTACAGAGACGATTCACTAGGCTGATTCTGGAGATGAGGGGGTTACCTTATGATAGATTGAGTAGACTGGGTCTTTACTTGGAGTTCAGAAGGATGAGGGGTGATCTTATAGAAACATTTAAAATAATGAAAGGGATAGACAAGATAGAGGCAGAGAGGTTGTTTCCACTGGTAGGGGCGACTAGAACTAGGGGGCACAGCCTCAAAATACGGGGGAGCCAATTTAAAACAGAGTTGAGAAGGAATTTCTTCTCCCAGAGGGTTGTGAATCTCTGGAATTCTCTGCCCAAGGAAGCAGTTGAGGCTAGCTCATTGAATGTATTCAAGTCACAGATAGATTTTTAACCAATAAGGGAATTAAGGGTTACGGGGAGCGGGCGGGTAAGTGGAGCTGAGTCCACGGCCAGATCAGCCATGATCTTGAATGTCGGAGCAGGCTCGAGGGGCTAGATGGCCGCCTCCTGTTCCTAATTCTTATGTTCTTATGATCCATCTACAAGCATCCCTACCCCCTTCCCCAGTCATTGCATCTTGAATGATTCCAGATCTTTTGCCTCCCAACTGTTGGTCACTCTCCATGAAGACAAACCTACTTTTAATAGTTTAAACTTGGCCCCTTGTCCTACTCCCACTGTTTAAAAGTAGTAGTCTGGATTAACTTTTTCCTCACCATTTACTATCTTGTATAAGGTAACCTCAGAAGCCTCTTTCCCATCTCTTCAAATAATTTGCTGAACCTGCGGATCGGTCTCATGGCTCTTCTCTATACTGCCTCCAGTGCTTGAATGTCTTGTCTCTCATAACCAGAATTGGGCACAATATTCAAGGTGTAGTCTGACCAGAGCACTGTACAGTTTGATTGCCTTCATCTGACTTCAAGTTGGGAGTGAATTATTGATCTCAGTGCTTCCTTATTGATACAAGGCTCAGGTGATGCCAAAAACCAGCTCCCCATATATTGTGTGGAGGTTATCCTGACTCAAAGCCCTTTCTAACATGCCACTGAGCATCTTTCAATGCTGCTATACAACCTTTGTTCCTTTAACTCTTCACATCGCTGAAGAAGCTTTTCTCATTACTATCTCTTTTTCCATGAACCTTTCAGCTAATTTAAATAGTCTTGGTTTTCTTTAACTGTTCCTCCCAAAACCTTTCCAATTCTCTCTCCTCATCAAATCCATCTTTAAAACTAGCCTTTGCTTAAGCTTTTGGTTAACTCCTCCTTTGGCTTTGCATCCATTTTTTTTAAAGGCTCCTCTGTGAAGCACTTTGCCATAATTTCTACATAAAGATACTATAGATTTGCAAGATGCTGTTGCTGTAATGTACATATAATTTAGAGCAAACTGTAATTCTACTTTCTCTTCCCAATCCCCTCCATTTTAATGGATTATTACATTTTTGAGTCTCTTAAATATTTGTACTTTTAATTGACAGATGAACTAACTTCTTCTTTCACCAGTATGCAAAGCGTGCTTTCATAAAGAGTGTTACAAAACAGAATCGTGTCCAAAGTGTGCAAGGATTCATGCACGGAAGGAGCTGCTCCTGGCTTTCCAACAGCCAATAGGCTAAGCAACGCTGCAACAAGTTGGATGTCGAGGTGGAAATCCGATTTCAGTTTAAAAACCACAAATGTAATGCCAGTTTCCATTTTTTTTAAATTAACAAAGTGACGACGTCTGGAACGCCGCCAGTTTTTTTTGGAACTGTCTAGCAATGAAAGCAAAACTCAGGTGGTGTAGCTTCACATAGTGATACCATAGTAACCATTCTTATAACAGATTTTCAGTTCTAGGCGAAGGATACTTTGCTATCAACTGAAAATGTAAACTGGATCGCATTAGTATAAACCATGAAGATTTTTTCAAAGTCTGAGGAATTTATCCTTCTAACTTTTGTAAAGTTAGGACTTAAACGGCAAGGTTTTATTTTTTTACTATGTGCAGAAGCCTTAGGACCTACATTTAATAAAAAAATAAAAAAAAATTGAGTATTGTAATAGGAATGTATTTTATGCAGTGACATGAAGCAGATAAGTATTTAAATTCTAGTTTAGGTATTCTGCCCTGCTTTTGCACATGTCATGTTTTGTTTTGGTGGAGAAATTGTCAAAAATAGCACTGGAATGTTCGGCCATCATTGTCTTCCCCAACAGAGAACGTTTATATATTTAAAAAAAAAGTAAAGTATCACGAGCCAATTTCTCACTGCTTGGATGTCCTTAAAATTATTGTTTGTTGCAGGATGCTAAATGTGTTGGCATGGTGCCAACATGGCTGGCTTTTTTCCCTGCTGCATTAATATTTTCCTGTTATCTCCAGTATGGAGGTCCTGGGCCACCACTGGTAGATTGTCAGGGTTAAGAGGCACCAGCTAACACCATTTGCATCATTATAGCACTTCGATTCTTCTGCACTAACATTAAAAGGAATTGGGTATCATTTATATAGAGTCTCTTTATTTGTCAACTGTTGATAATCTAACTTGCTTATGTAAGTGAGGTGTAAGGCATGATGATTTTTTTTACATAATTTATTTTCTCATTATAATTTTGGAATATTTAATGAAAATGTTAGTTCAAACATACTCCTTCATCCTAAACAGGCCATGTACTCCAAAAGAGAGAGTGATCTAACTTTTGTGAAAATATTGGTTAAGAGACAGCTGTTGCTATTCTATTTTCAAGTTTGCACTCAACTGGACAAACTTGCCATTAGATGTGTTTTCTTTTCCTGTGTAGGCTATAGAAATATTGACCGAGTGAAGGAGCTGTAGTTCCAAACCCCTATACTTGCAAATGTGTGTAGGATTCTTCACTCTTGTTTACATAAAAAAAAAATGTAAATTCAAACTTTTAAAAACATTTAAAAATGTATTTTAAGGAAGCCCAATATGTAAATGAGTTATAAAATGCAGCATATTCAAAGACTTGTCCACTTTTATTAAAAAAAAATTCTTGCAGACACAACAGAGCTAATGGATTTGACAATTGCGTGGGCCTGACTGAAGCATTTGAGGCTTGTGTTTCTCACCGTTAAAGGGCAACGGTCTGTCTTTTTGTGAAGTTGTGTTTGGTACGCTTTCTTTTTGGTATTGGGAGGAGGAAGAGTTATGCAGCATGATGTGAGGCTGCGTTTCACATTGTTGTGGGGGGGGGGGGAGAAATACCACCTTTCTTGGAAGATGGTGATCCTTTTTTTAAAAGGGAATGTTAAAGTGGAGAAATTTCAATGTAAAACCTTTTGTCTCCATCTGCCAAGTTTTGTGTTTTTAAACAAAGTAACCTTGAAATTCTGTTGTCAATTTTAACTACAAACATTTATGAAATTGCTTTGTCCACCACTTTAATAGGCATATTGATCTGTCTAAAATGCGTTGATTCCTAATTTAAAATGGCAGAATAGAGGAATTTTATTTGACCGTATTAAATGTTTGTAAACTAATATTCCCACAGCATGATTTCAAGGGATTGTCTACTTTATGGTCATGTTTGGTACATCTGTTTAATACAAAAAAATTATCTAGTTTGCATGATCATTATATTTGTCATTGTGTTGTGTGACTCAATGACTCTTGTCTTTACCAGAGTCGATTGTGATGGCCCCACTGCCACAGATGGTGCTGTAAAAGCAAAATAATCTGAGTTGTGCTGCTTTATTTTTTCAATTTCTTGTGATGTAATCTATCTGTGTGTTCTACTTGGATTTCTCCCCATCCATTTGCAAAACTTGGTTATGCCCAGATAACACAATGCAATTACTGTGCTTCATTAAATACTTCAAACTTTTGAGAAGATCTGTTTAAATATTATCTGTAATTCTATATACATTTCCCTTAAAGACTTGCATCAGATTTTGATGCCGTGCATGACTACTTCAAAATGTGACCTGATTTTGCAACAAATTTTTTTCATGTATGAAACTCAACCATTTTCAGAAACTGATCTTCCCCATATTTAAATCCAAAGTAGTAGACAATTTGACACCAGCACATGTGGTGTCAGCAATCGACTAACTATTTTCTTAACTGAGGAAAGGGGAAGGCCAAAGTCGATCCATGGCGGTAGATTTTTTTAAAAATCACCAATGTAGATGAATAGCCAGTTTTATGTATTCTTTTTTCTTGTGAAGTGGAATATCTGAGTGACTCCTCCATAATTGATGCTTAGTCCAACCATCATTTCAGTCATTATATCATGTTATCAAATTGTTAATTTGATCACGTGACTTGCATAGATTTTCATAGATACAACAGCACTTTAAAATACTTAATTTGCTCAAGTCCAGAGACTGTGTGCAGGTACTTCCTACATCAGGTATCTTGCCACAAAAGGCTGCCTTGGATGTGATCTGGGCTGTGCCTGGCTGACTGTTCTAGTGAGTAAGGATTGGCATCTTTTTCAGTCTTGGGTGCTGTTTACAGTGCAAAATTGAAGCCCATAAACTTTTTTTTTCTCCCAATGGCATTCCTGCACTAGGAACAGCATTCAAAAGTTGGACAACTCGCTATAACAGCAGTTTTCTGTGAATGGATGAATCTGACTTTGGAGGATGAAGTTGCAGCATTTTTAATTTCATTGTACATTATATTTGGCTCTAATGTTGGTTGCACTTTGAGTGGCAGTGCTGCCAATGTATTTTACATGGTGTCATAAAGTTGATTTCATGTCTTTACATTTTCTGTCTTGCTTTCATGCACAATTTTTTTTTGTGGGGAAGTGAGCTGGAGGAGAAATAGCCATACATATCACCTTGGGAGTATATGACACCAATCTATATTCCCCCAACCTCAAACTGTAGAACTAAATGGGACAAGGCTATTCAGAGCTAATGTCCTGGTAGGGTTACATAACATAATTCCCATGATGATGCAGTGATAAATGTGCTATGTGATGGTGCTGAGCCAGGCAGACAAAAAAATTGTACCAAGGGAATATTGCCTCATTGCAATTGTCTTGGGAGGATATTAAGTAAAAGATCCCCTATGCCTTGGGTGGGGTTTAAATGCACTCTTTGTACAAAACTCAGCCAACCAGTTAAGTTCCAGGTTCCATTCATCGTTGATTTTCAGCTTGCTGCTGTTCTTGGCCAGAACAATAATAGGGTCACAATAAATGGGCCTAGACTCAGCATTCCAAGACATTATCCAGTGACCCTTACTAGAAATGTCTAGATTTAGATACAAGGTGAGGATACATTGGGAAGGGCTTGGCACTGTTGCACCCTATAATGGTTGAATAGCTGCCCAGAGTTGCACATTATGCTTGCACTGGCCAATTATATCACATCTGGGGCCTGCCAGCAAATGTAGAACTGTGACAATTTGAATCCCTACTGTCAGAAAGAGGAGATATTGATGCAGATTTGCCTCTTGCTGCTTGTAGCTCCGACTGATATATTTTAAACTTTTTTTTTAGTTCTTTTGGGTGGTGGGGGAAGGAATAAAGAGTATTTTCCATACTTCTCCCATTCCAAGATTAATGTTCTGTTTCACTTAAGCCACCTTTAGCAGAAGATATGTTGCAGTTTTTAAAATTGTAGTATGTTGTGAACAAGCCTCTTTGTTATAAATTGAGGCCCTAGTGTTTCAAATGTCTGTGGCTGCAGAAATTGACATGACTTTTGGGCACAACTATTTTGTGTACCATCTTTTTGCACTTGTATTTTCAAAAATCCATTTCTCAAATGCAGTGTTTGTTCTGTGTACGAGTGGCACAATAAAATATTTAGATTTCAAAATGTTCATATCAAGAGCCTCATCTGTTCGTCGGGGTGAGCCAATTCCTCCGGGAGGGGAGAGAGGAAAATGTCAATAACAGTACGACATTAACCCATTAGTAGAAAGACCTCCCACTCACTATCTCTGCTACAAACTCCATCATAATAGGTGTCATCACTGAAGTGCACTCATTCTCTCACTAAAGAGTTGTCGATCTCCTCTGATGCTACTGCTAGGAATGAATGGTTGACTTCTGATGCCAAATAGCAGAAACCCTCGTCAATGTGGAAAAGCATCAGCTATTGCATAAAGAAGTGTTTGGAATGCATTTGACTTTAAATATGATTAGGATCATAATCTGTCTGTTCACGAGATTGGCTGGATTTTAAAAGTTCAATGCCTATCTATGCTAGATCTGCAACTAAACAGTTAATGGTTCATGTCTTGTCTGAGTTTAAGTTTTTTAAGCCACCTGAATAAAAACAAGTTAAACCAATTACTTGGAGGGATGGCTGTACTTAATTTTAGAACTGTCGTCATCCTCCGGTCTGTTAGTTAGCTCACCTGTGAGGAATGATGAAATGTCAGTTAGACAAATCAATCTTTTGTGCAGCATCCGACATTGAAAGTGAGTGACCATACTCCAGTATATGTGGATGCATCATACAGTGGTACAAAATCCTCAATGTGCACTTACAAAATGGATATAGTTGTACAACATTGCATTTTACAAATGGCACCATGCCAGACCCCCCTATACTAATATTAAAATATTAGCAGGACATGTGGAGAAAACTAGTGCATTAGAAAGTGGCATGCTGACTGGTCTAGGGAAGAATAACACTATTCTGTATTTGACCTGGAACTGCTTCATGCAGCCAAAAAATGGAAAAAAATGCTCCAGCACTTGAATTCTTCACCTCGATCAACCCAATAAAAAGCCCTGAAATAACACCATGGAATAGGGGCATGCAAATATTTGACCTGTCCTGTACCTTCAGTGCCAGTAGCACTGAGGAGAATTTTGGATAAACCAGTTAAGTGCTCATATGCTAATGCCAACAATCTAATTTCTGGACCATATAAATGTACAAACTTGCCATCCTTCACAGCCAAGTCTTTCTTCCAAAATACCCACTGTAAACCACACTTAAACATTTTATTAGTGTGAGGTCATCCACTTTGGACCTAAAAGATAGATCATTGTATTTTCTAAATGGTGAGAGGCTAGGAACTATGGAAGAGTAGAAATGTTGGGGTCAATGTACAGAAATCATTAAAAGCTAGTGAACAGGGGCAAAATAATTTTCAAAGGCTAATGGAATGTTGGCCTTCATCTCAAGGGAACTGGAAGGGGTGGAAGTTATGCTACATTTGTATAAAGCTCTGGTTAAACCACATCTGGAGTACTGCATTCAGTCCAGGCTCTGCATCTCAGCAAGCATTGGAGAGGGTGCAGTGCCGATTCACCAGAATGATACCAGGGCTAAAAGGGTTTAATTGAGGACATGTTGCATAGACTAGGCTTGTATTTCCTGGAGTATAGGATTAAGGGGTAATCAAATTGAGATGGTTAAGAATATTAAGTTAGATAGAGAAATGATTTACTCTGGTGAGAGTCCAGAAAAAGGGGGCATAATAAAAGTAGAGCTATGCTGTGCAGGGGTGAGGACAGGAAGCACCACTTCACACACCAGGTAATGGCAATCTGGAACTCTTTCCCAAAAAAGCTGTTGAGGATGGACCAATTGAAAATATCAAAACTGAGATTGATGGGATTGTTTTTGAATGGCAGTAGTCTCCAGGGGCTGAATGGCCTACTCATTACGATGATACCCTTGCCTAACTCAAATCTATCAATCTCTCAAATTTCAATTGGCCCAGTATCCAGCCTTTTTTGAGGGGGTGGGGGGGGGGGGTGGAAACTTATCAAAAATTGCATTTTGATTTTCACTCTTAAAATAGCCGTACTCTAATTTTAATGATCAGATAATCATGTTGATTGAGGGATAAATATGGGCCAGGATAACGGCCCTGCTCTTCAAAATAGTTCCATGGGAACTTTTACATCCACCTGGGAGAGCAGACAGGGCCTCGGCTTAACACTCTCAGTACTGCATTGGACGGTCAGCCCGGACTTTGTGCCCAAATCCCTGAAGTGGGACTTAAACATACAACTCTCAAGCAAGGGTGCTACCAACTGAGGCATAGCTGACACTACTGGAACAGCCACATAAATGCTGCGTCCAATACAGCAGGTCAGAGGCTAGGTATTATGTGGCAAGTGGCTCACCTGAATCCCCAAAGCCTCTCCATCACTTATAAGGCACAAGTCAGCAGTGTGATGGAATACTCTCCAATTGCTGCAACAACATTCAAGAAGCTTGGCACCATCCAGAACAATTCTGTCCACTTGATTGGAAACCCATCCACCAACTTCAGTATCCACTCTCTCCACCACCAGCATTGCTGCAGTGTGTACTATCCACAGGATGCACTGCAGCAAGTTGATTTCTTTGGCAGTTCCTTCTAAACCCATGACCTCTGCCACCTAGAAGGACAAGGGCAGCAGGCGCATGGGAACATCAACTCCAGGTTGTCCTCTAAGTCACACACCATTCCAGCTTGGACTTATATCACCGTTTCTTTATCGTTGCTGGGTCAAAATCCTGGACTATCCTACCTAACAGCATTATGGGAGTATCTTTAGGTAGTGGTTAAAGAAGGTGGCCTACTAGGAATCATTAGAATGTTTACAGCATGGAAGGGGCAATAAATGTCAGCTTTGTTAGT
This sequence comes from Pristiophorus japonicus, assembly GCF_044704955.1. Classification (NCBI taxonomy): domain Eukaryota; kingdom Metazoa; phylum Chordata; class Chondrichthyes; family Pristiophoridae; genus Pristiophorus; species Pristiophorus japonicus. The sequence goes on from NC_091987.1 coordinate 132,017,587, forward strand.
GATGTTTTTTAAATGGTGTTTTCATTTTTTGCTTTCCTCCAGAAGCTATGCTGTTGTTGTCGTGTTCCTTTAAGAAGGTAAATCGACTTAAGACTCCTTCAGTATTGTATCAGTAACCCCTGAAATCCGATGTACCCAATGAGGAGACGTGCTTAAGAACATAAGAAATAGGAGCAGGAGTAGGCCATACGGTCCCTCGAGCCTGCTCCGCCATTTAATAAAATCATGGCTGATCTGATCATGGACTCAGCTCCACTTCCCTGCCCGCTCCCCATAACCCTTTATTCCCATATCGCCCAAAAATCTGTCTAACTCCGCCTTAAATATATTAAATGACCCAACCTCCACAGCTCTCTGGGGCAGAGAATTCCATAGATTTACAACCCTCTGAGAGAAGAAATTCCTCCTCATCTCAGTTTTAAAAGGGCAACCCCTTATTCTGAGTCTATGCCCCCTAATTTTAGTTTCCCTATGAGTGGAAATATCCTCTCTGCAACGACCTTGTCGAGGCCCGTCATTATCTTATATGTTTCAATAAGATCATCACTCAATGTGTATAGGCTCAACTTATATTCATAAGTCAACCCCCTCTTCTCCAGAATCAACCTAGTGAACCTTCTCTGAACAGCGTCCAATGCAAGTATATCCTTCCTTAAATACAGAAACCAATACTCTACGCAGTACTCTAGGTGTGGCTCACCAATAACCCTTTACAGTTGCAGCAGGACTACTCTGCTTTTATACTCTATCCCCCTTGCAATAAAGGTCAACATTCCATTTGCCTTCCTGATTACTTGCTGCACCTGCATACTATCTTTTTGTGTTATATGCACAAGGACCCCCAGGTCCCTCTGTATTGCAGCACTTTGCAATTTTTCTCCATTTAACTTTTAATTTGCTTTTCTATTTTTTCTGCAAAGTGGATAACCTCACATTTTCCCACATTATGCTCCATCTGCCAAATTTTTGGCCACTCACTTAGCCTGTCTATATCGCTTGGCAAATTTTTTGTGTGTCCTCCTCGCAATTTGCTTTCCCACCCATCTTTGTCTCATCAGCAAACATGGCCTCATTACACTCGGCCCCTTCATCCAAGTCATTAATATAGATTGTAAATAGTTGAGGACCCAGCACCGATCCCTGTGGCACCCCACTAGTTACTGTTTGCCAGCCGGAAATGACCCATTTATCCCGATTCTCTGTTTTCTGTTAGCCAATCTTCTATCCATGCTAATATATTAGCCCCAACCATGAACTTTTATCTTGTGCAGTAACCTTTTATGTGGCACCTTATCGAATGCCTTCGAGAAATCCAAATACATTACATCCACTGGTTTCCCTTTATCCACCCTGCTTGTTACATCTTCAAAGAAAACCATGCTGACATTTTTGATTGAATCATGCTTTTCCAAATATCCTGCTACTGCTTCCTTAATAATGGACTCAAGCATTTTCGCAACGACAGATGTTCGGCTAACTGGTCTATAGTTTCCTGCTTTTTGTCTGCCTCCTTTCTTAAATAGGGGCGTTACACTTGCAGTTTTCCAATCCGCTGGGACTGCCCTAGAATCCAGGGAATTTTGGTATTGTACAACCAATGCATCCACTATCTCTGCAGCCACTTCTTTTAAGACCTTAGGATGTAAGTCAGCAGGTCCCGCGGACTTGTCTGCCTTTAGTCCTATTATTTTACCGAGTACTACTTCTTTAATGATAGTGATTGTATTAAATTCCTCCCTCCCTATAGCCCCTTGATTATCCACTATTGGGTTGTTTTTAGTGTCTTCTACCGTTAAGACCGATACAAAATATTTGTTCAACATCTCTGCCATTTCCCTGTTCCCCATTATTAATTCCCCAGTCTCATCCTCTAGGGCACCAACATTTACTTTAGCCACTCTTTTCCTTTTTATGCACCTGTAGAAACTCTTACTATCTGTTTTTATATTTTGTACTAGTTTACTTTCATAATCCAACTTCCCTCTCTTTATTATTTTTTTAGTCGTTCTTTGCTGGCTTTTAAAAGTTTCCCAATCCTCTGGTCTCCCACTGGTCTTGGCCACATTGTATGCCCTTGTTTTCAATTTGATACCATCTCTTATTTCCCTTAAAGGGAATATGGGTTGCAGATAGGTCTACAACATGGTAGCCTTGTTTCTGTCACCCATGCTCTCATCAGGTATCTGTTCATGGTGGGATTGAGGAATCACTCATAATCTCTGCCTGGCGCCAGGATGACGCTTGCAGTGATGTTCACAGCTACCAGTATGCAGATGCAATTGCAGAATCAATTGATCTGCACCTTTTAACTTAGGCTCATGAGAACTTGTTCACTGAAATAAAATTATTTCTGACACAGCAACATAATTTAGCCTTTGTAATGTATTTAACTGGAATGGGTAATGTCTCACCTTCGATCAATTTGTCCATCTGAATCATTTTGCTCCTGTAATGTAATTTGTGCCAGAACAAATAATACATTATTTGTTGATCTTATAAATGTAAGAAAAGACTAGTACAGTACCTTGTGTGGATACTAACTTGACTTCAATTGGGCTTTAGTTATGTATATACAGAATGCTGGAATTAAAAGGTGCAACATTTCTAAGTAGACTTCTGCCCTTTAGTTATTTATATAATAGTTATTTATATAACTGACAGATGGCTATCTATTGGCTTAGCAATGATTCACACTTGTGATTAAGTCACAGATTATTTAACAGCAAAACTTCAGTTTCCACCATGCTGCTAATGCAAAAAATTAATACATAGGATGATGCTAAGCGCCCAAAATTCAACAACTTACTGTCCAATTACCACCCAGAAATACAAGTTTCGTCAAAAATCCACATTTACCGTCCAGATACCGCCTGGCGGTAAATTCATCAGTCATTACTGCCGTGTGGTATTCGATACTGTCCACCCATACATAACCACCCAAATACTGCCCAAAATGGAAGGTTCATCATTAAGATCTGTTAACACTGGACCTTCACACTGTCCTGAAAAAGCAGGTCTTACTGGATCTTAAGTAGATTTTAAGTGGGCGGTATGGACACAGAGCTGACAGGTATAATTGTTTCACAGAAGTTTGGCATGTTTGATATTACACAGATCTTTATAGTTCTCCACAGTGTGATGTCTTTTTAAATGGATTGGTTTTCTAGTATTTTCTAGTGTTAGTCAATAATGCAGTTTAAAAAGCAATATAACCACTGAGTCTGGAAATTGTGTGCGTGTTCACTAGAGTGATCTTATTTTATAAATGGTCTAATAAAGCCTTCTTTACTCATTTATTAATGAACTATAATAACAATTTTATTAATCTCTCCCCACCACAGCGATCTCTCTTTCCCCCCCTACAGTGATATTTCTCCCCCTTCTCCCAGCAATCTCTTTCTCCCCCTTCCTCTCCCCCCGCACCCCCCCCACAGCGATCTCTCTTCTCCCCCTCCCCCACAGCGATCTCTCTTCTCCCCCTCCCCCACAGCGATCTCTCTTCTCCCCCTCCCCCACAGCGATCTCTCTTCTCCCCCTCCCCCACAGCGATCTCTCTTCTCCCCCTCCCTCACAGCGATCTCTCTTCCACCCCCTCCCCCAGCGATCTCTCTTCTCCACCCATAGCGATATTTCTCCCCCTTCCTCTCCCCCCGCACCCCCCCACAGAGATCTCTTCTCCCCACCCCCCCATAGAGATCTCTCTCCCCGCCCCCCACAATGATCTCTTTCTCTCCCCCACCCTCCCCCTCCCCCACAGCGATCTCTCTTCTCCCCCTCCCCCACAGCGATCTCTCTTCCTCCCCCCATACCCCCCCACCAACAGCGATCTCTCTTCTCCCCCCGCCCCCCCTCCCCACAGCGATCTCTCGCTCCCCCCTCTCCCCCTCCCAACGATCTCTCTCCCCCACCACAATGATCTCTCTCTCTCCTACGGCCCCCCCCCCCACCCCCCCAGCGATCTCAGGTCGACAGTCTCTGGCCTCTCGTCATGCTTCTCGGGGGGCAGAGCTTGACAGCCGCGTGCATGTGCACAACTCGTGAGCCAATGATTTCCGACTTGGAAGGCCTCCACCGCCCGCTGCACTCCACTCCCGCCAAGAAAAGTGGGATGAATCTCCGCCCACTCGGCTCCAGCGGTACCGGGCGGTAAAAAAGCAAGCACCACCCGGGTACCACTGAAAAACGGGCGGAATTTAGCTTTTATCAATTTCGGCCCCATAATTTTCAGAAACTACATAGCTTCTATCCTATTTCTGCATGTACTTTATCAAATACAAACCATGAACAATATCACGAATGGCATTCTCTAAAGCCTGCAAGATTAAATTATAACTATTAAAAGAATGTATTAAAATATCTGCTGAGTTTTTAAAACATAGAATCGGTTCTGTACATCTCACAAAAATAGAGTTTACATCTACTGTAACAGGCTCTTGATTAACATGCATGAGTTTCATGTTTGAATTACATAATCTCATACCATCTGTCAACGTCCTGGTCCATTCAACATGTTTTATAAAAAGCTGCGCACTGCAGTTAATTTTGACCAGATACAGTATGGACTGACAATTCTGTGACTCATTCAATCCTTTCCATTAAGTTTTGCATGTCAATTTAGTTCATAAGTTAACCTAAATTAGTAAATATATTTCCATAAGATGTACTATTTATGTGTTTAATGTTGCAGTAATGTTTCAACACATTGTTGTCAAAAAGTTTAATATTTAACACTTCCCCTCCTGAAATGTGCTGGTTTGTGAATATTATTTGTTGATATGATTGGAATTTTGGTGACAAACTGAAAAAATAAATTTGGTATTGGGGTACAGAGTATTTGGAACACACAGAAACTTGGGTTTTAATATATGATCAATTGTTAAATTTCCTCCTCTAGTTCAACTTCCAGAAGAAACATATCAATGTTAAATCCAGTAACTGATTGGTGCCAGATCAGTCACATCAGGGCAATTGGTTGACAAGCAGGACAGGGGCGGACCAGGATAATGACTAAGGCAAAAGTTGGCTGAAGTGAGGTGATGAAAAATACAGGACATGAGGGAAAAATAGGGACTGTTAGGAGAAATCAGAGAATGTGAGAAAAACACGGGGAATGCGAGGGTAAAGCGATTTGGAACAGTGAAAGGAATTATGTTTTAATTAAACTGACTGAAATCCTTGTATTTTACAAAAGAAAAGGATTGAAATATTTTATTCAGCATTTGCTAATACCTGTACTCAACTAAGGTAAATATAATAACATTTGCAAAAAGTAATTAAGATGTCCCTCTTCTCTGAGGGTTGTGAATCTGTAGAATTCTCTACCCCAGAGAGCAGTGGAGGCTGGATTATTGAATATATTTAAGATGGAGATAGATGGATTTTTGAACGATAAGGGAGTCAAGGGTTATGGGGAGCAGGGAAGTGGAGTTGAGGCCAAGATCAGATCAGCCATGATCTTACTGAATGGCGGAGCAGGTTGGAGGGGCTAAGTGGCCTACTCCTGCTCCTATTATGTTCTCATGCATGTCAAACCTCCAGGAATACATCCAACTGGAACTGTGTCTCTGTAAAGCCACAAAGTCTAATTGTTAAGTAAATAAAGCTCAGAGCAAACAATGTTTAATTGTTGTGTGGTTAGGGAATTTTATAGATGCGCTCATCAGCTGCATCACAAAATCACACAACATCTTAAGATTGATTTGCATCTGGAATGAAGTGTGATCTAGAATGTGATGTTTGTACTTGCTGGATGTACCATTTCAATGTATTACCAGCATATCTCCCATAGCACTGCTGACCTTGAATCAGGTTATGCCTTTGCAAGGGACTATGGATGAAGGAGTGGCAAGAGTTTGTAGAGGGATGTGATCGGGGCCCAGGAGAGGTGAGGGCCCAGGAGCAGCACAGACCAGCCCACACTGCGATACGTGTGCGCGCTAGGTCCGTGCAGCAGAGCTGGTCTCCAGTCGTCTTGGGTAATACTTGCCACTGGACCAAGACCTAGCTCTGTCAAGCCCGTGTGGTGACTGGTGTGCAACGGCCACCATACATTAAAAAAGTCCACGCATAGGCATCTTCCACCCTTCAAGATGTAGTTCTGGACCTAGAGTATTAGGTCCTTCATTGAAACACCTGTGAGCTCATCCCTTTCTGGCGTGGGAGCAAGTCATCCTCGCTTCGAGGGACTGCCTATGATGATGAGGATGTAGGGAAGGGGAGCACATTTCCACTTAAAATTGGAAAGAGATACCCAAGACCTCTGACCATGGGCTGTGCCAAGTATTTTTTGATTGATTCCTGGAAAATAAATAATGTATTTCCTCTACACACTCCAGTTGGATAAATAGCACAACTGCATAAAGCTTTCTAGATAACAAAATCACTCTTTTTCAAATTTTCATTATAAGCAAAATAAAGCATACGTGCTATAATCACCTTTCTGTGTCTCTGAGCCAACCTCTCACTGAAGTAAAGAAATACTGATAAAGTTTTACAGGAAAACTATCTGAAAAAAATTCTAAAATTTACCTTCCAGCTTGTGTTCAATTCATTTGGAAAAACAAACCTCATAATCACCATTATAACCTGAGGGACCACACACTGAGTTTGGCACAAAGAAAAAGTGAACAAGGTTTGTTTTTGACTTCTCTATAAACAGAACTCAGCAGAGGAGGACAAAGGGTTTGATTAGGGCAGGGAAAAACGAGTACGAGAAGAAGCTTGCAGGGAACATTAAGGCGGATTGCAAAAGTTTCTATAGATATGTAAAGAGAAAAAGGTTAGTAAAGACAAACGTAGGGCCCCTGCAGTCAGAATCAGGGGAAGTCATAACGGGGAACAAAGAAATGGCAGACCAATTGAACAAGTACTTTGGTTCGGTATTCACTAAGGAGGACACAAACAACCTTCCGGATATAAAAGGGGTCAGAGGGTCTAGTAAGGAGGAGGAACTGAGGGAAATCCTTATTAGTCGGGAAATTGTGTTGGGGAAATTGATGGGATTGAAGGCCGATAAATCCCCAAGGCCTGATGAACTGCATCCCAGAGTACTTAAGGAGGTGGCCTTGGAAATAGCGGATGCATTGACAGTCATTTTCCAACATTCCATTGACTCTGGATCAGTTCCTATGGAGTGGAGGGTAGCCAATGTAACCCCACTTTTTAAAAAAGGAGGGAGAGAGAAAACAGGGAATTATAGACCGGTCAGCCTGACCTCCGTAGTGGGTAAAATAATGGAATCAATTATTAAGGATGTCATAGCAGCGCATTTGGAAAAAGGTGACATGATAGGTCCAAGTCAGCATGGATTTGTGAAAGGGAAATCATGCTTGACAAATCTTCTGGAATTTTTTGAGGATGTTTCCAGTCAAGTGGACAAGGGAGAACCAGTTGATGTGGTATATTTGGACTTTCAGAAGGCTTTTGACAAGGTCCCACACAAGAGATTAATGTGCAAAGTTAAAGCACATGGGATTGGGGGTAGTGTGCTGACGTGGATTGAGAACTGGTTGTCAGACAGGAAGCAAAGAGTAGGAGTAAATGGGCACTTTTCAGAATGGCAGGTAGTGACTAGTGGGGTACCGCAAGGTTCTGTGCTGGGGCCCCAGCTGTTTACATTGTACAATAATGATTTAAACGAGGGGATTAAATGTAGTATCTCCAAATTTGCGGATGACACTAAGTTGGGTGGCAGTGTGAGCTGCGAGGAGGATGCTATGAGGCTGCAGAGTGACTTGGATAGGTTAGGTGAGTGGGCAAATGCATGGCAGATGAAGTATAATGTGGATAAATGTGAGATTATCCACTTTGGTGGTAAAAACAGAGAGACAGACTATTATCTGAATGGTGACAGATTAGGACGAGACCTGGGTGTCATGGTACATCAGTCATTGAAGGTTGGCATGCAGGTACAGCAGGCGGTTAAGAAAGCAAATGGCATGTTGGCCTTCATAGCGAGGGGATTTGAGTACAGGGGCAGGGAGGTGTTGCTACAGTTGTACAGGGCCTTGGTGAGGCCACACCTGGAGTATTGTGTACAGTTTTGGTCTCCTAACTTGAGGAAGGATATTCTTGCTATTGAGGGAGTGCAGCGAAGATTCACCAGACTGATTCCTGGGATGGTGGGACTGACCTATCAAGAAAGACTGGATCAACTGGGCTTGTATTCACTGGAGTTCAGAAGAATGAGAGGGGACCTCATAGAAACGTTTAAAATTCTGACGGGTTTAGACAGGTTAGATGCAGGAAGAATGTTCCCAATGTTGGGGAAGTCCAGAACCAGGGGTCACAGTCTAAGGATAAGGGGTAAGCCATTTAGGACCGAGATGAGGAGAAACTTCTTCACCCAGAGAGTGGTGAACCTGTGGAATTCTCTACCACAGAAAGTAGTTGAGGCCAATTCACTAAATATATTCAAAAGGGAGTTAGATGAAGTCCTTGCTACTAGGGGGATCAAGGGGTATGGCGAGAAAGCAGGAATGGGGTACTGAAGTTGCATGTTCAGCCATGAACTCATTGAATGGCGGTGCAGGCTAGAAGGGCCGAATGGCCTACTCCTGCACTTATTTTCTATGTTTCTATGTCACCTTCTGTCTGTCTATTTGTTCTCTTCAACTGCCTCTCTGAAGTAACAAAATAAATAGTGTTTCCTCAAACTTTACCACAAAAAAACTCTTAAAATTCATGCTTGAGTTTATTGTGAAATAATTTGCTGGGAACTTCTCTGTACACTGTGACTGCCTGGAAATTGTAGGCACGGATACCATTAATTGCCTTCAGCTGGCAGCTTGATAGCTCTGGAAAGAATATCAACTCCAACCTTTAGGCTTTCAAGTGAGGCTCAGACCTCTGAGCAAAAATGATAATAAAGGACACAAAACAATTTCAGATGTAAGGTTAATAATGTGATGAAATATGTAACTTTTAATGTCTTATGTTAGAAACCTTCATTTAAGTGCAAAAGACAAAGCTGAAGCATTTGCAGCAATCTTCACCCAGAAGTGCGGATTGGATGATCCATCTCGGCCTCCTCCTGAGGTCCCCACCATCACAGAAGCCAGTCTTCAGCCAATTTGAATCACTCCACATGATATCAAGAAACGGCTGAGAGCAGTGGACACAGCAAAGGCTATTGCCCCAAAAACATCCTGACTGTAGTGCTGACGAGTTGTGCTCCAGAACTAGTCGCGCCTCTAGCCACCTAAAACACTGGCATCTGCCCGACAGAGTGGAAAATTGCCCAGATATGTTCTGTCCACAAAAAGTATGACAAATCCAATCCAGTCACTTACCACCCCATCAGTCCACTCTGAATCATCAGCAAAATGATGGAAGGTTCATCGACAGTGCTACCAAGCAGCACTTACTCACCAATAGTGTCAAAGGCCTTTGTAAGGTCAAAGAAGGCCATGTACAAGGGTTGGTGCTGTTCCCTGCGTTTCTCTTGCAGTTGTTGCGCTGTAAAGATCATGTCTGTTGTACCCCGTATTGGACAGAATCCGTACTGTGACTCCGGGAGGAGCTCCTCAGTCACAGGGAGAAGACAGTTGAAGAGGATTCTAGCGATGACCTTCCCAGTGGCTGATAACAGGGAGATTCCTCTGTAGTTGCCGCAGTCAGACTTGTCCCTTTTTTAAAGATGGTCATGATGACTGCATCTCTGAGGTCTCCCAGCATGCTCTCCTCCTTCCAGATGAGAGAGATGAGACACCTCAAATCGCTAGAGAAATACCACCAATGATGTCGCCGCAAGATTCTGCAAATCCCCTGGGAAGGCAGACGCACCAACGTTAGTGTTCTCGATCAGGCCAACGTCCCCAGCATCGAAGCACTGACCACAGTCGACCAGCTCCGTTGGGCAGGCCACATTGTTCGTATACCTGACATAAGACTCCCAAAGCAAGCGCTCTACTTGGAACTCCTACACGGCAAGTGAGCCCCAGGTGGGCAGAGGAAACGTTTCAAGGACATCCTCAAAGCCTCCTTGATAAAAATGCAACATCCTCACCGGCACCTGGGAGTCCCTAGCCAAAGACCGCCCTAAGTGGAGGAAGAGCATCTGGAGGGCGCTGAGCATCTCGAATCTCGTCGCCGAGAGCAAGCAGAAAGCAAGCGCAGGCAGTGGAAGGAACGTGCTGCAAACCAGACTCCCCACCCACCCTTTCCTTCAACCACTGTCTGTCCCACCTGTGAGAGACTGTAATTCCCATATTGGACTGTTCAGTCACCTAAGAGCTCACTTTTAGAGTGGAAGCAAGTATTCTTCAATTTCAAGGGACTGCCTAAGATGATGATGATAATGATGATGATGATGATGACTCACCAATAACCTGCTCACCAATGCTCAGTTTGGGATCCACCAGGACCACTCAGCTCTAGACCTTGTTACAGCCTTAGTCCAAACATGGGCAAAAGAGCTGAATTCCAGATGTGATGTGCAAGTGACTGCCCTTGACATCAAGACAGCATTTGACCAAATGTGCCATCAAAGAGCCCTAGTAAAATTGAAATCAATGGGAATTATGGGGACAACACTCCACTGGCTGGAGTGATACCTAGCACAAAGGAATATGGTTATGGTTGTTGAAACACAATCATCTCAGCCCCAGGACATCGCTACAGGCATTCTTCAGGGCAGTGTCCTAGGCCCAACCATCTTCAGCTGCTTCATCAATGACCTTCCCTCCATCATAAGGTAGCGATGTTGGCTGATGATTGCAGAGTGTTCAGTTCTATTCACAACTCCTCAGTTAATGAAATTGTCCGTGCCCACATGCAGCAAGACCGGGACATCATTCAGGCTTGGGCTGATAAGTAGCAAGTAACATTCATGTCAGGTAATGACCATCTCCAACAATAGAAAGTCTAACCATCTCCCCTTGACATTCAATGGCATTACCATCATCAAATACTCCACCATCAACATCCTAGGGATCACCATGGACCAGCCACACAAGAGCGGGTAAGAAGGTGGGTATTCTGCGGCGAGTGTCTCACCTCTTAACTCCCTAAAGCCTTTCCAACATCTACAAGGCACAAGTCAAGAGTGTGATGGAATACCTGTACTCTCCACTTGCCTTGATGAGTGCAGCTCCAACAACACTCACAAAGCTCAATACCATCCAGGACAAAGCAGCTCTCTTGATTGGTACCACCTTAAACATTTACTCCCTCCACCACAGTGTGTACCATCTACAAGATGCACTGCAGCAACTTGCCAAGGCTTCTTCAACAGCACCTCCCAAACCCGCAACCTCTACAACCTGGAAAGACAAGGGTACCATCATAGGCAGTCCCTCGTATTCGAGGAAGACTTGCTTCCACTCTAAAAATGACTCCTTAGGTGGCTGAACAATCCAATACGAGGATCACAGTTCCTGTCACAAGTGGGACAGATAGTTGTTGAGGGAAAGGGTGGGTGGGACAGGTTTGCCGCATGCTCTTTCCGCTGCCTGCACTTGATTTCTGCATGCTCTCGGCGATGAGACTCGAGGTGCTCAACGCCCTCCCGGATGCACTTCCTCCACTTAGGGTGGTCTTTGGCCAGGGACTCCCAGGTGTCAGTGAGGATGTTGCTCTTTATCAGAGAGGCTTTGCGGGTGTCCTTGTAATGTTTCCTCTGCCCACCTTTGGCTCATTTGCCATGAAGGAGTTCCAAGTAGAGCGCTTGCTTTAGGAGTCTCGTGTCTGGCATGTGAACAATGTGGCCTGCCCAGAGGAGCTGATCAAGTGTGGTCAGTGCTTCAATGCTGGGGATGTTGGCCTGGTCGAGGATGCTAACGTTGGTGCGTCTGTCCTCCCAGGGGATTTGTAGGATCTTGCGGAGACATCGTTGATGGTATTTCTCCAGCGACTTGAGGTGTCTACTGTATCTGGTCCATGTCTCTGAGCCATACAGGAGGGCGGGTATTACTACAGCCCTGCAGACCATGAGCTTGGTGGCAGGTTTGAGGGCCTGGTCTTCAAACAATCTTTTCCTCAGGCAGCCGAAGGCTGCACTGGCGCACTGGAGGCGGCGTTGAATCTCGTCGTCAATGTCTGCTCTTGTTGATAAGAGGCTCCCGAGGTATGGGAAATGGTTCACGTTGTCCAGGGCTGTGGATCTTGATGACTGGGGGGCAGTGCTGAGCGGCGTGGAGGACCTCTGTCTTACAGATGTTTAGCGTAAGGCCCATGCTTTCGTACGCCTCAGTGAACACGTTGACTATGACTTGGAGTTCAGCCTCTGTATGTGTGCAGACGCAGGTGTCGTCCGCATACTGTAGCTCGACCAGAGAGGTTGGGGTGGTCTTGGACCTGGCCTGGAGATGACGAAGGTTGAACATGTTCCCACTGGTTCTGTAATTTAGTTCCACTCCAGTGGGGAGCTTGTTGACTGTGAGGTGGAGCATGGCAGCGAGGAAGATTGAGAAGAGGGTGTGCATGGGGACACCACCATCTCCAAGTTACCCTCCAAGTCATACACCATCCTGACTTGGAAATATATTGCCGTTCCTTCAACGTCGCTAGGTCAAAATCTAAGGGTCACCACTACCGTCCCAAGGACAATTAGTGATGGGCAATAAATGCAGCTAAGCGACATGCAATAACTTTATGAATAGACAGCAACTCAAATCACTTTTAAACAGTGTTGCTGCATTTAAATAATTACATATATTATTGAATTAATTTCGTCACAAATGTGCACAAGAAATGCTTTAATGACTGCTTAAGGACAAACACCAAACAACATTTTCAATAGTTGAAATCATAAGCGCTTACCAGGGTTATCCTTTCATAAAGGTTGGCATATTAGATGAAGCATGCTATACAGCAACACTTGGTCCTCATTTACTTATTTTTTCAGTAGAACAAAGCTTAGTGACTTATAGATGTGTTCAGTGAGTCTTGGACATGAACCATTTATAGCAAGATGGTGAACAGGCATGATACAGGAATGGGAGGCTTTCAGTATTAAAGATCATCTTGTGTGGCTGGATCAGATGAAATCCTGGACCATACAGAGGCCCTTGGCAGCAGTCACACGTAGTGGCACTAACGCACAAAATAAAAAAATAAAACATTAGAATAAAATGAAATGCAAATGTAATTTGGTCAAAGATGTAAGTTTTGCATTCACTTGTGTATGGCACTGTCATGAAAAATGATGGGCAATTATTCTGCAGTTTTCTCTCTTCCTCTCAATAAATAACATTTTTCAAACACACTTTTTTTATGGAGGCAGCCTTCCTTTATTCACTAGAGTTAAGTACATAATTCTGCAGCCGTGCTGGACATATTACAGTGCATGCCATGTTTTATGTTAAGTGCATTCTTTCCATCAATCTTTTTGTCTTTATTCCTTTCTGCATTTTTGAAAGTCAGCTCGTTGGTAGAGAAACAAAGATGAACCGCATACTGGACTATTTAAATAGAAATTTGACTGCTTTTCTCCACAACTACACACTTCAATTTTCCACCTTTTATAAACTATTGTACAAATACAATTTTAATCAGTTCCAGTAACTGATCCCAAGGATAAAGCCCATGGAATAAAAGGGACAGTGGGAGCATGGATACAAAATTGGCTAAGTGACAGGAAACAGAGAGTAGTGGTGAACGGTTGCCTATCGGACTGGAGGAAGTTATACAGTGGTGTTCCCCAGGAGTCGGTTCTAGGATCACTGCTTTTCTTGATATATATTAATGGCTTGGACTTGGGAGTACAGGGCACACATGTGAAATTTGCAGATGATACAAAACTTGGAAGTATAGTGAACAGTGAGGATGATGGTGATAGACTCCAAGAGGACATAGGGTGAACACGTGGTAGATGAAATTTAACACAGAAGAGTGCGAAGTGATACAAGTGCGAAGTATACAAGTGATGCGAAGAACTAGGAAAGGCAATATAAACTTAAGGGTACAATCCTAACAGGGGTGCGTGAACAGAGAGACCTGGGGGTTTATGTGCACAAATCGTTGAAGGTTGAAAAAGCATACGACATCTTGGGCTTCATAAAATACAACAACTTGTATTTAAATAGCGCATTTAACGTAGTAAAACGTCCCAAGGCACTTCACAGAAGTATTATATGACAAAGACTCTGACACTGAGCCACATAAGCAGAAATCAGGGCAGATGACAAAAAGCTTGGTCAAAGAGGTAGGTTTTAAGGAGGGTCTTAAAGGAGGAAAGAGACAGAGAGGCGGAGAGGTTTAGGCAGGGAATTCCAGAGCTTAGGGTTTAGTCAACAGGAGGTATGGCCATCAATGGTTAAGCAATTGTAATCAGGGATGCTCAAGAAGGCATAATTAGAAGAGCGCTGATATCTCGGGGAGGGAGGGTTGTGGGGCTGGAAGAGATTACAAAGATAGGGAGGAGCGAGGCCATGGCGGGATTTTAAAGCAAGGATGAGAATTTTAAAATTGAGGTATTGCTTAAATGGGAGCCAATGTAAGTCAGCGAGCACAGGGGTGATAGGTGAATGGGATTTGGTGCAAGTTAGAACATGGGCAGCCGAGTTTTGGATGACAAGTTTACGTAGGGTAGAATGTGGGAGGCCTGCCAGGAGTGCGTTAGAATAGTGAAGTCGAGAGGTAAGAAAGACATGGATGAAGGTTTCAGCAGCGGATGAGCTGAGGCAAGGGCGGAGACAGGCGATGTTATGGAAGTGGAAATAGGCGGTCTTAGTTATGCCGCGGATATATGGTCGGAAGCTCATTTCAGGGTCAAATATGACACCAAGGTTGCGAATAGTGTGGTTCAGCCTCAGACAGATGTTAGGGAGAGGGATGGAGTCAGTGGCTAGGGAACAGAGTTTGTGGCGGGGAACAAAAACAATGGCTCCGGTGTCCCCAATATTTAATTGGAGAAAATATTTGCTCATCCAGAACTGGATGTCAGACAAGTAGTCTGACAATTTCGAGACCGTGGAGGGATCAAGATAAGTGTGGTGAGGTAGAGCCGAGTGTCGTCAGCGTACATGTGGAAACTGACACTGTGTTTTTGGATGACGTCACCAAGGGGCGGCATGGGGATGAGAAATAGGAGGGAGCCAAAGATAGATCCTTGGGGGACACTAGAGGTAACAATGCGGGAGCGGGGAGAGAAGCTATTGCAGATGATTTTCTGGTTACGATTAGATAAATAAGAATGGAACCAGGCAAGTGCAGTCCCACCCAGCTGGATGACGGTGGAGTGGTGTTGGAGAAGGACGGAGTGGTCAACCATGTCAAAGGTTGCAGACAGGTCGAGAAGGACGAGGAGAGATAGTTTACAAATAGAGGCTTAGAGTACAAAAGCAAGGAAGTTATGATGGACCTTTGAAAAACACTAGTTTGACCTCAACTGGAGTATTGTGTCCAATTCTGGGCATCACACTTTAAGAAGGATGTGAAGGCCTTAGAGAAGGTGTAGAAAAGATTTACAAGAATGGTTCTTGGGATGAGGGACTTCAGTTACGTGGATAGATTGGAGACACTGGGGTTGTTCTCCTTAGAGCAAAGAAGGTTGAGAGGAGATTTGATTGAGGTGTTCAAAATCATGAGTTGTAGATAAAAACTGTTCCCATTGGCGGAGAAGTCAAGAACCAGAGATTTAAGGTGATTGGCAGAAGAACCAAAAGTGACATGAGAAAAAATCTTTTTACGCAGTGAATGGTTATGGAATGCATTGCCTGAAAGGGTAGTAGAGGCAGATTTAATCATGGCTTTCAAAAGGGAATTGGATAAGTACCTAAAGAATAAAAATTTGCAGGGCTACGGGGGAATGGCAGGGCAGTGGGACGAGCTGAAGTGCTCTTGTAGAGAGCTGGCATGGGCTCGATGGACCGAATGGCCTACTTCTGTGCTGTAACCATTCTATGATTCTATTACAAAAGAGACTCATATAATATTCAGTTCAGTGAGAACAAAATATTATCGCATGCTGCTATTCGTTTTGGTGCTACTTATTATTTTTTGATGAACTTGTTGTTCATCAAGGCAAGGGATGTCTGCATTACAGACTGGAAATGTTCCCATGTTTTATATACAGATTCAGCATCAGCATCAAGCACCCAGGTCAGGAACAGCACAGATAACAGAATAACTTCCACTACACTGTCTCAACAATGGGGGAAAGCTCCATACTTGTGGGACAGATCTACGTATTGTCAACTGTAAAAGATTTACAAACAAGTAGGAATGCTGAAATCTAGGAATGAGCAAAAGCTGACCAATATCTTCAAAAGGCTGAGGCTTCTCCAAAACAGGGACAACTCAAACCTGGGGAAACCTAATGTTATATCACCTGCACAGGGGAAGATATGGTGGGATGGGGCTCAGGTGATACGCCGCCTGGCTAGGAGCAAAGCAAACCATTCTTCCGACATTGCTGCTTTTGCTAAGTGGAAGTCATATCAGCAGGGATGGCCAGTGGTGAATCCCATGGACTACAGTCTCAGGTCACGGCTGGCGCTGCATTGAGGAATCAACCACACAAGCAATTGAGTGCCAGTCAGGCAACACAGACAGACCCTGCTGCACAATACATGGAACTATGGTTGGAGTAAAGGTTCAAGGGTGCCAGGCACACGAGTGGCATGTCACTCGGGCAGGTTTCTACTGTGGACTTCTGAGTTATATTAAGAGTGTTCAAATCTTATACATACAAAACTGTTTAAATACAACCTTAGGGTGATCGGAAACCATAGAGGAGGGATCACAGTCTTTCCAGGCAAGCCAGAGGCTTTGCACGCAAGGGACCTTCCTAAAGGGCAGCAGATATGTCATGTTTTAAGAACTTTCACAATTTGCCAACAAGGGATTTTTGGTTTAAAGTATAATATGCTATCGATATAAAGTCGCTTTCAAGATCCTTATTTCCCAAAGGTTGAACATAGTTTTTGTCATTCGGCAGGAGAAAGACTGAAGCTGCTGGAACAAAGGGTGACTGGGAATGATGATGAGCTTTCCCAAAAGGAAATGGGTTTACCATTAAAATCCCCTTTCTCTTTTCCGCCTCCAGATCATGGAAGCCCTCTCCTTCCCTGATTCAGTGCTCCCAACTTGTACTCTGCTTTGCTCAGGGATCCAACTCTGCTGCACACCCTGGTTCGGGATTTCTGATCAGAAATGCTCACCTATCCCTCCTCAGCTTCAGTTATTGATAAGTATATTATAATTTAATAGATAGGCCGCTATTGTTTGACATCAGGTCACCATCTTTGTTTCCTTCAATGTGCAGTCGAGTTTGAGCCATGTCAGGAGAAGCATTAGGCATACCTGTTAGCTTAAATCCTTGTTAAATATAGTGAAACACTGACCATGGAAAACTTGTAAAGTAAGCATTAATCACATTTTAAGAAAGGACTGACTTCTCAAAAAACTTGTAAAGTAAGCATTAATCACATTTTAAGAAAGGACTGACTTCTCAAAAAGTGAGATTGTGTTTCAATGCTTTTTGTGTGCATTTTTAATATACCAATTATTCATGGTTTTAACCTAACCACAATAGATGGCGGGGGTTGGGGGGGTGGGCTGAGGGGAAGGGGGTGGAGGACAAGACGTGATTCTGTGGGTAGGACTGCCTATGTAATTTTGAGAAAGACTAGAACCAGGTCGGAATTGGGTGGCTACTCCCCTTCCCAGATTTGAAAGATCCTCAGGGAAAGCCATTCAAAGAAACTTAACTGATCGGGTTGTCTGGTTATCTCTTTCATGAACTGGGTGAAAACTGCTGGATTATTTGGTTTGACTTCAATAACTTGCTGCTGTAAATTACTACAGATATCAGTGAATAAACCTATTTGGTAGTTTAGTCGGTATGAAAACGTCTGGTGTGACTGATAGTAATCATTTTCTGAAATGATATGGACATGGAGTACCAATCCTGCATGTTATCATGGGCAACTTTAATCTACATATTGATTGAGCGAACCAAACTGGTAGCAATGCAGTGGAAGAGGATTTCCTGGAGTGTATTAGGGATGGTTTTCTAGACCAATATGTCGCGGAACCAACTAGAGGGCTGGCCATCCTAGATTGGGTGATGTGTAATGAGAAAGGACTAATTAGCAATCTTGTTGTGCGAGGCCCCTTGGGAAAGAGTGACCCTAATATGGTAGAATTCTTTATTAAGATGGAGAGTGACACAGTTAATTCGGAAAGGTAACTTTGATGGTATGCGACGTGAATTGGCTAGAATAGACTGGCGAATGATACTGAAAGGGTTGACGGTGGATAGGCAATGGCAAACATTTAAAGATCACATGGATGAACTTCAACAATTGTACATCCCTGTCTGGAGTAAAAATAAAACGGGGAAGGTGACTCAACCGTGGCTAACAAGGGAAATTAAGGATAGTGTTAAATCCAAGGAAGATGCATATAAATTGGCCAGAAAAAGCAGCAAACTTGAGGACTGGGAGAATTTTATAATTCAGCAGAGGAAGACAAAGGGTTTAATTAGGAGGGGGAAAATAGAATATCAGAGGAAGCTTTCTGGGAACACAAAAACTGACTGCAAAAGCTTCTATAGATATGTGAAGAGAATAAGATTAGTGAAGACAAATGTAGGTCCCTTGCAGTCAGATTTAGGTGAATTTATAATGGGGAACAAAGAAATGGCGGACCAGTTGAACAAATACTTTGGTTCTGTCTTCACGAAGGAAGACACAAATAACTTTCTGGAAATATTAGGGGATCGAGGGTCCAGTGGGAAGGAGGAACTGAAGGATATCCTTATTAGGCGGGAAATTGTGTTCGGGAAATTGATGGGATTGAAGGCCGATAAATCCCCAAGGCCTGATAGTCTGAATCCCAGAGTACTTAAGGAAGTGGCCCTAGAAATAGTGGATGCATTGGTGATCATTTTCCAACAGTCTATCGACTCTGGATCAGTTCCTATGGACTGGAGGGTAGCTAATGTAACACCACTTTTTAAGAAAGGTGGGAGAGAGAAAACAGGTAATTATAGACCGATTAGCCTGACATCAGTAGTGGGGAAAATGTTGGAATCAATTATTAAAGATGAAATAGCAGCGCATTTGGAAAGCACTGACGGGATCGGTCCAAGTCAGCATGGATTTATGAAAGGGAAATCATGCTTGACAAATCTTCTAGAATTCTTTGAGGATGCAACTAGTAGAGTGGACAAGGGAGAATCAGTGGATGTGGTGTTCTTGGACTTTCAAAAGGCTTTTGACAAGGTCCTACACAAGAGATTGGTGTGCAAAATTAAGACACAAGGTACTGGGGGTAATGTACTGACGTGGATAGAGAGCTGGTTGGCAGACAGGAAACAGAGAGTCGGGATAAACGGGTCCTTTTCAGAATGGCAGGCAGTGACTAGTGGGGTGCCGCAGGGCTCAGTGCTGGGACCCCAGCTATTTAGAATATACATTAATGATTTGGATGAAGGAATTGAGTGTAATATCTCCAAGTTGCAGACGACACTAAGCTAGGTGGCAGTGTGTGCTGTGAGGAGGACGCGAAGAGGCTGCAGGGTGACTTGGACAGGTTAGGCGAGTGGACAAACGCATGGCAGATGCAGTATAATGTGGATAAATGTGAGGTTATCCACTTTGGTGGCAAAAACACGAAGGCAGAATATTATCTGAATGGCGGCAGATTAGGAAAAGGGGAGGTGCAACGAGACCTGGGTGGCATGGTACATCAGTCATTGAAAGTTGGCATGCAGGTACAGCAGGCGGTGAAGAGGGCAAATGGTATGTTGGCCTTCGTAGCTAGGGGATTTGAGTATAGGAGCAGGGAGGTCTTACTGCAGTTGTACAGGGCTTTAGTGAGGCCTCACTTGGAATATTGTGTTCAGTTTTGGTCTCCTAATCTGAGGAAGGACGTTCTTGCTATTGAGGGAGTGCAGCAAAGGTTCACCAAACTGATTCCCGGGATGGCAGGACTGACATATGAGGAGAGACTGGATTGACTGGGCCTGTATTCACTGGAGTTTAGAAGGATGAAAGGGGATCTCATAGAAACATATAAAATTCTGACGGGATTGGACAGGTTAGATGCAGGAAGAATGTTCCCGATGTTGGGAAAGTCCAGAACCAGGGGACATAGTCTAACGATAAGGGGTAAGGACAGCAATAAGAAGAAACTTCTTCACTCAGAGAATTGTTAACTTGTGGAATTCTCTACCGCAAACAGTTGTTGATGCCAGTTCATTACATCCTCAGTTACATCCTCAAAAAATTCCAGAAGATTTGTCAAGCATGATTTCCCTTTCATAAATCCGATTTGACTTGGACCGATCCTGTCACTGCTTTCCAAATGCGCTGTTATTTCATCTTTAATAATTGATTCCAACATTTTCCCCACTACTGATGTCAGGCTAACTGGTCTAAATTTTCTCTCCCTCCTTTTTTAAAAAGTGGTTTTACATTAGCTACCCTCCAATCCATCGGAACTGATCCAGAGTCAATAGACTGTTGGAAAATGATCATCAATGCATCCACTATTTCTAGGGCCACTTCCTTAAGTACTCTAGGATGCAGACTATCAGGCCCCGGGGATTTATTGGCCTTCAATCCCATCAATTTCCCTAACACAATTTCCCGCCTAATAAGGATATCCTTCAGTTCCTCCTTCTCACTAGACCCTCGGTCCCCTAGTACTTCCGGAAGGTTATTTGTGTCTTCCTTCGTGAAGACAGAACCAAAGCATTTGTTCAACTGGTCCGCCATTTATTTGTTCCCCATTATAAATTCACCTGAATCCGACTGAAAGGGACCTATGTTTGTCTTCACTAATCTTTTTCTCTTCACATATCTATAGAAGCTTTTGCAGTCAGTTTTTATGTTCCTGGCAAGCTTCCTCTCATATTCTATTTTTCCCCTCATAATTAAACCCTTTGTCCTCCTCTGCTGAATTCTAAATTTCTCCCAGTCCTCAGGTTTGCTGCTTTTTCTGGCCAATTTATATGCCTCTTCCTTGGATTTAACACTATCCTTAATTTTCCTTGTTAGCCACGGTTGAGCCACCTTCCCCGTTTTATTTTTACTCCAGATAGGGATGTACAATTGTTGGAGTTCATCCATGCGATCTTTAAATGTTTGCCATTGCCTATCCACCGTCAACCCTTTAAGTATCATTCGCCAGTCTTTTCTAATCAATTCACGTCTCATACCATCAAAGTTACTTTTCCTTAAGTTTGGGACCCTAGTCTCTGAATTAACTGTGTCACTCTCCATCTTAATAAAGAATTCTACCATATTATGGTCACTCTTCCCCAAGGGGCCTCGCACAACAAGATTGATAATTAGTCCTTTCTCTTACACATCACCCGGTCTAGGATGGCCAGCCCTCTAGTTGGTTCCTCGACATATTTGTCCAGAAAACCATCCCTAATACACTCCAGGAAATTTGATTAAGGGAGTGCAGTAGATGTATATTTGAACTTTCGGAAGACATTTGACAAAGTGCCACACAGGAGGCTTATTAAGAAGATGGAAGCTCATGGAATTAAGGGGAAAGTGGCGGAATGGATATAAAATTGGCTCAGTTACAGGAAGCAAAGGGTGGTAGAGGAGGGATGTTTTTCAGACTGGGCAGTGGTTTGCAGTGGTATTTCCCAAGGGTCAGTTTTCGAAAAAATAGAAAATAGGAGCAGTAGTAGGCCATTCGGCCCTTTGAGCCTGTACCGCCATTCAATATCATGGCTGATCCTCTATCTCAACACCATATTCCCGCTTTCTCCCCATACCCCTTGATGCCTTTTGTATCTATCTCCTTCTTAAATATATTCAGTGACTTGGCCTCCATAATCTTCTGTGGTACGGAATTCCACAGGTTCACCACCATCTGAATGAAGACATTTCTCCTCATCTCAGTTCTAAATTTCCTACCCCGTATCCTGAGACTGTGACCCCTTGTTCACGACTTCCCAGCCAGGGGAAACATCCTCCCCGCATCCAGTATATCCAACCCCATCAGAATTTTATATGTTTCAATGAGATCTCCTCTTATTCTTCTAAACTCTGGTGAATACAAGCCTAGTCGACCCAATCTCTCCTCATAAGACAGTCCTACCATCCCAGGAATCAGTCTGGTGAACCTTCACTGCACTCCCTCTATGGCAAGTAAAACCTTTCTTAGATAAGGAGACCAAAACTGCACACAGTACTCCAGATGTGGTCTCACCAAGGCCCTGTATAACTGTAGTAAGACATCCTTGCTCCTGTACTCAAATCCTCTTGCAATGAAGGCCAACATACCATTTGCCTTCCTAACTGCTTGCTGCACCTGCATGTTTGCTTTCAATAACTGGTGTACAAGGACACCCAGATACCTTTGTACATTGACATTTCCCAAGCTATCACCATGTAAATAATAGTTTGGGGCTGATTTTCATCAAGGCTTCCGTCTGCCCAAGTGCCCACCAAAGTGCCACCAATGCCACCGAAGTACCGGACGGCACTTTGGACGGGATATTCATGGCCGAAGTCCCTCAAAGGTCAGCCGGCGGCAAATGAACAATGTACGCCGCCAATCTGGGTGGCAGTGGGCGGGAGGTCTCATTCTCGGCGGCAGAGGCGCTTGCTGCCCAAGTGCTGCCGAGGATGGAGTCAGGCCCACGGACGGTCGAAGATCTGGAAAAAAAACAACAGCAAAAAATTAAAAAAGTATACGAAGACCTTCAGGGGACCCCATCCAGGTAAGTCGCTGTTGAAAAAAAGTATTAAAATGTTCACTTACCTTTTTTCAGATTCTTCATACTTACTGTCGGTGACCGACCAGCCTCCAGCCAGTGGTCCATCCCCGTTGTGCCGCCAAGTCCCGCTGACTCCCGCCCACAAGAATCTGGGAGCTCAGCGGAATGAGAGCTCAGTTGCACCACTTGGCCATTCGCTGACGTCAGCGGGCGGTTCCCGGCGGCTCTCCCCTCCTGCCCACTCCAGGCCACCCCGAAAGTGGTACTGGGCGGTTCTTCAGGAGGAATGTATAAGACTATGAGAGGCTTGACAAGGTGGATGCAGAGAGGATGTTTCCACTGATGGGGGAGACTAGAACTAGAGGGCATGATCTTAGAATAAGGGGCTTCCCATTTAAAACAGAGTTGAGGAGAAATTTCTTCTCTTTGAGGGTTGTAAATCTGTGGAATTCGCTGCCTCAGAGAGCTGTGGAAGCTGGGACATTGAATAAATTTAAGACAGAAATAGACACTTTCTTAAACGATAAGGGGATAAGGGGTGATGGGGAGCAAGCGGAGAAGTGGAGCTGAGTCCATGATCAGATCAGCCATGATCTTATTGAATGGCAGAGCAGGCTCGAAGGGCCGTATGGCCTACTCCTGTTCCTATTTCTTATGTTCTTATTAAAGTCACCTACGATTACCGTAGTACTCTTGTTACATGCATCTCTAATTTCCTGTTTGATGGGTCCATTGCACTTTTCAATTTTTATAAATGACCTAGACTCAGGTGTATGGATTGGCATTATAAAGTTTGCAGATGACACAAAACTTGGCAAAGTAGTAGATAGTGATGAGAATAGTTATAGGCTTCAGGATGACAGAGACAGGATAGTGAAATGGGCAGAAGCATGACAGATGGAGTTCGATGTGGAGAAGTGTGAAGTGATGCAGTTTGGGAGGAATATGAAAAGACTATAAATGACATGATTTTAAAAAGTGTAGATGAGCTGAGAGACCTTGTTGTCCAGATACACAAATCCTTAAAGGTGGCAGGGCAAGTTGATAAGGTGATTAAAAAAGCGTATGGGTTACTTGGGTTTATAAATAGAGGAATTGAACATAAAAACAAAGAGATCATGCTAGAACTTTATAAAACACTGGTTAGGCCCCAGCTGGGGTATTGTGGACAGTTCTGGGCACCACACTTCAGGAAAGGTGTAATGGCATTAGAAAGGGTACAAAGGAGGTTTACCAGGATGTTACCTGGGATGAGGGACTTCAGTTATGAGGAGAGGGTGGAAAAATTAGGACTGTTCCTTGGAACAGAGAAGGTTAAGAGGTGATCTAACAGTGGTTTTCAAGATAATGAGAGGTTTTGATAGAGCAAATAGGAGAAAAATATTCCCGCTGGCGAGTGGGTCAATAAATTAGAGGTCATAGGGCTGAATTTTCGGCTTCGCCGATTTTGCGGCGAAAACGGAGGCGGTGCGGGAAATTTACCGCCCAATTAACATTAGCGATTAATTGCTTAACTTTCGTCATTTGGGCTCTGCGCAAAGGGAGGTGTTGAACTATTTCCGTGGCACAAAAATAGGATCCTTGCCAACTTTAGTGCAGGGCCGGGAGCGCTCCAAAAGAGGCCTCGGGAGGGGGAAAAAAAATTCAAGAAAACATTCAAAAAAATTGCCAACATCCTTAGCTCACAAATCGCTGCAAAAAGTTAAAAATATATATAAACTTTAACTTACCTTTTTTGCTGTTTTTCCAACTAACCGCCGCCGGCGGGGCTGCACCGCTGTTTTCCCTGGCGGTCATCACGGCGTACGGGTTGGGTGAGACTCGAAACTCACAGCGGTGTCGCAATGCGAGCCGTTGCACACCTAGCGCAGATCTCCCTGGCGGTGCTTCTAAGCGCTACCGCAAAAAACGACCCGAGGATTGCGACCGGGCAAAAAGCAGCTGACCGCCCGTTTTTCGCCGCGGAGGGTCAAAATGCAGCGAAAACCCGGTCGCAAACGACCCAAAAATTCAGCTCAAAACAATTGGAAAAAATGTAGAGGGGAGATGAGGAATTTTTTCGCTCAGAGAATTGTCGGGATCCGGCACGCTCTACCGGAAGAGGTGGTGGAAGTTGATTCCATAAATAATTTTTAAAAGGAGTTGGACAGGTACTTGAGGATGAGGAACTTACAGGGTTACGGACAAAAAGCGGGGATGTGGGACTAAGCATGACTGCTTTTTCAAAGAGCTAGCATAGGCACGATGGGCCAAAATGGCCTCCTTCTGTGCTGCAAATTTCTATGATTCTATGATCCTATGAACTGTGGAGTGCAAAAGAAACTAAGCCCATTATCTCAGTATAGTGTAAAGTGAGCTACTTACTTGTTCAGTATATTTTGCACCTCCTTAGGAATATTTGTGTAGTGTTGACTTAAGTGGTTCTTGGAGAAAGTAATAGCAGCTAGATCAGTCAGTTGTTGTGGTTGGTTCAACGAGTATTCTTTCCAAAATAAAGGATGCATGTAATTATTTTCCACGAGTAAATTCTTTAGCTGGAGTTGGAGGAGGTCACATGGCAATGACATCAGCTCATTTCCTTCAACGTTTAAAAACTGAAGTGCACTGGATAACAGAAGTTTCATCAAGAATATGAAAGTCATAATTAATAAAATTAATATAGCATATGGAACCAATAACAGATGTATAATTCCATTGCATTCAAAGAAATAACCTTAAGTGTAATTAACTTATAAAAACACATGAAAAATGAATCAGTCATATGTTGAAAATACGTGATCACATTCTACACAGTGACATTTGATTGCTTAAATGCTGATTTTATTTTAAAGTCATTGGGCTAGAATTTCCCCAAAGCTCGCCAGCGCCCGATTGCCACCCAAAAAACCGCTAAGGCTGAGAAGATTATCAACGGTGAAAACGTCCTGAAAATTTTTTTTATATCCGCCCAGCGAAAAATATGGGCCTTGCACCCCAATCTGGGCGAAAAAGTGCACTTTAGGTTAGATTGGGCAGTGCCTAAAGAAAATGGGCGCTAAATTAAAACATCTATAAAAAATTTACCCCGAGGCTGCGGGCTGGGCCTAACACAAGAAAAAGAATAAAAATAATTTTTCCAAAATCTAACTAAAAAATCAAAAAAACATTCCCAAGACACTTTTAAATTAAATCACCCCAACAGATTTTGAAAATAGTAAAAAAACAATCACTTACCTTTTTTTGCAGACCTACTTACCTACCGCCCAGCTCCGCTGATCCTCATGGGTGTTTTTTTTTCATACTTACCTATGGGTCCGCATCAGCCAAAAATCGTGCCAGGGCAATCTGTGGACGGTGCACGCCTGCAGTCCGCTCCCCAGTGGGACTTCAAAACTGCTGGCGTACATCAGGTAGGAAATTACCGCTTACCTCATTACTGCCCACAATGGCCAATACTGCACAGAAACCAGGCGGTAAGCCATAGGAATTCCAGCCCAATATATCTTTACCATGCAGTAAATCCACAGAAAAAAAAGCTTCACATCACCATTATATCCTAGAAATTACATAGAATTTTCAGCACTGAACCAGATGATTCGGATTAATTGGTCTATAGGTTCATACTCCAACATGAGCTTCCTTCCACCCCTTTTCATCTCACCCATTCAACATATCCTCCTATTCTTTTCTCCCTTATGTACTTATCTAGCTGCCCCTTAAATGCATCTATGCTGTTTGCCTCAAATACTCTATGCGAGGCAGTCTAAGATGGGTTTGGAGTGCATGTACATAAATACACGTAGAATGGTAAATAAGGTTGGTAAGCTGCAGGTACAAGTCATCACATGGGACTATGATATAGTGGCAAAAACAGAGATCTGGCTGAAAGATGGTGGGGGCTGGGAACTTAATACTTTCCTGGCTAAAAAGTATTCATAGAAACATAGAAAATAGGTGCAGGAATAGGCCATTCGGCCCTTCGAGCCTGCACCGCCATTCAATGAGTTCATGGCTGAACATGCAACTTCAGGACCCCATTCCTGCTTTCTCGCCATACCCCTTGATTCCCCCTAGTAGTAAGGACTACATCTAACTGAATATATTTAGTGAATTGGCCTCAACAACTTTCTGTGGTAGAGAATTCCACAGATTCACCACTCTCTGGGTGAAGAAGTTTCTCCTCATCTCGGTCCTAAATGGTTTACCCCTTATCCTTAGACTGTGACCCCTGGTTCTGGACTTTGGGAACATTCTTCCTGCATCTAACCTGTCTAAACCCATCAGAATTTTAAACGTTTCTATGAGATCCCCTCTCATTCTTCTGAACTCCAGTGAATACAAGCCCAGTTGATCGAGACTTTCTTGATATGTCAGTCCCGCCATCCCGGGAATCAGTCTGGTGAACCTTCGCTGCACTCCCTCAATAGCAAGAATGTCCTTCCTCAAGTTAGGAGACCAAAACTGTACACAATACTCCAGGTGTGGCCTCACCAAGGCCCTGTACAACTGTAGTAACACCTCCCTGCCCCTGTACTCAAATCCCCTCGCTATGAAGGCCAACATGCCATTTGCTTTCTTAACCGCCTGCTGTACCTGCATGCCAACCTTCAATGACTGATGTACCATGACACCCAGGTCTCGTTGCACCTTCCCTTTTCCTAATCTGTCACCATTCAGATAATAGTCTGTCTCTCTGTTTTTACCACCAAAGTGGATAATCTCACATTTATCCACATTATACTTCATCTGCCATGCATTTGCCCACTCACCTAACCTATCCAAGTCACTCTGCAGCCTCAGAGCATCCTCCTCGCAGCTCACACTGCCACCCAACTTAGTGTCATCCGCAAATTTGGAGATACTACATTTAATCCCCTCGTCTAAATCATTAATGTACAATGTAAACAGCTGGGGCCCCAGCACAGAACCTTGCGGTACCCCACTAGTCACTGCCTGCCATTCTGAAAAGTACCCATTTACTCCTACTCTTTGCTTCCTGTCTGACAACCAGTTCTCAATCCACGTCAGCACACGACCCCCAATCCCATGTGCTCTAACTTTGCACATTAATCTCTTGTGTGGGACCTTGTCGAAAGCCTTCTGAAAGTCCAAATACACCACATCAACTGGTTCTCCCTCCACTCTACTGGAAACATCCTCAAAAAATTCCGGAAAATTTGTCAAGCATGATTTCCCTTTCACAAATCCATGCTGATTTGGACCTATGATGTCACCTCTTTCCAAATGCGCTGCTATGACATCCTTAATAATTGATTCCATCATTTTACCCACTACAAATGTCAGGCTGACCGGTCTATAATTCCCTGTTTTCTCTCTCCCTCCTTTTTTAAAAAGTGGGGTTACATTGGCTACCCTCCACTCCATAGGAACTGATCCAGAGTCTATGGAATGTTGGAAAATGACTGTCAATGCATCAGCTATTTCCAAGGCCACCTCCTTAAGTACTCTGGGATGCAGTCCATCAGGCCCTGGGGATTTATCGGCCTTCAATCCCATCAATTTCCCCAGCACAATTTCCGATTAATAAGGATTTCCCTCAGTTCCTCTTTCTTACTAGACCCTCTGACCCCTTTTATACCCGGAAGGTTGTTTGTGTCCTCCTTAGTGAATACCGAACCAAAGACTTGTTCAATTGGTCTGCCATTTCTTTGTTCCCCGTTATGATTTCCCCTGATTTTGACTGCAGGGGACCTACATTTGTCTTTACTAACCTTTTTCTCTTTACATATCTATCGAAGCTTTTGCAGTCCGTCTTAATGTTCCCTGCAAGCTTCCTCTTGTACTCTATTTTCCCTGCCCTAATCAAACCCTTTGTCCTCCTCTGCTGAGTTCTAAATTTCTCCCAGTCCCCGGGTTCGCTGCTATTTCTGGCCAATGTGTATGCCACTTCCTTGGCTTTAATACTATCCCTGATTTCCCTTGATAGCCACGGTTGAGCCATCTTCCCTTTTTTATTTTTACGCCAGACAGAGATGTACAATTGTTGTAGTTCATTCATGCGGTCATTCAAGATAGATAAGGAAGGAAATAAAAGAGGGGGGTGGCAATATTGATCGAAGAAAGTATTATATCACTGGAGCAGAATGATGTCGTTGAGGGGGTCAAAGACAGAGGGCTAGAATTTGCAGTGGCTCACCGCCCAGTTTCTCGGCGGTGTAGGCCGTTTTGGGCGATAACCAGGTCAGCGAGAAATTGCCCAGCTGAGTTACACCGGCGGTTTCGAAGTCCCGCTGGGGAGCGGACCGCCGGTGTGCACCGTCCACAGATCGCCCTGGCATGATATTTGGCTCAGCAGTGACCCGTAGGTAAGTATAAAAAAAAACACCCACGAGATTCAGCGGAGTTGGGCGGTAGATGATTAGCTCTGCAAGAAAAAGGGAAGTAATTGGTTTTTTACTACCTATTTTTTAATTCTGTTGTGGTGATTTAAATTAAAAGGGTCCTGAGAATGTTTTTATGATTTTTTTTTGTTATGTTTTTCTCCTCCAACCCACAACCTTAGGGTAAATTTTTAGTAAATTTATTAATTATCACCCATTTTTTTTTAAAACCGCCCAATCGACCCAAAATTCACCTTTTTCACCCAGAATGGGGGTGCAACGCCCATTTTTTTCGCTGGGCGGATTTCTGTCTTTTTTTGTGGGGGGAAGTTTTTGCCGGCGATAATCTTGGGAATCTTAGCCGTCTTTTGGGCGGCAATCGGGAACTGGTGGATTGTTAGGAAATCCTAGCCCAGAGTTTATTTGGTTAGAATTAAGGAACAATAAAGGAGCTATTACGTTATTGGGTGTAAACTGTAGGCGACCAAATAGTGGGAAAGAGAAAGAGGAGCAAATTTGCAGGCAAATTACAGAAAGGTGCAAGAATTAGAGTAGTGATAATGGGGGACTTCAATTATCCTCATAGAACCTGGGATGGTAAAGACTAAAGAGCAACAAAGGGGGAGGAATTCCTGAAATGTGTACAAGGGAACTTTCTTGATCAATGTGTTTCCAGCCTAACGAGGAAAGAAGCAGTGCTTGATCTAGTTCTGGGCATTGAGGAGGGGCAAGTGGAACATACGAACAATAACGGACAGGTAAAGACCCGATGTCCATCGAGCCTGTCCCACAAAATTGCAGTATCTTGTGTATCACAACATATAAACTCCACCCCACCCAAAACCATGCAATCTCCTGGAAGAGGCAAAAAGCCCATGCCAATTTGGGGAAAAAAATCTGAGAAATTCTTCACTGACCCATCTAGACGATCTAAACTAGTTCAGATCACCACTCTAGCCTTGAATTCCTTGCAGTACCTACCTTCTGTAAAAGGTGATCTCTGACTCAGCCAGAAACAGGTCCAGCTCTCACTTAAAGAAACTCAGTGAATCAGCATCCACCGCATGAGACGGCAGCCTGTTCCAGATGTCCACTACTCCCTGGGAAAAGAACCATCTCCTGATATCTAATCTATATCTTATACAACTTAAATGTGAGACTCCCTAGTCCTCCCTAACCGATTTAATTGAAATAAGTGATCAACTAATAGATTGATTAGACTGGGTCTTTACTCGTTGGAGTTCAGAAGGATGAGGGGTGATCTTATAGAAACATTTAAAATAATGAAGGGGATAGACAAGATAGAGGCAGAGAGGTTGTTTCCACTGGTCGAGGAGACTAGAACTAGGGGGCACAGCCTCAAAATACGGGGGAGCCAATTTAAAACCGAGTTGAGAAGGAATTTCTTCTCCCAGAGGGTTGTGAATCTGTGGAATTCTCTGCCCAAGGAAGCAGTTGAGGCTATCTCATTGAATGTATTCAAGTCACAGATAGATAGATTTTTAACCAATAAGGGAATTAAGGGTTACAGGGAGCGGGCAGGTAAGTGGAGCCGAATCCACGGCCAGATCAGCCATGATCTTGATGAATGGCGGAGCAGGCTCGAGGAGCTAGATGGCCTACTCCTGTTCCTAATTCTTATGTTCTTATGTAACTGGAACACAATCTATTCCCTTCATTATCTTATAAACTTCAATCAGATCATCTCTAAATCTACACTTCTCTAAAGAATAGAGTCCCAACTCTTTTAGCCTAACTTGATAACCAAGATGCTTTAAACTAGGAATTAGTCTAGTGGCCCTCCTCTGCACCCTTTCCAAAGCCTCAATATCACCCTCATGTGAGGGGACCAAAATTGGACACAGTATTCCAAGTGCAGCCTGACTAAGGTCTTGTACAAGGACAAAATAGTATGCCTCGTCTTGTACTCAATTGTCCTACGGATACACCCCAACACCCTATTTTCTCTAGCTATCACTTCACGGCATTTCTCTTATATCTTTAAGGATGTATGCACTAAAATGCCCAAATCTTTTTCTATCTCCACCTTCTTTAATGCTTTTCCTTGAAGGGTGTATGAATGTTGAGCATTTACCCTGCCCACATACATAACACTACACTTATGTAAGTTATACATCATTTTTCAGTCATGAGCCCAATCTCCCAACACATTAAAATCCATCTGAAGCTGATGATAATGATGTGGAAGATGCAGGTGACAAGCAGGAGGGAGCACGATGGCGGAAGAGGGCGGGCCATCGTGCTCATCCGTGAATGTTTTACAAATGCCTGAGGGCTCAGCGACAACTATTCCACATGGACATGTTTACTGTTTGGAGCTGCTCCGTAATGTTGTGTTGTATTCATGGAACATGATTCAGTTTTAATGTAAAATATATTTTATTCAAAAGTTTATAATGTACTTAACTTAACTTTATTATTCTTGTATCAAACTTTACTTTAATATCACTCTTTAAGATCACTTAGAAACTTTAAGATCACTTAGAAACGTGTAAATTTACATAACTTACCAAAAACTTTTAATTTGAGAACAGTTACAACAGTAACAATAATAAAAAAAACAACAGCAGCAGCAAAGAAAGGTGCATCCATCTCAATCACAGTAATTAGTGCCTCCACTTCTTCCTGTAAGAAATTCTTGGTCCTTGCACTGCGTTACATCTTGTATTGCTCCAGCTGCGATTTTTCCAATGCTCTCACACAGCACTCGACGTTCTTACACACACAATTGGCTCTTTAAAAATGGCCGATTGCCAAATCTGAGCTGTACTGAGCATGCGCGTCCATTGGAACGATGTCAAAAACATAACTTTTTTTTCCGCGCTTGCGCAGAAGGTGCGGCTTCGTTTTTCGGCGCAGACAGCAGGCTCCACCCCCTCGAGGTGATAGGACACGCTGTGCGGCGCCAAATTCGAATTATACATCGGGGAAACTTTGGCAAAATATTTCTGGTGCATTTCTGGCCTAGAAAAATGGGCGTAACTCTGGCAATACACCAGAAAACGGGCTTGGGGAAAATTGAGCCCATAGAGATTAAAATGAGAAAGAAGGTTTATGACGACTGTAAGGTTCATAATACAGTAGAGAACCAAGCTGAATGTAGAAAATACAGAGAAGAACTTAAAAAGGAAATAAGAGAAACAAGCAGATATGAGAATAGATTAGAGGCCAACATAAAAGGGAAACCAAAAGTCATTTATAAACACATGAATAGTAAAAAGTTAGTCAAAGAAAGGGTGAGGCCAATTAGGGATCAAAAAAGAGATATTCTTGTGGAGGCAGAGGGCATGGATGAGTTACTAAATGAGTACTTTGCATCTGTCTTCACTAGAGAAGAGGATGCTGCTAATGTAGCAGTAAAGGAGGAGGCAGTAACAATATGGAATAGGATAAAAATAGATAAAGAGATACTTAAAAGGTTGGCAGTCGTCAAAGTAGAAAAGTCAACCGGTCCAGATAGGATGCATCTTAGATTACTGAGAGATGCAAGAATGGAAATTGTGGAGGCTCTGGCCACAATCTTCCAATCCTCCTTGGATATAGGAGTGGTGCCAGAGGAATAGAGGATTGCAAATGTTACACCCCTGTTTAAAAAAGGGGAGAGGGATAAACCCGGCAACTACAGGCCAGCCAACCTAACATCGGTGGTAGGGAAACTTTTAGAATCAATAATCTGGGATAAAATTAACCGGCATTTGAAAAAGTATGGACTAATAAATGAGAGTCAGTATAGATTTGTTAAAGGCAAATCATGGTTGACTAACTTGGGTGAGTTATTTGATGAAGTAACGGAGGGTAGTGCGTTTGATGTTGTGTATAAGGACTTTCAAAGACATTTGACAAAGTACCACATAATAGACTTGTTAGCAAAATTAATGCCCATGGGATTAAAGGGATAGTAGCATGGATACAAAATTGGCTAAGGGAATGAAAGCAGAGAGTAGTGAATACCTCCCTCAGACTGAAAGGAGGTATGCAGTGGTCTTCCCCAGGGGTCAATATTAGGACCACAGCAATTATTGATATATATTAATGACCTGGACTTGAATATACAGGGCATAATTTCAAAGTTTGCAGATGATACAAAATCGAAAATGTAGTAAACAATGAGAAGGATAGTAACATACTTCAGGGGGATATAAACAGATTAGTGAAATGGGCGGACACAGTTGAAATCTAATGCAGAGAAGTATGAAGTGCTACATTTTGGTAGGAAGAATGAGGAGAGGCAACATGAACTAAATGGTACATTTTTAAAGAGGGCGCAGGAGCAGAGAGACCTGTGGTATATATACACAAATCTTTGAAGATGGCTGAACTAGTTGTGAAGGCTGTTAAAAAAGCATATGGGATCGTTGGCTTTATTAATAGAAGAATAGACTACAAAAGCAAAGAAGTTATGAAAAACTATTATAAAATACCGGTTAAGTTCAGTTGTAGTACTGTGCTCAATTTTGGGCATCACACATTAGGAAGGATGTCAAGGAAAAGATGTTGGGGCACCGCTAGGCGGCAATAAGATTTTGCTCGCTAAATTTTGCAGGAGGTGGGAGGTCCCGACGGTGCGCGCACTGATGATGCACGCAAGGCCGGTTGGCAGCGGCAGGAGTGGGGACCGCCAGAAATCCACCCCCCCCCCGAGCTGAATTCAGCTTGCGGCAGCCATTCGACCAGAAATCGGCGGTCACTCAACTCCACCACATGGCCGCCTCAAACGAGCGGTAACGGGCCTTTTTGGGAAGCTGAATTTCGGCCTCCAAAACTCTGCACAGTACTCTAAGTGTCGTCAAACCAAGGTACTTCTATAAGTTTAACATAACTTTTCTGCTTTTCAATTCTATTCCTCTGGAAATGAACCCCAGTGCTTTGTTTGCCTTTTTTATGGCCTTGTTAACCTGTGTAGCAATTTTTAATGATTTGTGAATGTGTACTCCAGATCCTTTGCTCCTCCATCCCAATTTGGATTCTTAGGCCAGAATTTTCCCGTTGCCGAGTGTTCGGGTTTGGGGGTGGGGCAGCAGTAAAAATCCCGGAAATTGTGAGTGCGTCGGGAACCCATCATCCTGTCGCCTCGTGCATTTAACTCGGGCGGCTTCAAAAGCGCGACACACACTCGATCGGCAGAGGCAGGCGACCTCATTGAAGTCATTAAATGTTTATGGCGAGACCCTTAAGAGGGTTTTTAACGCCAGCTTTTGACTTTTACTGCAGGAGCACGGGACTTATGCAGCTCGGTTACCACACCTGTGAAGGGGAGGCGGAAGACCACTGTCGAGTCCATTTATTGAGAGCTGGGAAAAGCACATAAATTCTGCAACATTACACCTCATTACTTGCCTCATGGAAAGACTCTTGCTCACTCCATTTTGTTCACAGATTTGGGTGTCTGCAGTTCGCAGGTCATTTCTGAAACCTTGGCAGTCACTCTCACTACATTGCTACTCAGAATCATAACATTGAGGGATTGGCCCTCTGGTCTTCACTTTACCTGCCATTTACTACATCAGCATGGGTGTCACTTATACTGTTTCACCTTGGTCCTCAGAATCGAACCAAGATGAGCCCCACCACCAACAACTCCAGTTGCACCAGCAACCACAACAGCAGCCTTATCCTCAACGACCTGATGCTCCACAAGAGGGGGGCACCACAGGGTTGCAGCACACTGGAGGTGATACCCCCAACACAGGGTATACAGGCAGAGGATAAGCTTCCTCAACATGACGGAGCAGCAGTGCCAAAGGAGGTTCAGGCTACTGTGGCAGGTCATCGCAGTCATTTACAGCTTGCTGGAACAAGACCTGCTGCCCAGAGGTCCTGGTGGGCACTCCTTACCAGTGGCTGTCAAAGTCGCCACCGCCCTCAACTTCTTTGCCTCAGGCTCCTTCCATGAATCTGCAGCAGATATTTGCGGGATCTCGCATTCGGCCGCCCACAGATGCATCACCCAGGTGACCAATACAATGTTTCAGAAGTTAGCCAATTATATCAACTTTGCCATTGATGCGGCCTGTGTTATTGAGCGGGCGCTTGGTTTTATAGTTCTGGCTGGCTTCCCACGGGTGCAGCCATGAAGGCACCCCATTATCACCAAAGGGTGTTTGTGAACCGCAAGGGTCTCCAGTCCCTCAATGCGCAGCTCATCTGCAACCATAAAAAGATGATTATGCATGTGTGTGCCAGATTCCCTGCCAGCTGTCATGACTTTTTCATGCTGCATCAGTCCACCCTCCCTCAGCTCTTCATACCTCCAAACAGACTTACGGTTGGCAGCTTGGAGACAAGGGCTATCCACTGAAGACGTGGATCATGACACCGTTGAGGATGCCAAGTACTAATACCGAGAAGCGTTAAATTGAGAGCTACATCTCCACCAGAGCAAGGAATAGGCATGCTGAAGCTGTGCTTCAGATGCCTTGACAGATCTGGAGGAGCCCTTCAGTACGCACCAGTCAGGGTCTCCAGAATCATTGTCGTTTGCTGCGCGCTGCACAATATAGTGCAGCGGCGAGGATTGGAGATGTAGGAAGAGCAAGATGCAGAGCGCACAGCCTGTTTAGAGGAGGAGGTGGAGGAGGAGGAGCAGGTGGAAGACGAGGAGGAACAGGAGGAGGAAACTGAGGTGGAGATAGCACCAGCAGTGGCGTACATTGCTGCCTGGGAGGCCCGGGATGGGCACAGCATGGACAGATTTACTTAATTTGCTCCAATGCAGCCATGTGACTGCCATATGCTGAACTAAGTTTCCACCCCCTCCCGCCTCTGCTCAACACCATAAAGGATCCCTACAATGACCAAGCGATTCCTCTCACCTAAACCTCCAGTGCTCGAGAGTTAAGTAATGTCTCACCAATCACTCCAAGTGACAAAGCCACTTCCAAGGTAGCAGGCAGAAATCTTTTCATACACCCACGTGCATCTACTTTTGTGTCATTTTGCTTTTCCGCTTCTACAAGGTGCAACCCCTGTGGCTTCTGCAGAGCTAGAGGCAGGCTGTTCACTTCCCTGCTGCGACTCGTTAAGATACTTTTGCCGGTCGTCCTCTGAGTTTTAGAGCCAATGATGGCCTCGTCATCGCCTGCGACATGGTGATGCTTTTGTTGGAGATGGACTCTTCCATTCTCTGCACATTTACAGACGTCGCGGCTGCAAAAGATGCCACATGCAATTGTTGCTGCCCCTCCAAGGTCACCCTCTCTGATGGCCCCCAAGGCTCAGCGTCTGCATGCAGCTCAGCAGAACTTGAAGCTTCCTGAAGCCTCCAGCAAGAAGACTCCACTGCTGTCCCTGTCAACACCATCTGCTTTTGCTCACTTGTGAATTGTGAGACACAAGGTTCTCTACTCTATGGTGCACAAGACCCATCAAGGAGTGCGAATCTGTGCTGGTGCTGGGTACGCTTGGGTCTGCTGACGCTGCACCTTCAGAGACTGGAGGTTCCTCTGAGGAGTCCTCTTCCTCTTCCGGCAGTACAGTGGGTGGGGCACTTGATGGACCTGTGGGAGAGAAAAGAGATGAATTAGAAGTGTTTTGATAAGAATGGGTAATGTTGTCATTAGGCACATGATGGCATTTCACTGGCTGCTGATATGTGTCATCATATGAGTGACTGCTGCATGCCATGTGACTGTAGAGATGTGATTCTGTCACCAGGTTGCTGAGATGTCCCCCTCTTTCCATCTCCCACCGCCAGCATCTCTCCAACTCTCGATATTTCCAGAGCCCCCTCCTCTGCTGGTGTTAGTTGGGTGAAGACTAGAGGACCACCTCCAGTTCTCTGTATCTCCCACGTGTTCAAGGCTCTTTTCTCCTGCAGGAAGGAAAAGAAGAGAAGTTTGAGTGAGAGTAATGGAACGAGTGTAAATATTGGATGGGTTACATCTGTAGAGGGTGACTATGAGGGAGTGGGGTGCCAATGCCAAATGACCTCCTTCTGTGGTGTTAGTTGCTATGATTGTATTAGGATGAGGGTGATTGTCAGTGGTAGTTAGTCAGATGGGGATGTGAGTATGTACAGAGGAAGGGATTGGTGGACGTGCAAGATATGTTGGTGTGAGGAATGATGTGCAGGAGTAGCTTGGGAAGGCAGAGTGATAAGGATGTGGTGACAGGTGCATCAGGATGAAAGTGAGTGTGGCATTGCACCCACCTTTCCTGACCACATGAGATCACTGAATCGTTTCCTACACTGGATCCAGGTCCTCACCACATTCCTGATGCTGACCTCTTCTGCTATATCCAGCCAGGCTCTTCTGGAGGCCTCCTTTGCCTATCAGCAGGGATTAGGACCTCCCTGGGTGCTCTCACTGCCTCCACTAGAGTATACAGGGATGTGTCAGAAAACTGTGGTGCAGCCCTCTGCCTTTGACTATCCATCATTGCTGGTTTAGAACAGTACTCAGCCCTTTGTATTTCAGCTTGCACACTCCTCTATCAATCTTCAAAAGAGTTGAGTGCAAGGCTGCTTTAAATATTGGTGCTGGAAAAAAGTCATTGATGCCATCATTAGACCTGCTCCATTTAATTGGGCCGAGAAATGCGCATGACTGCTTTAAATGGGATCATTAAGTTAAAGTCACCCTGAAGAACACGCTGAGCAGAACATTGTGTTCCCAACCCGCTGCGCAACCTGCATGCACTCGACCTGACTCCACCATAAAAATTCCAGTATGTAGCCTCCTTATTTTTCGTACCAAAATGCACCACCTCACACTTATCTATATTGAAATGAATTTGCCATTTACATACCCATTCTGCAAGTTTATTAATGTCTTCTTGAATTTTGTCACGGTCTTCCTCAGTATTAACTATACCCCCAATTTGGTGTTATCCACAAATTTTGAAACTGTACTTCCAATTCCCAAGCCCAAATCGTTTATATAAATGTAAATGAAATGTTTAATGATTTTTAAAAAATAATTCAGAATCAGATACTTTAGTGAAAGCTAACCTGCATTGAAAAATCACTGGAAATACTAAGATGGTAAAAAGTTCTATGTTAACTTTAACAATTATTGATCACTAACCTTAGGTTTCTAATGTCTTTGGAAATAAAAGAAATCTTGTTATAGGCAACGTTCAGAGACTGGAGATGTGGTAAGAGGTACAGTCTGTGAAAAAAATATTCCACATCTTTTTAGAATTAATCTAATTTCTAAAAACTATCAAAAGATTGTTGGCCTGGAACTAAAATGAGGTTATATTGCACATTCCGTCTAACAAACAATTCCCATTGTTGGATGTCACATTTTTTTGATGTCTACAAATTGGAGTGCTTGAAATTTTAAGATGAACTAACACAACACCAACTTTCTTATCTTGATCTCTTCACTCAATTGATCAATTCTGGCCTCTTGCGCATCCCTGATTGGCGGACATGTCTCGGTGCCGAGGCTCTAAGCTCTGGAATTCCCTCCTTTAAGATGCCTCTTAAAACCCACCTCTTTGACCAAGCTTTTGGCCACCTGTCCTAATATTGCCTTAAGTGGCTTGGTGTCAAATTTTGTTTGATTACGCTCCCGTGAAGTGCCTTGAGACGGTTTATTACGTTAAAGACGCTATATAAATTCAAGTTGATATTGTTGAGGACATTTATTACAACTATTAGATGAAAGTAAAATGGATAAATTCTACAAAAAGGTTTTCTCCAATAACTAAAATTGACAATACTACCTCATGAATAATAAAATATCAAACTATTGATAGGCGTGTGTTCAACAAATTGTATAAAAAACAAGATATTTACTAATGGATCTCGGTGTCAAAGAAAAACACCCCTAGGAAGTGAGAAATAAAATATTGTTACATTATTATTGAAAACAATGTAAGCAGTCTGTATATTTTTTCTGCTTTATACTTAAATCACATTTCTTACATTTAAAAGTACACAGAGGGAGTATCAAATTCCTGATCCTCTCATCTGAGATAGAGTTGCCAACTCTAGACATTTGTTCGTGTGACATTTGGTCACATGACATCTGATCATTTGACACTTGGCAGTTGTTTTCAAATGTTATTACATTTGGCTTATAACGATTGGGTCCACTGTAATTGAGTGTCCTTGTTTGTGGTTTCATGTAAGAAGTTTCGAGAATTGGGAGGGCGTCCATGCGCAGGCAAATGAAGTCTTCTGATGCAAACCACAGGCACAAAGCTCTACTTTTCTCCCATTTGCGAGCAGCAGTGCCTGGGAGACTCATCTTCCATTCTTGAAGATTTCCAGCCAATCTGGGAAGTTGGCAATTCTGATACTACCACTAGCTCTCCCCAAAAGATACAGTTGTTTCTAGCAAGGAAATAATTCCTAATGGATAATGAATTAGGTAGGAGTATCATTTTGAATTTTGGGGATGATACAAAACTTGGCAACATAGTAAATAAATAGTGAGCAGGATAGTAGCAGACTTCAGGAGGACATAGACAGACAGACTTGTGAAATGGTGTACTTTGGAAGGAACAACATGGAGAGGCAGTATAATCTAACTGGTACTATTTTGAGGGGGTGCAAGAGCAGAGGGACCTGGGGGTTCATATTCACAAATCTTTGAAGATGGAAGATCAAGTTAATAAGGTGGTTAAGAAAGTGTGTAGGATACTTGGCTTTGTAAATAGGGACACTGAATACTAAATCAAGGAAGTCATGCTAAACCTTTATAAATCATTGGTTAGGTCTCAATTGGAGTATTGTGTACAATTCTGGGCACCACTCTTTAGGAAGGATGTTAAGGCTTTGGAGACGGTGCACATGAGATTCACCAGGATGAGGGACTGCAGTTATCTGGAGAGATTGGAGAAACTGGGATTGTTCTCCTTACAGCAGAGAAGGTTAAGGGGAGACCTAATAGAGGTATTCAAAATTTTGAGGGATTTTGATAGAGCAAGTAGGGAGAAACTGTTTCCTCTGGCAAGTGGGTCATAACCAGGGGGTCACAGATTTTAAATAATTGGCAAAAAAAAACTAGAGGAGAAGTGAGGAGAAATGATTTCACATAGAGGGTTGCTAAGATCTCAAATGCACTACCTGAAAGAATGGTGGAAGCAGATTCCATAGGAACTTTCAAAGGTACTTGGACATGAGGATTAATTTGCATGATAATGGAGAAAAGGCTGGGGTGTGGATCTATATTGGACTGCACTTTCAAAGAGCTGACACAGGCATGTTGGGCCGAATAGCCTCCTTCCTGTCCTGTAATATTCTATGATTCTATGAAGGATTATGGTTCAGCCTCCCTAGCATCTGATACATGGCTCTCCTTAAAATTGGTGCCAACAGCTCCTGCACAAGGATGTCACATTTAACTAAAATGAGGATACTTTTTCAAAGATGTTACAGACACAGTGGACATCAGAAATGGAGTTGACCTTATACTTGGATTTCAAAAATCATTTGACGAGGTGTCAAATTGTTGAATAATGGCAAAAATGGGTCACAGATGAGGGATTAAAATGTGTTGCTAGATTGGTATTTTGTTTAAAAACAGGAAATGGAGGATATAAGTAGGATATCCCTAATTCAGTTTCAACATCCTTCTACTTTTAATGTGGACCAGTGGCTGGGATATTGGTAATGCAAAAATAATTCTCCCAAGTTCACTGTCGGTAGTAAAATAGGATACAGGCCAAAAGTAACTCTAGTCAAGTGAACTATCCCACCAGATAGTCAGTATCACTGCTATTATCTTTAACCTTGGGCATACACTCCAGCCTGCTCAGTGGACATGTCAATTTTTACATGGTGATCTGTATAAAAAAAAGTGTTCACCTCCTCCAACAGACCTTGTAACTTTGTCATAATTTCTGATATATGTAGCCATTTGTGTTCCTGAGAGTAGCCAGAGAATCACCTGCAATGGCTTCTCTTCCCGCTACCTCTGCAGTCCCCTAAAGGTCCATCCTTACCCCGCCACTATTTCTCATCTACAAGCTGCCTCACAGTATGAGGTTCCACATGTACACTGTAGACACTGAGCTCCACCTGCACCACCCTTTCAGGCAGTGCATTCCAGATCCTAACCACTCGCTGTGTAAAAAGGTTTTTCCTCATGTCGCCTTTGGTTCTTTTGCCAAACACTTTAAATCTGTGTCCTCTGGTTCTCAACCCTTCCGCAAATGGGAATAGTTTTTCTCTACCTACTGTGTCTTGACCCCTCATGATTTTGAGCACCTCTATCAAATCTCCTCGTAACCATCACTGCTCTAAGAACAACCCCACCCTCTCTAGTCTGTCCACATAACTGAAATCCCTCATCCTGGAATCATTCTCATAAATCTTTTCTGCACCCTCTCTATGGCCTTCACATCCTTCCTGAATTGCGGTACCCAGAATTGGACACAATACTCCAGTTGAGGCCGAACTAGTGTTTTATAAAAGTTCATCATAACTTCCTTGCTTTTGTATTCTATGCCTCTATTTATGAAGCCCAGGATCCCATATGCTTTTTTAATCACTTCTCAATCTGCTCTGCCACCTTTAATGATTTGTACACATATAGGCAATGGTCTCTCTGTTCATGCACCCCCTTGACAATTGTACCCTTTAGTTTACATTGCCTCTCCTCGTTCTTCATACCAAAATGTATCACTTTTCACTTTTCTGCGTTAAATTTCATCTGTCACATGTCCACCCATTTCACCAGCCTGTCTATGTCTTCTTAAAGTCTATCACTATCCTCCTCACTGTTCACCATACTTCCAAGTTTTGTGTCATCTGCAAATTTTGAAATTATGCCATGTACACCCAAGTCCAAGTCATTAATATATATCAAGAAAAGCAGTGATCCTAGTACTGAGCCCTAGGGAACACCACTGTATACCCTCTTCCAATCCAAAAAACAACTACTCTCTGTTTCCTGTGACTTAGCTAATTTTGTAGCCATGCTGCCACTGTCCCTTTTATTCCATGAACTTCAACTTTGTTGGCAAGCCTATTATGTGGCACTTTATCAAATGCCTTTTGGAAGTGTATGTACACTACATCAACTGCATTGCACTCATCAACCCTCTCTGTTATCTTATCAAAAAACTCAATCAAGTTAGTTAAACACTATTTGCCTTTAAAAATCCGTGTTGCCTTTCCTTAATTAATTCATACTTGTCCAAGTGTTAACTTTGTCCCTGATTATCATTTCTAAAAGGTCCCCCACTACCGAGGTTAAACTGACTATCCCGTAGTTGCTGGGTTTAACCTGTGGACTGAAAAAATAGGTTAAAGTGTAGGACGGTTGATGAACAGTGGTGTACATTTAAGGAGATATTTCACAACTCTCAAGAAAAATATATTCCAGTGAGGATGAAAGGGTGTAAGAGAAAAGATAGCCACCTGTGGCTAACTAAAGAAATAAAGGATGGTATCCAATTAAAAACAAGGGCATACAAAGTGGCCAAAACTAGTGGGAGGACAGAAGACTGGGAAGCTTTTAAAAGTCAGTAAAGAACGACTAAAAAAATGATTAAGGAAGGGAAGGTAGACTATGAAAGTAAACTAGCGCAAAATATAAAAACAGAGAGCAAGAGTTTCTATAGGCAGATAAAAAGGAAAAGGGTGGCTAAAGTAAATGTTGGTCACATAGAGGATGAGACCGGGGAATTAGTAATGGGGAACATGGAGATGGCAGAAACTCTGAACAAATATTTTGTATCATTCTTTACAGTAGAGGACACTAACAATATTCCGACAGTGGATAGTCCAGGGGCTATTGGGGGGGGGGGGGGGGGTGAGGAACTTAACATAATCACAATCACTAAGAAGGTAACATAATGGAACAAAAGGCAGATAAGTCCCCTCGACCTGATGGCTTGCATCCTAAGGGTCTTAAAAGAAGTAGCGGCAGGGATTGTGGATGCACTGGTTGTAATTTACTAAAATTCCCTGGATTCTGGGGAGATTCCAGCAGATTGGAAAACAACAAATGTAACCTATTTAAAAAAGGAAGCAGACAAAAAGCAGGAAACTATAGCCTAACATCTGTGGTTGGGAAAATGTTGGAGTCCATTATTAAAGAAGCAGTAGCAAGACATTTGGAAAAGCAAAATTCAGTCAGGCAGAGTCAGCATGGATTTATAAAGGGGAAGTCATATTTGACAAATTTGCTGGAGTTCTTTGAGGATGTAACGGACAGGGTGGATAAAGGGAAACCAGTGTATATGGTGGACTTCCAGAAGGCAGTTGACAAGGTGGCACATGAAAGGTTACTGCACAAGATAAAAGTTCATGGGGTTGGGGGTAATATATTAGCATGGATAGAGGATTGGCTAACTAACAGAGAATAGAGAGTCGTGATAAATGGTTCGTTCTTGGGTTGGCAACCAGTAACTAGTGGGGTGCCGCAGGGATCAGTGCTGGGACCCCAACTATTTACAATCTATATTAACGACTTGGAAGAAGGGACTGAGTGTAACGTAGCCAAGCTTGCTGATGATACAAAGATGGGAGGAAAAGCAATGTGTGAGGAGGACACAAAAAATCTGCAAAAGGACATAGACAGGCTAAGTGAGTGGGCAAAAATTTGGCAGATGGAGTATAATGTTGGAAAGTGTGAGGTCATGCACTTTGGCAGAAAAAAAATCAAAGAGCAAGTTATTATTTAAATGCAGAAAGACCTGGGGGTAATTGTGCATGAAACACA
Source organism: Pristiophorus japonicus (assembly GCF_044704955.1). Lineage (NCBI taxonomy): Eukaryota > Metazoa > Chordata > Chondrichthyes > Pristiophoridae > Pristiophorus > Pristiophorus japonicus. Next base: position 132,061,185 of record NC_091987.1, read on the forward strand.
AAGGGATAGTATGCAGGTACAGCAAGTGATCAGGAAGGCCAATGGAATCTTGTCCTTTATTGCAAAGGGGATGGAGTATAAAAGCAGGGAAGTCTTACTACAGCTATATAAGGTATTGGTGAGGCCACACCTGGAATACTGCGTGCAGTTTTGCTTTCCATATTTACGAAAGGATATACTTGCTTTGGAGGCAATTTATGGAAGGTTCACTAGGTTGATTCCGGGGATGAGGTGGTTAAGTTATGAGGAAAGGTTGAGTAGGTTGGGCCTCTACTCATTGGAATTCAGAAGAATGAGGGCACGATCTTAGAATAAGGTGCTGCCCATTTAAAACAGAGATGAGGAGAAATTTCTTCTCTCAGAGGGCTGTAAATCTATGGAATTCGCTGCCTCAGAAAGCTGTGGAAGCTGGGACATTGATAAACTTAAGACAGAAATAGACAGTTTCTTAAACAATAAGAGGATAAGGGGCTATGAGGAGCGGCGGGGAAGTGGAGCTGAGTCCATGATCAGATCAGCCATGATCTTATTGAATGGCGGAGCAGGCTCGAGGGGCCATATGGCCTACTCCTGTTCCTATTTCTTATGCTCTTACACCCTTTTTTGAACAAGGGTGTAACATTTGCAATGTTCCAGTCCTCTGGCACCACCCCCGTATCTAAGGAGGATTGGAAGTCTATGGCCAGTCCCTCCGTGATTTCCTCCTTAACTTCCCTCAGCATCCTAGGATGCATCTCATCCGGTCCTGGTGACTTATCAACTTTAAGTACAGACAGCCTTTCTAGTACCTCCTCTTTATCCATTTTTATCTTATCCAATATCTCCACTGCATCCTCTATCACTATGACTTTGGCAGCATCCTCTTCCTTGATAAAGACAGATGCAAAGTACTCATTTAATACCTCAGCCAGGCCCTTTGCCTCCATGCCTAGGTCTCCTTTTTGGTCCCTAATTGGGACACCACTCCTCTTATTACCTGTTGACTATTTATATGCCTATAGATAACTTTTATGTTCGCTGCCAATCTGTTCCCATACTCTCTCTTTGCCCCACTTATTTTCTTTTTCACTTCCCCTCTGAACGTTCTATATTCAGCCTGATTCTCACTTGTATTCTCAACCTGACATCTGTCATGCGCGCTCTTCTTTTGCTTCAACTTACTATCTCTTTCATCATCCAGGGAGTGCTGACTTTAGTTGCCCTACCTTTCCCCTTCATAGGAATGTACTTCAACTGTACCCGAACTATCTCCTCTTTAAAGACAGCCCATTGTTCGATTACAGTTTTGCCTGCCAATCATTGATTCCAATTTACCCGGGCCAGATCCGTTTTCAACCCATTGAAATTTGCCTTCCTCCAATTTAAGAGTTTTACTCTGGATTGTTCCCTGTCCTTTTTCAAAACTAATACAAAGCTTATGATATTATGATCACTGTTCCCAAAATGTTCCCCATCACATAGAAACATAGAAATCTACAGCACATAAGGAGGCCGTTTCGGCCCATCGTGTCTGCATTGGCCGACAAAGAGCCACACGGTTCTCGGTCAGCAGCCCTGAAGGTTACATATAAACCTATGAACAATGAACAATGGCGGAAAGATAAAGAGCATCTGGCCCAGCCAGTCTACCCCACACAACTGCTATAACCCCATGCAACACAACATTTCACATTCCACCCCAACTGGAGCCATGCGATCTCTTGGGAGTGGCAAAAAAATAGATAAAATCCCAGGCCAATTGGGGGGAAAAAAAATGGAAAAATTCCTCTCCGATCCACCTAGGCGATCGAACCTAGCCCAGGAGATCACTCTGGCCATATTCGATTCCCTGAAGTACTTACCACCAGCCAACAAGAGGTTATCCAGTCTAATCCCACTTACCAGCTCTAGGTCCATAACCCTCTAAGTTACGGCACTTCAAGTGCCCATCCAAGCCCCTTTTAAATGTGGTGAGGGTTTCTGCCCCTACCACCCTTCCAGGCAGTGAGTTCCAGATCCCCACAACCCTCTGCGTGAAGAAGCCTCCCCTCAAATCACCTCTAAACCTTCCATCAATCACTTTAAAACTATTCCCCTTCGTAATTGACTCCTCCACCAAGATCCTTGCTATCCACTATATCTAGGCCCATCAAAATTTTATACACCTCAATGAGATCTCCTCTCAGCCTTCTCTGTTCCAAGGAGAACAAATCCAGTCTATCCAATCTGTCCTCATAGCTAAGATTCTCCATTCCAGGCAGCATCCTCGTAAATCTCCTCTGCACCCTCTCCACGTCCTTCCTATAATACGGCAACCAGAACTGCACGCAGTATTTCAGCTGTGGGCTAACCAGAGTATTATACAATTTAAGCATAACCTCCCTGCTTTTATATTCTATGCCTCGGCCAATAAAGGCAAGCATTCCGTATGCCTTCTTAACCACCTTATCGACCTGGCCTGCTACTTTCAGGGATCTGTGGACAAGCACTCCAAGGTCCCTTTGTTCATCTACACTTCTAAGTGGCCTACCATTTAATGTGTATACCCTTTCCTTATTAGCCCTCCCAAAGTGCATTACCTCACACTTCTCCGAATTAAATTCCATTTGCCACTGTTCTGCCCATCTGACCAGTAGATTGATATCCTCCTGTAGTCCATGACTTTCCTCTTCATTATCAACCACATAGCCAATTTTAGTGTCATCTGCAAACTTCTTAATCATACCCCTTATATTCAAATCTAGATCATTGATGTATACCACAAAAAGCAAGGGACCCAGTACTGAGCCTTGTGGAACCCCACTGGAAACATCCTTCCAGTCACAAAACCATCCATCAACCATTACCCTTTGCTTCCTACCTCTAAGCCAATTTTGGATCCAACTTGCCACTTTACCGTGGATCCCATGGGCTTTTACCTTTGTTTCCAGTCTACCATGTGGGACTTTATCAAAAACTTTGCTAAAGTCCATATACACTACATCGTACGCACTACCCTCATCGACTCTCCTGGTTACCTCCTCAAAAAATTCAATCAGGTTAGTCAAACACGATCTTCCCTTAACAAATCCGTGCTGACTGTCTCTGATTAATCCTTGCCTTTCTAAATGTAGATTTATTTGTCCTTCAGGAATTTTTCCAATAATTTTCTCACCAGGTTAGGCTGATAGACCTGTAATTACTCGGCCTATCCCTTTCTCCCTTCTTAAACAAAGGTATCACATTAGCAGTCGTCCGGCTGCATGCTAAATCCAAAGAGGACTGGAAAATGATGGTCAAAGCCTCTGCTATTTCCTCTTTTGCTTCACTCAACAGCCTGGGATGCATTTCATCCAGGCCTGGGGACTTATCCACTTTCAATGCTAAACCCCTTAATACCTCCTCTCTCACTATGTTTATTTCATCCAGAATTTCACACACCTCCTTCATAGCAGTATCTGCATTGCCCCTTTCCTTTGTGAAAAGAGAAGCAAAGTATTCATTAAGAACCATACCAAAATCTTCTGTCTCTACTCAGAGATTACTCTCGTGCTCTCTAATAGGCCCTACTCTTTCTTTAGTTATCCTCTCACTCTTAATATATTTATCGAACATCTTTGGGTTTTCCTTAATTTTACTTGCCAAGCATTTTTCATGCTCTCTCTTAGCATTCCTAATATCCTTTTTAATTTTACCTCCGAACTTTCTATATTCTTCCAGAGATTCCACAGTATTTAGCCATCAGTATACGCTTCCCTTTTTTTCTTTATCCTCCTCTGTAAGTCCCTAGACATCCAGGGGGCTCGAGAATTGTTATTCCCACCCTTTTTCTTTAAGGGTACATGTTTGGCCTGAGCCCTCTGGATCTCCTCCTTGAATGCCTCCCACTGTTCCGACACTGATTTACCTACAAGTAGCTGTTTTCAGTCCACTGTGGCCAAATCACTTCAAAACTTAGCAAAGTTAGCTTTTCCCCAATTTGGGATTTTTATTCCTGGTCTATCCTTGTCCCTATCCATAACTACCTTGAATCTGACTGAATTATGGTCACTGGCACCCAAGTGCTTTCCCACTGATACCCCATCCACCTTCATTCCCCAAAACTAAATCCCAAACCGCCCCCTCCTGTGTTGGGCTTATTACATCCTGACTAAAAAAGTTCTCTTGAATGTATTTTAAGAATTCTGCACTCTCTATACTCTTCACACTATATTTGTCCTAATCAATATTAAGATAGTTGAAATCCCCTACTATTACTGCCCTATGGTTTTTGGACTTCACAGAAATGTGCCTACATATTTGCTCTTCTATCTCTCTCTCACTATTTGGGGGTCTATAATACACGCCCAGCAGTGTGAGCGCCCCTTTTTTATTTTTCAGTTCGATCCATATGGCCTCATTTGATGATCCCTCTAACATATCATTCCTCCTCACAGCTGTAATAGTTTCTTTAATCAATACCGTGACCTCCCCCTCCCTTTTTATCCCCTCCCTGCCTTGTCTAAAAATCCTGTAACCAGGAATATTTAGCTGCCAAACCTGCCCCTCTTTCAGCCATGTCTCTGTAATGGCTATGTCATACTCCCAAGTTCTCAGCTCATCCGTCTTATTCGCTATACTCCTTGAATTGAAGTATATACTGTTGTGCATCTGTAAAGCATGCACTCCCATGTTCCGCCACCAGGGAGCTCATCCCCTGAAGTACCAAGGGATCCCAGCATCCCTTGGGAGCACTGTATATAAGCCGGCCCCTAAGGCCTGTTCCTCACTCTGGAGTGTATTATTAAAGACTGAGGTCATTGTTACTTTAACCTCCCTGTGTGCAGCCTCATCTGTGATAGGAACACAATAACTGGCGACAAGAATACGAATCCAACGCAAAAATGCAGCAAACTGTGGGCATCCTGGAGAAGTTCTCGGAGAGTGAGGACTGGGAAGCCTATGTCGAACGGCTAGACCAGTACTTTGTAGCCAACGAGCTGGACAGAGAAGGAAGCGCTGCAAAAAGGAGAGCGGTCCTCCTCACAGTCCGCGAGGAATCGACCTACAGGCTCATGAAGAATCTTCTGGCTCCGGTGAAACCCACAGATAAGTCGTATGAGGAGCTGTGTACACTGGTTCGGGAGCATCTTAACCCGAGGGAGAACGTGCTGATGGCGAGGTATCGGTTCTACACCTGCCAGCGATCTGAAGGTCAGGAAGTGGCGAGCTACGTCGCCGAGCTAAGGCGACTTGCAGGACAATGTGAGTTTGATGGCTACCTGGAGCAAATGCTCAGAGACTTTTTTGTACTGGGCATTGGCCACGAGACCATCCTACGAAAACTTCTGACTGTAGAGACAACGACCCTCAGTAAGGCCATTGCGATAGCACAGGTGTTTATGTCCACCAGTGATAACACCAAACAAATCTCTCAGCACACAAGTGCTAGCAATGTTCATAAATTAACTGGAACTGTGTTTGCGAGCAGAAATGTACAGGGCAGAATCCTCGAATCTGCAACTGCCAGCAGGCCTCAGGTAACCTAGATGACTCAGAATCCCCAACAAAAGGATGAATGCAAGGCAATTCACATCTTATTGGCATTGTGGAGGCTTCCATTCAGCCTATTCATGCCGCTTCAAAGGGTATGTTTGCAAGAGTTGTGGAACAATGGGGCACTTCCAACAAGCTTGCAGATGAGCTGCAAGCTCTGCGAAACCTGCTAACCACCACGTGGCAAAGGAAGATCGGTCCATGGTGGATCAAAGCAATTTTGAACCTCAGAGAGAGGAGGCAGACGAAGTACACGTGGTGCACGCATTTTTGACGAAATGTCCACCTTTAATGTTAAAAACGTAAAATTGAATGGCTTACCCATAGCCATGGAACTGGACACTGGCGCTAGCCAATCCATCATGAGTAAAAAGATATTTGAGAGACTGCGGTGCAACAAGGCATTCAGACCAGCCCTGAGCCCCATCCACACGAAACTGAGAACGTACACCAAAGAGCTCATCACTGTCCTGGGCAGCACCATGGTCAAGGTCACCTACGAGGGCACGGTGCACGAACTGCCACTTTGGATTGTCCCGGGCGATGGCCCCACACTACTTGGAAGGAGCTGGCTGGGCAAAATCCGCTGGAACTGGAATGACAACCGAGCGCTATCACATGTCGATGAGGACTCATGTACCCAGGTTCTGAACAAATTTCCTTCCCTTTTTGAGCTAGGCATTGGAAACTTTTCTGGGGCGAAGGTGCGGATCCACTTGGTCCCAGAGGCACGACTCATTCACCACAAGGTGTGAGCGGTACCTCACATGATGAGGGAGAGAGTGGAAATCGAGCTGGACAGGCTGCAACGCGAGGGCATCATCTCCCCAGTGGAATTCAGCGAGTGGGCCGGCCCGATTGTTCCAGTACTCAAAAGTGATGGCATGGTCAGGATTTGCGGCGATTATAAAGTAACTATTAATCGCTTCTCACTCCAGGACCAATACCCGCTACCTAAGGCAGACGACCTATTTGCAACACTGGCAGGAGGCAAGACATACACCAAGCTCGACCTGACTTCAGCCTACATGATGCAGGAACTTGAGGAGTCTTCAAAAGGCCTCACCTACATCAACACGCACAAGGGGCTGTTCATCTACAACAGATCGAATTCGGTCGGCTGCAGCGATCTTCCAGAGAAACATGGAGAGCCTACTCAAGTTGGTACCACACATGGTGGTCTTTCAGGACGATATATTGGTCACGAGTCGGGACACCGGCGAGCAACTACAAAACCTGGAGGAGGTCCTACAGCGACTGGATCGTGTAGGGCTGCGGCTGAAGAGGTCGAAATGCGTCTTCATGACAACAGAAGTGGAGTTTTTGGGGAAAAAGATTATGGCGGACAGCATTCGGCCCACGGACGCCAAGACAGAGGCTATCAAGAACGCGCCCAGGCCGCAGAATGTCACGGAGCTGCAGTCGTTCCTGGGACTCCTCAACTATTTTGGTAACTTCCTACCGGGGTTAAGCACCTTTTTAGAGCCCCTACATGTGTTATTGCGCAAAGGTGGGAACTGGGTACGGGGAAAAAAACAAGTAATTGCTTTTGAGAAAGCCAGAAACATTTTATGCTCCAACAAGCTGCTTGTATTGTATAACCCATGTAAAAGACTTGTACTAGCATGTGACGTATCGTCGTACAGAGTCGGGTGTGTATTACAACAAGCTAACGTTGCGGGAAAGTTGCAACCTGTCGCCTATGCTTCCAGGAGCTTGTCTAAGGCCGAGAAGGCCTACAGCATGATTGAGAAAGAGGCATTAGCGTGTGTGTTCGGGGTAAAGAAAATGCATCAGTACCTGTTTGGCCTCAAATTTGAGCTGGAAACCGATCACAAGCCCCTCACATCCCTGTTCACTGAAAACAAGGGGATAAATACTGAAGCCTCAGCCCGCATATCAAGGTGGGCACTAGGACTATCATCATATAACTATATCATCCGCCACAGGCCAGGCACCGAGAACTGTGCGGATGCTCTCAGTCGGCTACCATTGCCCACCACAGGGGTGAAAATGGCACAGCCTGCAAACTTGTTGATGGTGGCGCAGCCCGCAGACTTGTTTATGGTCATGGAAGCGTTTGAAAATGATAAATCATCTGTCACGGCCACCAGATTAGGACTTGGACCAGCCAAGATCCTCTGCTGTCCCTAATAAAAAACTGTGTACTGCATGAGAGCTGGGCCAGCATCCCCGTTGAAATGCAAGAGCCAATCAAGCCGTTCCAGCGGCGAAAAGACGAGCTGTACATTCAGGCAGACTGCCTGTTGTGGGGTAACCGCGTAGTGCTACCAAAAAAGGGCAGGGAGACGTTCATCTCGGATCTCCACAGCACACACCTGGATACAGTAATGATGAAAGTGATAGCCAGATCCCACATGTGGTGGCCCGGTATCGACTCTGACTTAGAGTCCTGTGTACGGCAATGCAGCATATGTGCTCAGTTGAGCAACGTGGCCAGAGAGGCACCGCTAAGTTTGTGGTCCTGGCCCTCCAAACCATGGTCGAGGATCCATGTCGACTATGCGGGCCCGTTTCTCGGTAAAATGTTCCTGGTGGTGATGGATGCTTTTTCAAAATGGATTGAATGTGAAATAATATCGGGAAGCACCGCCACCGCCACCATTGAAAGCCTGAGGGCCATGTTTGCCACCCACGGCCTGCCTGACATACTGGTCAGTGACAACGGGCCATGTTTCACCAGTGCCGAATTTAAAGAATTCATGACCCGCAATGGGATCAAACATGTCACCTCGGCCCCGTTTAAACCAGCCTCCAATGGGCAGGCAGAGCGGGCAGTACAAATCACCAAACAGAGCCTTAAACGAGTCACAGAAGGCTCACTCCAAACCCGCCTGTCCCGAGTACTGCTCAGCTACCGCACGAGACCTCACTCGCTCACAGGGGTGCCCCTGGCTGAGCTACTCATGAAAAGGACACTTAAAACCAGACTCTCGCTGGTTCACCCCAACCTGCATGATCAGGTAGAGAGCAGGCGGCAGCAACAAAATGTAAACGATGGTAGAGCCACTGTGTCACGAAAATTGATCTGAATGACCCTGTGTATGTGCTAAACTATGGACATGGTCCCAAGTGGATCGCGGGCACGGTGATAGCTAAAGAAGGGAATAAGGTGTTTGTAGTCAAACTAGACAATGGACAAATTTGCAGAAAGCACCTGGACCAAACGAGGCTGCGGTTCACAGACTGCCCTGAACAACCCACAGCAGACACCACCTTTTTCGAGCCCACAACACACACCCAAAGGATCAACGACACCACATCGGACCAGGAAATCGAACCCATCACGCCTAACAGCCCAGCAAGGCCAGGTTCACCTATTAGCCTTGCAGGGCCAACAACACGCCAGCCCAGCGAGGGCACAGCCAACACACCAGAACAGACATTTGTACCGAGGCAGTCCACCAGGGAAAGAATGGCTCCCGACCGCCTCACCTTGTAAATAGTTTTCACTTTGACTTTGGCGGGGCGGAGTGATGTGTATCTGTAAAGCATGAATTCCCATGTTCCGCCACCAGGGAGCTCATCCCCTGAAGTCCCAAGGGATCCCAGCATCCCTTGGGAGCACTGTATATAAGCCGGCCCCTCAGGCCTGTTGCTCACTCTGGAGTGTCTTATTAAAGACTGAGGTCACTGTTTCTTTAACCTCCCTGTGTGCAGCCTCATCTGTGTTAGGAACACAATATATACCATTTAGCACAGGATGACCTCCTTGATTATCACTTATTAACCCTTGTTTCCTCTGTCTTACAGATTCACTTTCTACATTCTTGCTTTCCAATTTCAGCTTTACTTCCTTCCCTGTTGAATTTGTTCTCAGGTTCCCAAGCCCCTGTCAAGCTAGTTTAAACTCTCCCCAACAGCACTAGCAAATTTCCCCACAAGGATATTGGTCCCGGCGCAGTTAAGGTGTAACCCGTCCGATTTGTACAGGCTCCATCTCCCCCAGAAGCGGTCCCAATGCCCCAGAAATTTAAAGCCTCCCTCCTGCACCAACTCTCCAGCCAGGCGTTCATCCTCTCTATTCTTGTACTCATTAGCACGTGGCACTGGTAGTAACCCGGAGATTACTACCTTTGAGATCCTACCCTTTAATTTTTCTCCTAACTCCCTAAATTCTGCCTGCAGGACCTCATCCCTCTTTCTACCTATGTCACTGGTCCCAATATGGACCACGACCTCAGTTTACCTTCTTCTCCCAGAATGCCCTGCGTTCGTTTTGTGACATCCTTGTCCTTGGCAGTAGGGAGGCACCATAGCATCCTGGAGTCATGTATACGGCCGCAGAAACGCTTCTCTATTCTCCTAACTATTGAATCTCCTACCACTACAGCTCTTTTATTCTTTGTCCCTCCCCCCTGTGTAGCTGAACCACCAATGATGCCTTGGACTTGGCTCTGGCTACACTCCCCAGAGGCACCATCGCTCTCGCCGGTGCTCAGAAGAGAATATCGGTTGGAAAGTGAGATGGACTCACCGAGGGATTCCTGCACTACCTGACTAGCATTCTTCCTCCGACTGGTGTTCACCCACTTCTCCTCTACCTGCATGCTTTTAAGCTGTCGGGTGACCACCTCCTGAAACGTACTATCCATGTAGGTCTCAGCCTCGTAGATGCAATGTATTGATTCCAGCCACCACGCAAGCTCCGAAATGCGGAGCTCGAGCAGTTGAAGCTGGAGACACCTCATGCACACCTAGGCCGCACAAAGTGTCCAGGATTTCCCACATGCCGCAAGACATGCAATCCACAGGACTGAGCTGCCCTGTCATCCCTCTAATTAGACTTATCTGGTTATAAAAGAGAAAGAGAGATACTTACCCATCAAACAGCCAATCACTTCCTGCCCGGACGAGGTCTGTGAGCTCCTTGCCATAAGTGAACTCCTCGCCGACCTCCATAGAAACATAGAAACATAGAAAATAGGTGCAGGAGTAGGCCATTCGGCCCTTCTAGCCTGCACCGCCATTCAATGAGTTCATGGCTGAACATGCAACTTCAGTACCCCATTCCTGCTTTCTCACCATACCCCTTGATTCCCCTAGTAGTAAGGACTTCATCTAACTCCTTTTTGAATATATTTAGTGAATTGGCCTCAACAACTTTCTGTGGTAGAGAATTCCACAGGTTCACCACTCTCTGGGTGAAGAAATTCCTCCTCATCTCGGTCCTAAATGGCTTACCCCTTATCCTTAGACTGTGTCCCCTGGTTCTGGACTTCCCCAACATTGGGAACATTCTTCCTGCATCTAACCTGTCTAACCCCGTCAGAATTTTAAACGTTTCTATGAGGTCCCCTCTCATTCTTCTGAACTCCAGTGAACACAAGCCCAGTTGATCCAGTCTTTCTTGATAGGTCAGTCCCGCCATCCCGGGAATCAGTCTGGTGAACGTTCGCTGCACTCCCTCAATAGCAAGAATGTCCTTCCTCAGGTTAGGAGACCAAAACTGTACACAATACTCCAGGTGTGGCCTCACCAAGGCCCTGTACAATTGTAGCAACACCTCCCTGCCCTTGTACTCAAATCCCCTCGATATGAAGGCCAACATGCCATTTGCTTTCTTAACCGCCTGCTGTACCTGCATGCCAAACTTCCAGACCTCTAACTTCTCGGACTCCTGACCTCCCGAACTCTCAGACCGCCAGGCCTCTCGAACTCTCGGACCTCTGTGCCTCCCGAATTCTGGGACCTCCTGAACTCTCAGGCCTCCGGAACTCTCAGGCCTCTGGGCCTCCCGAACTCTCAGGCCTCCGGGCCTCCCAAACTCTCAGGCCTCCGGAACTCTCGAACTCACTGACCTCCTGAACCCTCACTTGTGAAGAGGTCACGTGTTCCACTTGACCTACATCATTCCCCAGAACCAGATCCAGCAATGCCTCCTTCCTCGTTGGGCCGGAAACATATTGATCAAGAAAGTTCTGCTGAACACACCGGAAATTCCTGCCCCTCTCTGACCTTTACACTATTATTATTCCAGTCTATATTGGGATAGTTGAAGTCCCCCATTATCACTACTCTATAGTTCTTTCATCTCTCTGTAATTTCTCTGCAAATTTGCTACTCCATATGTTTTCCACTAGTTGGTGGCATATAGAATACACCTAGTAGTGTAATGGCACGTCTATTATTTCTGAACTCTAGCCACATAGATTCTGTCCTTGACCCCTCCAAGACATCCTCTCTCTCCAGCACTGTAACATTCTCCTTACCAATACTGCCACTCCACCTCCTTTCTTTCCTTCTCTATCTTTCTTGAACACCTTATATCCAGGAATATTTTAAACCTGATTCTGTCCTTTTTTGAGCCAGGTTTCTGTTATCGCCACAACATCACATTAGAACAGCAATGGGAAACATTTAAAACAGTGTTCAACAGAGTGCAGGAAAAATATATTCCACTAAAAGGAAAGAATAAACTAAAGACTAATGAGACTCCATGGATCAATAACACCATAAGGGAACAATTGAGATTAGGAAAGAGGCATACATTAAGTACATAGGCAGCAGGGGAGTGTATGATACGGGAGAATACGAAGAAACATAGAAACATAGAAAATAGGTGCAGGAGCAGGCCATTCAGCCCTTCTAGCCTGCACCGCCATTCAACGAGTTCATGGCTGAACATGAAACTTCAGTACCCACTTCCTGCTTTCACGCCATACCCCTTGATCCCCCGAGTAGTAAGGACTTCATCTAACTCCCTTTTGAATATATTTAGTGAATTGGCCTCAACTACTTCCCGTGGTAGAGAATTCCACAGGTTCACCACTCTCTGGGTGAAGAAGTTTCTCCTTATCTCGGTCCTAAATGGCTTACCCCTTATCCTTAGACTGTGACCCCTGGTTCTGGACTTCCCCAACATTGGGAACATTCTTCCTGCATCCAACCTGTCCAAACCCGTCAGAATTTTAAACGTTTCTATGAGGTCCCCTCTCACTCTTCTGAACTCCAGTGAATACAAGCCCAGTTGATCCAGTCTTTCTTGATAGGTCAGTCCCACCATCCCGGGAATCAGTCTGGTGAATCTTCGCTGCACTCCCTCAACAGCAAGTATGTCCTTCCTCAAGTTAGGAGACCAAAACTGTACACAATACTCCAGATGTGGCCTCACCAAGGCCCTGTACAACTGTAGCAACACCTCCCTGCCCCTGTACTCAAATCCCCTCGCTATGAAGGCCAACATGCCATTTGCTTTCTTAACCGCCTGCTGTACCTGCATGCCAACCTTCAATGACTGATGTACCATGACACCCAGGTCTCGTTGCACCTTCCCTTTTCCTAATCTGTCACCATTCAGATAATAGTCTGTCTCTCTGTTTTTACCACCAAAGTGGATAACCTCACATTTATCCACATTATACTTCATCTGCCACGCATTTGCCCACTCACCTAACCTATCCAAGTCACTCTGTAGCCTCATAGCATCCTCCTCGCAGCTCACACTGCCACCCAACTTAGTGTCATCCGCAAATTTGGAGATACTACATTTAATCCCTTCGTCTAAATCATTAATGTATAATGTAAACAGCTGGGGCCCCAGCACAGAACCCTGCGGTACCCCACTAGTCACTGCCTGCCATTCCGAAAAGTACCCATTTACTCCTACTCTTTGCTTCCTGTCTGACAACCAGTTCTCAATCCACGTCAGCACACTACCCCCAATCCCATGTGCTTTAACTTTGCACATTAATCTCCTGTGTGGGACCTTGTCGAAAGCCTTCTGAAAGTCCAAATATACCGCATCAACTGGTACTCCTTTGTCCACTTTATTGGAAACATCCTCAAAAAATTCCAGAAGATTTGTCAAGCATGATCTCCCTTTTACAAATCCATGCTGACTTGGACCTATCATGTCACCATTTTCCAAATGCGCTGCTATGACATCCTTAATAATTGATTCCATCATTTTACCCACTACTGAGGTCAGGCTGACCGGTCTATAATTCCCTGCTTTCTCTCTCCCTCCTTTTTTAAAAAGTGGGGTTACATTGGCTACCCTCCACTCGATAGGAACTGATCCAGAGTCAATGGAATGTTGGAAAATGACTGTCAATGCATCCGCTATTTCCAAGGCCACCTCCTTAAGTACTCTGGGATGCAGTCCATCAGGCCCTGGGGATTTATCGGCCTTCAATCCCATCAATTTCCCCAACACAATTTCCCGACTAATAAAGATTTCCCTCAGTTCCTCCTCCTTAATAGACCCTCTGACCACTTTTATATCCGGAAGGTTGTTTGTGTCCTCCTTAGTGAATACTGAACCAAAGTACTTGTTCAATTGGTCTGCCATTTCTTTGTTCCCCGTTATGACTTCCCCTGATTCTGACTGCAGGGGACCTACGTTTGTCTTTACTAACCTCTTTCTCTTTACATACCTATAGAAACTTTTGCAATCCGCCTTAATGTTCCCTGCAAGCTTCTTCTCGTACTCCATTTTCCCTACCCTAATCAAACCCTTTGTCCTCCTCTGCTGAGTTCTAAATTTCTCCCAGTCCCCAGGTTCGCTGCTATTTCTGGCCAATTTGTATGCCACTTCCTTGGCTTTAATACTATCCCTGATTTCCCTAGATAGCCACGGTTGAGCCACCTTCCCTTTTTTATTTTTACGCCAGACAGGAATGTACAATTGTTGTAATTCATCCATGCGTTCTCTAAATGTCTGCCATTGCCCATCCACAGTCAACCCCTTAAGTATCATTAGCCAATCTATCTTAGCCAATTCATGCCTCATACCTTCAAAGTTACCCTTCTTTAAGTTCTGGACCATGGTCTCTGAATTAACTGTTTCATTCTCCATCCTAATGCAGAATTCCACCATATTATGGTCACTCTTCCCCAAGGGGCCTCGCACAATGAGATTGCTAATTAATCCTCTCTCATTACACAACACCCAGTCTAAGATGGCCTCCCCCCTAGTTGGTTCCTCGACATATTGGTCTAGAAAACCATGCCTTATGCATTCCAGGAAATCCTCCTCCACCGTATTGCTTCCAGTTTGGCTAGCCCAATCTATGTGCATATTAAAGTCACCCATTATAACTGCTGCACCTTTATTGCATGCACTCCTAATTTCCTGTTTGATGCCCTCCCCAACATCACTACTACTGTTTGGAGGTCTGTACACAACTCCCACTAACGATTTTTGCCCTTTAGTGTTCTGCAGCTCTACCCATATAGATTCCACATCATCCAAGCTAATGTCTTTCCTAACTATTGCATTAATCTCCTCTTTAACCAGCAATGCTACCCCACCTCCTTTTCCTTTTATTCTATCCTTCCTGAATGTTGAATACCCCTGGATGTTGAGTTCCCAGCCCTGATCATCCTGGAGCCACGTCTCCGTAATCCCAATCACATCATATTTGTTAACATCTATTTGCACAATTAATTCATCCACCTTATTGCGGTGATACAAGAGAAGTCCAAAAACAATTTGGAAGGCAACGAGGAACAATGAAATTAAATTATCAAGCAACATCAAACAAAATAGTAAAATATTTTACAGGCACATCACTAAAAAAAGGAAGGTTGGGTGGCAAAAAGGACCATTAAGGCATAGACAAGATAATACCACAAGTAACGATAGAGAGATGGCAGAAATATTAAATAATTATTTTGCTTCAGTATTTACCAGGGAGATTAGACAGGGAATTCCTTGAATGATGAGATTAGTAATGAGATAAATGCATTTAAAATAAAAAAGGGGATTATACAGATATACAAATCGCTAAAAGTTGCGACACAGGTCAAGGGAATAAAAAAAAAAAAACCAAGCAGTAGGGTTTATTTCTAGAGGTACATCATTGAAAAGTAGGGAAGTTATGCTAAACCTATATCGAACCTTGGTTAGACCATATTTAGAGTACTGCGTACAGTTCTGGTCATCATATTATAAAAAGGATATGGAGGCACTGGAGAGGGTGCAGAGAAGATTTACAAGGATGATACCAAAAATGTGAGGGTATGCATATCAGGAAAAGATGAACAGGCTGGGTCTCTTTTCTCTTGAAAAGAGAAGGCTGAGGGGTGACCTAATATTATAAAAGGTTTTGAGAGTGGATACAGAGAGAATGTTTCCACTTGTTGGGAAGAGCATAACTAGAGGCCATCAAAATAAGATAGTCACAACAAAATCCAATAGGGAATTCAGAAGAAACTTCTTTACCCAAAGAGTGGTGAAAACGTAGAACTTGCTACCACAGGGAGTGGTTGAAATGAATAGTATAGATGCATTTAAGGGGAGGCTAGACAAGCATATGAGGGAGAAGGGAATAGAGGGTTATGCCAATAGATTTAGATGAGGAAAGACAGGAGGAGGCTTGAGTGGAGCATAAACGTCGGTATGGACTGGTTGGGACGAATGGCCTGTTTCTGTGCCGTATATCCTATGTAATCCTATGTAAATT
Organism: Pristiophorus japonicus; assembly: GCF_044704955.1. Lineage (NCBI taxonomy): Eukaryota > Metazoa > Chordata > Chondrichthyes > Pristiophoridae > Pristiophorus > Pristiophorus japonicus. The sequence continues at coordinate 132,077,108 of NC_091987.1, forward strand.
ATCATGTAGCTATTTGCACCTGCAACTCACCAACCTTATTACCACGCTTCATACGTTTACACACATGCACTGTAAACTTATCTTAGACCTTCTTGTATTCTCTGTTAGTGTGACCCCACCTAATATCTTACTATTTCTTACTCTAGTGCTAACTGTCTCTCTCAATCCTTTGTGCCCTTTGTTTCTCCTTTCTAATGCTACATCCTGGCACCCATCGGCCAGCCAAATTAGTTTAAACCCTCCCCAACAATACTAGCAACCGCCCCCCGCCCCTCCCCTGCCCACCATTAGGACATTGGTTCCGGCTCTGTTGAGCTGGAACCTGGCCAGCCTGTAAAGGTCCAACCTCCCCCAGAACTGGTCCCAATATCCCAAGGATCTAAAGCCCTCCCTCCTGCATCATCTCTTCAGCTATGCATTCATCTGCTCTATCCTATTTCTATATTCACTAGCTCGTGGCACCGGGAGTAATCCAGAGATTACTACGTTTGAGGTCCCGGTTTTTAATCTCTTTCCTAGCTCCCTAAAATCTGCTTGCACGATCTCATCCCTCTTTCTACCTATGTCGTTGGTACAGATATGGACCACGGCCTCTGGATGTTCACCACGCCCCTCCCCCCCCATTTACTACCCTACATAAACTTGAGCTCATCGAAAACTCTACTGCCTGTATCCAAACTCGCACCAAATCGCATTCACCCATCACCCCTGTGCGCGCTGACGTACATTGGCACTCGGTCCAGAAATGTTTCAATTTTAACATTCTCATCCTGGATTTCAAATCCCTCCATGGCCTGGCCCCTCTCTATCTCTGTAATCACCTCCAGCCCTACAACTCTCTTAGATCTCTGTGCTCATCCAAATTTTGACCTCTTCCACATCCCGTATTTTAATCGCCCAACCATTGGTGGCCGTGCCTTCAGCTGCCCAGGCCTTAAGCTGTGGAATTCTCTCCCAATACCTCACTGCCTCTCTACCTCTCTCACCTTTAAGATGCTCCTTAAAATCCATCTCTTTGACCAAGCTTTTGGTCATCTGTCCTAATATCTTCTTGTATGGCTCAGTATCTTAAGAACATAAAAAATAGGAGCAAGAGTTGGCCATATGGCCCCTCGAACCTGCTCCGCCATTCAATAAAATCATGGCTGAACTTTTACATCATCCACTTTCCCGTCCTACCCCCATATGCCTTGATGCCCTTAATGCCCAAAAATATACTTATCGATTTGAGCATCCACAGCCCTCTGGGATAGAGAATTGAAAAGATTCACAACCTTCTGAGACTATGACCACTAGTTCTAGACTCTCCAGCGAGGGGAAACAGCTGCTCAGCATCTACCCTGTAGAACCCTCTAAGAATTTTATATGTTTCAATGAGATCACCTCTCATTCTTCTAAACTTCAGAGAATATAGGTCCATTCTATTCAACCTTCATAAGATGACCCTCTCATCCCAGGAACCCGTCAGTTAAACTTTGTAGCACCCCCTCAAAGGCAAGTATATCCTTCCTTCGGTAGGGAGACCAAAACAGTACACTGTACTCCAGGCATGGTCTCACCAAAGCCCTATATAATTGCAGCAAGACTTCCTTACTCTAATACTCCCAACCTTGCAATAAAGACTAACATACCATATTCCCTCCGAATTGCATGTTAACTTTGTGATTCGTGTACAAGCAAATCCCAAATTCCGCTGAATATCAAAATTTCCTTTCAAAAAACATTCTACTTTTCCATTCTTCCTACCAAAGTGGATAATTTCCCACATTATACTCCAATCACTTAAATGGTCTATATTCATTTGCAGCCTCTTAATATCCTTCTCATAGCTTACGTTCCTACCTAGCTTTGCATCATCAGCAAATGCGGATATATTACACCCGATCCCTTCATCTAAATCATTAACATAGATTGTAAATAGCTGACTCCAAGTACTGATCGTTGCAGCACACCACTAGTTCCAACCTGCTATCCCAAAAATGACCTGTTTATTGCTACTCTGTTTTCTGACTGTTAACCAATCCTCAATCCACGTTAATATATTAACTCCAATCCCAGACCCGTTGACATTTCCACCCCCCCTGCCTCCCCCCACACCCAACTTCACTTAAACCCACATGCTCTTCAATACTTAAATTCCCCCCAATGAATTTCAATCAAAGAGCAACCTGCTCATTCAATGATATCTTATACAAACATAAAGATAAAGATAAGTTGATTTGTATTCTCATCCCAGCATAATAGTTATTTAGATTTCCCTAGATGCCATGCACCTTTCCTTGGCCAGAAGGCTGGGCAGTATATTGTTCCCAAGATTCTGGCTTTGCCTTTTTAGAGTTGCTCACTGAAGTTGTGCAAGAGCAGTTGGGTATACTGCATTGCTTTTTGTTCCCTCTCTTCCTGGGTGAATTGCCTGATTTACACTGCTGCCTATTAACAGTATGGCACAAACCATAAGCTCATCATATGGGGATCATCTCTTGGAACTACCATCATCGCACTCCATGTTTTACCACAAACAGGATGGCTGACTATGCAATCAATTATTAACTTTAGAGTAACTATTGTAATATTTTGGAGGTGGCCACTCCCAGGTATACATGGTGGTAGAGTATGTTTCACATTTCCTATTAGATTTAATCATTACTAATTTTAATAAGAAAAATTAGACTCAACAACTACCACAGTTTGCATTTATATAGCACCTTTAGCATAATAAAACGGCTCCAAGCGCTTCACAGGAGCGTTATGAAACACCGATTTGACACCGAGCCACGTTATGTTCTGTGATAACCCTAGTAAGAATGAGCGGGCGTCGGGTTTGCGTCTCTGGCTGGCTTCCCACAGGTGCAGGTTGTCATCGACTGCACACATGTGGCAATCCTTACACCACCAGGAGTATTCGTGAACTGCGAGGGATTCCATTCCATCAATGTTCAGCTGGTGTGGAATCACAAAAAAAGGTTTATGCAGGTGTGCGCTAGATTCCCGGGGAGCTCCCATGTGCTTTCATCTTGCAGCAGTCCAAGCTCCCCGACTTCTTTAGACCTACAAGCAGACTTAAGGGATGCATGCTAGAAGACAAAGTTAGCTGATGACACCCATGAGGAACTCCACCAATGAAGCACAAGAGTGGTACAACAACAGCCAAATGACTATCAGATATGTCATTGAGCAAGCAATCAACTTCTTTATGTTGGGTGAAGCAAAAACAAAAATATTAGGGTCAACTAATGTGAATTAGCTTTCACTTTCAAAATACATAGAAGTTACAACAAAGAAACATTCTGCCCAACCAGTTCATGTTTACCCTCAACGTGAGCAAATAACCCTAATCACATTTACCTACCCTGTTCCCATATCCCTTCATCTTATTTTTCTCCAGCCACCTATCCAATCTAATCTTGAACATTGTTTATGCCTCAACCACTAATCCTGGAAATGAGCTCCTCACAAGTCTCTATGTAAAGAAGTTTTTCTTACTCTCTGTTTTGTATTTCTTAAATTTAAGCTTGAATCTATGGCCTCTTGTTCTCAATTCCTCAACTACGGCATAATCCTAACTCGGCACGGGCTCAATGGCCTTCTTCCTGCTGTAACCATTCTATGATACTGAAAACAGTCTGCTTTTGTCTTTTAAAAAAATTCATTCATGGGATGTGGACATTGCCGGCAAGGCCAGTATTTATTGCTAGTTCCTAATTGCCCTCGAGAAGGTGGTGGTGAGCCACCTTCTTGAATACAACTGGGTGACGGTAGGCCATTTCAGAGGGCAATTAAGAGTCAACCACATTGCTGTGGGTCTGGAGTCACATATAGGCCAGACTGGGTAAGGACAGTAGATTTCCTTCCCTAAAGGACATTAGTGAACCAGATGTGTTTTTACGACAATCTGGTAGTTTTGTGGTCACCATTACTGATACTAGCTTTTTATTCCAGATTTATTTAATTGAAATATAATTCCCTAGCTGCCATGGTGGGATTTGAGCTTATGCCTCCGGACCATTAGTCCAGGCCTCTGGATGATTAGTACAGTAACATAACCGCTATGCTACCATTCCCTTAAATCCATCCTTTATTAATTTTAAATACTTCTATCATATCACCCATAATTTGCGTTCTTTCCTTGTATTTCCTCATACCAGGCAGCATCCTAGTGAATCTGCATTACACCCTCTATAAAGCCTCAATATCCTTGTTAATGACCAACCGGAAAGGCTGTTACAAACAGCTGGTCTCTGTAACATAAAATAATCAGATAAAGAGTTGATGCATTGTTTTAATTATTTAAAAATAAACATTTCACAATAAATCTACATGACTGCCTATAACTAGTTTAGAGAGTGCAATACTTAAACATATTTTTGCATTAGTCTATGCATATATATATTTCCAAATTAACTTTTCAGAATGACATGCTTCACTTGACATGTTTTGCTTCATTTCAAACTCACAAACATGCCATTTCCTCTTTAAATAGATTTTTATTTAAGAACATAGGAACAGCAGTAGGCCATTCAGCCCCTGCCTTCCCTTCTCCCCGACCCTACTCCGCCATTCAATCAGATCATACCTGATCTCTACCTCAACTCCATTTTAAAAAGTGAGTTCTCGGGATATGGGCATTGCTGGCAAGGCCGCATTTATTGGCCATCCCTGATCAGGTGGCGATGGGCCTTCTTCTCAAACCACTGGTAGAAGTTTGCTACACCTGAGTTGCTTACTAGATCATGTCAGAGGGCAGTTAAAAGTCAATCACTTTGGTGTGAGACTCAGGTCACATATAGGCCGGACTAAGGACGGCAGATTTCCTTCCCTAAAGGACATAAGTGAACCAGTTAGGTTTTTACAACAATCAGTTTCATGGTCACTTTTACTGGTACCAGAATTCAAATTCTCAAACTTCCATGGTAGGATTATTATTCCAGGCTTCTGGGTTACTAGTCTAATACCATAACCACTACCGTAGCCTACAATACCATTTACCTGCCTGAGATCCATTTCCCTTGAAACACTTACCTAACAAAAATCTATTGATTTCAGTCTTGAAAGCTTCAATTGTCCCAGCATCCACAGCCTTTTGAGAATTCCAGATTTCTACTACTGTTTGTGTGAAAAAAGTGCTTCTAGATTTCCCTCCTAAATAACCTAGCTCTAATTTTAAGATTATGTTTCCTTGATTTTGATTCCCCTATCAGAGGAACTATTTGCTCTGTATTCAGCCTATTGAATCCTTTTAACATTTTAAACACCTCAATCAGATCACCCCTCAATCTTCTATACTCAAGATAATTTGCTTCATGTTGATTTTGTGTAAACTGTTTACGTGAACCGTAAGTATTTCTGGTGTATGTTTGGATTTTCTGCACACTGTATTTCCAGTAAACAATGGCAATAGTTTAGGTTTAAACAAAAAAATGAGTAAGCAGTTAAAAAGTCACTATTTTCCTGTGTATTGTTTAGAGCAAACACTAATTTGATAAACATGTCAATTTAAAACAAAGAAATAGTAAGAAGACAGTTTCAGCAAGTTTTAAAGTTTTCAACCCTCATCACCACACTGCTCATCCCGTTTGTAAAGCCTTCCAGTAAATTTCAAGTTAACCAACTTGGAACCTTTCTGTGGATACATTCAGGGCCCTAGATGTAATGCCATTTGGTATATGATTCGAGTGAGAGCGCAGGTTAAAGTGGCGGGAAAGTACGCAGGAGTAAGCTTTACTAGTCTCCTGGGTTGCTAGTAGCAGTGCTGGGAAGATTTATCTTCCATTCCAGAAGAATTCCTGACAAGGCAATCCGAATCTGAGAGTGTCAGCTTGCTTCAGTTGGTAATGGGCTAACCCTTAGGTCAGAGCGTTGTGGGTTCAAGATCCGTACCAGGGGTTTGAGTTCAGAATTTGAATGGCATTCCAGAATGTGTTGCATTGTTGGAGGTGCTATCCTTCATATGAGATATTAAAAGTGCTGCTACGGGCATAGAAGAGCAGGATTGGGCTCAGCTGTGATGCCCCCACTTTTTAATAGTCTGTCAACATAAATGTCAGTTACTGCCATGAGATACTCCCAACGTCCTGTGATGACTTTGGTGAGAGATTGACGTAAACCCCAGGGAAATGGCGTAAATGGCCATTGCTGCTGTTTCTCCGTGGTTTCTACATTGAAATCTCCTAAAGTGATTCACACAGAATGAATTACTTTCTAAAGTGCAATGATCTTGATGTAAACAACTGCAGCAGCTATTTTGCACGCAGCAATGTCCCACAAGGAAACAGATGAGTAACCAGTTAATCTGTTTTATTGGTGATATTGGTTGAGGGAGGCAAGCAAAGGCACTAGCAGATCACCCTACTTAACTTCAAATAATGCCACAGAATCTGCAATGTACACAACAACCTGCAGAACAGACAGACAGGACTTCAGCTTAACATCTTATATGAAGGACAGCATCTCCAATGATGCAACAGCGGGAGACTGAGGAATCCCGGCAGAAATTCTACTCCAAACTGTCTAGGCTCACACATGAAGAATGGCCACTAGAGTGAGGTATGTAGCTGAGATGAATCAATTCCTTCAGAAAAGGATGGGAAATAAAGAGCCTATTTTTTTCTGATCACCATTGGAAGATCTGACCACATTTGCATGATGAGAATTATGCAGGTGTAAATTCAGATGCTGATTAGAGGAACTGCTGTCTTCCATATTTGACAATAATTATGGCCAGTTACTGGCACAGTGCTGTCAACTGAATCCTAGTACTCATAAGTCTGATTATAATGAAATGTTTTGTGTCTAGTGCATGTTGTAGCATTAGATCTCTCAAAGGCAACGCACACCTGTTGGGCACAAAGTCCTGAGTGGCTCAAATAATCATGTTACAAATCAGGTCTGCTGTAGATATTTGCTTGGGTTCAGTGCTGCCAGTGGTCTGAGTATCATGCTACTGTAGGAGTCGACTCATATTGTTCTATATCTACTTATACGGTAGTGAAACTAGGGGAATGACAACAAAACCCATTTGCTTTCTGGATATCTGTGTCTTCTGCATGTGTAGTTCTTCAATTTCTCTGAGAGTGTACTGAGTTAACATTAGATTTGGCTAAGTTTTAATTGTATGCTGCTTTATTGCATTGCAAGATTAAATGTACAGAAATTGTGATAGGATCAGATTTCTTTAGTTCAATCAGTATAACATATATTCATGTAACATACAAAATAAAGCACATGTGATGCTAATTCACTTTGGTGGGCCATCTCACTTAATTTAAACAGAATAACTCTTCTTCATTCTGTCCTTCAGTCCTGGGACAGAACCTGCTCTCTGCAGCTTTTCACTGTCTCACTGCCTTACCCGCATTGTGTGTCCAAAAGCCAGACTCTCTTTGTATCTGTGTCTCATTTTTAAAAGCCTGACTAGTGTCAACTTTTAATTAAAACTATCTCCCTGCGTGCCCACAAAAAGAGTCCACCAGGCTAGCTACGAATGATTCTGGCTGAGCTCAAGTTAATCGATTGTCGCAACAGCTATAGTTGTGAGCATTTGCTGGAATGTTAGATTATCTTTCATTGTCTACAGAATACCAGTTTCAGACATTCCAACTGAAACCCACGACACATCTGGAAGCACTGCTATCCTGTTAATTTAATTTAACCCCTTTAAAGCAAGCTTTAATTTACAAGCACATTACACATGACAACCGGATAGAAATAGATCCTTTTACTGATGAAAAAATTTAGCTTCTGTTGACAAATGCTGTGAGAGAGAGCTGTAGTTTTCATCCTGCTTCTGAGAAACAACATTATCCAGAGTGCAGCACATCCAATAAACAATATCATATGACAACACGCACAAGATTTACAATGTCAGAATTCAAAAATAAAAAATTTAACTTTTCCAGTGTTTTATAGTCTAATCCATTAAATTAAAAATTGAGCGAATGGAGTTGTTTGGGATGAGCTTTATTTTTGTGTTGCTGAGGCTTAAGTGCAATATTTATTAAGTGCTTTGATGATGGGTTTGGACATTATATCCAGAATCAGTCAGATCCATCATCATAAGCACTCCTTCGGAATCGAGGAAAACTTGCTTCCACTCCTGAAGTGAGTTCTTTGGTGGCTAAACAGTCCAATACGAGAGCCACAGACTCTGTCACAGGTGAGACAGACAGTCGATGAGGGAAGGGGTGGGTGGGACTGGTTCGCCGCACGCTCTTTCCGCTGTCTGCGCTTGATTTCTGCATGCTCTCGCTGTTGAGACTTGAGGTGCTCAGCGCCCTCTCAGATGCACTTCCTCCACTTAGGGTGGTCTTGGGCCAGGGACTCCTAGGTGTCAGTGGGATGTTGCACTTTACCAGGGAGGCTTTGAGGGTGTCCTTGTAGCGTTTCCGCTGCCCACCTTTGGCTCGTTTGCCATGAAGGAGCTCCGAGTAGAGCACTTGCTTTGGGAGTCTCGTGTCTGGCATGCGGACTATGTGGCCTGCCCAGCTGATCGAGTGTGGTCAGTGCTTCAATGCTGGGGATGTTAGACTGAGTGAGGATGCTGATGTTGGTGCGCCTGTCCTCCCAGGGGATTTGTAGGATCTTGCGGAGACATCTTTGGTAATATTTCTCCAGCAACTTGAGGTGTCTACTGTACATGGACCATGTCTCTGAGCCATACAGGAGGGCAGGTATTACTACAGCCCTGTAGACCATGAGCTTGGTGGCAATCAGATCACAATCATGGCGATTAGCATCTGCTCAAGAGATTCAATGGCTAGAAAGAGCTTGCTGGTACAGCACTATGCCAATGTCAGCATCAGCAAGGATTACAAATCAAACGTGGGAAGTAACGTAGAAGGCAGAAGTATCTTTTATAATTGTGTAAATAATAGACAGGAACGTTTTGGGAAGAAAGGAGGAAGAATAAAGAACCGGTAAGTAATTTGAACAGGAGATTTTTGGGAGCAATTAAGAAGCTATTTGAGGGACAAAGAGCTGTATGCTGCATTGTGGACAGAAAATACTGGGGGGACCCGTTGATTTCCAGTATCTGCTTCTGGCACGCGGACCTCGATGCCAGCAGCGCAAGTTCACAAAATCTACCCTCTTATCTTTGCATTACAAATTAGCATGGGCTTGGGAAAGTGGATGTGGAATATTTCATGATTTCAATCACATGCTCAGAATTCCTTTTTAAAATTACCGTTTCTCAAAAGTTGCCATTAGGCTCTATAAGACTGTTGGACCATCTTACCCAGGAGGCAGAATTGAAACCATGCAGAAAGAAATGTTAAAGATTCTCAGGTTCGTCAGTTTCGTAATATCAGAAGAAATCTCTGTTATAGGATTGTCTCTTAAATTCAGCGTTTCAAGGTGGGAGCATCCATAAATCTGAAAGGAAAAAACAGACTTAATATGAAAACTTATGCACGTACTTAAAATGTTTTGAAGTACAACAACAATGTCAGGCAACATATTAACATTTGGTGAATGGGTGATAGTCAACCTATAAAGTAAGCCAATAAAGAGAAATCTCACAGACATTGGGAAGAAGGAGTATAAGAAGGCAAGACCATTAGAGGGAGACACTAGAAACGAAAAAATTGATATAAAGTGATAAAAGCAACAAAAAGGGAAGAAACGCAAGAATTCTGTGGCCAAACATTTTGTTTCTTCATGCTTGATAAATTTCACTTCATATACTTCATTCTCCAATATTTTGCTTACACTGCCAATGTAAACTCAAGCAGAAATAACAGCAACCAGAAGGCTTGTCTCATCAGCATTCAAATTGCAAAAAAACATACTTCTGTTCACAGAGAGGAGTTCACTCACTCTGAGAAAAGTTTTTGAAGAAGAGCTGCATAATCTACAATTGTTTTAAAGGATGTACAGCCGAAACTGCTTCCCACATATGTGAAATTTTTAATGTGACAATTAATTTCTTACTTTTTAAATCTTCCACATATCAGATAACTTCTAAAGTGACAAATATTTCCGATCACCTTCTGCAGGCTATGCAATTTGCAAGTTTTAATGCACCAAATTAGCACTAACATCAGAGAAATGTGAAATCAAGATTACTGAAATGTTATGTAGCATTATCTTTGTTTTAATTTCTACTCACTGAAATCTACTTGACATAGCTCGGAGCAGCGTGGGTCCGGGGTCGGCGAGAGGCCTATAAAGGCCAGCGAGAGTCGGGCAGTTCTAGCAGTCGGTCGAAGAGGCGGGAGCTCGGAGCAGCGCGAGTCCGGGGTCGGCGAGAGGCCTATAAAGGCCAGCGAGAGTTGGGTAGTTCGAGCAGTCGGTCGAGGAGGCGGGAGCTCGGAGCAGCGTGAGTCCGGGGTCGGCGAGAGGCCTATAAAGGCCAGCGAGAGTTGGGTAGTTCGAGCAGTCGATCGATGAGGCGGGAGCTCGGAGCAGCGCGAGTCCGGGGTCGGCGAGAGGCCTATAGAGGCCAGCAGGAGTCGGGCAGTTTGAGCAGTCGGTCGAGGAGGCGGGAGCTCGGAGCAGCGAGAGTCCGGGATCGGCGAGAGGCCTATAAAGGCCAGCGGGAGTCGGGCAGTTCGAGCAGTCAGTCAAGGAGGCGGGAGCTCGGAGCAGCGCGAGTCCGGGGTCGGCGAGATGCCGATAAAGGCCAGCGGGAGTCGGGCAGTTCAAGCAGTCGGTCGAGGAGGCGGGAGCTCGGAGCAGCGCGAGTCCGGGGTCAGCGAGAGGCCTATAAAGGCCAGCGGGAGTCGGGCAGTTCGAGCAGTCGATCGAGGAGGCGGGAGCTCGGAGCAACGAGAGTCCGGGGTCGGCGAGATGCCTATAAAGGCCATCGGGAGTCGGGCAGTTCAAGCAGTCGGTCGAGGAGGCGGGAGCTCGGAGCAGCGCGAATCCGGGGTCAGCGAGAGGCCTACAAAGGCCAGCGGGAGTCGGGCAGTTCGAGCAGTCAGTCGAGGAGGCGGGAGCTCGGAGCAGCGCGAGTCCGGGGTCGGCAGGAGGCCTATAAAGGCCAGCGGGAGTCGGGCAGTTCGAGCAGTCAGTCGAGGAGGCGGGAGCTCGGAGCAGCGCGAGTCCGGGGTCGGCAGGAGGCCTATAAAGGCCAGCGGGAGTCGGGCAGTTCGAGCAGTCGATCGAGGAGGCGGGAGCTCGGAGCAGCGCGAATCCGGGGTCAGCGAGAGGCCTATAAAGGCCAGCGGGAGTCGGGCAGTTCGAGCAGTCAGTCGAGGAGGCGGGAGCTCGGAGCAACGAGAGTCCGGGGTCGGCGAGATGCCTATAAAGGCCAGCGGGAGTCAGGCAGTTCGAGCAGTCGGTCGAGGAGGCGGGAGCTCGGAGCAGCGAGAGTCCGGGGTCGGCAGGAGGCCTATTAAGGCCAGCGGGAGTCGGGCAGTTCGAGCAGTCGGTCGAGGAGGCGGGAGCTCGGAGCAGCGCGAATCCGGGGTCAGCGAGAGGCCTATAAAGGCCAGCGGGAGTCGGGCAGTTCGAGCAGTCAGTCGAGGAGGCGGGAGCTCGGAGCAGCGCGAGTCCGGGGTCGGCAGGAGGCCTATAAAGGCCAGCGGGAGTCGGGCAGTTCGAGCAGTCCGTCGAGGAGGCAGGAGCTTGGAGCAGAGCGAGTCCGAGGTCGGCGAGAGGCCTATAAAGGCCAGCGGGAGTCGGGCAGTTCGAGCAGTCAGTCGAGGAGGCGGGAGCTCGGAGCAGCGCGAGTCCGGGGTCGGCAGGAGGCCTATAAAGGCCAGCGGGAGTCGGGCAGTTCGAGCAGTCGGTCGAGGAGGCGGGAGCTCGGAGCAGCGCGAGTCAGGGGGCGGCGAGAAGCGTACGTTGCAGCTGCAGCGGGGACAGAAGGCAAAAAAGTAAAAAGAAATCGAAAGGTGACGTCACAGCCAAGGGGGTAAGTAATTGGCTGGTGATTGGTAAGTAGTTTTTCTTTTTCTTTTCTACATCAGTAAGTTGTTGCCAATTTAAGTGTATCTAAGAGTTAAGTCATGGCAGGAGAGCTCGGACACGTGTTATGCTCCTCCTGTACTATGTAGGAAATCAGGGACGCCTCCGGTGTCCCTGATGACTACGTGTGCAGGAAGTGTATCCGCCTCCAGCTCCTGAATGACCTCGTTGCGGAATTGGAGCTGCGGGTGGATTCACTCTGGAGCATCCACGATGCTGAGAATGACGTGAATAGCACATTTAGCGAGTTGGTCTTACCGCAGGTAAAGGGTACACAGCCAGATAGGAAATGGAAGACCAACAGGAAGAGCAATGCAAGGAAGGTATGTCGCTTTGGGTACTGTTGAGGGGGATGGCTCATCAGGGGAGAGCAGCAGCAGCCAGGTTCATGGCACCATGGCGGGCTCTGCTGCACAGGAGAGCAGGAAAAAGAGTGGGAGAGCAATAGTGATAGGGGATTCGATTGTAAGGGGAATAGATAGGCGTTTCTGTGGCCGCAACCGAGACTCCAGGATGGTATGTTGCCTCCCTGGTGCAAGGGTCAAGGATGTCTCGGAGCAGGTGCAGGACATTCTAAAAAGGGAGGGTGAACAGCCTGTTGTCGTGGTGCATATAGGTACCAACGATATAGGTAAAAAACGGGATGAGGTCTTACGAGACGAATTTAAGGAGCTAGGAGCTAAATTAAAAAGTAGGACCTCAAAAGTAGTAATCTCGGGATTGCTACCAGTGCCACGTGCTAGTCAGAGTAGGAATCGCAGGATAGTTCAGATGAATACGTGGCTTGAGCAGTGGTGCAGCAGGGAGGGATTCAAATTCCTGGGGCATTGGAACCGGTTCTGGGGGAGGTGGGACCAGTACAAACCGGACGGTGTGCACCTAGGCAGGACCGGAACCAATGTCCGAGGGGGAGTGTTTGCTAGTGCTGTTGGGGAGGAGTTAAACTAATATGGCAGGGGGATGGGAACCAATGCAGGGAGACAGAGGGAAACAAAATGGGGACAGAAGCAAAAGACAGAAAGGAGATGAGTAAAAGTGGAGGGCAGAGAAACCCAAGGCAAAAAACAAAAAGGGCCACTGTACAGCAAAATTCTGAAGGGTCAAAGTGTAATAAAAAGGCAAGCCTGAAAGCTCGGTGCCTCAATGCGAGGAGTATTCGGAACCCAGGAGAGGGCTCTGATCTAGTTAGAGTGGGTGAGAGCTCAGATGAACAGGACCCCAAGAAAAAATGCAAAAGGCAGGAGGCAACAGAGCAGAGTAGCACTGGGGTAAGTGTAAACCACAAAGTGATAGGAAGGGACAATATGTATGAATATAAAAGGGCTACAGAAGGGGTCAAAACTAAAAATCATGGTTTAAAAACTAGTATTAAACCACTCTACCTAAACGCACGCAGCATTCGAAATAAAGTAAATGAGTTGACGGCACAAATAATGACAAATGGGTATGATTTGGTGGCCATTACAGAAACATGGTTGCAGGGTGTCCAAGACTGGGAATTAAATATACAGGGGTATCTGACAATTCGGAAGGATAGACAAGAAGGGAAAGGAGGTGGGGTAGCTCTGTTAATAAAGGATGATATTAGGGCAGTTGTGAGAGATGATATTGGCTCTAATGAACAAAATGTTGAATCATTGTGGGTGGAGATTAGAGATAGTAAGGGGAAAACGTTACTGGTGGGCGTAGTTTATAGGTCCCCAAATAATAACTTCACGGTGCGGCGGACAATAATCAAGGGAATAATGGAGGCATGTGAAAAAGGAACGGCAGTAATCATGGGGGATTTTAACCTACATAACAATTGGTCAAATCAAATCGCACGGGGTAGCCTGGAGGAGGAATTCATAGAATGCATACAGGATTGTTTCTTAGAATAGTATGTGACAGAACCTACAAGGGAGCAAGCTATCTTAGATCTGGTCCTGTGTAATGAGTCAGGAATAATAAACGATCTTCTAGTAAAAGATCCTCTCGGAATGAGTGATCACAGTATGATTGAATTTGTAATGCAGAATGAGGATGAGGAAGTAGTGTCCCAAACGAGCGTACTATGCTTAAACAAAGGGATGAGGGCAGAGTTGGCGAAAGTAGACTGGGAACACAGACTAAACGGTTGCACAATTGAGGAACACTGGAGGACTTTTAAGGAGCTCTTTCATAGTGCTCAACAAAATTATATTCCAGTGAAAAAGAAGGGCGGTAAGAGAAGGGATAACCAGCCGTGGATAACCAAGGAAATAAAGGAGAGTATCAAATTAAAAACCAATGCGTATAAGGTGGCCATGGTTAGTGGGAAACTAGAAGATTGGGGAAATTTTAAACAACAGCAAAGAATGACTAAGAAAGCAATAAAGAAAGGAAATATAGATTACGAAAGTAAACTTGCGCAAAACATAAAAACAGATAGTAAAAGCTTTTACCGATATATAAAACGGAAGAGAGTGACTAAAGTAAATGTTGGTCCCTTAGAAGATGAGAAGGGGGATTTAATAATGGGAAATGTGGAAATGGCTGAGACCTTAAACAATTATTTTGCTTCGGTCTTCACAGTGGAAGACACAAAAACCATGACAAAAATTGCTGGTCATGGGAATGTGGGAAGGGAGGATCTTGAGACAATCACTATCACTAAGGGGGTAGTGCTGGAGAGGCTGATTGGGACTCAAGTTAGACAAGTCCCCTGGTCCTGATGAAACGCATCCCAGGGTATTAAAAGAGATGGCGGAAGTTATAGCAGATGCATTCATTATAATCTACCCAAATTCTCTGGACTCTGGGGAGGTACCAGCGGATTGGAAAGCAGCTAATGTAATGCCTCTGTTTAAAAAAGGGGGCAGACAAAAGGCACGTAACTATAGGCCGGTTAGTTTAACATATGTAGTGGGGAAAATGCTTGAAGCTATCATTAAGGAAGAAATAGCAGGACATCTAGATAGGAATAGTGCAATCAAGCAGACGCAACATGGATTCATGAAGGGGAAATCATGTTTAATTAATTTACTGGAATTCTTTGAGGATATAACGAGCATGGCGGATAGAGGTGTACTGATGGATGTGGTGTATTTAGATTTCCAAAAGGCATTTGATAAGGTGCCACACAAAAGGTTACTGCAGAAGATAAAGGTATGCGGAGTCAGAGGAAATGTATTAGCATGGATCGAGAATTGGCTGGCTAACAGAAAGCAGAGAGTCGGGATAAATGGGTCCTTTTCGGGTTGGAAATCGGTGGTTAGTGGTGTGCCACAGGGATCGGTGCTGGGACCACAACTGTTTACAATATACATAGATGACCTGGAAGAGGGGACAGAGTGTAGTGAAACAAAATTTGCAGATGACACAAAGATTAGTGGGAAAGCGGGTTGTGTAGAGGACACAGAGAGGCTGCAAAGAGATTTAGATAGGTTAAGCGAATGGGCTAAGGTTTGGCAGATGGAATACAATATCGGAAAATGTGAGGTCATCCACCTTGGAAAAACAAACAGTAAAAGGGAATATTATTTGAATGGGGAGAAATTACAACATGCTGCGGTGCTGAGGGACCTGGGATCCTTGTGCATGAAACTCTTTTTGGATACAATGTTCCCTGACCGTGAATTGAACCCCAAAAAAGTTAGTTTGCAGGTGCAGCAGGTAATCAGGATGGCGAATGGAATGTTGGCCTTCATTGCGAGAGGGATGGAGTACAAAAGCAGGGAGGTCCTTCTGCAACTGTACAGGGTATTGGTGAGTCCGCACCCGGAGTACTGCGTGCAGTTTTGGTC
Organism: Pristiophorus japonicus; assembly: GCF_044704955.1. NCBI lineage: Eukaryota > Metazoa > Chordata > Chondrichthyes > Pristiophoridae > Pristiophorus > Pristiophorus japonicus. The sequence goes on from NC_091987.1 coordinate 132,092,779, forward strand.
ACTTTACTTAAGGAAGGATATACTAGCCTTGGAGGGAGTACAGAGACGATTCACTAGGCTGATTGCAGAGATGAGGGGGTTACCTTATGATGATAGATTGAGTAGACTGGGTCTTTACTCGTTGGAGTTCAGAAGGATGAGGGGTGATCTTATAGAAACATTTAAAATAATGAAAGGGATAGACAAGATAGAGGCAGAGAGGTTGTTTCCACTGGTCGGGGAGACTAGAACTAGGGAGCACAGCCTCAAAATACGGGGGAGCCAATTTAAAACCGAGTTGAGAAGGAATTTCTTCTCCCAGAGGGTTGTGAATCTGTGGAATTCTCTGCCCAAGGAAGCAGTTGAGGCTAGCTCATTGAATGTATTCAAATCACAGATAGATAGATTTTTAACTAATAAGGGAATTAAGGGTTATGGGGAGCGGGTGGGTAAGTGGAGATGAGTCCACGGCCAGATCAGCCGTGATCTTGTTCAATGGCGGAGCAGGCTCAAGGGGCTAGATGGCCTACTCCTGTTCCTAATTCTTATGTTCTTATCCCAGCTTACTTGATCAAGGGATGCCAGGATACAGAAGGTTTACTACAATACAGGGTACATGCTAGTAAACCTTAATTTGGTAAACAATGACCTAATTTCAAAATAATTCATCGATTGAGTAGTGTTCTCCCGAGGATGTAATACAATGCTATCTTTTCCTTAATTAATATTTTCAGAATTCTTAGTGACCAGATGTCAATGATTAATTTAGGTGTGGCAGTTGGCCAAGAAGAACGTTTTACTGCAGGAATGCTAAGGTTTAGATCTGGACACATGATCCCATAATTCATCTGAGAAAAGTACAAGTACAAATGTATAGATTATTTAATAAATTGCCCTCACCTCAGCAGGGATGTCCTGAAAACTGTTGAATGACAGGTTCACATGCTTTAATATGGAAAACAGTCCACTCAGATCAGGAAGTTGATGAATAAAATGACCCTATAATAGAGTGAATGATGTAAAACAGATGTGAATCATATTCTTCAAATCTTAAAAAGTACCTTTGGCGGGACTGACCTATCAAGAAAGACTGGATCAACTGGGCTTGTATTCACTGGAGTTCAAAAGAATGAGAGGGGACCTCATAGAAACATTTAAAATTCTGACAGGGTTAGACAGGTTAGATGCAGGAAGAATGTTCCCAATGTTGGGGAAGTCCAGAACCAGAGGTCACAGTCTAAGGATAAGGGGTAAGCCATTTAGGACCGAGATGCGGAGGAACTTCTTCACCCAGAGAGTGGTGAACCTGTGGAATTCTCTACCACAGAAAGTTGTTGAGGCCAATTCACTAAATATATTCAAAAAGGAGTTAGATGAGGTCCTTACTACTACGGGGATCAAGGGGTATGGCGAGAAAGCAGGAATGGGATACTGAAGTTGAATGTTCAGCCATGAACTCATTGAATGGTGGTGCAGGCTAGAAGGGCCGAATGGCCTACTCCTGCACCTATTTTCTATGTTTCTATGTTTTGTTGTTACTTTAATTCACTGAGAATAAAAATTGCATCGTCTTGAAATTATATAAATACTAGGTTTTGATAAAAATATTCAGAATATTTTGTCAAACTTCATGCAGTTATTAAAATTGTTTAAATAGGTAATTGGTACACTGGCTACTCGGAACTCCTTCACGGCAAACGAGCCAAAGGTGGGTAGAGGAAACGTTTCAAGGACACCCTCAAAGCCTCCTTGATAAATGCAACATCCCCACCGACACCTGGGAGTCCCTAGCCAAAGATCGCCCTAAGTGGAGGAAATGCATCCGGGAGGGCGCTGAGCACCTCGAGTCTCATCTCGAGACCATAGAAACATAGAAACATAGAAAATAGGTGCAGGAGTAGGCCATTCGGCCCTTCTAGCCTGCACCGCCATTCAATGAGTTCATGGCTGAACATTCAACTTCAGTACCCCATTCCTGCTTTCTCGCCATACCCCTTGATCCCCCTAGCAGTAAGGACCTCATCTAACTCCTTTTTGAATATATTTAGTGAATTGGCCTCAACAACTTTCTGTGGTAGAGAATTCCACAGGTTCACCACTCTCTGGGTGAAGAAGTTCCTCCGCATCTCGGTCCTAAATGGCTTACCCCTTATCCTTAGACTGTGACCCCTGGTTCTGGACTTCCCCAACATTGGGAACATTCTTCCTGCATCTAACCTGTCTAACCCCGTCAGAATTTTATATGTTTCTATGAGGTCCCCTCTCATTCTTCTGAACTCCAGTGAATACAAGCCCAGTTGATCCAGTCTTTCTTGATAGGTCAGTCCCGCCATCCCGGGAATCAGTCTGGTGAACCTTCGCTGCACTCCCTCAATAGCAAGAATGTCCTTCCTCAGGTTAGGAGACCAAAACTGTACACAATACTCCAGGTGTGGCCTCACCAATGCCCTGTACAACTGTAGCAACACCTCCCTGCCCCTGTACTCAAATCCCCTTGCTATGAAGGCCAACATGCCATTTGCTTTCTTAACCGCCTGCTGCACCTGCATGCCAACCTTCAATGACTGATGTACCATGACACCCAGGTCTCTTTGCACCTCCCCTTTTCCTAATCTGTCACCATTCAGATAATAGTCTGTCTCTCTGTTTTTACCACCAAAGTGGATAACCTCACATTTATCCACATTATACTTCATCTGCCATGCATTTGCCCACTCACCTAACCTATCCAAGTCGCTCTGCAGCCTCACAGCATCCTCCTCGCAGCTCACAGTGCCACCCAACTTAGTGTCATCCGCAAATTTGGAGATACTACATTTAATCCCCTCATCTAAATCATTAATGTACAGTGTAAACAGCTGGGGCCCCAGCACAGAACCTTGCGGTACCCCACTAGTCACTGCCTGCCATTCTGAAAAGTACCCATTTACTCCTACTCTTTGCTTCCTGTCTGACAACCAGTTCTCAATCCATGTCAGTACACTACCCCCAATCCCATGTGCTCTAACTTTGCACATCAATCTCTTGTGTGGGACCTTGTCGAACGCCTTCTGAAAGTCCAAATATACCACATCAACTGGTTCTCCCTTATCCACTCTACTGGAAACATCCTCAAAAAATTCCAGAAGATTTGTCAAGCATGATTTCCCTTTCACAAATCCATGCTGACTTGGACCTATCATGTCACCTCTTTCCAAATGCACTGCTATGACATCCTTAATAATTGATTCCATCATTTTACCCACTACCGATGTCAGGCTGACCGGTCTATAATTCCCTGTTTTCTCTCTCCCTCCTTTTTTAAAAAGTGGGGTTACATTGGCTACCCTCCACTCCATAGGAACTGATCCAGAGTCAATGGAATGTTGGAAAATGACTGTCAACGCATCCACTATTTCCAAGGCCACCTCCTTAAGTACTCTGGGATGCAGTCCATCAGGCCCTGGGGATTTATCGGCCTTCAATCCCATCAATTTCCCCAACACAATTTCCCGGCTAATAAGGATTTCCCTCAGTTCCTCCTCCTTACTAGACCCCCCGACCCCTTTTATAACCGGAAGGTTGTTCGTGTCCTCCTTCGTGAATACCGAACCAAAGTACTTGTTCAATTGGTCCGCCATTTCTTTGTTCCCCGTTATGACTTCCCCTGATTCTGACTGCAGGGGACCAACGTTTGTCTTTACTAACCTTTTTCTCTTTACATATCTATAGAAACTTTTGCAATCCGTCTTAATGTTCCCTGCAAGCTTCTTCTCATACTCCATTTTCCCTGCCCTAATCAAACCCTTTGTCCTCCTCTGCTGAGTTCTAAATTTCTCCCAGTCCCCAGGTTCGCTGCTATTTCTGGCCAATTTGTATGCCACTTCCTTGGCTTTAATACTATCCCTGATTTCCCTTGATAGCCACGGTTGAGCCACCTTCCCTTTTTTATTTCTATGCCAGACAGGAATGTACAATTGTTGTAGTTCATCCATGCGGTCTCTAAATGTCTGCCATTGCCCATCCACAGTCAACCCCTTAAGTATCCTTCGCCAATCCATCTCAGCCAATTCACGCCTCATACCTTCAAAGTTAGCCTTCTTTAAGTTCTGGACCATGGTCTCTGAATTAACTGTTTCATTCTCCATCCTAATGCAGAATTCCACCATATTATGGTCACTCTTCCCCAAGGGGCCTCGCAAAACGAGATTGCTAATTAATCCTTTCTCATTACATAACACCCAGTCTAAGATGGCCTCCCTCCTAGTTGGTTCCTCGACATATTGGTCTAAAAAACCATCCCTTATGCACTCCAGAAAATCCTCCTCCACCGTATTGCTTCCAGTTTGGTTAGCCCAATCTATGTGCATATTAAAGTCACCCATTATAACTGCTGCACCTTTATTGCACGCACCCCTAATTTCCTGTTTGATGCCCTCCCCAACATCACTACTACTGTTTGGAGGTCTGTACACAACTCCCACTAACGTTTTTTGCCCTTTGGTGTTCTGCAGCTCTACCCATATAGATTCCACATCATCCAAGCTAATGTCCTTCCTAACTATTGCCTTAATCTCCTCCTTAACCAGCAATGCCACCCCACCTCCTTTTCCTTTTATTCTATCCTTCCTGAATGTTGAATACCCCTGGATGTTGAGTTCCCAGCAGAAACCAACGCAGGCAGCGGAGAGAGCATGCGGCAAACCAGTCCCACCCAGTCTTTCCCTCAACGACTATCTGTCCCATTTGTGACAGGGACTGTGGTTCTCGTATTGGACTGTTCAGTCACCTAATAACTCATTTTTAGAGTGGAAGCAAGTCTTCCTCGATTCTAAGGGCCTGCCTATGATGATGCATCTGTAAAGTTCTTCAGGATACAATGAACAAAGCAATCAGACATGAAGAAAGGCTGCATTATTATTGGTACTGATCAATGTGGCTAAAATACAATATGCCCAAGCATTAACCAAACATTTGGGTAATCAAAGCCACTAAAACAACTGAAGACTTGCAAAATAGTTCAGATGAGTATGAAACCCAATGATTAAGAACACTGAACTGTCAAAGAGTGTAAACGTAATTCCATTTCAACCACAAAGAATTTATATAGAAACAACAATAGTAAACAGTAATGGTATGCACTCAACCTCTTCTAGTTCACAAAGTTGGTGCTTAATTTGTATTTAAAGAGAATTGGTCGGGTGGATTTGGAGAAGTTTTCAAGAGAGGAACTAGGGGATAAGATTCTAAAGTAAAAATGAAAGTAAGCTAAACACAATTCAGGGAGTAATCTTTTTGCACAACGTTGTAGAATTGACTGCCACTTATTTTCTTCAGTCTCGGTATGTGGTGCAAGATTGTAAGGCATTTTCAAATATTCTTATTTTATCCTGACGTTTCACAGTATTAAGGGCAGAATTTACAAAAGTATTTTGCTTTGACTTTCAAAAATATAAAAGATGTATTATCAGAATACTGATAGTACTAGTTTTGCTTTTAATAAGTTCCAATGAAATAAGTTCACTTTACTTAGTTTTGCTAATTAAATAAAATTAAAGCATTTTTTAAGCAAATTATTTTCAATCCAAAGAGTAAATACAAAAACAATGCTTGCATAAGTTACTGAACACTTTATTTTAATGTGAGAAAAAACTATGTTTAATATGTTGGAGAATCAATGTGTTTTTCTTGTTTTGTACAAAGATTATGCTAATGATGAAACTATTGTAATTACAAGTCATTAAAACCCTTCCAAACATCATACCACAGCCCGCAGAAACTTTCCAAAGATTAATGATATAGAGACCAAGTTCTGACAAAAAGATAAAATGGCACAAGTTTGCTGAAAAAAACAGTATGATCAGGATTTTATATCTGAGAATTTATGTCTTTTCTAAATATTGTTGGCACACAATATATGGTGACCATACACCATAAGGGAACTACAAACGCTATTGCAGATAGATTACCAAGACATATCCTGAATGATAATGGAATTACATTTTTGCAGTGGTTCTCGCGATCATCTGAAGTAACTCGGGTGGAAGTTCTGCAGAAGCCTTGGCGAAACGGTGTAAATAGTATTCACATCATTTTTCTAAGGCTTCTTTGGATCTTCAATCCCAATGTGTTTACCATACTGTAGGAAGAAGCTTTTTTATATTTTTGTATTGTAATAATGATTGCCTAATGGCCTGATAATCCACCCAAAATCCAGGTTTGGGAGCATGAGTGTACCTCCTGGCCCCACAAGATAACATTCAGCCTCCCTTGCTCTGAGCTTCCCCCCTCCCCGAATCACAAACTTTACCGATCTCCCCACCCCTCTCACTAATCTTGCAGGGGGTGATTTCTGTGGGTCCCAGCATTGACCTGACCATCCTGTGGGTAAACATAGAAACATAGAAAATAGGTGCAGGAGCAGGCCATTCAGCCCTTCTAGCCTGCACCGCCATTCAATGAGTTCATGGCTGAACATGAAACTTCAGTACTCCCTTCCTGCTTTCTCGCCATAACCCTTGATCCCCCGAGTAGTAAGGACTTCATCTAACTCCCTTTTGAATATATTTAGTGAATTGGCCTCAACTACTTTCTGTGGTAGAGAATTCCACAGGTTCACCACTCTCTGGGTGAAGAAGTTTCTCCTCATCTCGGTCCTAAATGGCTTACCCCTTATCCTCAGACTGTGACCCCTGGTTCTGGACTTCCCCAACATTGGGAACATTCTTCCTGCATCTAACCTGTCTAAGGGTAGGAGTCAATATCAGGGCATTCAAATGAAGCCGGGAAGTTAAAATTGCCTGAGCCTTGCACTGGGGGGCTGGATTGGTCACTACCCGCTTCCGTAACTCTGATTCCAACCCCAAGTTAAAATCGGGGCTGAAGACAAACTTCATCCATTCAATGTTGTACATTCTAGTTGTGAAATTTTCCCCAACAATAAAAAACAAACATGTAGAAGCCTGAATTCCACTTCCAAGTGTATTGTAAGTGTAGGCATTATAACATAGTTAATATCTGGGATATTAATTGAAGAGAACTCATAGAATCACAACCAAGAAGTGAATTGTGTATGTTTCAATTAGAAGTGGTATCATTATAGCTTCAGGTTCACACAGAAGTGGTATTATTTTACACAATGTTACAACTAATATTTCCAGTACTCCATTCAGCCATGATAAAACTCAGCCAGTTCAAGTCCTCAAGTATCCTTAAGAAATCCTTATTTGGAAGTGTCCGTGATAGTGGGACCATAAGGGGACATTTTAAGCACCAAATATGGGTGGGTTTGCATCAGGTGGGATGTAAAAATGTTAGAAATCTGAATCATGACCCCAACCTACCTCCGACCCAGGAGGTGGGTTGGCTATTTAAATATTGAGGCTGCATGCCTCATACTTAACCACAATTTTAAATTTAACCGTGGTCAACCCCAGCCTCCGATCTCTCCCTGATCCCGCCTCCAATCTTCTCTCTGGTCTCTGATCTCCCCCCTGCTCTATCCTCCGATCTTCCCTCTGGCCTCCGATCTCTGCCGGCCCCAGCTCAAGGCCTTTCCGATCTCTCCCTCCCTCCTCTCCGCTCCCCAGTTGCGGCCTGGTGCCAAAGGCCTACCCGCCTAAACAGTCAGACAGCCTCTCAATCTGGCTGGCTGTAGTCGGGAAACGGAGACAAAAATGGTTATCAGGTCCTGCAGGTTGTTTGGGCAGGAGGCATAGATTTAAAGTAATTGGTAGAAGAATTAGAGGGGAGTTAAGGAGAATTTGTTTCATCCAAAGGATGGTGGGGGTCTGGGACTCACTGCCTGAAAGGGTAGTAGAGGCAGAAACCCTGATTGCATTTAAAAAGTAATTGGATGTGCACTTGAAGTGGTGTAATCTACAAAGTTATGGAGCAAGAACTGGAAAGTAAGATTAGGCTCTTTTTCGGCCGTCAAGGACACAATGGGCTGAAATTCCATGATTCCATGTTAATATACAACAACCTTACCATACCGTTGCAAATGCTCCCAAAGCTCCAGCATCTGGACTGTGCTTTTCTCCAGTAAATGCTTGCCCACAATTGGTTTGGATAAAAAGATAAATTGTTATGATTCATCTGGCAAGATGGTATTGCAATCTATTTGTGTTGAACTCCTTTGACTGCAATAGGCTTTATGACTGATAGAGCAACTCTGGTTGTAAGATCTTTCAGAGGCAAAATTTATGTGCATGAAATACGAATGGTAACTTTACCTCTAAAAATTGTCAGTGCCTAAAAGAAATCTGTAGTTTCAGAATAATTCTAATGAGTCGTCAAATGGTGATGAAAGAACGTTATTGTCATTGGCCATTATTGTTACTCGGTACTTTAATTAAGATGAACGGTGCTTCAAACTGCAGCAGAACAAAAGATATTCCAGATTTTTTAAATTAGTTCCTCAGATGTGGGCGCCACTGGCAAGGCTAGTATCTATTGCCCATGCCTAATAGCCCTTGAGAAGGTGGTGGTGAGCCACCTTCTTGAACAGTTGCAGTCCCCGTGGTGAAGGTAATCCCAGAGAGCTATTAGGGAGTTCCAGGATTTTGACCCAGCGAAAATGAAGGAACAGCGATATATTTCCAAGTCAGGATGGTGTATAATTTGGAGGGGAACTTGGAGGCGGTGGTATTTCCATGCTCTTGCTGCCATGTCCTTCTAGGTGGTACAGGTCGTGGGTTTGGGAGGCTTGGCGAATTGCTGCAGTGCATCTTGTAGATGGTACATACTGCAGCCACAGAGCGCCTGTAGTGGAGGGAGTGACTGTTTAAGGTGGTGGATGCGGTGCCTGTGGTGTATGTAGCACTCAAATCACTGACTCCACACGGTCTGGTGTTGTAGTAACTGCTGTGACCTTGGTCCCTTATGACATCTAGATAGGAATAGTGCAATCAAGCAGACGCAGCATAGATTCATGAAGGGGAAATCATGTTTAACTAATTTACTGGAATTCTTTGAGGATATAACGAGCATGGTGGATAGAGGTGTACAGATGGATGTGATGTATTTAGATTCCCAAAAGGCATTCGATAAGGTGCCACACAAAAGGTTACTGCAGAAGATAGAGGTACGCGGAGTCAGAGGAAATGTATTAGCATGGATAGAGAATTGGCTGGCGAACAGAAAGCAGAGTCGGGATAAATGGGTCCTTTTCGGGTTGGAAATCGGTGGTTAGTGGTGTGCTACAGGGATCGGTGCTGGGACCACAACTGTTTACAATATACATAGATGACCTGGAAGAGGGGACAGAGTGCAGTGTAACAAAATTTGCAGATGACACAAAGATTAGTGGGAAAGCGGGTTGTATAGAGGACACAGAGAGGCTGCAAAGAGATTTAGATAGGTTAAGCGAATGGGCTAAGGTTTGGCAGATGGAATACAATGTCGGAAAGTGTGCGGTCATCCACCTTGGGAAACAAACAGTAAAAGGGAATATTATTTGAATGGGGAGAAATTACAACATGCTGAGGTGCAGAGGGACCTGGGGGTCCTTGTGCATGAATCCCAAAAAGTTCGTTTGCAAGTGTAGCAGGTAATCGGGAAGGCGAATGGAATGTTGGCCTTCATTGCGAGAGGGATGGAGTACAAAAGCAGGGAGGTCCTGCTGCAACTGTATAGGGTATTGGTAAGGCCGCACCTGGAGTACTGTGTACAGTTTTGGTCACCTTACTTAAGGAAGGATATACTGTACAGAGACGATTCACTAGACTGATTTCGGAGATGAGGGGGTTACCTTATGATGATAGATTGAGTAGACTGGGTCTTTACTCGTTGGAGTTCAGAAGGATGAGGGGTGATCTTATAGAAACATTTAAAATAATGAAAGGGATAGACAAGATAGAGGCAGAGAGGTTTTTTCTACTGGTCGGGGAGACTAGAACTAGGGGGCACAGCCTCAAAATACGGGAGAGCCAATTTAAAACCGAGTTGAGAAGGAATTTCTTCTCCCAGAGGGTTGTGAATCTCTGGAATTCTCTGCCCAAGGAAGCAGTTGAGGCTAGCTCATTGAATGTATTCAAGTCACAGATAGATAGATTTTTAACCAATAAGGGAATTAAGGGTTACGGGGAGCGGGCGGGTAAGTGGAGCTGAGTCCACGGCCAGATCAGCCATGATCTTATTGAATGGCGGAGCAGGTTCGAGAGCCTAGATAGCCTACTCCTGTTCCTAATTCTTATATTCTTATTGTGTAACTCCAGAGTGCCTCTCAGGTGTGGTGGGCAGCCTTTTATACTCTGACTTGCAGGTACTTTCAGGCCCTCTGTGGCGCACCATTGTACTTATACATTTAATGTACCTGGACAATACATAACATCTTACTCCCCGCCCCCCCCCCCCCAGTTCCAAAAGCCATTGCCGGTAACCTCGGCCTTGTTCATCCTGGTTGATTTGTGAGTGTGAGTCCATGACCATCCACTTCCCTCTTCCCCCCCATGTGGTGTTTGCAGTCCTTACATGGGTGATGAAGTACACGAGCATAACCTCCAACAGAAAGCAGGTACTACATCGACAGTACATTAGTATGGTATATGTAATATATGGTACAGATGTAATGTCAAAAGATTGCAGGTACACTGAACAGTTATTTAATTCTAGCTCCTCTGGGTGAGGTACGGTACCCCTTTTTGCCCGAGGTAATGTGCTGCACTGAGACAGGGTATCGCAACTGGTGCGTTGCCTCTGTTCTCAGAAAGTAGTCACCTTGGCGGCTCATCTGCAGCTGCTGAACCATTGCATGAATCACATAAATCGAAAATTGCATTAGTCCATTAGTCACGGGTCCATTACCCTTTTATATGTACCACGAGGTATTAACTCTTCGTAATTCATATCCATATTTTAAACACAGTAACCATTCAGCATTAAAATATTAACTCTTATCACAAGTCCATCGTCCTACATTCACATTGCTCATTTAGACTCGGCTCTTGCCTTACAAAAGTCTCTTTGTGGGGACCGCCAATGGTGTAAGGCCCTTTTAAGACTCCCGGGTGCATTTCCCTTTTAAGACGCCATCTTGTGTTTCCCCGAGGCTTTCACTGGGCGCCGCCATTTTAGTTTCTCTGCTTGCCTTTGTCTGCAGAGCTCTGCTTCCACGAGGCTCGCCACCAGCTTGAGCTCGCTGACAAAGAAGAAAGAAAGTGTAAAATCACGCTTGAAAGGGGAAATTCTGACCTCGGCTTCAGCATTGCAGGTGGCACAGATAATCCGCACATTGGTGATGATCCAAGCATATTCATTCCAACAATCATTGTAGGAGCTGCAGCTGCACAGGATGGAAGACTACGGGTGAATGATTGCATCCTTCGGGTAAATGATGTAGATGTAAGGGAAGTAACACATAGCAAAGCAGTAGAAGCTTTAAGAGAGGCTGGATCGGTTGTGCGATTATACGTGCGGAGAAGGAAGCCCGTCACTGGAAAGAAATAAAACTTGTTGCGTTCTCCCGGGTCATACCTGCCGCCGCTGTAGCCTCCTCTCCTGCCGTTCCAGCCGCCGCTGTAGCCTCCTCTCCTGCTGTTCCAGCCAACGCTGTAGCCTTCGCTGCCGCTGTAGCCTCCTCTCCTGCCGTTCTGGCCACCGCTGTAACCTCCTCTCCTGCCGTTGCCGTGGCCACCCCCACGGCCGCCATCCCAGCCTCCACCGTAGCCGCGACCGCCGCCCGACTTCCTCTCTGCGTGCGCCCCCCCGATTTGTCGCCTGTCGATGGATTTCCCGATCAACGTCTGCTCTTCCAGGGTCTGCTCGTCTGTGGAGGCTGAGGCTGCAGGATTGCTTGAGGTCAGGAATTCTGGGCTGCTGTCGCCTGTGTGAGGATTTAGACTGCCAACGAAAGGCTTCTTTTTCCTCCAGCTCGGGCAGCGCTGCTCTTTGAGAACCCGGGGAACAGCAATCTGTGGAGGAATGAAGTCTTCCCACCTCCCACGGACCTTCCCCATCCACCTCCTGCCGAGAAGCGTCGGCCCATTGCTTGCAATGACCCACAAAGGTAAACCGTGCGTCTCGCCCCCGTGAGATACCTGCACATCCGCTCTGCCAAGAACAGGTATCAGTTCCCTGGTATAGGTGCGCAGCTTCACCGTGATCAGGGCCAGCTTGGGTCGTGCAGCTGGGTTGACCCACAGTTTCTCAAAGATTCTCTGACTCCTCAATGACGGACCCGATCCAATGTCCACTTCCATACTCACTGGGACTCCGCTGATCTTGACTTCCATAATCACTGGGGCTGAATCGTCAGTACATGTGTACTGTCCAAGCGTCTCATCTTCTTCTGCCTGCTCCTCGCTGGAAAATGGATCCTCTACCATTTCCTCAGCCAGACGGTGAGTCAGGTTTCTTTTGCACATACGCTGGAGGTGGCCTTTCGTGTGGCAGGTATTGCACGCATACTCCGCAAACCTGCAGCGGTGAGCCCCATGCCTTCCTCCGCAGCGCCAGCATGGTGGTACTCGATTAGCCCCCCTCGGCGGACTCTGAGTTCCAGGGCCCCGAGGTCCATGCTCTCTGCCCTGAGCAGTCACGTTCTGCAGTTTTGTCCGTGGCAGGCGCTATCCTGTGGTCAGTGCCTGCCGGGTTCGAGACTGTGTGGAACATCTGCTTGGTGCTGCAAGTCGAGGTCATAAATGCCCTGCTGATGGTGATGACTTGCTTCAGGGTGACTGTGTGTTCAGTGGATAGCAGCCTGTGAAGGAGACCCTCATGGCCAATCCCCATAACAAAGACGTCTCGCAACACGTCGTCAAGGTGTGTGCCAAAATCACGGCACCGCGAGTCTCCTGAGGTCCGCAGCATATTTGGTGACATCCTGGCCCTCAGGTCTGCAGTGGTGGTAGAATTTGTGCCGGGCTGTGAGGATGCTCTCCTTCGGTTTCAGTTGGTCACGAATGAGTGCGATCAGCTCCCCATATGACTTATCCCTGGCGCTTGCGGGTGCCAGCAAATCCCTGACGAGACAGTAAATCTCATCACCACAACTGGACTGCAATATCGCTTTACGCTTCTCTCTCAGTGCATCCGTGTTCCCCGTCAGGTCGTTTGCTGTGAAGTAGTACTCGAGCCTTTCCGTAAAGGCCTCCCAATCATTGCCCACCGTAAAATCCTTTAACGAGCCCAGAGTAGCCATGGTTGCGTGAAGTTCGTCCGTGTCCTTGTCGCCAATGTGGTGTATGTAGCACTCAAATCACTGATTCCACACGGTCTGGTGTTGTAGCAACTGCCGTGACCTTGGTCCTTTATTGTGTAACACCAGAGTACCTCTCAGGTGTGGTGGGCAGCCTTTTATACTCTGACTTGCAGGTACTTTCAGGTCTCCCACCACAGCGCCCTCTGTGGCGCACCATTGTACTTATACATTTAATGTACCTGGACAATACATAACAGTGCCAGTTAAGAGGGCTGATTTGTCATGGATGGTGTCGAGCTTCTTGAGTGTTGTTGGAGCTGCATCCATCCAGGCAAGTGGACAGTATTCAATCACACCTCTGACTTGTGCCTTGTAGATAGTGGAAAGGCTTTGGGGAGTCAGGAGGTGAGACTGATCTGCTCTTGTAGTCACAGTATTTATGTGGCTGGTCCAGTTAAGTTTCTGGTCAATGGTGACCCCCAAGATGTTCATGGTGGGAGATTCGGCGATGGTAATGCTGTTGAATGTCAAAGGGCAGCGGTTAGACATTCACTTGTTGGAGATAATCATTGCCTTGCAAATGTTACTTGCCACTTATCAGCCCAAGCCTGGATGTTGTCCATGTCTTGCTGTAGGCGAGCATGGACTACTTCATTAGCTGAGGAGTTGTGACTGGAACTGAACACTGCAATCATCATTGAACATGCCCATGTCTGACCTTATGATGGCGGACAGGTCACTGATTGTGTAGCTGAAGATGGTTGGGCCTAGGACACTGCCCTGAGGAACTCCTGCAGCGATGTCCTGGGCTGTGCTGATTCGCCTCCAACACCCACAACCATCTTCCTTTGTGCTAGCTATGATTCCAGCCAGTGGATAGTTTACCCCCCGATTCCTATTGACTTCAATTTTACTAGGGCTTCTTGATAACACATTCGATCAAATGCTGCTTTGATGTCAAGGGCAGTCACGCTCACCTCACTTCTGGAATTCAGCTCTCATGTTTGGACCAAGGCTGTAATGAGGTCTGAAGCCGAGTGGTCCTGGCAGAACCCAAACTAAGCATTGGTGAGCAGGTTATTGGTGAGCAAGTGGCGTTTGATAACACTGTCGACGATACCTTCCATCATTTTGCTGATGACTGAGAGTAGACTGATGGGGCGGTAGTTGGCCGGATTGGATTTGTCCTGCTTTTTGTGGACAGGACATACCAAGACAGTTTTCCACATTGTCGAGTAGCTCTCATTGTTGTAGCTGTACTGGAACAGCTTGGCAAGCGCCGTGGCTAGCTCTGGAGAACAAGTTTTCAGCCGACAGCCGGAATGTTGTCAGGTCCCATAGCCTTTGCTGTATCCAGTGCACTCAACCATTTCTTGATATCACATGGAGTGAATCGAAGTAGCTGAAGACTTAGTTCTATGATTGTGGGGACCTCAGGAGGAGGCCAAGATGGATCATCCACTCAGCACTTCTGGCTGAAGGTGGCTAAAAACGCTTCAGCCTTGTCTTTTGCACTCGCGTGGTGGGCTCCGCCAGCATTGAGGATGGGGGTGCTCATGGAGTCTCCTCCTCCTGTTAGTTGTTTAATTGTCCACCACCATTCATGACTGGATGTGACAGGACTGCAGAGCTTTGATCTGATCAGTTGGTTGTGGAATCGCTTAGTTCTGTCTATAAGCACGCTGCTTCTGCTACTTAGCATGCAGGTAGTCCTTTGTTGCAGCATCACCGGGTTGGCATCTCATTTTTAGGTACGCCTAGTGCTGCTCCTGGCATGCTCTCTTACACTCCCCATTAAACCAGGGCTGGTCCCCTTGCTTGATGGTAATGGTAGCGTGAGGGATATGCCGGGCCATAAGATTACAGATTGTGGTGGAATACTATTCTGCTGCTGCTGATGGCCCACAGCGCCTTATGGATGCCTAGTTTTGAGCTGCTAGATCTGTTCTGAATCTATCCCATTTAGCACGGTGGTAGTGTCACACAACATGATGGAGGGTGTCCTCAGTGTGAAGATGGGACTTCGTCTTCAAGAACTGTGTGGTGGTCACTGTTATCAATACTGTAATGGACAGATGCATCTGTGACAGATAGACTGGCGAAAACAAGGTCAAGTAACTTTTTTCTCTCTTGTTTGTTCTCTCACCACCTGCCGTAGGCCCAGTCTGGCAGCTATGTCCTTCAGGACACGGTCAGCTCAGTCAGTAGTGGTGCTACCAAGCCACTGTTGGTGAAGGACACTGAAGTCCCGCACCCAGAATGCATTTAGTGCCCTTGCTACCCTCCGTGCTTCTTCCAAGTGGTGTTCAATATGGAGGAGTATTGATTCATCAGCTGATGATGGGCGGTAGGTGGTAATCAGCAGGAGGTTTCTTTGCCCATGCTTGACTTGAAGCCATGAGACTGGAGTCAATGTTGAGAACTCCCAGGGCCGCTCACTCCGGACTGTATACCACTGTGTCGCCCCCTCTGGTGGGTCTGTCCTGCCAGTGGGACAGGATATTCCCAAGGATGGTGATGGAGGAGTCTCAGACGTTGGTTGAAAGGTATGATTCTGTGAATATGGCTGTTGCTTGACTAGTCTGTAGGGCAGCTCTCCAACTTTTGGCACAGGCCCCCAGATGTTAGTGAGGAGGACTTTTCAGGGTCGACTGGGCTGAATGTGCCTTTTTCGTGTCCGAAGCTGGTGCTGAGTTCGATGTCGGGTAGTCCGTCCGGTTTTATTCTTATTCTTATTTTCTGTAGTGGTTTGGTACAATCGAGTAGCTTACTCGGCCATTTCAGAGGGCAGTTAAGAGTCAAACACATTGCTGTAGATCTGGAGTCACGTATAGGCCAGACCGGGTAAGGACGGCAGATTTCCTCCCCTAAAGGACATTAGTGAACCAGATGGGTTTTTATGACAATCTGGTAGTTTCATAGTCACCATTACTGATATTAGATTTTTATTCCAGATTTATTTAATTAACTGAATTTAATTTCCCCAGCTGCCGTGGTGGGATTTGAACTCACGTCTCCGGATCATTAGACCAGGCCTCTGAATTACATATAACATATTACAAATGTTACTGCAATGATATCAACTGTACCAGCCATAAAAGTTTCTTCTGCCAGTCCAGAAGAAAAGGAGTGAAACCATTCCTTCCAAGGGGCAGAAAATACAACAGGAGTAGGTAACAGTGGCAATTCTAAAAGCAGTTTTGGAGATGTGTTCTCACCAGTCAGTGAGAATGTTACAGGATTAAAGGCAAGTGAAGACTGAATGGCCATGTTTTCCACAAGAACTAATCCAGGAGGTACCAGCAAAATGGAAAGTTTAATTCCAATTCCTTACAGGTAATCAAGATCAACATTTCCTTGGAGAGGGTGCAGAGGAGATTTGCTAGAATGGTACCAGGGATGTGGTGAGACCAGAGAATTTGAGATTGTTCTCCTTAGAACAGAAAAGGTTAACGGGAGATTTAATAGACGTGTTCAAAATTATGAAGGGCTCTGATAAAGTAGATAGGGAGTAACTGTTTTGACTGGCAAGAGGGTTGATAACCAGAGGACATAGACTTAAGGTTATTGGCAAAAGAACCAGGAGATAGTCGAGGAGAATTTTTTAATGCAGCATATTGTTATTATCTGGAATGCATGATCTGAAAGAGTGGTGGAAGCAGCTTCAATCATAACTTTCAAAAGGGAATTGATATATACTTGAAGTGAAAAAAATGGAGGACTATGGGAAAAGGACAGGAAAGAGTCGGCACAGGAAAGTTGGGCCGAATGGCCTCCTTCTATGCTGTATGGTTCTGTGATACTATGAATGATCTCCGAATCAAGAGTTGACTGCCATATTTAGCAAAACCCAGAGTGGGAGGCAAGACTCAAAAGAATCAGGTGGCCAGTTAAGCTCTTCTATTGCTCAGTCTGAGATCTTGGGCATCTCTTGAACAACTTCTATGGTGAAAAACCCTGATATAAGTGAAGAAAAGAAAAATAACCTGATGTTCCTCAGGAGTCCCCAGTGAATGATACCTCGGTAGCTAGTGTAAAGATAATGGCCTAGCAATTGGCCCACTTACAGCCACGAGTCACCGGTGCAATCAAGTGTAGAAATGGTGGCCACCACTCTAGCACCTCTCTGTGGCGCAGAACTCGGCGGCCGCCATTTTGATGGGGGCCTTAACGCTGCCTTTAGCAGTGCTGGCTCTGGAACTGTAAATTATGAAGTGATGTGCATGTTGATTTAACATCACCTCAGTGAACTTGGCCTAAGCTCGCCATGAAAATCCAGTGTTCAGCAGACTGACAGAGACGCTGTCAGCACCTCTTAACATTTGGACTGGGGTTTTTTGACTTTATTGACGTAGTGATTTGGTGCAATAGATGTTAAAAGTTTTTTTTTTAAAGTGTGCAGGGATTACTGCTGGATGCTTGGAAGGCTCGGATGATAAAGGAAGGCCTCTGAAAAGGCAGAAAATGATGGAAATACTCAGTAGGTCAGGCAACATCTATGGAGAGAGAGTTCATGGCTGGAATTTTATGGAGCCCGGATCGGAGGCGGGTCGGGTGGAAAATTTGAAAAAACTCGGAGCGGGTCAGGAACCCGCCATCATCCCGCCCCTACGCACCTTTCCGCCGGGTGTGTTTGCCGATGCGGCAGCGGCCTAATTGAAATCATTATAAACTTGCTGTCAGACACTTAAGAACTTTTTTTCCCGCATTTTAAATTTCTCTGTCTGATCATGGGTTTCATGTCTGTCAACCTGAGGCGGGAGTTGAGTGGCTAGTGCTTCAGCTGATTCAAATGTACTACAAAAGCTTCGCCCTCACAGCTGATCACTTTCCTCAGGCAGAAGCTGTTGCTGACGACACTGCCAGCACAGATTTAACTTTCTGCAGACTGCAAGTGTTTCCAGCAAAGTCGCCATTCAGTATCACCTCATTGGAAGAACCTCTCTTAGCACTGACAGATTGCTTCTGTTAACTCTACTTGACCTGCCATCTATTTCATCAGCATGGGTGTCATTTATACTGCCTCATCTTGGTCCTCAGAATCTGACCACGATGAGCCCCAACACTAGGCACATCAGCAGCACCAACAACAACACTACCAACCTTCTCCGCAACCACCTGATGCTGCACAGGACTGACAGCATCAGCACCCAAGCGCATTACTGCCCAGATTTACTAAACATAGAAAATAGGTGCAGGAGTACGCCATTCGGCCCTTCACGTCTGCACCACCATTCAATAAGATCATGGCTGATCATTTACCTCTGTATCCTTTTCCTGCTTTCTCTCCATACCCCTTGATCCCTTTAGCCGCAAGGGCCATATCTAACTCCCTCTTGAATATATCTAACGAACTGGCATCGACAGCTCTCTGCGGTAGAGAATTCCACAGGTTAACAATTCTCTGAGTGAAAAAGTTTCTCCTCATCTCGGTCCTAAATGGCTTACCCCTTATCCTTAGACTGTGATCCCTGGTTCCCCAACATCGGGAACATTCTTCCTGCATCTAACCTGTCCAGTCCCGTCAGAATTTTATATGTTTCTATGGGATCCCCTATCATTCTTCTAAACTCCAGTGAATACAGGCCCAGTCGATCCAGTCTCTCCTCATATGTCAGTCCTGCCATCCCAGGAATCAGTCTGGTGAACCATCGCTGCATTCCTTATTTGCAAGAATGTCCTTCCTCAGATTAGGAGACCAAAACTGAACACAATATTCCACGTGAGGCCTCACCAAGGCCCTGTACAACTGCAGAAAGACCTCCCTGCTCCTATTCTCAAATACCCTAGCTATGAAGGTCAACATGCCATTTGCCTTCTTCATCGCCTGCTGCACCTGTATGCCAACTTTCAATGTCTGATGTATCATGACACCCAGGTCTCGTTGCACCTCCCCTTTTCCTAATCTGCCGCCATTCAGATAATATTCTGCCTTCCTGTTTTTGCCACCAAAGTGAATAACCTCACATTTATCCACTTTATACTGCATCTGCCATGCATTTGCCCACTCACCTAACCTGTCCAAGTTACCCTGCAGCCTCTTAGCATCCTCCTCACAGCTCACACCGCCACCCAGCTTGGTGTCATCTGCAAACTTGGAGATATTACACTTAATTCCTTCATCTAAATCATTGATGTATATTGTAAATAACTGGGGTCCCAGCACTGAGCCCTGCGGCACTCCACTAGTCACTGCCCGCCATTCTGAAAAGGATCCGTTTATCCCGACTCTCTGCTTCCTGTCTGCCAACCATGTCTATCCACGTCAATACATTACCCCCAATACCATGTGCTTTAATTTTGCACACCAATCTCTCGTGTGGGACCTTGTCAAAAGCCTTTTGAAAGTCCAAATACACCACATCCACTGGTTCTCCCTTGTCCATTTTACTAGTTACATCCTCAAAAAATTCTAGAAGATTTGCAAAGCATGATTTCCCTTTCATAAATCCATGCTGACTTGGGCCAATCCTGTCACTGCTTTCCAAATGCGCTGCTATTACGTCTTTAATACTTGATTCCAACATTTTCCCCACGACTGATGTCAGGCTAACAGGTCTATAATTTCCTGTTTTCTCTCTCCCTTCTTTAAAAAAAAGTGGTGTTACATTAGCTACCCTCCAGTCCATAGGAACTGATCCAGAGTCGATAGGCTGTTGGCAAATGATCACCAATGCATCCACTATTTCTAGGGCCACTTCCTTAAGTACTCTGGGATGCAGACTATCAGCCCTTGGGGATTTATCGGTCTTCAATCGCATCAATTTCCCTAACACAATTTCCTGAGGAATAAAGATTTCCTTCAGTTCCTCCTTCTCGCTAGACCCTCGGTCCCCTAGTATTTCCGGAAGGTTATTTGTGTCTTCCTTTGTGAAGACAGAACCAAAGTATTTGTTCAATTGGTCTGCCATTTCTTTGTTCCCCATTATAAATTCACCTGATTCTGACTGCAAGGAACCTACGTTTGTCTTTACTAATCTTTTTCTCTTCACATATCTATAGAAGCTTTTGTAGTCAGTTTTTATGTTCTCAGCAAGCTTCCTCTCATACTCTATTTTCCCCCTCCTAATTAAACCCGTTGTCCTCCTCTGCTGAATTCCAAATTTCTCCCAGTCCTCAGGTTTGCTGCTTTTTGTGGCCAATTTATGTGCCTCTTTCTTGAATTTAACTCTATCCCTAATTTCTCTTGTTAGCCACGGTTGAGCCACTCCGACCCGGATGATGTGGCAGCTATTGCAGTGAGTATTCTTTTTTGTACCACTTGACAGGGAAGGAGGTAATCCGTATAAAGAACTAAGAGGAGGTAATCTGTATAAAGAACTAAGTTATAGCGAACCACGGAAAGACGAAGACCGAGGTAGGATAGGTATAAGAACATAAGAACATAAGAATTAGGAACAGGAGTAGGCCATCTAGCCCTTTGAGCCTGCTCTGCCATTGAACAAGATCACGGCTGATCTGGCTGTGGACTCAGCTCCACTTACCCGCCCACTCCCCATAACCCTTAATTCCCTTATTGGTTAAAAATCTATCTATCTGTGATTTGAATACATTCAATGAGCTAGCCTCAACTGCTTCCTTGGGCAGAGAATTCCACAGATTCACAACCCTCTGGGAGAAGAAATTCCTTCTCAACTCGGTTTTAAATTGGCTCCCCCGTATTTTGAGGCTGTGCCCCCTAGTTCTAGTCTCCCCGACCAGTGGAAACAACCTCTCTGCCTCTATCTTGTTTATCCCTTTCATTATTTTAAATGTTTCTATAAGATCACCCCTCATCCTTCTGAACTCCAACGAGTAAAGACCCAGTCTACTCAATCTATCATCATAAGGTAACCCCCTCATCTCCGGAATCAGCCGAGTGAATCGTCTCTGTACCCCCTCCAAAGCTAGTATATCCTTCCTTAAGAAAGGTGACCAAAACTGCACGCAGTACTCCAGGTGCGGCCTCACCAATACCCTATACAGTTGCAGCAGGACCTCCCTGCTTTTGTACTCCATCCCTCTTGCAATGAAGGCCAACATTCCATTCGCCTTCCTGA
Source organism: Pristiophorus japonicus (assembly GCF_044704955.1). NCBI lineage: Eukaryota > Metazoa > Chordata > Chondrichthyes > Pristiophoridae > Pristiophorus > Pristiophorus japonicus. The sequence goes on from NC_091987.1 coordinate 132,113,917, forward strand.
TTACCTGCTGCACCTGCAAACTAACTTTTTGGGATTCATGCACAAGGACCCCCAGGTCGCTCTGCACCGCAGCATGTTGTAATCTCTCCCCATTCAAATAATATTCCATTTTACTGTTTTTTTTCCAAGGTGGATGACCTCACATTTTCCGACATTGTATTCCATCTGCCAAACCTTAGCCCATTCGCTTAACCTATCTAAATCTCTTTGCAGCCTCTCTGTGTCCTCTACACAACCCGCTTTCCCACTAATCTTTGTGTCATCTGCAAATTTTGTTACACTACATCCTGTCCCCTCTTCCAGGTCATCTATGTATATTGTAAACAGTTGTGGTCCCAGCACCAATCCCTGTGGCACACCACTAACCACCGATTTCCAACCCGAAAATGACCTATTTATCCCGACTCGCTTCTTTCTGTTAGCTATCCATGCTAATACATTTCCTCTGACTCCGCATACCTTTATCTTCTGCAGTAACCTTTTGTGTGGCACCTTATCGAATGCCTTTTGGAAATCTAAATACACCACATCCATCGGTACACCTCTATCCACCATGCTCGTTATATCCTCAAAGAATTCCAGTAAATTAGTTACACATGATTTCCCCTTCATGAATCCATGTTGCATCTGCTTGATTGCACTATTCCTATCTAGATGTCCTGCTATTTCTTCCTTAATGATAGCTTCAAGCATTTTCCCCATTACAGATGTTAAACTAACCCACCTATAGTTACCTGCCTTTTGTCTGCCCCCTTTTTTAAACAGAGGCATTACATTAGCTGCTTTCCAATCCGCTGGTACCTCCCCAGAGTCCAGAGAATTTTGGTAGATTATAACGAATGCATCTGCTATAAGTTCCGCCATCTCTTTTAATACCCTAGGATGCATTTCATCAGGTCCAGGGGACTTGTCTACCTTGAGTCCCATTAGCCTATCCAGCACTACCCCACTAGTGATAGTGATTATCTCAAGGTTCTCCCTTCCCACATTCCCGTGACCAGCAATTTTTGACATGGTTTTTGTGTCTTCCACTATGTATGTCCTGAAGCGTGATGGGTGACAAGATAATAAAACAAGGAGAAGCCTATATCGATAGTGCGCGGCGCAAACAAGAAGGAATACAAACTAAAGGGGCGGTGGGTGCCGACCCCAGGGTCTTTAGGAAAAACTGCCCAGTGGGATGGAATGAAGACCAGGGCAGTCTCTGATATATGGACCAGAAGAATCTCAGGTATAAATGCTAGCAGGAAAGACTGTGAAAATAATCAAAAAAAAACTTACAAGTTAAAACCGACACTTAAGTTGCCGAGGAACCAGATTAGGGAGGCAATCAGTATTGTTAGTCTGGTTGGATGTTAGAGGAGTCCAAGGGCTTGGAAAACTGTACACGGGTAGACGTACCCAGGCAAGAAATGGCATGCAAGGATAAGTTGATGAAAAATAAAACCGACACAGAAGCTTCAGCAGAAAGTTGGTGTAAATGTCTGTCTTTAAATGAAAGTGTTTGTATGGAAGTTTTGTTGATTGTGGAATATTTGAGGTGGGAATTAATGATTTTTTCATTTGTCTGAAAGCCAGTCTTTTAAAAGAGAAATGTTTTAGCTCCTCCACTTTTCGGACATGAAATGCACAAAGGATGGGTTTGTTCAACAAAAGATAAAACTTCAACCTTGAAGCTACAGTTGCTAAAAGAAAAACAAATTGAACGTTTTAATTGGAGTAGAAAAAATGGCGATTGTCTTATGTAGTTTAAATTAACAATTTCTCAGAGCTACAAGCCTTCTGTGTAAAATGTGTAAAATGTTAGTTAGATACAAAAACAAATTCAGTATTTTTACAATTCATTGGAAAAGCATCTGAAGAAAGGAGAAAATGAAAAAGATATTGGTTTAATTGGATTATTGAGGGTAATTAACCAATCAAAACCGGACTTTCATTGTGGCCACGGTGAAATTCCAGTTTCTTTTCAAAGTATGAATATGAAACTTTCACCGCATTGGAAAAGAGATAAAAGACACTCAATGTTGATAATGATTTTTGCTAGGAAAAATAAAAGTTGCATTTTGGTTGTTTGGAAAATGCTATTTTAAATTACGGGAAAGTTTCTACTTCAGTAAAGGAGATTTAAATATCAGGTTTGAAAACCTTTTTAAAATTGAGATGAATTGTGAGCATGTGTCTCTCATATCGGAAAAGTTTAAAAAAAAAGAAATACGCGGTCACGTAATGACGTCATGCCTTCTTACAAACCTGCAAAGGAGTTAATCCTTTCTGTTTTATTTAGTTCACCAAACAACTTTAGCATCGTTGCATGAAATTTTTAAAAATACTGGACATTATTAATTTGGATTTCTTAATTGGAAGTAAATGTCTTCCCACGTGCCAGAAGGAAAATAAATAAATTGTAACGGTTATAAAGAATATGGAAAGAGTGAAGTAACATATCTAGGATACATCATAATACAAAGGAAAAGACAAATGTTCAAGGACAGAAAGGAGGCTATTAAATCAATGCCAAGGCCAGGGACCGTGAAAGGGGCCAGGCAGGTACAAGGGCTATTCAACTACTGCCAAAATTTTATCTCAGAATATGCCAAGATGGCCCAATCTATACAGGACCTGGTCAAAGGGGGGAAACCCTCCCAAGAGCCAGTGGACTGGAGCCCTGATCAGGAAACGGCGTTTGTAAAGTTAAAACAAGCTCTCACAAGTGCTCCAGCCCTGGGATTATCCAACCAGAATAGGCCCTTCCACATACGTACCACAGTAAAGATCATTATAATGCAGTGGTGACTCAATTACACACCCAGCATACCTTAGTAGAATTGCTTATCACAGGAAGGCTAAAAACGGTATCCAGCACGTGAAGGGCATGGTGGGAAGCAATGCTCTTACCCTCTAACGGGATAGTAACAATAATAAGACAACTGTAACAACCCTGCAGAGTGGATCATTACAGAGGGAGAGGAGCATCAGTGTAGCCCGATAGGAGAAGACAAGGGAAGTAGTCAGGCTAGTGAAACCCCGCTTGAGGAGGCAGACATGGATCTATACGTAGATGGGTCCCGGTGCTATATCAACAGGACATCACGGACGGGATGGGCAGTGGTAGATAGCAGCGGACAGGTTAGAAGGGAAGAACAGCTAGAAGGGGGCCTATCGGCTCAAGTGGCTGAATTGGTGGCTCTCACCGAGGCTCTGAGGATGGCTAAGGGAAAAAGAGTCAACATCTATACAGACAGTCGGTATGCTTTTGGAGTAGTGCATGATTATATGATAGCCTGGAGTAGACGGGGATTCATGACCTCAGGTGGAGGGCCAATAAAACACTAGAATATTGTGAAGAAATTAGAGGAAGCCTCCCTCCTACCCCTAGAGTGTACGATTATAAAAGTCAAAGCGCACATAAAAATTACTGAACAACATCAACAGGGAAATGCATGGGCAGACGAGGCACCCAAGCAGGTGGCGGAGACAGGCACACTGGCCGGGGAAGCCCAGGTCGGAGCATGTACAATCGGGCCTGAGGAAGTAAACATGCTTAAGGTACAGGGAGAAGCCACTCCACAGGAAAAGGAGGGGTGGAGGCAGAGAGGAGCCCAACAAGGGACCAACGGAGTCTGGAGGAAAGACAGGAATGTGGTGGCCCCGGAATGCATCCAGGGGAGCCTACTAAATACCATGGGTATGTCCATACAGATAGAACCTACATGATAAGCTCGATGTCCAGATGCTGGTGGTGGAAGGGAATGGGTAGAGATATAGAGAACCACTGTAGAAGATGCTTGACATACGCAAAATACAACCCAGGGCGGAAAGTAAAAGTCAGAATGGGAGATCAGCCCCCATCGAAAGGACCCTGGGAAAACTTACAGATTGATTTTACTGGACGTTACCCAGCAGCAAGGGAAAGACATACTGCTTAGTTATGAAACAGGCCTGTGCTTTATTAAGGATACCATCCGGAATCTTCCGGATTGGTGGAATGAATGAATATGACTGACACCCTTTGAACTAATCACCGGAAGGGCTATGAGAGTGCCAGAAGTTTTGGTTACAGGACGCGAGGACGTAGGACATTATAAAGACAGGATATGGAGATTTGTGATGGAACTCTGTAAGCAGTTACATGGCATAAAAGCACAGCCTAGAGATCAACAAGTAATCAAGGACTTAGAGAACGACATTAAAGAACAGAAGGTCCAAATACCCCAAGTAGGCAGTCAGGTGATGGTGAGAATGGCAAGTGACACGTGCGCCTGCATAGTTATAAGGGGTATCAGCAAGTGGAAACATAATCATTAACTAACCGGTGACGACCGGGAAATATTGTTTTTTGCAGGATTCTGGTGCTCGTGGGAACAACATGGGGTAACTCATCCTCATATCAAGGACAACAGGCTGAGGGACGGCAAGGCCTGTATTACAGGGATTTGGGTGACATTAGTTGTGATAAAGAATCAAAAATGCTGACGGTGACGGACGAAGCAACAGTGGATTTAAATTGCAGCATCGGAATAACGGGCATAAAAAAACGTAACGTGGAAACGAAACATTGGGGGTGGGCCAGTAATATGCCTGCCCTCCTAATGTGAAGACATCTATGAATCGTGTTGGAGGGTTATTTCCCGAGATAGACCCACCACCATGACCCCACCAATTACATTAGCAACAGTGAGCACTACCAGGGCCCCGACCACCACACCCCCAGTGCCACCGAGTCCAACTATGAACGCTGGAGCAAAAGGGGATTGGTAATTAAGGCAGACCAAGGATAAGATACGTTTCGGAATACATGAGCGAATAATTACGGTATTCCTAAATTTAACAGACTTAACCATCCCCAACTTCTGTGGATCAAACACTAGAACCCTGTACAAAACCCTGACCCTGCGAACACTTGAAGGCCCTGAATCAAAAACCATGAGGTTTAAAGTGGAAAGAGGGTTAGGTAAAAAGCAGGATCGGAGAAAAAGAGGGATACTAGAAATGGTAGGCGCAGGATATGCGGCGGGAGTTGCGACGGTAAACACTATGGCCCCAAGTTTCCACATGATTTGCTCCTGATTTTTAGGAGCAACTGGTGTAGAACGGAGTATCTTAGAAATCGGAATTCTCGTCATTTAGTTGGCTCCAGTTCTAGTCAGTTAGAACAGTTTCACTTTGGAACAGAATTTTTTTTTCAAAAGGGGGCGTGTCCGGCCACTTACGCATGATTTCAAAGTTTCGTGAGTGAAAACTTACTCCAAACTAACTTAGAATGGAGTAAGTGAAGATTTTTGTACGCTCGAAAAAACCTTGTCTACACTTTAGAAAATCAGGCGTAGGTTACAAATCAGGCATAGGGAATGGTGGGGGTGGGGTTTAAAGGGAAGTTTACAAACATTAAACACTTCAGTTTTACAAATAAAGAGCCATCATCAATAATAAATGATAAATAGATCAATAAATCAACCAATAAATCAATCAAAAAAAATTAATAAGAAATAAAATTTTTTTAAATCAATAAATAAAACATTTTCTACTTCCCAACTGCAGCACCGGGAGCCCTCCAACAGCATGCTGGGATGCCCCCCCTCAGTGTGTCTCTGTCAGTGTCTCTATCTCTCTGTCTGTCTGTGTGTGTCTCTCATTCTCTGTCTGTCAGTGTCTGTGTTTCTGACAGCGAGGGGAGGGGGAGGAGGGGGGTAGAGGGAGAGAGGGGGGCAGCAGAGGGTGGAAGGGGGAGGGATGGGGGAGAAGGGGGAGGGATGGGGGAGAAGGGGAGAAGGGGGGAGGAGGGGGAGAAGGGGGGAGGGGGAGAAGGGGATAAAGGGGAGAAAGGAGAGGGGGGGAAGGAGATGGGGGTGGAGGAGGAGATTGGGGGGGGAAGGAGATTGGGGGGAGGAGATTGGGGGGGGAGGAGATTGTGGGGGGGGGGAGGAAGGAGATTGGGGGGGGGGAAGGAGATTTGGGGGGGGGAAGGAGATTGGGGGAGGGAGCGGGAGTCGGGTCGGGGTCGGTGTCGGGTCCAGTCCGGAGGCGGGGGCGGGAGTCGGGAGGAAGCAGGAGCTGGCCGTGGGAGGAGCCTTATTCACGCAACTCCAGTGAGGCCATTCGGCCAGGGCTAGGGGCTGCGTGCTTCGGCCCCTCCCACACAGTTTTGGGCGCCTGGAGCTACTGAACATGCGCGCCCACTGTAGCGCGCATGTGCAGAGGTCCCGGCACTGTTTTCAGCGCAGGGACCTGGCTCCGCCCCCTACAGCTCCTGCTGCGCTGCGCCGAGGGCCAGAGGGCCTGCAGGGAGGTGGAGAATCTGGAGGTTTTTTTTAGGCGCACTTTGTGGCGTGAAAAACGGGCATCCAGGTCGGGACTGCGCCGTTCTAGGCGCGGCTCGAAACTTGGGCCCTATAGACCTGCACACGATAGATGATCGGGTCGATGCCCTAACCTGAACTTTACAGGGATTGTTAGATAGGGATGAGGATAATGAAAGGTTACAGCCACAACTGGGTAGTGGCGTGGAGAGGGAATTGTTACAAGTAGCCCACAAGTTGCGAGAACTATTTGATGGGCAGAGCGGAAAGAAACTTGAGCAGAACCATACAGACAGAAATAGTTTGCGCAGGGTATGGAGCATGGTTACTCAGTGGTATACAATATAACCTAGAGCAACTCCAAAATGGAAAGGTGTCGGATTGCATAACACTTGATGTATTTACCAACTGGACCTTGGATAAAAACATGACTCATGCATGCGAGGTGCGGAGAAACAGTCATGCTTGGGTCCCAAAGGTCAGGTATGTAACCGGACATTAAAATATAATAGGTTTTGTACTATCAATACCACAGTATGATGTGACAAAGGGAGATCCCCTATACCAAAGAGACAATATAGGGGAAATAAGAAATCAAACTTGCATGCTTTACCATGACCTATCCAGATATGTAATTAAAGAGAGCAACAGTACTAAGAGTCTCAGCAGAGATGATTGTTATAAAAATAACGAAGTTGCTTTATGTCGAGATCCACTACAAATGATCAAAGATAACTCTGGACATAGCCAAATTGAAGGGTGCACATTGAGTATCACCCCTCTAACATCAGATGACAAAACTACTGCTGTTCCACGAGGAAATGGGGAATGGTGTGTGAGCACCATGGCGACTGAAATAACGGTCACAAATAAGGGAGGAGATATCTCATCTGCCATCAAGAATACTGACTTCTGCTTTACCCACTTAACGAGACATATTTAAATGGGTACGTTATAAACCCTGAACTAAAGGAAGAAACCATCAATGGGACAATGATAGACATTATCCGAGAAGGGTATGAGAAGGCTATCAGGCTGCAAGGAGAACCGATACCCGAACTGAATGAGGAAAAAACTCGACTGGAGCAGGATATTCGGAGGCAAAGACTGAAGTATATAGTCATGATGGAAGACATAGACAAGCTGCAAAAGGACACTGAGGAAATGCTGGACTCAATGTGCAAGTGCATCCGTGGATACAGATAGTGTCACATGTACTGGTGGTAGTGCAAGGGATCATATTGGTAATCTTGCTATTGTTAGCCTGTAAAAAGTGTAACCGACATAAGAGGCAGGCCATAGCATGAACCATAGTTAAAACACTGAATAAAGGGAAATCAGGCAGTCCTGCCGAAAGGACTTATCTTGTATAACCTTGATGGGAAAGCTGACAGGTGGGTCCTGCAGTTCGGGAAGTAGCGCTACCCAAGCAAAAGGACAACCCTGGAGGCTCACCCATGAGGAATATCTTGGGCATATAGCCAAGGGCCTTAAGGGGGGATTGTAAGGGATACAGTATTGTAAAGGGATAAAATACTGTCACCAAAGTGTAAGTAGATATTCGCTCATATACATGTAAAGCTCACTTATAAAACTCACTTACAAATGGGTTTTAAAATGGAGAACAGCTTAAAAGCAAAGCTTGCTGGTAAATGCGTTGAACCCTAGCACAGACTGATAGAAGATTCAGTACAGAACAACACTTGATTATAGTATTGACTGGTAGTGTTGACTAGAGTTCTTGGGAGAGGGATAAGGAGTCACCACTCTGGGTTAATCAAAACGTCATGAGGAACTGAGGCAAAGCTGACAGCATTGAACAAACACATTCCATAAGATGGAAGATGGAAAGGTTGGGGGAACCACTCAGAGCCAGTCTGATAAAGCTCAACGAATCAACGTAACTTTGCTGATAAGCAGTAGGCCAATTGGTCGTTTTGTAGAAGGGTCGCACACCTTAGAAAATGTATAACTGTCGATGTAGAAACCTCTGTTCTTAGAAGGGTTCATCGGAACTCTTTCCCTGCACGCTTGAATAAAAACCGGTTGAACCGAGTTTTCGTCTGAGTGATTCCGTGGTTGCTATGCTGGCGGGCGGATGTCGATTCCTTATATTAGGGAGTCCACCTTGAAGAAGAGAAGTCTTCTTTTTACCCCAGCAAAAGGAATGATATACTAGAAAGTTTGGGCTCTGTTGTCTATTTCCAGGAACAAAAGAAACTCTATAACTCGAAGATTGTGAGGGTACACCAATTCAGTGAGCAGAGGTGTTATCCACTCCATCTACTGAGTATTAAGATTGTTTTGCTCTCTCTTTTCTTTTTCTCACTAACCTAGAACTGTGGTTTAAACTAGATGCAGAGAACTATAAAGTACTGTATTAAACTTATAGCTTAACTAGTTAAATTAATTAATATAATTATAAATAATAATTGAATAAAGACTTTAACTAATTAAATAAATAAAATAAGGCTAGACCAACATATGGCAGAGCAGGCTGTGTGTCTGGACTGCAGTATGTAGGAATTTGTGGACAGCGAGACTGTTCCGAGCAAACACGTCTGCAGGAGATGTCTCTATCTGAAATCGCTCCGGCTCAACGTCATTAAGCTGGAGTGCGAGTTGGAGACATTCCGACATATAAGGGCGGGGGAGGAATTCTGAACAGTTTTATCTCGAATATAGTCACACCCCAGAGGAAAACAAGGGTTCAGGAAAAGGAGAGTGTGACTTGTTAGAGAGCCGGGTAGTGGGGACTTAGGAGAGGTTGAAAAGGAGGTTCCACAGATACTGGTCCTGTCTAACAGGTACGATGTACTCACGACCTGTGAGGTCAAGAGGAAAGACTGCAGGGAGAACAGCCACAATGCAGACCAAGGCACCTAACAGTGGAAGAGAGGTGGAGGAAGAAATATGCAGACAAATTAGGGAAATGGGTAATAAATATTGAATAATAATTAAGGGAGATTTCAACTATCCTGATATTAATTGGACAGAAGGTAAAGGGGATAAGGGAATGGAGTTCCTACAATATGGTACAGGACTCCTTCCTAACCCAATATATAAAAAGCCCAACAAGGGAGGATTCACTCTTGGATCTAGTAATGGGGAATGACCAGAGCAGATAAGAGAAGTAAAAGTAGGGAAACATCTCGGCAATAGTGACCATAATATAATAATCTTCACGAGGATAATTGTGAAGGACATAAGTATGATGAAAACCAGGATAATAGATTGGAGGAAAGCTAGTTTTGAGGGGCTGGGAATAGAACTTGGGAGAAAAAAATGGTCAACAATATTGGCAAAAAATAATGTAGAACAGCAATGGGAAACATTTAAAACGATGTTCAAAAGAGTGCTGGAACAATATATTCCGCTAAAAGGAAAGAACAAACTAAACACTAATGAGACTCCATGGATGAATAAAGTCATAAGAGAACAATTGAGAGTAAGAAAAGAGGCATAGATTAAGTACATAGTCAGCAGGGGAGTGCATGATAAGGGAGAATATGAAAAGATTAGGAGAGAAGTAAAAAAACAATTAGGAAGGCAAAGAGGAATGATGAAATTAAATTATCAAGGAACATCAAACAAAATAGTAAAATATTTTACAGACACATCAATAAAAAATGGACGGTTGGGATGGGAATAGGACCATTAAGGGATAGACAGAATACTACAGGTAACGATAGAGAGATGGCAAAAATATTAAATAATTATTTTGCTTCAGTATTTACCAGGGAGATAGAACAGGTGGACATGACATTAGTAATGAGATTAGTAATAAGATAAGTGCATTAAATAAAATGAGGGAATATGTCAAATAAATGAATCAAACTCAAAGATCCATTGGATCGGATGGATTTCATCCACACATTTTAAAAGAATCTCGGGAAGAGATAGTAGAGGCATTACTACACATGTTTAATAATTTGTTGGAAAAAGGTGTAGTGCCAGAGACTGGCGGATTGCTAACGTACTACCTATATTTAAGAAGAGGGATAAGAACATGTTCAGAGAATTATAGACCAGTCAGCTTAACATCGGTGATCGGAAAAATAATGGAATCCCAACTAAAAGAGAAAATAGAAGAATATTTAGAAACCAAAAATGTAATCATGAATAGTCAGCATGGATTTCAAAAGAGAAAGTCTTGCATGACCAAACTTATTAAATTTTTTGAAGAGGTAACAGAGAAAATAGACAATGGTGATGCAGTAAATGTAATTTATCTAGATTTTCAAAAGGCCTTCGATAAGGTACCCCATAATAGACTGATGAACCAGGTCAGAGAATGTGGAGTCAGAGGACAAGTAGCAGAATGGATAGCTAGCTGGCTTCAAAACAGAAAGCAAAGAGTATACACCAAATTGGGGCGATAGTCAATACTGAGGACAGCGACAAAGGAGGACAATAACAAAGTTGCAGAATGAGCATATAATTGGCAAATGAAGTTCAACACAGATAAATGTGAGGTATTACAATTTGGTAGGAAGAATAGGGAGGTCACTAGGTTGATTCCGGAAATGAGGGAGTTGACTTATGAGGAAAGGTTGAGTAGGTTGGGACTCTACTCATTGGAGAGGTGATCTTATCGAAACGTATAAGATTATGAGGGGGCTTGACAAAGTGGATGGAGAGAGGATGTTTCCATTGATAGGGGATAATCTTAGAATAAAGGGCCGCCCATTTAAAACTGAGATGAAGAGAAATTTCTTCTCTCAGAGGGTTGTGAATCTGTGGAATTCGCTGCCTCCGAGAGATGTGGAATCTGGGACATTGAATAAATTTAAGACAGAAATAGCCAGTTTCTTAAACGATAATAAGGGATTATGGGGAGTGGGCAGGGAGGTGGACCTGAGACCATGATCGGATCAGCCATGACCATATTAAATGGCGGAGCAGGCTCGAGGGGCCGTATGGCCTACTCCTGCTCCTATTCCTAATGTTCTTATGTATATCCAATGTAATCTTATGTACTTGTTGAGACAAGAATACTGCCAGTTCGTTCTGGGATGAATGACCAACACAGAGAGTATAATTACACAGAAAGTGGGAACAATTAACAATAATGATAACTGTAATATTATCCTTCCATAGACACATATGCTGATATTTTCCAAACAAAATTGCCCATTTTACTGGCATACATGGGGTGCACAGGCTAGAAAACAGAAAGGAGTTCTGTTCCACTGGAACTCGAACTACTTTTGTGCCTCACCCCATTTACCACCATTATTCCTGGCAGAGGAAGTATTTGCTTCATACAGATGGGTATTTAATTTAAATATTAATTTAGGGATCGGGTTATGCTACACACTATTTCCTGATGTTCTCATGTGCAGGACATTGATTTCAAATGATGCCCACATGAAATGGGTGTCTGGAGTTGCAAGGAAATCAGCAGTGATTATGGGTTGATTTAAATAAATTGATTCTGCAGTTTTTAAGTAATTCATCACTATTTGTCATTGTATTTGCTTTTTTCTGCTGGTTTTTGGGTTCTCATAAGCCTTTGTACCAATTGTTTCATTTCTATTTTTTCCCCTCAGCACCGCCAATGGAATTCCCAATGAGAATCACACATCTAACAAGTTTAGAAGGAAGGCCAATGGAGGGCTGCTAGTCAGGTCAAGCTGCACAAGAGGCATCTGTGCCCACTCACTGGTACCTATCTACCCAAGACCTCGCTTTGGCAGATGACTAGTGAAGACCTGATGGCATCACAAAGATATGTGAATGCCTGATTAACTGCAATTTTGGATGTTTTCTCTGAAGCCTTCCAATCACTGAATATAATACTTTCAGTGGCACTGCATGAAAGAAGGCATAACAGGATGATCAACAGACAGCCTACCCTGATTTGCTGCACATATCAAGGTGTCACCAACCATATCTGTAGTCCCTGGCTTATCTGCTGGGAACAATATCGTTCCCACTGAGACCAGTTCTTTAGTGAGCCAGATAAGGTACGCTGCAAGGACATCTGCAGTATAGCAGACACATCCAGTGACGATAATGGTCAACTGTAACCTGAAACTTGGCCCGATCTCCTTTCATGCTATTGCAATGCTGACCTATGAGGATGGTGCCAGAGTGAGACAGAAAACAATTACCCCATGCATTATTACCTCTGCTTCAGCAGTCATCAAGCAGGGGGCCAGGTGCTGGACAGCCCATCACTTGCATGGAGCCTCATGCCAGCAACTTGGGATTCCATTCCTTTAATTTCTGGCTGTCATTTCTTAATCCCCTCTCCCTTCATCCTTTTAAATGCCTTTTGAGTCAAAAAGCACCACTAGGAAACACTTGTTGTAGACAAAGAGTAGATCCACCTCAGAGACTTTCTCTTGCTGCTAAAGTCCGACAATTTCCATTAAATGCCAATATATATATATACTACATATATAAAACCTGTTGTATTTCTCTGCAACTGTATGTATAATTTGTTATTCCTTTCAACTGAATGATTCTCTCTGCTTCAAACCCAACATCACTTCTACTTTACAGTCATATTCATATATTTGTGGAACGTCACGTATTATATAATCATACATTGTCTGCTACGTAGTATAATAGTTGTATCCTTAAAATACTATGTCCAGTTTTGGTCCCCTCACATGGTGGGTGATATAAACGCTTCGCAAAAAGGTTCAGAGGAGAGCCACGTAAAAATGACATCATCATAGGCAGTCCCTCGGAATCGAGGAAGACTTGCTTTCACTCCTGAAGTGAGTTCTTTGGTGGCTGAACAGTCCAATACGAGAGCCACAGACTGTCACAGGTGGGACAGATAGACGTTGAGGGAAGGGGTGGGTGGGACTGGTTTGCCGCACGCTCTTTCAGCTGCCTGCGCTTGATTTCTGCATGCTCTCGGCGATGAGACTCGAGGTGCTCAGATCCCTCTTGGATGCACTTTCTCCACTTAGGGCGGTCTTTGGCCAGGGACTCCCAGGTGTCTGTGGTGATGTCGCATTTTTTCAGAGAGGCTTTGAGGGTGTCCTTGTAATGTTTCCACTTCCCACCTTTGGCTCGTTTGCCATGAAGGAGCTCCGCATAGAGCACTTTATTGGGAGTCTTGTGTCTGGCATGCGAACTATGTGGCCTGCCCAGCGAAGCTGATCGAGTGTGGTCAGTGCTTCAATGCTGGGGATGTTAGCGCGCCTGTCCTCCCAGGGGATTTGTAGGGTCTTGCGGAGACATCATTGGTGATATATCTCCAGCGACTTGAGGTGTCTTCTGTACATCGTCCATGCCTCTGAGCCATACAGAAGGGCGGGTATTACTACAGCCCTGTAGACCATGAGCTTGGTGGTAGATTTGAGGGCCTGGTCTTCGAACACTCTTTTCCTCAGGCGGCCGAAGGCTGCACTGGCACACTGGAGGCGGTGTCGAATCTCCGCATCAATGTCTGCTTTTGTTGATAAGAGGCTCCCAAGGGATGGGAAATGGTCCACGTTGTCGAGGGCTGCGCCGTGGATCTTGATGACTGGGGGGCAGTGCTGTGCGGCGAGGTCAGGCTTGTGGAGGACCTTTGTCTTATGGATGTTTAGCGTAAGGCCCATGCTTTCATACGCCTCAGTAAATACGTTGACTATATCCTGGAGTTCAGCCTCAGAACGTGCGCAGACGCAGGCGTCGTCCGTGTACTGTAGCTCAACAACAGAGGTTGGGGTGGTCTTGGACCTGGCCTGGAGAAGGCGAAGGTTGAACAGCTTCCCACTGGTTCTGTAGTTGTTCAGGAAAGATACCCAGCTTAAAGCACCTTAGTTGCCCAGATATGCTTAAAAAGCTGGGCTTATTTACTTTAGAGGTGTAAAGACTCTGGGTAAATCATATAGAGGTGCTTAAAATAATGAAAGGCCTAGACTGTGTTCATATTGACAGATTATTTCAATTAGACAGGTTAGGGAGGACCAGGGGACATCTGTATAAATTAAGCAAGCACAGGATTTGGTTAGATATTAGGAGTTTCTTTGTTTCCCAGAGGATAGTAGATCTATGGAACAAGTTGGTGACTGCTGCAGTGTGTGCTGGTTCACTGCATACCTTCAACAGAGAGCTGGAACAGTTTGTGGCTGGAGCAGAAATCATGGCAAACAAAAGCTAGGTGGAACACTAATTAAGTATAAGTTATTGTCGATGTAGTCTCCTGGATTAGTTTTGATTGCCTGGGGAGTGAGAGAGGAAATTTCCAGATATCCCCCGCTAAATTGGCCTTGAGTTTTTTGTAAAGTCCTGACCCTGCAGTACAGACTTACACGAGGCACATGCTGAAGTCAAGATCACTCAGGACCTGCACCTTTATTTCACAGCTCTCGAGTGCCACACTTGCCTGAGACCTGCCTTTATATACCTGCGTGGAACAGGTATGCCGTGTCTCCTGCAAGTGCATCCCTGGTGGTAAAGTATGCTTGTGGTTACAGGTCATATCCAGTTACAGTCATGTATAGCATGGTAAGATACAGTTATATACAGTAGTGTGAGATACATGACATCACCCTCCCCCAAGGTCCTATTGTCTTTATAGATTCAGTCTCTCAGGTGGTCTACGCTCTCACGTGGAGTGTCTTAGTTGTGGTTCAGTTGTTTGCCTTGGTGCCTGTTTTTCGTTCGGTGTGATTGCTGGTATCTCGTCTGGGCTGTCTGTTGAGACTGCCCTTTCCTCAGGTTGTTCCCTCTGTCTGTCCACCAGGTGTGGTGTGAGTTCCACATTGTAGTTTGCGTCTGGTTCTGCAGTGTTGTTGGTGAATCTACTTTTTACTTGGTCTACATGCCTCCGGCAGGTTTGGCCATTGTCCATTTGTACAACCAGTAGCCTGTTTCCTTCTTTGCCTGTTACTATCCCTGCGAGCCATTTGGGACCCCTGCCATAGTTTAAAACAAACACTTTGTCCCCTATCTCATTCCACCTCCCCCTCGAATTTCGGTCATGGTACTCAGTTAGCTTCCGGCGCTTTGCCTCAACAATTTCATGCATGTCTGGGAGGATTAACGAGAGCCTAGTCTTTAAGGTCCGTTTCATCAATAGTTGCGCGGGGGGAACCCCAGTCAACGAATATGGACGAGATCTGTATACCAGCAGCAGTCGCGACAGGCGGCTCTGCAGCGTGGGACCTTGGATTTTTAGCATGCCTTGTTTAACGATTTGCACTGCTCGCTCCGCCTGGCCATTGGAGGCCAGCTTGAACGGTGCCGTCTTAACGTGATTTATGCCGTGGTCAACTATAAAATCTTGAAATTCTGCGCTGGTCGTCCAGGCTCTGATTTGGCGAGCCGTCATGGGCAAACCTGTGGATTCAAAGGCATTGATTGCCATGAACATCTCACAGTCCTGTTCGTCGGACCCTTCTGTGGTCGCCAGGGGTAGCCTGCTAAGCGCATCGGCACAGTTGTCTGTGCCTGGTCTGTGCCTTATCGTGTAGTCGTAAGACGCCAGCATGAATGTCCACTGCTGAATGCACACCGAGGCGTTGGCGTTTATTGCCTTGCACTCAGATGGCAGGGACATGAGGGGTTTGTCGTCGGTTTCTAACGTGAACTTGGCCCCAAAAAGGTATTGGTGCATCTTTTTGACACCGTACTTGCACGCGAGCGCCTCCTTCTCAACCATACCGTACCCACGCTCCGCCCGCGAAAGTGACTTGGAGGCATAAGCAATGGGTTGTAATTTACCCGCATCACTGACATGCTGTAAAATGCACCCGACCCCGTATGCTGACGCATCACATGTAAGAACTAGCTTTTTACCTGGGTCAAAAAAGGCTAAAACACTGTTGGAACATAGAAGGTTGCGTGCCTTATTGAAGGCGCGTTCTTGGGCATCCCCCCTAAACCAATCGCACCCCTTTCTGAGTAGCATGTGGAGAAGCTCCAGCAGCGTGCTTAAGTTCTGCATAAAGTTCCCAAAGTAATTGAGTAGCCCGAGAAAGACGTACAGTTCCGAGACATTCCGAGACCTGGGTGCCAGATGAATTGCTTCTGTTTTGGATTCTGTTGGGCGGATTCCATCAGCGGCAATCCTTCTGCCCAAAAATTCAACCTCGGGCGCGAGAAACAGACATTTGGATTTCTTAGCTCTTAGGCATACCCGATCCAATCGACTTAGTACTTCCTCCAAATTGCGGAGATGGGAGTCGGTGTCCCTGCCCATGATGAGTATGTCATCTAGAAACACAACCGTCCCCGGGATGGACTTGAGCAGACTCTCCACGTTGCACTGAAATATAGCAGCTGCCAACCTGATGCCGAATGGACATCAATTGTACATAAAAAGGCCTCGATGTGTGTTGATGGTGTAGCTTAGACTCTTCGGTCAGTTCTTGCGTCATATACGCAGATGTGAGATCTAGTTTCGAGAAATGTTTTCCTCCAGCCAATGTGGCAAATAGGTCCTCCGCTCTGGGCAACGGGTATTGGTCCTGTAGGGAGACTCTGTTTCTGGTAGACTTGTAATCCCCACAGATTCGTACGGATCCATCAGGCTTCATGACGGGGACGATGGGACTTGCCCAGTCGCTAAATTCCATGGGTGAGATAATGCCTTCCTGCAGAAGCCGGTCCAGTTCATGTTCAATCTTTTCCCTCATCACATAAGGCACAGCTCTAGTCTTGTGATGGACCGGTCTGGCATCTTGTGTGATGTAGATTTTAACTTTAGCCCCTTTGAAGGTGCCCACACCTGGCTGAAGGAGATGTTCAAAACGACTTAGAACTGTTGAGCAGGAGGTCCGTTCCTCTGACGACATGGCGTGAACTTCATCCCATTTCCAATTTAGTTTTGCCAGCCAGCTTCTCCCCAACAATGTTGGGAGATCTCCGGGGACAATCCACAGGGGAAGTCGGTTCACCGTCCCTTTGTGTGTGACTGAGAGCATGGCGCTGCCAAGGACTGGGACGATTTCTTTGGTGTAGGTCCTTAGTTTGGTGTCGATCCTTGTGAGTTTTGGTCTGTTGCTTTTGTGCGGCCACAGCTGTTCAAATTGTTGGACGCTCATGAGAGACTGACTAGTTCCCTTGTCCAGTTCCATGTTGACGGGTATCCCATTGAGTAGGACCCTCATCATTATTGGAGGCGTCTTGTTGTAAGAACAGTGGACATTGATCGTGTTGACCCGCTGTACCCTGGCGTCCCGGGCACTGTCCACACCGTCTTCTGGTCCGCTTTCCGACCCTTCCAATTCGTATACCAGGCGAGCTGCTGTTTTTCTGCACATGCGAGCCAGATGCCCTGTATAGTTGCAGTTTCTGCAAACAGCATGCTAAAATAGACACCCCCTTGTTGAGTGCCTTCCCCCACATCTCCAGCACAGACCGCTTTCATTGTTTCCGAAGGATGAGCTGCGTCTGGCTGATCTCTCTTGAGCTTCTCTCAGTCTGTAGTTGATTGCTCGCATTGTGGGTTGATGAGGTGTGAACGGCCGTTCATGTGGCCCTTGATGGCTTCTGGCGCCACTGCCTGCTGTTGAAGGTCTGCTCTCCTGCCTTTGTCTGTGTGTGGGGGTAGCGGCTTGTTTCACGCTGTGAACCCCTTGTTCCAATGTTTCGTTAGTTGTCGTACTCGCAGTATAGATCAACCTCGTTTCTTCTTCTCCTGCCAAGAATGTCTGTGCGACCAGTGCTGCTGCCTCTAGGGTCAAGTTCTTGGTCTCTATAAGCTTTCGGAATATGCCTGCGTGGCCTATTCCTTCAATAAAAAAGTCTCTCAGTACTTCTCTCCTTAGTTCATCGGAGAACTCACATAAACTAGCCAGCCTCTGAAGTTCTGCCACAAAGTCGGGTATGCTCTGGCCCACACAGCGTCTGTACTTGTAGAACCTGTGTCTGGTCATGTGTAGGCTGCTCGCTGGCTTCAGGTGGTCTCTCACCAGTGTGCTCAGCTCCTCAAACGACTTGCTTGCTGGTTTCTCGGGTGCCAGCAGATCCTTCATTAAGGCGTATGTTTTCGAGCCACAGCTGGTCAAGAGATGGGCTCTTCTCTTGTCTGCCTGATCGTCGCCCAACCAGTCTTTGGTTACAAAGCTTTGCTGGAGCCTTTCTATAAAGTCCTCCCAATTGTCTCCAGTATTGTATTTCTCATCTGAGCCGTTGGTAGCCATTCTGTGGATTCTGTGATCCCGTAACTCGTCGCCACTGTAAAGTCCTGACCCTGCAGTACAGACTTACACGAGGCACATGCTGAAGTCAAGGTCACTCTGGACCTGCACCTTTATTTCACAGCTCTCGAGTGCCACACTTGCCTGAGATCCGCCTTTATATACCTGTGTGGAACAGGTATGCCGTGTCTCCTGCAAGTGCACCCTTGGTGGTAAATATGCTTGCGGTTACAGGTCATATCTAGTTACAGTCATGTATAGCATGGTAAGATACAGTTATATACAGTAGTGTGAGATACATGACATTTTTAAATCTTTTTTGCCTCTACCAGGAGATAACATGGCTGCTGGTAGGTGGGGGTTGTTGTGAATCATGATGCTTAAGGCATGTGTGGGGCAGGCTCAATGGACCAACTGTTTTTTTCCGGTCCATCAATTTTGTAAGCTTGTATGTTCATAATATTGTTTGAATGTGCTTCATTTTTCTCTAGTCAGCTGTAATTTTGCCAGGTTCAGCATACACACTACACAGCCTGAAAGTTCAGCAGATTCATCAATTAATCATTCATTTCATGTAATAAAGTGCAACAAAAGTTCTGAAACTGATCATTCTGTAGTAATCACATAATCGGGCTCAATTTTCCCCAGTGATTTGCGCCATTTTTTTGTCGGGCACCGCTTTTTTTGGCTTAAGTTAAAAAATACAAGTTTCCCCAATCAATTTGCACCAGCACAACTCAGTTAGTTACAATTTTTTTAGGTTAGTTTTTTTTGAGTCAAAGGTGGCGTAATTTGCCACCCGCGCCAATTCTGGCCATTTAAGCAAGTTTGGCCAGCTCAGAATTACTCCAGTTCTTCTTAGGCCGGCGTATGTGGCCTCTGTAGAAAAAGCTTCTGGTGAGTTAAGAAAATCGGCCTGGGTAAGTAAATCAGCGCAGCAGATGCCCGGACAGCAGCAGCAGGAGAGGTAAAAGAGTGGGAGAGGGGGGTGAGGGAGGGAAGCCCCATTCGGCCTGGGATAGGTGCGGGGACCGGGAGGCCATTTGGTCAGGGATAGGTTTGGGGACCAGGAGGGAGGAGGCCATTTGGCCAGGAATAGGTGCGGGGACCGGGAGGGAAGAGGCCATTTGGCCAGGGATAGGTGCAGGGACCGGGAGGCCTCTCGGCCTGGGATAGGAGCAGGGACCGGTAACGGGAGGCCATTCGGCCAGGGATAGGTGCAGGGACCGGGAGGCCATTTGGTCAAGGATAGGTGCAGGCACCGGGAGGGAGGAGACCTGGGATAGGAGCAGGGACCGGCATGGGTGGGTGGCGGGGGGGCGGGGGGACTTTAATAATTTAATGGAGGTAAGTTGCTGCAATGTTTAATGTGCTAGTGCTTGGTAAGTTGCTGTAATCTGCTTGTGCTTGGTTGCTGTGAGCTGGCTGTAAGTGTCACTTTCCAGCCTCAACCCCCTTTGTATCCCTGGTTACCGTGGCAACCCGATCTTTTTGGCGCAGAACAATGCTTCACCCCCAAAACTAAACGACAGTTAGGCGGCGCCAAAATGAAGAAATCAAACGGGGAAACTTGGAAGATTTTTTTTTGGCGTACTTGGGCCCCCAAAAAAAGGGCGTAACTCTTCCAGTGTGCCAAAAAACAGCTTTGGGGATAATTGAACCCATAGGGCTGGATTTTCAACATTTAGCCCTACCATTAGTTTTCTGGTGGTATTTTGTTGCTATTTAAAAATCGAGGTTTTTTTTAAACCACCAAAATACCACTCTCACTCAAAAGATGCTATTTTCATCAAATAAAACCGGTGGTAGGGCTAACTGTTTTTCATTCTTATTGATCAACATGCAACACTGAAAGTAAAATGGGTGGTATTTTTGTGCATGCGTCATCAGTACCCGCCCACTCCTCCACTCCCTGACATGACCTTACCTTGGGCCGGCCGCTCCTCTTCTCCCTGCCACCTCCGGGGCCGGGGCGACGTGCTCTCCCCCAAGTTCCTCCAAACTCCCTCCCCACCCCCCCCACTCCCTACACCAGGTGCTTACGTAGCCCACCCGCCAGGTGCGTTGCTCCCCTACACCCTTGCTTACACGGTCTCTTCGGCCAGCCGGCCCAGCCCAGCCGCGTCCACGGCATCCCTTGGGGATGGGGGCATGGGACACTGTGGGGACAAGGGACATGGGGACACTGTGGGGACATGGGGACACTGTGAGGACATGGGGCACTGTAGGGACATGGGACATGCTCTTGAATAAACCTTCTTCTAGCTCTATTCTGCATCATATAAGTAGTCAACAATATTGGCAGAGATATTTTAGGCCCCATTCCTGTAAATGTCCTGCAAATGTTCTTAAAATGTACTTAAATGTCCTCCAAATTTCTTAAATATCCATAAAATGTCCTCCAACTTACTCAAATAATCCACTAAAAGCCTCAAACCTTAAAATCTAACACTGAACTCACAAAGATGTCTGTGTAAAACTCAGCCTTCTCTCATGTGGAATGGACTGCAGCTCCGTTTTTTAAAATGGCATCCGTAGCACTGGATTCGATCAGATAAGACTGCACTTTTCTCGGTGGTAATTTAGGCCAGTAGTAAAAATGGTGGTATTAATAAATTACCTCTGATGGTAATTTTCGATGTTGCACATTTAATGATGTCATAAAAATGGAAACAAAATAAGATCGGTGATATTTTTTACCACCGGTGGTAAATCACTGATGAATTTAACACTGGTGGTATTTCAGTGCTAAATTATGAAATCGGTGGTAATCTTTAATGAATTTACGGTATCGGTGGTATTTTCAGTGGTAAATGATCGAAAAAATGCCAATAATCCAACTATAATTTCTAATAGTGCAAATTGTTAAATATTAACTGAATAGGTCTTTAAGCTACTTACCCTCAGATTTAAAGAATCCCCTCCCATTGCTAGGGTTCTTAGAATAAGTAAAGCATATGGGTTTACTTTTCCTTCTGGTTCTTCCTTCATGATTGGTGATTCAGTTTCTGGATATTCAAGAAATTGTGTACGTCCCTCAATATTCAGAACTGCTCCTGAAGTCAGAAAAGTATAAATCCTGTAAATGCTGAAATGCAGGCTTATTCGTTTACTGAAGACTGAACCAACATGTAGCAATACAGTTTATAAAAAGCTGACAGCACCATTTACCTTAAAAATAAATTCCATACAATGACAACTTTTGCACTGAAGCACATTAAAATTATAATACTAAAAAATCTGCTTAATTTAACACCACAAAGCAACAATAAACATTAAAGGTGGGTAATGTAACTTGTCCGCAGATACAGCTTATGTATTTATGGAGCTGCTAAAATAAAATAACCAGGGTTGCTTATTTTCTCTCTCATTTTCTTCAGGATTTGACATTGTTGCAAGGGTTACCTACAAGCTGTGATGTCAATACTTGCCATTGACTCTCCTAAAACAGCAATGCCCATTGCCTCATGCTTCTCTATTGGTACAACTCCATTACCTTCATCTCCACCAACACCCCGCCATTCCACTCTGACACCACAGGTATCCTGCTATTCATTTACTCTGCATCACGCTTCAAAATGATCTGCTCCTTACAAATATGGTTCTTCCCATCCATGACCTCATTCTCTGTCTATTGACATTCTCGGCCTGACTGAAATCTAGCTTACTGACAGCAACAATTCCTTTCCTCACCAAAATCAAAGTGCCTCTCTATATTTTCCACCATGTTTCTCTGCTCAACCAGCAAGGCGGTAGTGTGGTTTTCATCTCCAAGTCCAGTCTCAACGTATCGCTTTACTTCTCCAGCACATGCTCGTCCCTTTAGAATTTGACCCTTGACCAACTATTCTGTCTGCCCTCCTAAATATATTATCTATTGATATACAAAGCCCACTGGCAACTTACTTGTAGGAATCTCTGCTTCTCTTCCATGGCCTCCTCCTATTCCTCCTCTATATACAGCCTTTTGGCAACATTATTCATCAACATAAATCCAGCTTTAATATGCCAAAGGTGAAATCCAGTTTTATATCTCCACCACGACTCATAATTCAGTGAGTGCTGCTACACTGCCTGAATGCCTGTTTGGTTTACCATGCTATCTGAATGCCTTTCTAATATCTAGTCATGGATGAACCATAAATTTGTGCAGCTCAGCACTGGCAGGACTGAAGCCAATCTGTTTATTACCCAACAGAAACTTTAGTCTATCAACAAGATCACCTCAATCTCAAATATTTCTAGTCTCCGTCCTATTGAAATCCTCAATCATACCATTCTTTAGACTCAACGATGTCCTGGGGCTGAGATGATTGGCCTCCTACAACCACAATCATCTTCCTTTGTACTAAGTATGACTCCAGCCAATAGAGAGTTTTCCCCCCCGATCCCCATTGACTTCAGTTTTATTAGAGCTCCTTGGTGCCACACTCAATCTGTAGCGTATGTAGGCACCTTTAGTAATGATTCCACGAGGCAGGGTATGATACTTAAACTGTGTAGACCTGTAGTCCTTTATTTGCAGCTCCTGAGTGAGGACAACAAGCTGTGTGTTCCTTTTTATACTGGGTTACCTGCAGTATGCAGTGTACCCTCTGGTGTACAGGCAAGGTGTGTACAGTGTAAGGGTACATTCAGTGTTGCATAACAGTGTTACAGACATCACACAGTAAACAGGCATGCATATATAACAACACATCCCCCATAACATTTTTAATATCCTTATTGTCATACCCAAGGGAGGTGATTAGCGGTGGGCTGTGGGAGGTTGTGGTGAGGGTTGTGTGGTTGCCAGGTGTGACCCCTGTGCTTGAGGCTGGCCTCGTACGTTTCCCCTCCCTCACACACAGACCATGTGGGTGTTACTGTTGTGGGATCCCTCGGGGGGGTAGCCACGGCAGCAGTGGGTGGTGTGTATACACTGTAATGTGGGTAGTTGTGGGCAGGGCCACAAGACTGGGTGGGCTCCTTGTCCACTGTTATTGTGGGGTGGTGGGCAGGGCCACAAGACTGGGTGGGCTCCTTGTCCACCAATTGGAATGAGGGTCAGGTCATCCCAGGGTTTGCCAGGGAAGCTGGAGGGTATTGGCCTCATGCTCCTGGTGCTGGCCCTGGTGGCCAGGGGTTGTAGGGCTGATCTGGTGCAGGTTGCCATTGGTGGTGGCTAAGCTGCCCATTGATCACTGTCCCTGTAATGGGTCTGCTCCCACTGCCTGTGTGTGTGTCCTGCAAGGGGCATCACCTTCGTTCCAAAGGTCCAGGCCACATAGTCAGGTAGCCTGCTGGACCTGGGGATCTCACACAGGGAGATTTCATTGGCATCAGCATGGTCCCTGTAGGACCCAATGTCCTTTGGCAGTGTCCTACCGGTATACATGACACCTTGGCTCTGATCACACATAGTCAAGCCTGCATTATACATTCTAGCATTTACATCACTTTTGGGTGTCCTGGCTTCAACAGACATGGTTACATTAGGCATTTCACATTCTTTATCATTATTGTTAAGCATAATAAACTTGTTCTTAACCTTACTGACACCTGCATTCATCTCATTAGTCACATTAGTTAAACCAGCATCACAATTCATGGTTACATTGCATACATTTTCATACTTGCACCCTTTTATTGCATCTTTAGCTTTAAAGTCCATGTACTCAAATAGTTGAAACTTCCCCTTTAAATTGTTTTGTTACCGGTCTCCTTTAAGGGAGCCTTCAAATCCGATTGGCCGCTCGATGTCACATGATGCTCCTCCATGTTCACTCGTGACATGGCGGAGGCCATTTTGATTACAGGTTCTGCTGCTTGTGATGCTGCAACCATTTTCTGGTCTTGCTGCAGGTAGGCTGTGGTGCTCTTTTCTTCCACAGGTTCGATCCTGGATGTTGGGAATCCATTTCTTTCGTTGATGTTCACCTCTTGGGAGTGCTGCCCCGGCCTGGAAAGTGGAGTTTGGATCCTCGGTCTTGGAGATTTTGCCAGGGTGCTGTGGGCAGTTGAGCTGGACAGTGGAACCTCGGGATTCAGCGATGGATCCATGTTTGAGGTCGATTGCCGGAGCCCGGAGGCCTGGGAGCAGCTTCACTTGGACAGGCTGCCGTTGTGGTCGATTGGCGGGATTCATTCAAAGTTCTTCAAAGGTCGCTTGGCTCATCATAGACTGGCTCGCCCCTGTGTCGCTCTCCATAGAAACTGAAACCCCGTCGACGTCTACTTTCATCGCCCACAGAGAACTTTCGGTGGAGCAGGTATGAGTTCCATACTCTTCTTCCAGGGTTAAGCAACTTCACCTTCCTCTGTGTCAGAGCCCCGGTGATCAGCCAACTCATCAGAGACGCGGTGAGTAAAGCTTTCTCTGCACATCCTTTGAGGGTGCCTTTTCTCTTTGCATTCATAGTCTATGTAACGGTACTGGTGGGCCCTGGAGTTTCCTCCACAGCGCCAGCACGGGGCTAGCCGGTTTGCCCCATGTGGCGGACTCAGGGTTGCGGGACTCTGGGCAGCGTTTCTGCCCTTAGAAGTATCAATGCGGTGCACTGCTCTCGTCAGTTTAGAGTCCCTAAGTGCTTCATTTAGGTGGTCGCCAAAGTCGCACGGTGCAGCCAGTCTCCTTAAGTGTTCCAATCTTTCTACAAAAGCGTCCCAATCTTCCCCATCGGTAAATTGCTGAAAGTTGCTGAGATTCAACATGCTGAGCATTCAGTGTTGCATAACAGTGTTACAGACATCACAGAGTAAACAGGCATGCATACACAACACAATCAAATGCTGCCTTGATATCAAGGGCAGTCACTCTCACCTCAGGAATTCAGCTCTTTTGTCCAAGGCTATAATAAGGTCTGGAGCCGAGTGATCCTGGCGGAACCCAAACTGAGCATTGGTAAGCAGGTTATTGGTGAGTAAATGTCGCTTGATAGCACTGTCAATTGGATTTGTCCTGCTTTTTGTGTACTGGACAGACCTGGGCAATTTTCCACTTTATCGGGTAGATGCCAGTGTTGTAGTTGCACTGGAACAGCTTGGCTAGAGATGTGGCTAGTTCTGGAGAACAAGTTTTCAGCACTACAGCCAGGATGGTTGTGATTAAGTGCCACTTGATAGCACTGTCAATTGGATTTGTCCTGCTTTTGTGGACAGGACATACCTGGGCAATAGCTTTTGCTGTGCCCGGTGCGTTCTGCCATTTCTTGATATCACATAGAATGAGTCGAATTGGCTGACGATTGGCATCTATGATGGCGGGACCTCGGGAGGAGGCCGAGATAGATCATCCACTTGGCACTTCTGGCTGAGGATGGTTGCGAACGCTGTCCCCATTTTATCCTTGTTCTCACTGACGCCAGCACATTCACTTCAATTAAAATGACTTCAAAATCCTTATTCTTACCTACAGGTAGTCCATGGCACAAATACATCCTATATTCTGCAATATCCCCTAGCCCTACATCCCAGCTCGCACCCTCCATTCTAAGTTTAGATCACTCTTCAACTTCACTTTTTATTACTTCACTGGATTATTCCCTTAATTCTTGTTTGGTGTCTGAATTTCCCTACCCTGTTGCCCTTGTAGCACCTTAGAATGTTTTGCTATATTAAAGGCATTATAGAGGTGCAAGTTGTTGTTGACCTTCTGCCGTTTGAAGTTCAAACCCTACATACATAATAGCACTCAACAAATGATTTTATTTTTCTGTGACCTTATATGCCACTGGATGTTATGCAACTTAATTTGATGCCAAAGATGCTGACAGGGTCTGTAAGAAACCGTGTGAATTCCGAGGTGAACTAAGTTATCAACCTTGAGAGCTCAGTATCTGAAAATAAAGAAGGAAAGCCAGTATCTATCTACATGTCTTCTTAAAACTGTCTAAGAAGATTTATTTCAAAATGTATCAATTGATAAAGTAGACATTTATATTTAAGAAGTCTTATTTCAAAATGTATCAATTGATAAAGTAGACATTTATATTTAAGTCTTATTTCAAAATGTATCAATTGATAAAGTAAATATGCTATCCTACATGTATTCATGATGTAACCTCTACATACCACACTCTGCCATGAGATTTCTATATTTAAATGTAATTTTATGCTATTTGCTGATATACTTCCTTTGTACTAAATGTCCCACAATACTACACTGAACAAAGTATGATGATTTCTCAAACATAATATAGCTGAGTATTATGGCAAATGTTCTACTGATGTGATTGTGTTTTTACATTCCATTAGGAGTTTATTCTTAAAATGCTATAATTTGTTTATTTTTTTATTACCTGCCAATTCTGGGCTGGCAGCAGTTTTGAATTCACTTTCTTGGTTTCTAGCAGCAGCAATTATTTCTGGAAGGATAAAATTCCTAGTTATTAGAACAAGAGAATATCAATAGGTTGATTTACAATGTGAAAGTTCACTGGTGTTATTAGTTCTGGCAAATTCAGGCTTAGGTTGTGCATATTGCTGGCAAGGTTTCCTATCCCTCGGTGCCCTTAAAGACTGGCATCTATGATGGCGGGGATCTCAGGAGGAGGCCGAGATAGATCATCCACTTGGCACTTCTGGCTGAGGATGGTTGTGGATTACAACACTTCAAAAGTACTTAATTAGCTGTAGAGCACCTTGGAACGTCCCGGTGGTCGCAAAAGGCGTATAAGGGGGTACTGAAGTTTCATGTTCAGCCATGAACTCATTGAATGGCGGTGCAGGCTAGAAGGGCTGAATGGCCTGCTCCTGCACCTATTTTCTATGTTTCTATGTTTCTAAATAAATGCAAGTCTTTTTTTCTCTTTTTATGTACAATCTCAGGCATTTCATGCTATTTTGACAAGTTGGCTTCTTTGTAACATCTGAGAGGTCATGCATTGTTTCATTCCCTTTGCTCAGTTGGTTTTGACTGGGGCAGACATTTGGGAACCAGGTGTCCTGGATCAAAGGGGAGGTGTTTCAGGGAGAGGTTTTCAGTCAAGGTGGTGATCTTGCTTGCCTGCTCTGTTGGCCAACCCTCATACTGCATACTTGAGGGGAAAAATAATTCTCACTCACCCAGACACAGCGGGTGAGCCATTCCTGAAACAAGCAGCAATAGAAAGTGCAGACCAGCTAGATTTTATTAGCTTAGCTAGAAAAGTTTAACTGAGGAGCAGAGGAAATTGACTGTTTTCACAGTGAAAATTGCACTCTGTTCATTTTATGTAAATTAAATCATGGATTAGTTTGAAGCTATGTCTGTCTAAATAAAGTGCTTTTCCGTCCATCTTCCATTTTTGTCTCACTATTAGAACGCTGCTGCTCCTTGCAGTGCTTTGATACCAGTATATGGGAGCAATTAACACACAAAAAAGGTCATTCGAACTAAATTGGCATGCTCTGCCTTAATTGCTGTTTAAAAGCAGTTGACAGACAAAACAGGGGTCTGTGTGTTTGAAATTTTACTGCCAGGAGCAAGTTTAAAAGTGTGGGTAAGTGAATTAATGTTAACCCACAGAATTATTACACATTAACAATTATCAAGTGCTGGTTTTGACACAGAATTAGTAATATCCCTAGAAGAACACCTTGTATTCTCTGAGATGCAACTCTTCCAACAAAAAAAAGAGTACCTTTTTTTCCTCAGTAACTCATTAACAGAATCACATTTTCAGAACTTTTTTTTTGTCACACTTCAAAGCCAGCTGGTGCCACGATTTTATTGCGTCATTTTATCTTCCATTTCCTACACCAGCCATTCTTATAGCTCCTCTGAGGCAGATTGCTAATTTAGTACCAATTTCTGCTGATTTGCAGGGAATTCATGCTATGGCCCCATGCCCAAAACTAACAGCTCTGACAGCTTATAATCATTTGGCAAGGGACTATTACAGCTGACAAGAGGCTTTCATGCCTCTCAATCCGAGCTGGATTTCAAACCCATTGATGCTACCTAATCATGCCCCCCAAGACTTGTGAATGGTTTCTATGCTGGAAGCCTGGACATAATGGGGGTTCAATTGTGCCGCACTGTGTCTGTTTTTCAGGCGCTACACGGCCTCTTAAGGGCCCGAAATGACAGCAGAAACTCCACCGCTCATAATACTGGGCAAGGTGTTCTGTACCCACGCCTGAAGCAGGCCAGTATCTTTGCATATGCAAATAAGGGGCCAACGCCTGATTCAGGTCCCTGCTGCAACACTGATTTGCCCCGAGGCAGTCAGCTCCTCATAGCAAACCAACGCTAAATATCGCCTATTTTAAAAAAAATTATGTACTTACCACAAGCACCATCCTGATTGCTGCCTCTCCCAGTCATGAGATCCCCAACCACCAGGCACTGGTCCCGACCTCCACTGTCCTGATCCCTCCAACCCCGATACCTCCCCGACACCAGAGGCCCCAGTCACTCCCGACTGATGCCTCGCTCCCCTGCCTCCAATTCCAATCCCCCACCCACCTAACCCTCCAAGCCCAACCCCGCCTCTCACCTGTGGGCCGCTGCATTAGCAGTGATCCATATTTGCAGTACTTACCTCTCCGGTCTCCAACCACAGTGCCGTCTTCGGTACAATAAGATCCGGGGGCCCAATATCTGGTGCTACTCAGACCTCACCATTTGTGACTGGGGGTGGGGGTCACCCAAAAACTGGCGCTCCAAAATTTCTCCCACAAGTTGTTTTTCCCCTTTGCCTCTGCCAATTTTGTCCCCTCCTTTTCCTGTCAAGAAGGCTTGGACTCTTCACTGGAGTATCTGTCTTACCAGCCATACTTCATGTGTGAATCTTTCAAATGAATGTTGTCGCACTATTATACTGCAGGGGACATCACAGGTTACAATGTTCCTGTTCTCAACCAATGACCACCCACATGCTCTTCCAGCAGGGGTTGTTATACGGCAATAAGGAATGGGAAAGCTGTCTCCCGCCCTTCTCCAACCGCAAGGATACTGAAGCTAACTTTAGTTCTGCCCCTCCTACTTCCAAATATATTTTCCAGGAGTTAATCAAGAAAATCTACTTTTAAAATCTCTGAAAAGATCATCTTCTCAGCTATTTGTAGAAATTTCCTTTTGCAAGGAAGACATTCCTAGAATTTTAGTGTAACTTTCCCAATGTATTAGAAATATCATACCAAGAATACGCTGTCTCTGAGGGATTCGTCTCGATACTGCTGGAATATCATCGATAGGTAATTCTATTATGTTCACTTTTTCCTGGTCATGGTTCCATAACTCAGAGGCAAGGAGCTTCACGATTTTTTTGTAGTTATAGCTGGATAAAACTACCTTTTTATCATTTGAAGGCAGAGGAAACACCCTAGGTTTCAGAAGAAAATCATCTAGTCTGAACTCAACTGGAATATAGTACCGAAAGTTATTCTCTGCAAAAATCGGATCATCCTGTCGGTGTACAATAATACTGCGGGAAGGTAATCCATTTGACCTGTAGGTCATTGTTCCATCCATAATCTCTGGTTGGTTGCTAGAGTCATGTTCTTTCTTGTATTCACCATGAGGGACTAATGCCTTTTTCGTTGAAATTTTATCTGTAATATATTAAAAAAGGCTGTAAAACGGTTTAAAAATTCTAAGTCTTTTTTCAAGTTACTACACTGTTGTATTGCAATCTTTCTGTTGAGTGACCAAAACACTGTCAACATGAGAAACATACACTGTTGATAAACATAACCAGTACAACAAAACAAACACTTTTACATTCTGGCAAATACAGTTGGAATGTTTACTGTAAAGTTTCTGAAACAACCTGAAATGTAAATGTTATCATGCACGTGAAAAACACAGCACAGAAATTGGCTGAATACTGCTGTGAGGAAAAAAGGAGAAGCATTTTTGCAGAATAGATCACGGATTTGGATACTTTACTATCAGTAAAAGCATTTGGTGAGTTGCACTGCAGGCTTCTTCGGCAGCACCTCCCAAACCCAAGACCTATACCACCTAGAACGACAAGGGCATCAGGCGCATGGGAACACCACCACCTCCAGGTTCCCCTCCAAGTCACACACCATCCTGACTTGGAACTTTATCGCCGTTCCTTCATCGTCGCTGGGACAAAATCCTGGAACTCCCTCCCTAACAGCACTGTGGGAGTACATTCACCACAAGGACTGCAGAGGTTCAAGAAGGCGGCTCACCATCACCTTCTCAAGGGCAATTAGGGATGGGCAATAAAAGCTGGCCTTGCCAGCGACGCTCAATTCCCAGGAACAAATTTTTTTTTAAAGCACACAGACTAAAAACTTTCTTCACTAGCCCTTTCAAAAATATATGGGAGGGAGCAGGGGCATCCATCAGTAGCTGGGAAACCTGGAAATATCGGGAATGTACAGGTCCTGCTGAATTTAACAACAGGACCTCTTTAGACTTCTTTTACTACATTTCCTGCCCAACATCCGGTTAGATTAAAGGCTGGATGGCTGCCAGGAGGGCAAGTCTGCGCTACAAGGCAGCAGTCAGGGACTGCTGGGGAAGGTCCCCAGCAATCGAGAAGTTCGAAGGTCGTGGGAGGGTCTCAGAGCACAGCAGAAAGGATGGGGGGGGAGTGAGGGAGAGATCTCAGTGGTGGGGGTGGCAGATTGCAGGGGAGGAGAGATTGGATCACCAGGGAGGTGTCGGCCAAGTGCCGGGGAGGAGGCGGGGGAAGAGACCATGGCAGGTTTGCTTGATGGACCTGCTCTTCCTGGCCCACAAGCAGTGCTGTATCTGGTAGCCCCCGGTTCCCTTCAGCTGCCAGGATTCCTAAGCCTTGGGAAGCATAGCTCGCAGCCATTAAATTAAAATCACTCCCAAAATCTGAGGAACAGAACCTCATTTAAATATTAGAATTACCGACCTGCCTCTCAAGAGTGGGTTACTCGACAGATCCCAAACCCGCCCCAGTTAAATCAGAAGTAGGCATGTTTGCAGCGGGTTGGAGTCAGGTTTCACATTTTAAACAATTTAACCTCCCCACCCCCGCACCAACATTGTCCCACCCGTTCTGGGCGGGGAGGAGGAGGGGGGAAATTACCCTCATGGGGTCAAACCCAGCCAGCTCATCTGAAAAAGTATTTATGGGTTATACATCTGTGATTGGCAATTCTATAAGTGGCTCCAGCCTGATAATAGAGAGGTTAATATGTTGTTCAAATGTCCAAGTTCTTAATTTCAAAGTTTCCACACCACAGGCTTATTCCACAAGCTTTGGTAATGTTTTGAATACTACAGAATGGAAGACAATAGGTTCAATTTTCCCCAAGCCCATTTTCTGGCATATTGCCAGAGTTACGCCCATTTTTCTAGGCCAGATATGCGCTAGAAATATTTTGCCAAAGTTTCCCCGATGTATAATTCGAATTTTGCGCCGCGCAGCGTGTCCAGTCTCCTCGGGGAGCGGAGCCTGCTGTCTGCGCCAAAAAAAGTTAGTTTTTGACGTCGTTCCAATGGACGCGCATGCTCAGTACAGCTCAGATTTGGCAATCGGCTATTTTTAAAGAGCCAGTTGTGTGTGTGAGAACGTTGAGCGCTGTGAGAGAGCATTGGAAAAATCGCAGCTGGAGCAAGACAAGATGCAACACAGTGCAAGGACCAAGAATTTCTTACAGGAAGAAGTGGCGGCACTAATTACTGTAATTGAGAACAGATGGCAGGAGCTGGACACTAGCATAGGTCACATAAAGATTCCACCCAAAGAAATGAAGAAACGCTGGAACCAAGTTGCAGAAGTTTACTGCGCAGTGGTGACCACCACAAGATCTGGAGGCCAGTGTAAAAAGAAATGGCAGGACCTTGGTCAAGTAGTTAGTGTAAGTAATATTTAAATTTTTCAGTGGAATTGCAATTGCAATTGTAAATGTGACCAGCTGTATATGTCCCACTCAGCAGAAAGGCACCCTCTCTAAAAAGTTGCATTTTCATCTTTGCAGAGGAAGGTGGTACATAATAAAAGGGAAAGAACTCGAACAGGAGAAGGCCGGCAAATCTGCACCTACTGACACCCTTGGAAGCGAGGGTCGCTGCTTTGATGAGTCCTGCCTGGAAAAAAGCAATCAGTACTGCACAAGCTGGGCCCACTTTCGAGGGAGGGTAAGTCCTGCAAGTTCAACGTGGCCCTTCAAATCAACCTGCTGCCTGGCCTGTGATGTGTGATCCTACTCATGCCACCCATCCTGCCCACTCCATTTGACTGTTCTGTTATATTTTGCAGAACTTGAGACCAACCCTTACAATGCAGAAGATGATTCAGGTGCGGACGAGCCTGAAGAGGAGAATATCTTCCAAACCATCCATGGGGGTGAGGGGGAGGGGATGTAGTTGGATGAAGCTCCCACTGGTGTTGTACTGACTTTGGAGGAGGTGCCACTCATGGAGGTGACAGCTCCTTCCGTGACTAGTGGTTTGAGTGTTGGTGGGACATTCCATGGTTTCACACTTTCCAAGGTTGTGGGTCCCAGTGGTGGGGTGCAGCGAGGCACACCCAGGGCCCCGCCTTCCGAGGTTGCGGGTCCTAGTGTTGTGGTGCAGCGAGGCACATCCATGGGGAGGAGAGCTCGACCGCGCTCTCCTGAGGTGCTAACAGATGTGGTTCAGATGATGTCATTGAGTGCGGAGAGCATTGACTTAACCCGATCACTCCTGGGGTGAGTGATGAGGTAGCGGAACTGTCGGGAGAAGTAACAGCAATGACACGAGAAATGGGAACGATATCCGGGACCATCAGTGAGGGAATAGTGGTCATGAGGGAGGGAATGTCAGAGGTAGTGCAAATCACATCACTGACCATGAGGGAGGGAATATTGCAGGTAGTTCAGACAGTTTTGTTCAACGTGAGGGAGGGAATGTTGCAGGTCGTTGAGACACTGTCAGGGCACATGAGGGATGGCATGTTGGAGTTAGCTGCTGCAATAAGGGAACACGCCCAGATCCCGCGTCTATTGACAGAATCAACTGTCACTCCCACTCCAATCCCTGCACCAGTCTCTGAAGAACCCAAAGCCAGGACCTCCAACTTGCCACCTGGGCCCTCCAACTTGCTACCTGATGCTGACGCCCCCCCCCCCCCACCCTCAAGAGGTGTGCAGTACCCGAGATGTTAGAAAGAATAAGCTTGGTATCAAGCCCAGAAACACTGTGCCACTGCCTGCAGGCAGGGATGGTGGAGTGTCTAAGACCAAGCACAGCGGGCGGTCTTAGAATAAGAGGGATGAGAGATGGATGCAGCCTTTCTTTGCTGTTGTTGTTATTATTATTGTTACTGTTGTAACTGTTCTCAAATTAAAATTTTTTTGTAATTTATGTAAATTTACAAGTTTATAAGTAATTTTAAAGTTTTTAAGTGATCTTAAAGAGTGATATTAAAGTTTGATCCAAGAATAATTTTATTAAAGTTAAGTACATTGTAAACTTTTGAATAAAATATATTTTACATTAAAGCTGAATCATGTTCCATTAGCACAACACAACTTTATGGAAAAATTCCAAACAGTAAACATGTCCATGTGCAATAGTTGTCGCTGAGCCCTCAGGCATCAGTAAAGCATTCACGGATAAGCTACTGGCGCAAGGCTCGAGCAATTGTTAAAGGAGCACAATGGCCCACCCTCGGGCACTTGCATGGCTTCCTCATACTCGTTGTCCTCCTCATCGTCATCCTCCTCCTCCTCATCACCTGCATCTTCCACATTATTATCATCAGCCACTCTCACCGCAAGTGGGTCTTCCACTACCAGGTGCTGCTGCCTCATGATGGCTAAGTTATGCAGCACGCAGCACACAACAGTGAACTGACCAACAATCTCAGGGGAGTACAGCAAGTAGCCTCCGAATGGTCTAGGCATTGGAAATGCTGTTTCAGTATCCCAATGGTCTTCTCAATGATGCTGCGCCTCACAATGTGCGACATGTTGTATTGACGGTCAGCTTCCATCTGGGTTACGCGTAAGGGCGTCATGAACCAGGTGGCGAGGCCATATCCTTTGTCTCCCAGTAGCCAGTTCTGCCCTTCTGGCTGCTGCTGAAACATGGCAGATATAACGCTGTCGCGTAGGATGAACACATCATGGGTGCTACCAGGGTATCTTGCTTCGACTGACATGATGCGATGCATGTCGTCGCACACGAGCTGTAGATTAATGGAGTGGAAGCCTTTTCTGTTCCTGTACATCTCGGAATCCTTCAAAGGTGCTCGCAAGGTGATGTGAATACAATCAATGCAGCGCTGTACCTTTGGGAAGCCAGCAATCCTGGAGAAGCCCACAACCCTGTCATGGATTGCTTGGGCGGTCATGGGGAACTTTACGAAGTCATTCCTATGTGCGTACAGTGCAGCCGTGACCTGGCGAATGGAGACATATGTCGCATGCTTACAGATGGCGCACACATCCTCAGTTGTACTTGAAACGATTCAGAGGCATAGAATGAAAGTGCAGCTGTAACCTTCACTTTAACTGACAAAGCAGTCCTCCTGATGCTTCTAGGTTGCAGGTCTGCTTTGACCAACTCACAGATCTCACTTACAATTTCTTTGTGGAAACGCAGCCTTCTGATACAGTCTGCATCACTCAGATGGCGGTACGAACGCCTGTCTCGATATACCCGAGGTGGGTAAGGCCTCCTGCCCAGCACCCTACAGGCTCTGATGTTCCTGATGTGATGAAGTCGAATCAATTGTCTCCTACGTAGCACCATGATGCAGAAGGCTCGCACAAGGTATGGCATTGTCAGTATTGACCCCATACTTTAAACCTTTAAAAGCTCAAAACGTCAGGAAAGCAGGCAGCACAGGTTTGCAATTGTATCTCTCCAGGTCTGTATGGATGGACCACACCCAAAGGTCTTGTGACTTCTCCTCTCTCCCCCCCCCCCACCCCCCACTCCTTGAGTCTTGTTACTTCTCTCTCTCCCTCCTCCTCCCTGGGCTCCAAGCCTTCCGACTGGCACCTCTCGCTCTTCTCTTCTCTTCTCTTCTCCTCTATCCCTCCGCGCCCCCCTCCCTACCCCAGCCTTTAATAATTAGAGTCTTGTGACTTCTCTCTCTCTCCCTTCCCCTCCCTGGGCTCCAAGTCTTCCGATCGGCACCTCGCTCTCTCACTGTCCTCCCCCATTCACCCCCCCGCCCGCCAACCACACAGTTTGTTTTATAGCTAAATCCCGAGCCGCTGTGTCCAAGCGCGAGGCCGATTCTGCCGGCCAAACCTACGACCCTCTAGCCCTGCTTCAAGACGTTTGGTGGTTGCGTGTGAGTGAGTAAAAAAATTAGAAAACTTCTAAAATCCAACTAATTTACACTTCTAACGTTGACAGGTAAAAAACAAGTTGAACTTTATTATTGATTTTGACAGTGTTATTGACTCCCTCCAAAATCTTCGATTTAAAAACAATGGCGTCTTTCAGCGCAGATTTGTGAATGTGTGCTGGTTTTCTTAACTCACCAGAAGGTTTTTCGGGGTGGCCAGATACGCCAACCTAAGAGAAAAAAAACGTTGGCCAAACTGCGAACAATTGAAAAAACCGGCGCATACATGAGGGACCGTCATGAAAAACTGGCCTTGAAAAATCGTAACTAAGTCAGTTAGGCCAGCGCAGAGCATAGGGGGAAACTTGGAAAAAAATAAATACGCCAGAAAAAACGCCGCACGCCAAAAAAAGGCGCAAATGACCGGGGAAAATTGAGCCTATTGTATGTAATTGAAAGTGCTACAGTTGATTAATATTTTTTATTCTGATGTGTCCTAAAAGATCTTGAAACATTTCAGTCAAATCCTCTGACAAATCAAAGAATCTAGTATCCTGGTTGGTGGTTTTGATTAACACCACATCTGAAACCTGCGAGAAGGGGCTGAGTCAAGAATGGCTGAAATCCTTCAGTGGTCAACTCTCTTCAGTAGCTTGAGCATATTTGTAGCTGCGGATGACTAGATCACTAGTTAGCAGAGGGTTTGGGTTAGTATGACTCCATAGTAGCATTTCCCGTCATGCCTGCATCGGCTCTTTGAAAGAGCTATCCAAAATAGATGCACTGCTCTTTCCCTATAGCCCTGCAAATGTTTCCTTTTCAAGTATTTATCCAGTTCCCTTTTGAAAGCTATTATTGAATCTGCTTCCTTTCAGGATGTGCATTCCAGATTTTCACAACTCGCTGCGTAAAATTAATTCTCCTCATATCCCCTTGGTTCTTTTACCAATTATTTTAAATCTGTGTCCCCTGGTTATCGACCCTCCTGCCAATGGAAACAGTTTGTTCCTATCTACTCTAAAATTTTGAACACCTCTATTAAATATTCTCGCAACCTTCTCTGCTCTAAAGCGAACAATGCAAAGTTCTCTAATCTCTCCACATGACTGAAGCCCCTCATCCCTGGTACCATTCTAGTAAATCTCCTCTGCACCCTCTTCATGCCTTCACATCCTTCCTGTAGAGTGGAGCCCAGAATTGGACACAATACTCCAGCCAAGGCCTAACCAATGATTTATAAAGATTTAGCATAAATTATTTTCTTTTGTACTCTTTTTATATCAGAGATGGGGTCAGCTTCCACATATACACTGATGACACCCAATTCTACCTCTCCACCATCTCTTTTGATCCCTCCACTGGATCTGTGCTATCAAACTGTTTGTCTGACATTGAGTCTTGTATGAGCCATAAATTCCTCCAGCTAAACATTGGGAAGAATGAAACCATCATCTCTGACCCCTGCCAAAAATCCTGTACCATAGCCACCATCTCCATCCTGTGCAGACAATAGCTCAGGTTAAGCAATCTTGGCATCCTATTTGACCCCAAAATGAGCTTCGTACTCCATATGCTCTCTATCTCAAAGACAGTTTCCTTCCATCTCTGTAACATCATCCATTTCTGCCCCCACTTCAGCATATCTGCCACTGCAACCCTCATCCATGACTCTGTCAGCTCCAAACCTGATTAATCCAGTGGTCTTCTGACTGGTCTCTCATCTTCCACCCTCTATAAACTTTATCTCAACCAAACTTCTTCTGCCCATGTTAACCTGTACCTAATCCCACTTGCACATTTACCCTAGTTCCCGTTGACCTACAAAGGCTCCCGTTCCTCCTACGCAACAAATTTAAAATTCTTATCCTCGAGTTTAAATCCCTTTGTGGCCATAACCCTTCTGATCTCTAACTTTCTCCAGCCCTCCAAACCCATGCCCCACCCTCCAAAAAAACTCTCCATTCCTTTAACTCTGGCCTCCTCTGCATCACTCTCCCTTTTCCCTAACGTTGGCGTGCACGCTTTCAGCCATCTGGCCCACACTTTGGAGTTCCCTCCCTAATTCCCTCTGCCCCCCACCTTTCTCTCTTTTATTAAAACCCATCACTCTGACCAAGATTTTTGGTCACCCCAACTAATCTTTCCTTCTCTGGCTCAGCAACAGGTTTTACTTACACCCCTGGTTTATTTTGACATTAAAAGCAGATATAAATACAATTTTTAACATGAAAAACTTAACAACCTGCACAGTTAAAATCTATAAAGGCATGGCACGACAGTATGCTCAATCAAAATGGTGAATAGGAAATAGACTAGAAAACTAAGAATAATTATTTTAAAGGCAGAGTCTAGATGGAGTAAATTTAATGGTCTGCAAAAAATGTAAGGGTTTGTAAAAGGACACAGAGTTATTTTAAATTTTTTCTGGTAGTAGATATATAGAGGGATTAATGGCTATTTCCAGCAGACAGCAGCTCGATATGGGCAGAACACAATTTGGACTATTGTGAACCATAGAGGTGATTTTGAAAATGTAATGCCCGGTGGAGAGAGCTGGAAACAGAGTAAGTTATAACTGCAAATACAACCTTTTATTGCCTCCTAGTCCTTTTTCCTTAGTGAGATCACACACACAAGGTAATTTTGACCCTGATGGAACTAAAACTCGTGAGAGATAAATAATGGGCGGCTGATCCAATATCACCTGTTTTACAATGCTTTGCAGCATAACTGGTAAAACCACATGGAATAGTATGTGCAATTTTGGGTACCATGCATTGAAAATTACATTTATGTATTGGAGTTGACTGGACTTTTAGGTCCAAATGATACTCAAATCAGCGCTCGTGATGGGTCAGTGGGTAAATGCAGCACATATAGTGCTGAGCCAGAGAGATCAGCTTCAATATGTGTCATGAGTAAGTTGACCTCACTTGGAGTGATAGATATGCTAAAATTGGCTTCAGCATCCCAAGACTATGGAGCAGTAGGGGAAAATGTCAATAAGAATTCCTGCTTGTTATCTTGTGGCCTCTGGTTTGAAAGCACATCTTCATAGATCAAAAGTTGCTAATGCAGTTTATTTTGTTCCATTATAGTGACTAACACAAACTAGGGATGCAGTTGTATATCCACTTTCCTGATCTGGTTCCCAAGTCGCCTTCAGAATGCTGTCTCACAGTAGGCGCACAAATATAACTCTGACCCAGTGTAAAGTTGCAATCTGAAAGTGCTCAGAATCACTTAGCCACTTTATGAACTTCTTTTTAATGTTATCAGAAAGCAGACACTCCAAGCCTCTCCCTCTCAACATTAAAAATGAGCTGCCCAAGGAGCAGAGGTCCATAAAAGCATCCATGCAGAAAGCTTAATTACTGATCTTAGTACAGTCCATAGCTATGCACACTCGGCAATATAACTTGGGTCAGCTGCGCATTGTGCTCATAGGTACCAGCCTGAGACCACAGCTGCAGTCTAATTTGAGAAAGTAGATTTATACTACTAATGGTTGTGTTGGTAACAAGCTGCCCAATATGACAAGTTTATAAATGTTTCTCTCAATAAGAAATCTGATGAATATATGTACATTTTTGAAATGGTTTAATGATAGGTATCACTATTGTAATGCATATCAATTGTCTAATGCACAGAACCAAACACAAAAATTGCATCACACAAAGCAAACATTTAAAAATACATCTGCAAACCAATTAGATGTTCTGGAAATAAAACAATTCGAGACAATAGAATAAGTAAATGGTCTTAAACATTTTATTGCCACAATTAGTACAGTTAATCCGTATGTCAAGTTCACTGTAAATAATGCACTTACCAGGAGGTCTATGATTGGGTTTTGGAGGCGAAAGAGGTAATGCGTCTTTTGGTGGCAATGGTCTTCGAAGAAGCTCTGGATGTTTCGACATGTTGTGCCTGGTTCAAACCTGCTGGGTTTTCTTTCAACCACAAACAAATAGTTAATTGAAACAAAATGCAAACTTTCACATTAATTAGAGCATATTAAATTACTTGGTTAAGGATATCGCAAAGAAAAATTTTCAGTTGTTCCTTCAGTATTTATTGTAGCCCTTTTTGATAATTAGATATCCGTCTATGTAACTTGGGATTTTAATAAAAATTAAAGAACTTGCATTTAAATAGTGCATTTCAAGTCCTCGGGACATCCAATTTACCTTACAATGAATTACTTTTAAAGTGCAGTCACTGTTGTTTTCTAGGCAAATACAGCTACCAATTTGCACACATCAAGATCCCACAAACAGCAATGAGAATAATGAGCAGTTAGCCAGTTAAACTACTTTTTAGTGATATTGGTTGAACGATAAATGTTGGCCAGGACACAGGGAGAAGTCCTTGCCCTACTTCAGAGCATCAAAGAATCTAGTGCATGCACCTGAACATAGACAGGGCTTCGGTTTAGTAGCTAATCTGAATAATGGCCCCTTGGACACAGCAGCACTCCCTCATTACTGCACTGGAGTGTCATCCTAGATTATACGCTCAAGTTCTGGAAATTAGGCTTTAACCCATGATCAGATGGGAAACACAATTTAAAAAATGTCAGTTAAGCTCTGTTTGCCACAATGGACTGGAAGCATTTTGCAAACAGAATTAAGGGCACCAGGGGAAGGACAGGAGACTAGTGTTCAGCTCACTCCATCAGTAGATAGGCAGGTGCCGTGAAGAACATTTACAGGTAACTGACAAAACAAAACTATTTTATTGAGAACTAAGCAGCGGCCAGACCAAAGGGATATAGGGGGAAATTTTAACCCCAAAAATAGGTGGGTTTGGGTTGGATGGGAAATTACGGTATTGGGCTCAATTTTCCCCAATGCCGTTTTTTGGCATACTTGAAGAGTTACGTCCGTTTTTTTGGGGCCCAACTAAGCCAAAAAAAAGTTGAAAGTTTCTCTGTTTTAACTTGTGAATGTGGCCCGGCGCACATTGTCCTTAAGCTCTGTGGGTGGAGCCTAAGATGTGCGCCAAAAAGATCAGGTTGCCAGAGTAACCGAAGGACACACTGCAGGCTGAGGCTGAAAACATAAAAGACATTCTAGCCAGCTCACAGCAACCTGCACAAGCGCCTTGCACATATTTAAAGCAGCAGCTTACCAACAAGAAAATATTAAAGAGTCTTTGTGCCAAAAGTTTATCCTGTAAACTGAATTGGAAAGGACCCTCTCGCCCCCCCACCCCCGCTCCTCAGTGCCAGGTGCCGCTCCTAGCCCAGGCTGAAAGGCCTCCCCCACCCGTGTCCCCCCCCCCCCCCCCAGAGCCGGTGCCGCTCCTAGCCCAGGCCGAAACCCCCCCGGAGCCGCTGCTGCTCCTAGCCCAGGCCAAAAGACCTTCCCATGCCCCCCCACCGGTGCCGCTCCTAGCCCCAGGCCGAACCCCTCCCCCGCCAGAAGCTGGTTCTACTCCTAGCCCAGGCCGAAAGGCCTTCCCACCCCCCCCACCCCCCCGTGCCCCCCCCCCCACCCGGAGCCGGTGCCGCTCCTAGAGCAGGCCGAAACCCCCCCCCCGGAGCCGCTGCTGCTCCTAGCCCAGGAAGGCCTTCCCATGCCCCCCCGCCGGTGCCGCTCCTAGCCCAGGCCGAAAGGCCTTCCTCTCTCTCCGGAGTTGGTGCCCCTCCTAGCCCAGGCCGAAAGGCTTTCCCCCCGAGCCGCTGACGCTCCGAGGGGGCCCGACAGCCCGACAACACCTCGGGGTCCGCCAACACCACACTGATGGAAATTCCAAGAAAACTTGTTTAGAAAATGTTTTCAAAGTACTTACCTTTTTAATATTTTGAATCAGCTAACCATTCCATAGATTTTGAAAGTATCCTAACTCTAGAATTGTTTGGTCTCCAAGTTGAGCTGAGACTGACTGACAGTCATTCCAGCTAATCGGCGTGCACACACCCACACTGAAAACACCTGACCTCCTCTTATCCAGAAATATCCCTCATTTGGAACAGGCCAGATCCCGAAGGTTCTAGATAAGAGAGGGTCAACCTGTAATGGAGTTGTACTACAGAATCTGTAAATAAAAGAGGAATCTGTAGACAAATCAAGGGATTAGAGTCGGAATAACAGAGGTTATAATTACCCACTCTCTCTCCCTCTCTGCCACTGCTGTCCCGGCTGTGGAACTGGATCTTCTGTGATGATTCTCTTACTTGTGCTGATTTTGTTAACTGCCCAGAAGGTTTTTCAGAGTGGCCACATATGCCATCTTAAGAAAAATGTTGTTGGCCAAACTTGCATAAATAGCCAGAATTGGCGCGGGTGGTAGGTTAGGCCCCCAATGATGTAAAAAAAAATCGTATCTGTGAATTACGCTAGCGCAGAAACTTTGGGGAAACTTGGAGATTTTAATTTACTCCAAAAAAAACAGTACGCAGCAAATAAATGGTGCAGATAATTGGGTAAAATTGAGCCCATTAAAAATCTGAATCTGACTAGAACCTGCCCACATCCGGTTTTAAATTGAACTCTGGCTGCTTGGCTTTGCAGGCCTCGTGAAATTCGCCAGCTAAAGGCGAGGACTGCTGGATCCAGGAGTTAATTGCCTTTACACTTACCTCCTGGATCCACGTCCCTGCCTAACCCACCCGCCCCCCCGCTCGGCGCAATTGGTAAAATATCTCTGTAGGATTGGTTTATAAAGCCATTTATAGTGTCAACTGTGGCTCAGTTGATAGCACTCTCACCTCCGAATCAGATGATTGTATGTTCTTAAGAGCACAAAATCCAGGCTGACACTACAATGCTGCACTGTCGGAGGTGTCATCATTTGGATGAGATGTTAAACTGAGACCCCGCCTGCCCTCTCAGATGGACGTAAAATATCCCATAGTACTATTTGGCCAATATTTATCCCTCAACACTACCCAAAAACAGATTATCTGACCATTATCACGTTGCGGTCTGTGGGAGCTTGCTGCGTGCAAATTTGCTGCCATATTTCCTACATAACAACAATGACGAAGCTTCAAAAAGTACTTCACTGGCTGAAAAGCACTTTGGGACGTCCAGAGGCTGTGAAAGGCGCTACAGAAATGAAAGGCTTTCTTTTTTAAATGTTCACAAAAACGTTGGCTTAGAACTCAAATCCTCTATTTTTCTTTTTATGGTGGTGAACAATCTTACTTCATCAATCGAAGGATTGCCAAAGAAAAAGAACCAGACAGTACCATGGGACTTCATTGCTTATTTTTTGTCAACTGAGCCAAGCTGGCATTGTAAAAATAAAATATCTACGATAAAACAGACAATATACAAGTTCAGCCGGTTTAAGTGAGCAGCCGTCACATCAGATCATTGCCCGCAACCTGAAGCCTTGGCACTGATTCTGGGAACTGCAATCGCCGGCCCAGCTCGGCCCAACTGAGTCCGGCCCCCGGCCCGGCCCGGCCCACCTCAACTGAGCTCAGCTAAACTCTGCCGGTACTTGAGACGCAACTCCGGCCACTCTTTTTCACTCCAGTATTTTCCACATTAGTGAGAGGCCAGAGAATCGCCGTCCCTTGTCCTCACCCGCGGCCACGGTGCGTCCAGCAACGCTGCCATCTCCAGTCAGCCGAGACGCCGACCGTCCATGGCAACGGCCCTAGCAACCGCCGCAGTCTCGCCCTGAGGCGTGCAGCTCGCAGCTCGCGCCGCCCTGCCCGGCCCGGCGCCTCTGTATCTCACTCACTCCGCGCGGAGGCAGGGGCACTGCAACCCTCTTTACCAAAAAAAATGAGCCCGTGTGCGAAACGGTGCCTAAAAG
The DNA here is from genome assembly GCF_044704955.1 of Pristiophorus japonicus. Lineage (NCBI taxonomy): Eukaryota > Metazoa > Chordata > Chondrichthyes > Pristiophoridae > Pristiophorus > Pristiophorus japonicus. The sequence continues at coordinate 132,157,288 of NC_091987.1, forward strand.
TCAGGCGTTGGAGCAGAATTGCCGACCGACATTTATTTAGCGAGGAAGAGGTGGGTCTGGCAACAGTGGGACGTCACTCCGATCTCATCGATCGAGGACGTGCTGTTGGGGGGGGGGGAACGTCCAGTTAGGTACCGTTTGTCGCAATGGACTGCTAACATTTTGCATTCAGAAGGTTCGACGCCGGGGAAAGGACAGGGGGTTAGCGTTCAGTTCACTCCGTCAGTGGATGGGCAGGTGCTGGGAAGAACACTTGCAGGTACTTGACAGTTCTGAGGGAATGCAGTGCTTGCTGGAGGTAGCTGATGAAATGCAGCTGCGAAACGTGTTGTGACTAAAATTTAGGGAAAGAAAGTTATTTAAGATAAACAAATTGGAGTTCGTAAAATATCTAATTGCATCAACTCGATTGCATTTTGTTATTCGTCTGCATTGGCATGAATCATTAATAATCACTTTAGAACGCAGTGGATGAAGAAAATGTAAAATAAGGGATTGCACGTTAATTATGCAAGTTGCATTGTAAAGCATGGACTGTAGAATAGGATACCGCACATTTTCTAATGTCATCCTCCATTCATTCAACCCAGAGAAATTAAAGCAAGGTTATCAACCCGCAGGGCATGTGACAGGCTACGGGCTGAATTGATTTCCTTTTTATCGATTGCTTTTAGATGAACATTAAATTGCAGGTCCCCATCTGTTAAGGACTGTACGAATCACTTGAATCATAAAATTATATAGGAATTTGCATTTAGAAAGAAAGCTGTTGTGTGCATGAATATTTTGCAAAATGTAGTAATTTAGCCTACTTAGCAACATTTCTAATGTCCGGGATCAGACCTCTCCTGGCCCCAGATTAGCTGGTTAAGTTTTCCGCCCATTGACTAAAATGAGATGGGTTGTCCTGCTGATGCATTGCTGCACTGTGTATAGATATACTGATCATCAATTTAAAACTGTCAGTGGAGAGAGAGGTTAGGAAACAGTTATTTATGCAAGGGTTGTTGGAGCATGGAAGGCTTTGCAAGAAGGAGTGGTTGAGGCAGAGGTGATTGTATCTTTTAAGGAAAAATTGGATCGAAACAGCACCATGGGGAGAGAGCAGGGCTGTGGGATTCGTTTTGGATTGCTCAACCAAAGATGTAGTAAGATACAATGTGTGACCTATCTACATGCTGACCCTGGGGGCACCATCATAGGTCTGAGTCAGCTTACATATATATGCTGACTCAGCTCTCTCTCTTCACCACCATCCTGACCTTTATGGCCACCACACAGCCTGTCAGTTCCATCTGACATCAATTCGTGGATGAATTTAAAACTTACACCAACTATCAGCAAGACTGAAGCCATGCTGTTTGATACCTGCGAAAAACGTTCATCCGTACCCCATTCGTATTCTAACGAAGGGTCATCGACCTGAAATGTTAACTCTGCTTTCTCTCCACATATGCTGCCTGATCTGCTGAGATTTCCAGCATTTTCTGTTTTTATTCCAGATTCCAGCATTCGCAGTATTTTGCTTTTGTGCCCCATTCGTATTCTTCTCCCCTCTGCTTGCTCAAGTGTGCAAACTCAGTAGCCTGTTTGACTCTGAACTGAGCTTGAAACCCCCATATCCAAACCATTACCTAAATTGAAGGGATGTATGTGGGTAATAGCAGCCTTAGGATATTTATTTCAACTGTATTTGCAAACGAGACAGAATTCCATCAGGCAAAGGATTACACCTACATATGTTTAAAAAAAAATTTTGTTTAAAAATTCTGAAAAAAGAACTTTAAAGGCTTCAGAACAATTTGTTATTTTCAAGTCAGGAAATTAGTGGTGTATTAGTGTACAAGTATCATTTTGATAAATCTACACTCTACCTACTCAAATCTCTATCTTTCCTGGGGTGTGGTGCCCAGAACTGAATGAAGTATGAAAGTGAGTAAACATTTTCTCTTTGTAAGATTAGAATTGGTGACTATAAGGATGTGAGAAGAATGTAAGATGTCATCCTATCTCCACAAGATATCCAGGGAATCTGTGTCTACATCTGCTGCCAGATGGGATGGAAGCTCCTGAGCACGGGGTAGCTGATCTCGAGGATATAGTCTGCAATATCTGGCAGGATGGGAGGTTTCTGGATCGCATGCTCCAGAGGGTGGTAACTGTTATGTTTAGAATAACTCCACAAGACTGTATATCTTAAGATCAAACTGTTTTGACCTTGGTCTCTTTATTGTAACTCCAGAATGAGGAGGCAGCATGGTAGTCTGCCTTTTATACCTGCTTGACCAGGGTGTGCAGGTGACCCTTGGGTCTCCCACAGGTGCACCCCCTGGTGGCAAGTCTTACACATTGGTAATGTTTACATACATAACATTCCCTCCCCAAAGTCTTATGTACAAGTTATTTACAATTTGAGGCGATCCGGGCCTCTGCGTTCCCGGGTTGATCACCTGAGTTGAAGTCCTGGTCTGGGTGAGTCGGTTGGATCATTGCTGCACTGCAGTGTGGCTGGTCTGATCGGACTGTCGGGTATGGTGGGTTCATTCTCGTGGTTGACCACGAGGTCAATTGCTGGTTGGGTGTGTGTGGGTGGATCAATGATGGTAATGTCCTTGACAAACTGTTCTTGGTTGTCAGTGAACCGCAGTTTGGTCTGATCCAACTGCTTTCTGCACGTTTGTCCATTCCAAAGTTTGACAACAAACACTCTATTCCCCTCCTTAGCTAACACAGCGCCAGCAACCCATTTGGGACCATGACCATAATTAAGAACAAAGATAGGGTCATTTACCTCAATGTCACGTGATACAGCCGCGCAATCATGGTACATGTTATGCCGGTGACGCTGGGTTTCTACATGATCATTGAGATCTGGATGGACTAAGGAGAGCCTGGTCTTCATTAACAATTCTTCATTAACATTAACAGGGGGAACCCCGTAAGCGAGTGGGGTCGCGTGCGGTAGCTGAGCAGAATCCTAAATAAGCGGGTCTGCAGGGAACCGTCCGTCACGCGTTTCAAGCCCTGCTTGATGGTTTGGACTGCCCGTTCCGCTTGACCATTGGATGCGGGCTTAAACGGCGCAGACATGACATGCTTTATGCCAGTGCGGGTCATGAACTCGTTGAATTCCGAGCTGGTGAAGTATGGTCCATTGTCACTAACAAGGACGTCGCGAAAACCATGGGTGGCGAACATGGCCCGGCAGCTTTCAATGGTGGCAGTGGACGTACATGACGACATTATTATACATTCAATCCATTTAGAGCAAGCGTCCATTGCTACTAGGAACGCCTTTCCTAGAAAGGGGCCAGCGAAATCTACGTGGACCCTTGACCACGGTTTGGAGGGCCATGACCACAGACTCAGTGGGGCCTCCCTTGGTGCGTTGCTCAACTGTGAGCAAATGTTACATTGGTGTACGCATGACTCCAATTCCGAGTCAATGCCAGGCCACCAAACGTGCGACCTGGCGATAGCCTTCATCGTGACTATGCCTGGGTGGGTACTGTGAAGGTCGCGTACAAACGTTTCCCTGCCTTTTTTTTGCAAAATTACACAATTCCCCCATAGGAGACCGTCCGAATGGATGGACATTTCATCCTTGCGTCGGTGGAACGGCTTAATTTCGTCTTGCATTTCCCCTGGGACCAGCTCCCATTGAGGTCGCAGCTTTTTACTAGTGATAGCACCGGGTCCTGGCTAGTCCAGGTCCTGATCTGGTGTGCCGTGACAGGTGACCCCTCGCTGTCAAGGAGCAAGTCTGCGGGTTGCGCCATTTCCATCCCGGTGGTGGGCAATGGTAGCCAACTGAGGTCATCCACACAGTTCTCAGTGCCTGGTCTGTGGCTGATTACATAATTGTACGCAGATAACGTTAGTGCCCCTCTTTGGATGCGAGACGAAGCATGGGTGTTCATACCTTTGCTTTCTGAGAACAACTAAATGAGCAGCTTGTGGTCGGTTTCGAGCTCAAACCGGTGCCCCAATAGGTATTGGTGCATTTTCTTAACCCCGTATATGCATTCTAATGCTTCTTTCTCAACCATATTGTAGACTCAGCCTTAGATAAGCTTCTGGACGCATATGCAACCGATTGCAGTTTGCCTGACCCATTGCCTTGCTGTAAAACACAACCGACCCCGCACGAAGATGCATCACAAGCTAGTACTAAACGTTTACATGGGTCATACAATACAAGTAACTTGTTAGAACATTGCAGGTTTCTGGCCTTGTTAAAGGCTGTCTCTTGAGATTTACCCCAAACCCAGTCGTCACCCTTGCATAGCAATAAATGCAATGGTTCCAGCAAAGTGCTTGTTATATATGCAGACTATAGATATACTCTCTGTATAGTCACTGTATAGTTGCATAAGATGGAGGCTTGTTACCTGATGTACTATCAATAAGGTTTGCACTGTGTATATACTATGCTGGCACCACTAGAGGGTGCAACTGGTGGAGACCGGGGTTTCCTGCCCCTGTGGCAGAGGCTGTCCACCAGACGGCACTGCGGTGGGAGACCTGAGGGTCACCTGCATAGGTGTGCAGGGTCCAGTATAAAAGGCTGCCCACCATGCTTATGCCTCACTCTGAAGTTACGAATAAAGGACCAAGGTCATTACAGTTTGAGTATAACTCATTGCCTCGTGGAGTCATTCATAAGTGCATTACAGATATAACAACTGGCGACGAGAATACAGACTTTCATACGATTATGGCTACCTTTGGCGCACTAAAAGACTTCGCAGAGGGTGATGATTGGGATGCCTTCACGGAAAGGCTCGAGCTATATTTTGTGGCAAACGACCTGGCAGGGGAGACGGACACATTGGTGAAGCGCAAGGCTATACTGCTGACCAGTTGTGGACCCGAGGTCTACCACCTCGCCAGGCACTTGCTGACACCCATGAAGGCCAAGGATAAGACATACAATGAGGTGACTGAACTAATTCGCGACCAACTAAAACAAAAACAGAGCATCCTCATGGGAAGGCACAGATTCTACACTCACCACAGACCTGAGGGTCAGGAGATTGCAAAATATGCTGCTGACCTCAGGAGACTTGCGGCACCGTATGATTTCAGCACGCACCTCTGTTGTATATGGAGAAAGAGTCAGACTGAACACTGTGAGCTCAAAGTAAAGTGTGACCTTTCGTCTTTTATTGCAGGTCTCCAGAGTGCCTCTCCAACCTGTGAAGCCTCTTTATATACCTGTGCAAGGGATTATGGGATCCCTTGGGACTCCAGGGGATCAGCCCTCTGGTGGCTGTACAGAGTAAATACAAGTTTACATATATAACAACACTCCTTCCAATGTCAATAGTGTAACTATTTACAATGTGAGTCGATCTGGAGCCCTTCTTGCGCTGGTTGATCATCTTGGTGTGGAAGCTGGTGTTATTGAATCATTTGTTGGGCCCTCGCTGGGCTGCTGTGCAGCTGGCCCTGCTGGGCTGCCTGGTGTGTTGGGCGCTGCAGGGATGCTGTGGATGATGGGTTCTGCTTCATGGTCAACTGTGGTGCCGGTTGCCACTGGTGTGTATGTTGGGGGATCAAAAAAGGTAGGGTCCAAGGTGGGTTGCTCAGGATAGTCCGTGAATCTGAGTTTGATTTGGTCCAAGTGTTTCCGGTGAATGAGTCCATTTGAAAGTTTGACCCGAAACAACCTGCTCCCCACTTTGGCCACGACATTGCCGGGAAGCCACTTGGGACCTTGTCCATAATTTAATACAAATACAGGATCATTGATTTTAATCTCACGTAACACATTTGCGCTATCATGGTATGCACGTTGTTGAAGCTGCCTGCTCTCTACCTGTTCCTGTAGAGCCTTGACTTAGGTGCTCTTTTCATGAGTAGTTCAGCAGGTGGGATCCCAGTGAGTGAGTGGGGTCTCGTGCGGTAGCTAAGCAGGACTCGGGATAGGCGAGTCTGCAGTGAGCCTTCAGTTACCCTCTTTAAGCCTTGCTTGATGGTTTGCACTGCTCTCTCTGCCTGACCATTGGACGCTGGTTTAAACGGGGCAGATGTGACATGTTTGATCCCGTTACGGGTCATGAATTCTTTGAACTCAGCACTGGTAAAATATGGCCCGTTGTCGCTCACTAGGACATCGGGTAGGCCGTGTGTGGCAAACATGGCCCACAGGCTTTCAGTAGTGGCAGCGGACGTGCTAGCCGACATTATCTCACATTCAATCCACTTGGAGTATGCGTCTACAACCGCAAGGAACATTTTACCCAAGAACGGGTCTGCATAGTCGATGTGTACCCTAGACCATGGTTTGTAGGGCCAAGATCATAAACTTAGCGGCGCCTCCCTGGGTACATTGCTTAACTGCGAGCATGTATTACATCTGTGAACGCAGGACTCTCCTAAGTCCGCATCGATACTGGGCCACCACACGTGGGATCTGGCTATTGCTTTCATCATTACGATGCCTTGGTGGGTACTGTGGAGGTCATTGATGAAGGTGTCTTTGCCCTTCTTGGGGACCACTACTCGATTGCCCCACAGAAGGCAGTCTGCCTGTATCGACATTTCATCTTTGCGCCGCTGGATCGGCTTTATCTCTTCCTACATTTCCACTGGGACACTATACCAGCTCCCGTGAAGCACACAGCTTTTGACTAGAGATAATAAGGGGTCATGGTTTGTCCAGGTTTTGATCTGCCGGGCAGTGACGGGTGATTGCTCACTCTCACATGCTTCGATAACCATGGCTAGAGCTGCGGGCTGCGCCATTTCCACCCCCGTGGTGGGCAATGGCAGCCTACTGAGAGCATCGGCGCAGTTTTCTGAGCCTGGCCTGTGGCGGATGGCGTAATTGTATGCGAACAATGTGAGCGCCCATCTCTGGATGCGGGCCGATGCGTTGGTATTTACCCCTTTAATCTCGGAGAACAGGGATATAAGTGGCTTATGGTCCGTTTCCAATTCGAATTTTAGCCCAAACAGGTATTGATGCATTTTCTTTACCCCATAGACACATGCTAACGCTTCTTTTTCAATCATGCTGTAGGCTCTCTCAGCCTTAGACAAACTCCTGGATGCATAAGCAACCGGTTGCAGTTTCCCAAAATCATTAACTTGTTGCAATATACACCCGACGCCATATGACGACGCATCACATGATAGTACCAAACGCTTACATGGATCATATAACACAAGCAATTTGTTTGAGCATAACAATTTTCTCGCTTTTACAAAGGCATTTTCTTGGCTTTTGCCCCAAACCCATTCGTCCCTTTTCATAGTAAGACATGTAGTGGTTCTAACAGTGTGCTGAGACCTGGTAAGAAGTTACCAAAGTAGTTCAGGAGTCTCAGAAACGACCGCAGCTCCATCACGTTCTGTGGCCTTGGTGCGTTCTTGATTGCCTCTGTCTTCACGTTGGTGGGCCTGATGCCACCCGCCGCAATCCTCCTTCCCAAGAACTCCACTTCAAGTACCAGGAAAACGCACTTCGAGCGTTTTAATCTGAGCCCCTCGCAGTTGAGTCGACTAAGAACCTCCTCCAGGTTCCGCAGGTGCTCGACTGTGTTCCGACCTGTGACCAAGATGTCGTCCTGGAAGACCACGGTGTGCGGGACCGACTTCAGTAAGCTTTCCATGTTTCTCTGGAATATCGCCACTGCCGATCGGATTCCAAACGGGCATCTGTTATAAACAAAAAGACCTTTGTGCGTGTTGATGCAGGTGAGGGCCTTCGATGATTCCTCCAGTTCCTACGTCATGTAGGCTGAAGTCAGATCCAGCTTCGTGAACGTCTTTCCTCCCGCCAGCGTTGCAAAGAGGTCATCGGCCTTTGGTACTGAGTATTGGTCCTGCAGGGAGAAATGATTGATAGTTACTTTGTAATCGCCACAGATTCTGACGGTGCAGTCTCCCTTGAGGACTGGGACAATAGGACTGGCCCACTTGTTGAACTCGATCGGGGAAATTATGCCCTCTCTGCAGCCGGTCTACCTCGATCTCTACCCTTTCTCTCATCATGTGCGGTACTGCTCTCGCCTTGTGATGGATGGGTCGCGCCCCCGTAATTAGGTGGATCTGCACTTTTGCTCCTTGGAATTTCCCGATGCCTGGTTCAAACAGCGAAGGAAATTTGTTTAAGACATGGGCACACGAAGTGTCGTCAGCGGGCGATAGCGCTCGGACGTTGTCCCAGTTCCAGCGTGTCTTTCCCAGCCAGCTCCTGCCGAGCAGCGTGGGACCATCGCCCGGTACCACCCAGAGTGGTGGCCTGTGCACCACTCCACCGTAAGAGACCTTTACGCTAGCACTACTGATTACAGGTATCAGTTCTTTCATGTAAGTTCTTAGTTTTGTGTGAACTGGAGTTAAGACTGGCCTTGAGGCCTTGTTGCACCACAACCTTTCGAAAGTCTTTTTGCCCATGATGGACTGGCTCGCGCCCGTGTCCAGCTCAGTTGACACCGGGAGTCCATTTAGTTTAACATTCAGCATTACTGGGGGACAATTAGTGGTGAATGTATGCAGCCTGCTCGATCTGAGGCTCTGGTTCGTCATGATCCTCCGTGGATCTGTCCTCCTCTGCAACATGGTGGTTTGCAGGTTTAACAGGCTTTGCAGCTCGCCCGCACACTCGTTGGAGGTGTCCCATTGTTCCACAGCCCTTGCAAACGTACTCTTTGAATCGGCATGAATGGAAACGATGATCACCCCCGCAGCACCAACAAGGTGTTAATGGCCTTGCATTCATCACCCTTGATGGTGGACTCTGAGACATCTGCGGACGTGTAGCTGCAGGCATGTATGACCTGCCCTGTACGTTACGATTCAAAAACAACATCACTTTGTTCACAGTACTTGTAGCAGCACTTGTGTGCTGAGAGATTTGCTTCATACTGTCACTGGTAGCAATGAACGCCTGGGCTATCGCTATGGCCTTACTCAAGGTTGGGGTCTCTACAGTCAAAAGTTTGCGCAGTATGGTTTCGTGACCAATGCCAAGTACGAAAAAGTCTCTGAGCATGTGCTCCAAATGTCCTTCAGATTCTTAATATCCTGCAAGGCGTCTTAGCTCGGTGACATAACTTGCCACTTCCTGGCCTTCAGACCTTTTGTAGGTGTAGAATCGGTACCTCGCCATCAGAACGCTTTCCTTTGGATACAAATGCTTTCGGACCAGTGTGCACAAATCGGAGTACGATTTCTCCGTGTGTTTCGCTGGAGTGAGCAGATTCTTCATGAGGCCATACGGTGGTGCCCCACAGACGGTGAGGAGGATCGCCCTTCGTTTGGCAGCGCTCTCTTCCCCATCTAGCTCGTTGGCCACGAAGTATTGGTCGAGTCGCTCCACAAAAGTTTCCCAATCATCTCCCACCGAGAATTTCTCCAGGATGCCCACTGTTCTCTGCATCTTTGGGTTCGCTATCTGTATCTTGTCGCCAGTTGTTGTGTATGGAGAAAGAGTCAGACTGAACACTGAGCTCAAAGTAAAGAGTGACCGTAGTCTTTTATTGCAGGTGTCCAGAGTGCCTCTCCAACCTGTGAAGCCTCCTTAAATACCTCTGCTCCTAAGGGATTATGGGATCCCTTGGGACTCCAGGGAATGAGCCCTCTAGTGGCTGTACAGGGTAAATATACGTTTACATATATAACAACCTCAACGAAGCATTGAGACACGTCTTCGTTATGGGAATTGGCCACGAGGGCCTCCTTCACAAGCTATTATCTGCCGACACCACAGTCAACCTGCAGAAGGCCATCAGCATCAGTCATGACCTCGACCTGCAGCACCGAGCAAATTATTCATCCTGTGGACTCAAACCCGGCAAGTACTGTACACAGAATGGTGCCTTTCACAGGCAAGACTGTAGAACGTGGCTCTGCCCAGGGCAGAGAGCACAGACTTCAGGGTTCCAGAACTCAGAGTCCGCCAAGGGGTGTTAATCGAGTATCACCATGCTGGCATTGCGAAGGAAACCATAGGGCTCACCAGTGTCTGTTTACTGAGTACGTATGCAAAGCCTGTAACACGAAGGGCCACTTCCAGCGTATGTGTAAAAGAAATACAACTCACCATCTAGCAGAAGAGTCGGTAGATGACTTTGAATCCAGCGGGGAGTATGATGATTTGGCCAGAGAGGCACCTCAGCCCCAAGAAGAAGTGTATGGAGTTTATACCTGCACGACCGATTGTCCTCCAGTGAAGATGGAAGTCGAGATAAACGGCGTTCCAGTCTTCATGGAAGTGGACACGTGAGCGAGCCAGTCAGTGATGAGCCAGGATGCCTTTGAGAGGCTATGGAATGAAAAACGACCTGAGCTGGTTCTAGTACAGGAAAAGTGGCGCACCTACACCAAGGAGTTGATCCCAGTCCTTGGTAGTGCGGATAGAAGTGTAATCCATAATGGCATGGTGCACAAGTTACCTCTGTGGATTGTTGCAGGTGATGGTCCAATGCTACTTGGAAGAAGGTGGATGGGGAAGATCCAGTGGAAATGGGAAGACCTCTTCACTCCAGCAATCGATGTCCCCCGTGCTCAGAGGCAGAGCAAACCTCACCTTTGCTTGGGCCAGGCACCAGAGAACAGACCAGCGTAGCACCTGAGGCACAAACCGTCCAGCACAACTGCGTAGCAATGATCCTACCGGAACGACCTAAAAGTATCTTTCCGGCTCCAGTGGCAGGACTCCTGGGGAGGAAGATCGAATTCACAGGCACTCTTCCAGCTTTTGTGGCAGAATCGCAGGAGAGAATATCAAGGCAGTCGACCTCGAGGACAGAGGCAAGCTGGCATCCCTGCTGCAGCGAGGTGCAGCGTGGCTGAAAAAAAGATGGCCGCAGTTGTATCACGAGGTGCAACGCTGAGAGACCAACACGTGGTGTCTAACAAAGGATTTGATTGGGGTAAAGCCAGCAGAGTTCTCTTAAAGGAGACCTGCAACCAACTGAACTTAAAGAGACATTGTATGCATGGCAATCAATGTAATGAACCGATTAAGATTGTGAACAAAATGTTGTTGCGAGATGTCGGTACTATTCCTAATGTAAAGAACAAATTGTTGTTGCGAGATGTCGGTACCAGCTCTAATGTAAAGAATAAAATGTTGTTGCGAGATGTCGGGAATAGTGTCCCCAAAAGTAGCAAGCGAGTGAATTCGGGAAGGTAAAGGCGCTGATCCTGATGCCCTGCCCGAGGTGTCCCCACAAGTTATAGCCAGCCACCGCAAGTGGGTGAAGGCACTGATCCTGATACCCTACCCCAGGTTTATCCCACGCTGCAGGCATCCAATGGCACTATTCGCCGCAGACCTGGAAACGAAAATGGCGCCAATATGCACAGTCGGCCGCCGTTGCCTACCACCTGGGTGGAGACGGCACAGCCCCCAGACCCAGTCACTACCTCAGCCATGTCTGGGAGCGAAAGGTCAGAACGAACGAGTTCCCCAAACAGGACCTGGAACAGCCAGGTTCCCAACACCATTAGAGAGCAGGCAGAAGATTCTGCAGCCCTCAAAGGAGGGCAGGGAAGCCACACACATCTGTGGTTCTGCCCACCACTAGGCAACAGCAAAGGCCATGAGTCCTAGCTAGGTGAGCGAACCAAGCCCACCCCGCTAGCAGGGGGCGCAGCGCCGCTATCAGATGACTAGGACCCGTCCGGTTGCTCTGGAACCTGCGTCCTCGCAAACCTGTATTGCTACCTCAGTGCTTACCATGATTGAACCATGAATGCAATCTACCCAATCCTGGCGTATGACCGCAAAACGTAACGAATGTAAGTCACTGAACCAAGGTGTCACAATACAAACTGTAACTTCCTTTCTTTGTAATTGCACTGTGTCTGATCCTGTATGTTAATGTAACGGGCCTGCTGCATGATCTCGCATAGTGGCAAAAGGACTTGGGGGTTAACAGGGAGAGAGCCAAGCCAAAGCACAGCCAAGGTCAAGGGCTATTGGCACTTAAATCTGGGGAGAACTAAGCCAGAGCACATAGTGCAAAGGTAATCGGCACAAAGGACTTGGGGGAGAGTGAAGTTATATATGCAGACGATAGATCTACTCTCTGTATAATCACTGCATAGTTGCATAAGATGGAGACTTGTCACCTGATCAGCTAGCAATAAGGTTTACACTGAATATATATATTATGCAGGCACCACTAGAGGGTGCAACTGGTGGAGACCGGGGTTTCCTGCCCCTGTGGCAGAGGCTGTCCACCAGAGGGCACTGCGGTGGGAGACCTGAGGGTCACCTGCATAGGGCCCAGTAGAAAAGGCTGCCCACCATGCTTGTGCCTCACTCTGGACTTACGAATAAAGGACCAAGGTCACGACAGTTTGAGTACAACACATTGCCTCGTGGAGTCATTCATAAGTGCAATACAGACCTAACAGTGCTCAACCCTGGTAGAAAGTTACCAAAATAGTTGAGGAGTCCCAGGAACGAACGCAGCTCCATCACATTCTGTGGTCTGGGTGCATTCTTGATGGCCTCCGTCTTGGAGTCCGTGGGTCTGATGCTGTCCACCATAATCTTTTTCCCCAGAAATTTGACCTCTGGCACCAGGAAAACACATTTGGAGCATTTCAGCCTGAGTCCCACTCTGTCCAGTCGCTTGAGAACCTCTTCCAGGTTGTGAAAGTGTTCGGTGGTGTTGTGGCCAGTGATCAAGATGTCGTCTTGGAACACCATGGTGCGCGGAACCGATTTCAGCAGACTCTCCATGTTTCTCTGCAAGATGGCTGCTGCCGAGCGAATCCCAAAGGGGCATCTGTGGTATATGAACAGTCCTCTGTGCATGTTGATGCACCTCAATTTTTTCGAAGGTTCAGCCAGCTCCTGTGTCATATAAGCAGAGGTTAGATCCAAATTGGTGAACGACTGCCCCCCTGCTAGTGTTGCAAACAGGTCAACTGCTTTGGGTAGTGGGTACTAGTCCTGTAACAAGACTCGATCGATCGTTACTTTGTAGTTCCCGCAGATTCTGACCATCCCATCGCTCTTCAACACCGGCACAATTTGACTGGCCCACTCGTTGAACTCGACTGGCAATATGGTCCCCTCTTGTTGAAGTCTGTCCAGCTCGATCTCGATTTTCTCTCGCATCATGTGTGGAACCACTCGGGCCTTGTGATGAATGGGTCGTGCATCAGGGACGAGGTGGATCTGCACTTTGGCGCCTGTGAAGATGCCTGGCTTGAATAACGATGGGAATTTGTTTAGCACTTGGACGCACGAGGCGTCATCCTCCGAAGACAGTACTTTGATGTTGTCCCAGTTCCACCGGATCTTTCCTAGCCAACTTCTGCCGAACAGTGTTGGGCCATCACCTGGTACAATCCATAGTGGTAACTCATGCACAGTTCCATCGTATGATACCTTCACTGCTGCACTGCCAATGACTGATATGAGCTCTTTGGTGTAAGTGCGCAGCTTGGTGTGGATCAGGCTTAGTTTTGGCCTTTGTGCCTTGTTACCCCATAGTTTCTCAAAAGCCTTCTGGCTCATAATTGACTGACTGGCTCCCGTGTCCAATTCCATGGAAACTGGAATGCCATTTAATTTGACTTTTAACATTATCAAAGAGCTTTTGGTGGTGATGGTGTGTATTCCCTACACTTCCTCTTCAGCCTCGGGTCGAGTTGCCTCTCTTACTCGTTCAGCGTGGTCCGCGCCGGATCGGTCATCTTCTGCCGACTCTGCCACGTGGTGAGTCACAGCACGTCTGCACATTTGTTGGAGATGCCCCATTGTTCCACAGCCCTTGCACACGTAGTGCTTGAATTGACATTGATGGGCTCAATGATTACCCCTGCAGCGCCAACATGGTGCTAATGGATTCACATTCACGCCCCACGGTGAACTCTTGAGTCATCCGAGGTCTGGCCTCTGCGGGTGTGTCGGCCCTGCCATGTGCAGTTCTGCCTGATGAGGGCGTTATTTTATTCACAGTACTTGCTGGTGAGTTCCGATGCTGCAATGATATCTGTTTAGTGTTATCGTTCGTGGACATAAAAGTTTGGGCTATCGTGATGGCCTTGCTCAGATCTCGGGATTCGGCAGACAGCAGTTTGCGAAGAATGACCTAGTGGTCGATTCCAAGCATGAAAAAGTCTTGTAATACTTCCCCCAAAAATCCAGCAAATACGCACGAACCTGCAAGGCGTCTTAGGTCGGCAACATAGCTCGCCACGTCCTGGCCCTCGGAGCAGTGGTGTGTATAAAAGTGATACCTGGCCATCAAGATGCTCTCCTTCGGCTTGAGGTGTTCCTGAACCAGCATGCACAGCTCTTCATATGTCTTGTCCGTTGGTTTCATCGGTGCTAGCAGATTTTTGATGAGGCCACATATCGTGGACCCGTAAATGGTGAGGAGAATCGCCCTGCGCTTAACCGCGGTTTCTTCCTTTTCCAGCTCATTGTACTGGTCAAGATGCTTAACGAAGGCTTCCCAATCATCACCCTCAACAAATCTCTCAAGAATACCAACATCAGCCATAACTGCGTGAAAGTTTGTGATCTGTACTTGTCACCAACTGTTACGTTTAGAATAACTCCACAAGACTCGATATCTTAAGCTCAAAATGTTGTGACCTTGGTCTCTTTATTGTAACACCAGAATGAGGAGGCAGTATGGTAGACTGCCTTTTATACCTGCTTGCCCAGGGTGTGCAGGTGACCCTTGGGTCGTCCACAGGTGAGCCCCCTGGTGGCAAGTCTTACACATTGGTAATGTTTACATACATAACAGTAACCCCACAGTCAGGCAGATAGTCGAGAGAGACAAGAGTTTAAGCAGATGATGGAAGTGGGTGACCATATGTAGGGGGAGGCGAAAGAGATAGTCCTATAGAAAACCCTTGGATCCCTTGAGCTGCCTGGTAGTTACATGGTTTTGGATATGAAGAGGACAATAACAGTAAGTTGTGGTTTGGGTAGTACTGTTCATGAAGTAATATTTAGATTTGAGCCATTTGAGTGGAAAAAAGAACTTGCCTTTATATAGAATTTTCTTGTGTCCTCATGAGGTCCCGAGATACTTTACAATCAATTAATTACTTTAGTCATGCCATCATTGGTTGGCAGCAGTTAGTTTTCAGCCGGCAAGGTCCACAAACAGCAAACAGTTGAATGACCAGTTAATTTGACTTTGGTATTTGAGGGAGGAATTGTGCCTGGAATATCAGGAACTCCCTCAGTACTGCATTGAACTGTCAGCCTAGATTATGCACTCAGCTTCCTGGAGTGGCACTTGAACCCAAACCTTCTGACTCTGAGACAAGAGCCTTCCAACTGATTCAAGCTGAAGAAATCTCAATTAATCTGGTACAAATGTGAATATGATGAATCAGTTATAAATATGAGACAGCCGTTTACTAAGTTAAGGAACTGGGCACTCAAGTTACTGTTTTTATAATCTGAATACGAGCATTGCAAAATTCAGCTACCTCATCACTTAAGCTTTGCCCTTGAATACTTTCAATGCTGACCAATTTCTTCAGAAAATAATTCCAGCCACAAAGCCAAAAAAAACTGAGTAATTTAAACTATTAAAGCTGCAAAGTCCTGCTTGTAGCCATATTACTGACAGTGATTTCAACTTCTATCAGCAACTTTAAAATGCAATGAATAAGGGCAGTTGAACAACTAGCCATTCTCATTGCAAAACCAGTAAGAAAAGTTATATTACTATTAACACATGGTATTAAAAATGTCAAACTGTTAGAATGGAAGATCTTGAACATTTACAGAGCTGTCTTCACTGGATAAATAG
This sequence comes from Pristiophorus japonicus, assembly GCF_044704955.1. NCBI lineage: Eukaryota > Metazoa > Chordata > Chondrichthyes > Pristiophoridae > Pristiophorus > Pristiophorus japonicus. Next base: position 132,173,046 of record NC_091987.1, read on the forward strand.
CAGACGAGAGAGGAACAGGAGTATAGACCATTCAGCCCCTCGAACCTGCTCCTTTCAGTTCAATCATGGCTGATCTATACCTCCACTCCAATGGATACAGTTGCAAAGTGGTTACCATCACGATGTGTTGTAAGATTGTTGTGAAGTGCCTTGGGATGTTTTACTATGTTAAAGGCGCTATATAAATATTTATATTTATGAGGAGCTCCTCTTGGAGTCACAGTGCGGATTTCGTCCCCTATGGGGACATGATTTTTGCAGCGCAACAGCTGCAGGAAAAATGCAGGGAACAGCATCAGCCCTTATACATGGCCTTCTTCGACCTTACAAAGGCCTTTGACACTGTCAACTGCGAGGGTCTATGGAGCGTCCTCCTCCATTTCGGATGCCCCCAAAAGTTCGTCACCATCCTCCGCCTGCTCCACAATGACATGCAGGCCGTGATCCTTACCAACGAATCCACTACAGACCCAGTCCACGTCCGGACCGGGGTCAAACAGGGCCACAACCCTCTTCTCAATCTTCCTCGCTGCCATGCTCCATCTCACAGTTAGCAAGCTCCCCGCTGAGTCGAACTATAAACTACAGAACCTGTGGGAATAGAAACATAGAAACATAGAAAATAGGTGCAGGAGTAGGCCATTCGGCCCTTCTAGCCTGCACCGCCATTCAATGAGTTCATGGCTGAACATGCAACTTCAGTACCCCATTCCTGCTTTCTCGCCATACCCCTTGATCCCCCTAGTAGTAAGGACTTCATCCAACACCTTTTTGAATATATTTAGTGAATTGGCCTCAACAACTTTCTGTGGTAGAGAATTCCACAGGTTCACCACTCTCTGGGTGAAGAAGTTTCTCCTCCTCTCGGTCCTAAATGGCTTACCCCTTATCCTTAGACTGTGACCCCTGGTTCTGGACTTCCCCAACATTGGGAACATTCTTCCTGCATCTAACCTGTCTAAACCCATCAGAATTTTAAACGTTTCTATGAGGTCCCCTCTCATTCTTCTGAACTCCAGTGAATACAAGCCCATTTGATCTAGTCTTTCTTGATAGGTCAGTCCCGCCATCCCGGGAATCAGTCTGGTGAACCTTTGCTGCACTCCCTCAATAGCAAGAATGTCCTTCCTCAAGTTAGGAGACCAAAACTGTACACAATACTCCAGGTGTGGCCTCACCTGTACAACTGTAGCAACACCTCCCTGCCCCTGTACTCAAATCCCCTCGCTATGAAGGCCAACATGCCATTTGCTTTCTTAACCGCCTGCTGTACCTGCATGCCAACCTTCAATGACTGATGTACCATGATACCCAGGTCTCGTTGCACCTCCCCTTTTCCTAATCTGTCACCATTCAGATAATAGTCTGTCTCTCTGTTTTTACCACCAAAGTGGATAACCTCACATTTATCCACATTATACTTCATCTGCCATGCATTTGCCCATTCACCTAACCTATCCAAGTCACGCTGCAGCCTCATAGCATCCTCCTTGCAGCTCACACTGCCACCCAACTTAGTGTCATCCACAAATTTGGAGATACTACATTAATCCCCTCGTCTAAATCATTAATGTGCAGTGTAAACAGCTGGGGCCCCAGCACAGAACCTTGCGGTACCCCACTAGTCACTGCCTACCATTCTGAAAAGTACCCATTTACTCCTACTCTTTGCTTCCTGTCTGACAACCAGTTCTCAATCTATGTCAGCACATTACCCCCAATCCATGTGCTTTAACTTTGCACATTAATCACTTGTGTGGGACCTTGTCGAAAGCCTTCTGAAAGTCCAAATATACCACATCAACTGGTTCTCCTTTGTCCCCTCTCCTGGAAACATCCTCAAAAAATTCCAGAAGATTTATCAAGCATGATTTCCCTTTCACAAATCCATGCTGACTTGGACCTATCATGTCACCTCTTTCCAAATGCGCTGCTATGACATCCTTAATAATTGATTCCATCATTTTACCCACTACTGAGGTCAGGCTGACCGGTCTATAATTCTCTGTTTTCTCTCTTCCCTCCTTTTTTAAAAAGTGGGGTTACATTGGCTACCCTCCACTCGATAGGAACTGATCCAGAGTCAATGGAATGTTGGAAAATGACTGTCAATGCATCTGCTATTTCCAAGGCCACCTCCTTAAGTACTCTGGGATGCAGTCCATCAGGCCCTGGGCATTTATCAGCCTTCAATCCCATCAATTTCCCCAACACAATTTCCCGACTAATAAGGATTTCCCTCAGTTCCTCCTCCTTACTAGACCCTCTGACCCCTTTTATATCCGGAAGGTTGTTTTGTCCTCCTTAGTGAATACCGAACCAAAGTACTTGTTCAATTGGTCTGCCATTTCTTTGTTCCCCGTTATGACTTCCCCTGATTCTGACTGCAGGGACCTACGTCTGTCTTTACTAACCTTTTTCTCTTTACATATCTATAGAAACTTTTGTAATCCGTCTTAATGTCCCCTGCAAGCTTCTTCTCGTACTCCATTTTCCCTGCCCTAATCAAACCCTTTGTCCTCCTCTGCTGAGTTCTAAATTTCTCCCAGTCCCCGGGTTCGCTGCTATTTCTGGCCAATTTGTATGCCACTTCCTTGGCTTTAATACTATCCCTGATTTCCCTTGATAGCCATGGTTGAGCCACCTTCCCTTTTTTATTTTTACGCCAGACAGGAATGTACAATTGTTGTAGTTCATCCATGCGGTCTCTAAATGTCTACCATTGCCCATCCACAGTCAACCCCTTAAGTATCATTCGCCAATCTATCCTAGCCAATTCACACCTCATACCTTCAAAGTTACCCTTCTTTAAGTTCTGGACCATGGTCTCTGAATTAACTGTTTCATTCTCCATCCTAATGCAGAATTCCACCATATTATGGTCACTCTTCCCCAAGGGGCCTCGCACAACGAGATTGCTAATTAATCCTCTCTCATAACACAACACCCAGTCTAAGATGGCCTCCCCCCTAGTTGGTTCCTCGACATATTGGTCTAGAAAACCATCCCTTATGCACTCCAGGAAATCCTCCTCCACCGTATTGCTTCCAGTTTGGTTAGCCCAATCTATGTGCATATTAAAGTCACCCATTATAACTGCTGCACCTTTATTGCATGCACCCCTAATTTCCTGAATCTGTTCAACCGTTGCCGTCTCCAGGCCACACTATATAAATAAAAGTAATTATTAAGTTATTATCACCATCTTCAGAAGTGCTGACTGGATGATCCATATTGGCCTCCTCCTGAGATCCCCACCATTACAGAAACTAGTCTTCAGCCAATTCGATTCACTCCAGATCAAGAAACGGGAATGGTAGTGTAGTGGTTAGGTGATTGGACTAGTAATCTAGAAGCTTGGACTAATAATCCATAGACATGAGTTCAAATGAGTTAATGTCCTTTAGGGCAGGGAATCTGCCGTCCTTACTTGGTCAGGCCTATATGGGACTCCAGACCCACAGCAATGTGATTGAATCTTAATTGCCCTCTGAAATGGCCAAGCAAGTCACTTAATTGTAACAAACTGTTACGAAAAACGCGAAGAATAAAACCCTTCATCCCACTCACTCTCTCTCCCTTCCTACCTCTCTCTGCCACTCTCCTTCCCTCCACCTCCCACCCATCCTCACCTCCCTTTCTTCCCCTCCCTCCCTCTCCCGCTCCATCTCTCCCCCTCCCTCACTCTCCCTCCCACTCATCCTCCTCTCCCCCCCCTCTCTCCCACCCCCTCCCTTTCCGCCCCTCCCTCTCCCCACTCCTTCTGCACACCTCCCTTTCTCTCCCACCCCCTCCCTCTCTCTCCTCCCTTTCCCCCCTCCCTCTCACTCTCCCCCTCCCTCTCTCTCTCCCCTCTTCCCCTCTCTGCCCCCTCCCACTCGCCCTCGACCCCTCCCTCTCCCTCCCCCCTACTCTCCGTTCCCTCCACTTTCTCTCTCTCTCTCTCTCTCTCTCTCCCCTTCCTTCCCTCTCTCCTCCCTCCATCTCTCTCCCTCCTTCTCTCTTCCCCCTCCTTCTCTCTCCCCCTCCCTCTCTCCCTCCTTCTCATCCTCTGCCCCCTCGCGCTTTCTCTTCCCGCTCCCTTGCTCTCTGTCTCTCTCTCTCCCCACTCCCTCCCTCTCTTTTCCACTCCCTCCCTCTCTTTTCCACTCCCTCCCTCTCTCTCTCGCCCCATCCCCCCTCTCCCCTCTCCCCCTCACTTCTTCCTCTCCCTTTCTTCCCCCCTCCCTTTCTTCACCCCCACACTCTCTCTCTCCCCTCCTCCCTCTCTCCCCCTCTTCTCTCTCCCCCCACTCTCCCTCCCCCTCTCTCCCGCTCCCTTCCTCTCTCTCTCCCACTCACTCCTTCTTCCCTTCCCTCCCACTTTCTCTCTCTCTTCCCGTCCCTCCCTCCCTCCCTTCTCCTCCTCTCTCTCTACCCCTCCTTCATCTCCCCTTCCCTTCCCCCTCCTTCCCTCCCTCCCTCTCCTTCCCCCCCTCCCCTTCCCTCCCTCCCTCCCCCTCACTCCCGCTCCCCCCACTCTCTCCCGCTCCCCCCACTCTCTCCCGCTCCCCCCACTCTCTCCCGCTCCCTCCCTCTTTACCCCTCCATCTCTCCCCCTCCCTCTCTCACTCCTCCCTCTCCCACCCCCTCCCTCTCTTTCCCCCTCCCTCTCTTTCTCCCTCCCTCTCCCTCTCTCCCCTCCCTGAATCTCTCCCTACCCCATCCTCTCACTCTCCCCCTCCCTCCTCATCCCCTCTCTCCCCCTCCCTCTCTTTCCACCTCCCTCCCTCTCTATCCCCCACTCCCTCTCTTCCCCTCCCTCTCTTCCACCCTCCCTGCATCTCTTCCACCCTCACACCCTCTCTCCCCCTCCCTCTCTCCCCCCTCCATCTTCCCCCTCCCTCTTTCCCCCCCTTCCCTCCTCCCTCTTGCCCCCTCCCTCTCTTCCCCCCTCTCTCACTTCTCCCCCTCCCTCTCTTTCCCTGTCCTCCCTCGCTTTCCCCGTCCTCCCTCTCTCCCTCCTTCCCCCTCTCCCTCACTCATCCCCCCCTCTCTCAACACCCTCCCCCTCTTTCCTCCCCTCTTTTTCTTCGCCCCCTCCCTTTCTTCACCCTCCTTCTCTCCCCCTCCCTCTTTCCCCCTCCCTCTCTTTCCCCCTCCCTCACTTTCCCCCTACCTCGCTCCACCCTCTCGACTCCCCTCCCTCTCGACGCCCCATCCCCCTTGCACCACCCCCTCCTTCTCTCAACCCCGTCCCTCTCTCATACCCTCCCTCTCGTCCCCGCCCTCTTGCTCATAAGAACATAAGAACATAAGAATTAGGAACAGGAGTAGGCCATCTAGCCCCTCGAGCCTGCTCCGCCATTCAACAAGATCATGGCTGATCTGGCTGTGGACTCAGCTCCACTTACCCGCCTGCTCCCCATAACCCTTAATTCCCTTATTGGTTAAAAATCTATCTATCTGTGATTTGAATACATTCAATGAGCTAGCCTCAACTGCTTCCTTGGACAGAGAATTCCACAGATTCACAACCCTCTGGGAGAAGAAATTCCTTCTCAACTCGGTTTTAAATTGGCTCCCCTGTATTTTGAGGCTGTACCCCCTAGTTCTAGTCTCCCCGACCAGTTTCTATAAGATCACCCCTCATCCTTCTGAACTCCAACGAGTAAAGACCCAGTCTACTCAATCTATCATCATAAGGTAACCCCCTCATCTCCGGAATCAGCCTATTGAATCGTCTCTGTACCCCCACCAAAGCTAGTATATCCTTCCTTAAGTAAGGTGACCAAAACTGCACGCAGTACTCCAGGTGCGGCCTCACCAATACCCTGTACATTTGCAGCAGGACCTCCCTGCTTTTGTACTCCATCCCTCTCGCAATGAAGGCCAACATTCCATTTGCCTTCCTGATTACCTGCTGCATCTGCAAACTAACTTTTTGGGATTCATGCACAAGGACCCCCAGGTCCCTCTGCACCGCAGCATGTTGTAATTTCTCCCCATTCAAATAATATTCCCTTTTACTGTTTTTTTTTCCAAGGTGGATGACCTCACATTTTCTGACATTGTATTCCATCTGCCAAACCTTAGCCCATTCGCTTAATCTATCTAAATCTCTTTGCAGCCTCTCTGTGTCCTCTACACAACCCGCTTTCCCAATAATCTTTGTGGCATCTGCAAATTTTGTTACACTACACTCTCCCCTCTTCCAGGTCATCTATGTATATTGTAAACAGTTGTGGTCCCAGCACCGATCCCTGTGGCACACCACTAACCACCGATTTCCAACCCGAAAAGGACCCATTTATCCCGACTCTCTGCTTTCTGTTAGCCAGCCAATTCTCGATCCATGCTAATACATTTCCTCTGACTCCGCATACCTTTATCTTCTGCAGTAACCTTTTGTGTGGCACCTTATCAAATGCCTTTTGGAAATCTAAATACACCACATCCATCAGTACACCTCTATCCGCCATGCTCGTTATATCCTCAAAGAATTCCAGTAAATTAATTAAACATGATTTCCCCTTCATGAATCCATGTTGCGTCTGCTTGATTGCACTATTCCTATCTAGATGTCCCGCTATTTCTTCCTTAATGATAGCTTCAAGCATTTTCCCCACTACAGATGTTAAACTAACCGGCCTATAGTTACCTGCCTTTTGTCTGCCCCCTTTTTTAAATTGAGGCGTTACATTAGCTGCTTTCCAATCCACTGGTACCTCCCCAGAGACCAGAGAATTTTGGTAGATTATAACGAATGCATCTGCTATAACTTCCGCCATCTCTTTTAATACCCTGGGATGCATTTCATCAGGACCAGGGGACTTGTCTACTTTGAGTCCCATTAGCCTGTCCAGCCCTAGTGTTAGTGATTATCTCAAGGTCCGCCCTTCCCACATTTCCATGACCAGCAATTTTTGTCATGGTTTTTGTGTCTTCCACTGTGAAGACCAAAGCAAAATAATTGTTTAAGGTCTCAGCCATTTCCACACTTCCCATTATTAAATCCCTCTTCTCATCTTCTAAGGGACCAACATTTACTTTAGTTACTCTTTTCCATTTTATATATCGGTAAAAGCTTTTATTATCTGTTTTTATGTTTTGTGCAAGTTTACTTTCGTAATCTATCTTTCCTTTCTTTATTGCTTTCTTCGTCATTCTTTGCTGTCGTTTAAAATTTTCCCAATCTTCTAGTTTCCCACTAACCATGGCCACCTTATATGCATTGGTTTTTAATTTGATACTTTCCTTTATTTCCTTGGTTATCCATGGCTGGTTATCCCTTCTCTTACCGCCCTTTTTCACTGGAATATATTTTTGTTGAGCACTATGAAAGAGCTGCTTCAAAGTCCTCCACTGTTCCTCAATTGTGCTACCGTTTAGTCTGCGTTTACAGTCTACTTTAGCCAACTCTGCCCTCATCCCACTGTAGTCCCCTTTGTTCAAGCATAGTATGCTCGTTTGAGACACTACTTCCTCACCCTCAATCTGTATTACAAATTCAACCATACTGTGATCACTCATTCCGAGAGGATCTTTTACGAGGAGATCGTTTATTATTCCTGTCTCATTACACAGGACCAGATCGAAGATAGCTTGCTCCCTTGTAGGTTCTGTCACATACTGTTCTAAGAAACAATCCCGTATGCATTCTATGAATTTCTCCTCAAGGCTACCTCGTGCGATTTGATTTGACCAATCGATATGTAGGTTAAAATCCCCCATGATTACTGCCGTTCCTTTTTCACATGCCTCCATTATTCCCTTGATTATTGTCCGCCCCACCGTGAAGTTATTATTTGGGGGCCTATAAACTACGCCCACCAGTGACTTTTTCCCCTTACTATCTCTAATCTCCACCCACAATGATTCAACATTTTGTTCATTAGAGCCAATATCTTCTCTCGCAACTGCCCTGATATCATCCTTTATTAACAGAGCTACCCCACCTCCTTTCCCTTCTTGTCTACCTTTCCGAATTGTCAGATTCTCCTGTATGTTTAATTCCCAATCTTGGCCACCCTGAAACCACGTTTCTGTAATGGCCACCAAATCATACCCATTTGTAATGATTTGTGCCGTCAACTCATTTATTTTATTTCGAATGCTGCGTGCGTTTAGGTAGAGTGTTTTAATACTCGTTTTTAAACCATGATTTTTAGTTTTGACCCCTCCTGCAGCCCCTTTATATTCATACATATTGTCCCTTCCTATCATTTTGTGGTTTACACTTACCCCAGTGCTACTCTGCTCTGTTGCCTCTGCCTTTTGCATTCTTTCTTGGGGTCCTGTTCATCTGAGCTCTCACCCACTCTAACTAGCTCAGAGCCCTCTCCTGGGTTCCGAATACTCCTCGCATTGAGGCATCGAGCATTCATGCTTGCCTTTTTATTACACTTTGACCTTTAGAATTTTGCTGTACAGTGGCCCTTTTTGTTTTTTGCCTTGGGTTTCTTTGCCCTCCACTTTTACTCATCTCCTTTCTGTCTTTTGCTTCTGTCTCCATTTTGTTTCCCTCTATCTCCCTGCATTGGTTTCCATCCCCCTGCCATGTTAGTTTAACTCCTCCCCAACAGCACTAGCAAACACTCCCCCTAGGACATTGGTTCCGGTCCTGCCCACGTGCAGACTGTCCGGTTTGTACTGGTCCCACCACCCCCAGAACCGGTTCCAATGCCCCAGGAATTTGAATCCCTCCCTGCTGCACCACTGCTCAAGCCACGTATTCATCTGAGCTATCCTGCGATTCCTACTCTGACTAGCACGTGGCACTGGTAGCAATCCCGAGATTACTACTTTTGAGGTCCTTTGTTTTAATTTAGCTCCTAGCTCCTAGCTCCTTAAATTCGTCTCGTGGGACCTCATCCCTTTTTTTACCTATATCGTTGGTACCAATGTACACCACGAAAACTGGCTGTTCACCCTCCCTTTTCAGAATATCCTGCACCCGCTCCCTCTCTCTCCCCCTCACTCTCTCTCCCCTTCCGCTCTCTCCCCTTCCTCTCTCTCCCCTTCCTCTTCTCCCCCTCCTCTTCTACCCCTCCCTCTCTCTTCCCTTCCCTCTCTTTCTCTCCTCCCCCTCTCTTCCTACCTCCCTCTCTCTCCCCCCCTATTTCTCTTACCCCCTCCATCTCCAACCCCTCTCTCTCACCCCTCGTTTTCCTCCCTCTCTTACCCCCTTTCTCTCCCCCTCCCTTTCTCCCCCTCTCTCTCCACCCTTCCTCTCTCCCTCATCACTCCCTCTCTACCCCCTCTCTCCCTCTCTACCCCCTCCATCCCCTCCCTCTCTCTCCACCCCCTCCCTCTCTCTCCACCCCTCCCTCTCTCTCCACCCCCTCCCTCTCTCTCCACACCCTCCCTCTCACGCCCCCCTTCATCCCTCTCCCCCCTTCCTCCCTCTCATCCACTCCCTCGCTCCCTCTCGCTCCCCCTCCCTTTCCTCTGCCTCTCTCTCCCTTCCCTCTCTTTCCACCCTCTCCCCTCTCTCCCCCTCCCTCTCTCTCCACCCCTTCCTCTCCCTCTCACTCCTCCCTCTCTTCCCCCCTCTCTTTCTCTCCTCCCCCTCTCTCCCTCCCTCTCTCTCCACCTCCCTCTCTCTCCACCTCCCTTCCTATCTCTCTTCCCCCTCTCCCTCTCTCTCCCTCCTCCCTCTCTCTCCCCCCTCCCTCTCTTTCTCCCCTCCCTCTCTCTCTTCCCTCCCCTCTCTCTTACCCCTGCCTCTCTCACTCCCCTCCCTCTCTCTCCCCCCTCACTCTCGCTCCCCCTCTCTCTACCCCTTCCACTCCCCCCTCCTTCACTTTCTCTCCTCCCCCCTCTTTCTCTCCCCCTCCCTCTCTCCTCCCCCTATCTCCACCCCTCCTTCTTTCTCAACACCCCCCTCTCTCCACCGCCTCTCTCTCTCTCTCTCTCCACTCTCTCCCTCTCTCTCCACCCTCTCCCTCTCTCTCGCCACCCTCCCTCCTCCCAGTATCTTCCCCATCCCTCTCGTTCCCCCTTTCTCCCCCTCCCAGTCTCTTCCCCTCTCTATCTCCCCCCTTCCAGTCTCTTCCCCTCCCTCTCTCTACTCCCCTCTCTCTCTCCCCCCCTCTCTCCCTCCTCTCTTTCTCTCCCCTTCTCTTTATCCCCCTTCTCTCTCTCCCCCTCCCTCTCTCTCCACCCCCTCCGTTTCACTCCACCCCCTCCCTCTCTCTCCACCCTTCGCTCTCTCTCCAGCCCTCTCCCTCTCTCTCCACCCCTTCCTTTCTCCCCCTCCCTCTCTCTTCACCCATCCCTCTCTCCCCCCTTCCTCGCTCTACTCCCTACTTCTCTCCCCATCACTGTCTCCTCCCGCTCCCCCTCACTCTCTCCCCGTCAATCTTCTCCCGCTCCCCTTTTCCCACTCCCCCTTCCTCTCTCGCTCTCCCTCCCCCTTTCCCCCCTCCCTCTCCCTCCCCTCCACCTGCTTCCTTCTCTTCCGCATTCCCCTCTCTCCCCCTGCCTCCCTCTCTCCCTCTCCCCCTCCCCCCTCCTTCCCTCCCTCTCTTCCCCCCACCCCGCCCTCTCTCCCTCACCCCTCCCACTTTTTCTCCCCTCCCCCTCTTTCCCCCTCTCTTTCCCTCCACCTCTTCCCCCCCTTTCCCACCCCCACTCTTCCCTCCCTCCCTCTCTCCCGCCATCCCTCTCTCCCCGCTTCCTCTCCCTCTCTCCCCCTGTCTTCTCCCTCACTGTCTTCTCCCGCTTCTCTTTTCTCACTCCCATTCCCTCTCCCCCCTCCCCCTTTCCCCCTCCCTCTCCCCCCCTTCCTCTCTCCCTCTTCCCCCCCATCCTTCCTCTCTCCCTCTCCCCCTCCCTCTCTCTCCCCCCACCCCGCCCTCTCTCCCCCCCGCCTCCCTCTCCCCTCCCGCCCTCTCTCCACCTTCCCCCCTCTCTCCCCCTGCCTCACTCTCCCCCTCCCGCCCTCTCTCCTCCTCCCGCCCTCTCTCCCCCTTCCCCCCCTCTCTCCCCCGCCCCCTCTCCCCTTTCACCCCCCCACCCTCCATCCCCCTCCCCCTTCTCTCCCCTAACCTCTCCCCCCTCCCTCTCTCCCTCTCTCCATCTCCCTCTCTCTCCTTCCCTCTCTCCTCTTGCCCTCTCCCTCACCCTCCCTCTCTCTCACATGCCGCTTCTGCCATGCTCTCCTCTTGGCCCCACGCCCATTTGCCCTGCTGCATCCACTGCTCTCTCCTCATTGGAGCAGACCCAGCATCAAAACATTCACGCCATTGCTCCCTGCTCTGATTGGTTGTGCGGGCAGGTGGGCCCTGACCACCCATTGGTCGATGAAACTATACTCAGTCTGGACCACGTCCTCCCAGCCCCCTGCCCTGCCCCAGAACAGACAAAAACTGACAATTATTATAGATTGCAGAGGTAGTAATCTGCCAGCCGGACACAGCAAAGTGAGTCTTGTCGTTGGCAAAGGGGGTTATTTACTGCATGATTTCAAGCTATTTTAATTTGTATTCTTTAACCATTTTTGCAGTATATATTTTACCCTTTGGGGCCCCATTGCAAAAAACACCCTCTCTTGGCCTCAGATCTGTTCTCAGTGCTTTCCATCCTTGTGGGGAAGTGCTTGACCACTTCCCCTAATGATCAGGAACTTAACTGTATATGGGCCTTACACTGTAGCACATTGGCACACAATCAGTTTTGGCCATGGGCCATCTCAACTATTCCTTTTATTGCTCAGCGATGATGTTGCTGTTTTCATATCGTCACATGTTTCCCTTGAGCGTTAGCGTAAAGTCGTGGAATGATTCACAGGCTGCGAGGTGAACACTTCTTCCATGGCTGCAATAAACATCGTTATACCCGTCAATAGGGTGATTTCTCCTATGTGGCAGAAGGGTTTTATGGGCTTGCACAAGTCCGGACACGAATATCCCACTGTATGTCAACCCAGAACTCTGGTCTCACTTGTCATGACTGTCAAACCCTGCTGACTCAGAGGTGGGAAAGCACTAAGCCAAAGCACTCAAGTGATGCTGTTTGCAAGGATAGGTCCAGGTTTTACCCAGCCTTATATTCACAGCCAAGGAAAAATATACCTCTCTGGTTATTTCTCATGTTCCACATTGTCCAGGACAGCCTGATTACAATGCTGGAAAAGTTACTAGTCCCACTTCCAAAGATCACTTTACCGGTTCCCAGTTGTGCAGTCAAGCTCTCTTTTGTTCTCGCTCTTGAGTGAGAGATACCATGAGATTAAAGTGCAGCATTCATTGCACTCGTGAAAGTGCTCTATTAAATTATAGGGTGTACTATGGATGCTAAGCTAACCCTGAATCCATTCTCTTGTCTTTCATTGGACTATGAAGGAAAAAAGAAAGAGTGCAAAAAGAGAGAAAGAAGAGGAAAGAAGCAACAGAGAGAAAAGAAAATATAGTAAAATAACAACTTATATAGCACCTTCATCACCGCTGGGTCAAAATCCTGGAACCCCTACCTAACAGCACTGTGGGAGTACCTTCACCACATGGACTGCACTGGTTCAAGAAGGTGGCTCATCATTACCTTCTCAAGGGCAATTAGGGATGGGCAATAAATGCTGGTCTTGCCAGCGATGCCCACATCCCATGAATGAATTTACAAAAACCTGTAACGTAGGAAATGTCCCAAGACAATTCACAGGAACGTAATCAGACAAAAATTAGGACAGGTGACTAAAACCTTGGTCAACGAGGTAAGTTTGAAGAAGGTAAGTTTGAAGGAGGTATTGAGGAGAGAGATGTACAAAGATACTTTTTGAAGCCATATTAAAGGATATAAAGTAACATTTCTCCTTTTGCAAAAATGAGGGCCGATTTCACTGTGAAGCCTTGTGTAATTAAACATGTTTGTGGAGTGGTGGTCATTGGCCTTTGGCTATCAGTGTTATTGTAACAATTACGAGCTCACCGAGATAGCTTTTCTCCATCACTTAAATGTAAATGGTGGTACAGCAAGACACCAAAGTTTGGTATTATATTTTAAAAGTTTACCTTTTTGGTTCCTGCCCAGGCTGCCTTCCCACTGCAACGGTCCCCATTCTTACCAGTGTGGGGTCTCTCCTTCTGGGTAGCTTCACTAACTGTGCTTAAATATACTGAGCTTTTGATGCTGCATTTACACCCCAGTTTTCAATATCAAAGTAGCATAACTGGTGTAAGAAAATAGTTCTGTCCCTTGCAGGAGCTTTGAGGTTAAGAGGTGGGTGGTTATGTTGTGCAGTGATTTATATGTTATGGCTCAAGATCAGTTTGAATTGGTATGAGTGATTCATAATCACGTGTCCCTGATGTTGGTCATTTGTGTCTCATTTTTGTGGGCAAAATCCCTGATTTGACTGGTTCTGAGATTGAGTGTAAGCTCTCTGGACAAAGAGTGTCACATGTCCGCTTAGGCATGCAATCCCTGACGCACAGGATCCAGGTTACGCATACACCAAAAGATGTTTTTTTAAATAAGCAATACTTTCTCAAATTATATAGTTAAATAAAAACTTGCCATATTGCAGTATTGTTTGCTGTCTAGTGTCGGAACAACAAAGTGCTGACTGAATAAAATGGCCTCCACAGCTCAGAAAGTGGATATTTGCATATTTTAATTTAAGTATACCACTGACATGAGGAAGAATTGATTTTGTGCCATCAGTATTTTCCGTAGAAAGGAACTTTCTCATTTATATCAGTTCGATGAGAGTAGAAGAGACATGGGGCTCAATTTTCCCCAAAGCCGTTTTTTGGCATACTTAAAGAGTTACGCCTGTTTTTTTGGAGCCCACTACACCAAAAAAAATCATCCAACCTTCCGCGTTTGAATTGTTCATTTTGGCGACGCCTAGCCTGTCCTTTAGCTTTGGGGGTGGAGCCTAAGATTTGCGCCAAAAAGATCGGGTTGCCAGGGTAACGAGGGACGCACTGCGGGCTGAGGCTGAAAAGTGAGACATACAACACATTCTGGCCAGCTCACAGCAACCTGCACAAGCACACTGCACATTGCAGCAGCATTCCATCGTTAAATTATTTGAGTGTTTATGTCAAAAGTCTATTCCCCCACTCCCGGTGCCCGGTGCCGCTCCTAACCCTGGCCAAAAGGCTTCTCTCCCATTGCCGGTTGCTGCTGTTATCCCCGGCCGAAGGGCCTCCCGATGCCGGTTGCAGCTGCTAGCCCTGGCCAAAGGGCCTCCCCCTTCCGATGCTGGGTGCCGCTCCTAACTCTGGCCAAAGGGCCTAACTCTGGCCGAAGGGCCTCCCTCCCCTCCTGATGCCGGGTGCCACTCCTAACTCTGACTGAAAGGCCTCCCCCACCCCCGCCCTCTGCTGCAGCTGTCCCGACCTGCATCTGCTGCACTGATTCTCTTACCTGTGCCAATTTTGTTAACTGCCCAGAAGGTTTTTCCAGAGTGGTCACGTACGCCGTCCTAAGAAAAATTGGAGTAAATCGGAGCTGGTCAAACTTGCTTAAATGGCCAGAATTGGCATGGGTGGCAGGCTACGCCCCCAATGAGGTAAAAAAAAATCATAGCCTAAAAAAATCTAAGTGAATTACGCTAGCGCAGAAACTTAATTTACTCCAAAAAAAACAGTGCAAGCCAAAAAAACGGCACAGATAATTGAGGAAAATTGAGCCCTTGGGTCTGTTTTCCTTTGGACTGATTTCAGAGTAACAGGGCACAGAAACTTAGAATCATTGAACCATAGAATGGTTACAGCACGGAAGGAGGTCATTCGGCCCCTCAAGCCCGTGCTGGAACTTCCAAGACAATAGCAGGTCTGGGTGACCAACACCAGAGTTTGACTAACGGCAATCTGTGATCCCACAGTTCACTCATTTCCACAAGGTACGTTGAGGCACTATACCCTACTTGGGTACCAGTTATTACACACCACAAGATAAACCTAATTTGGTAAAATAATAATGGGCAAAAAGAGTAGACCTGTGTTTAAACACTGATGAGACAGTGATGTTTGTGATTAGTGCTGATCTGAGAATTCCTAAACCTCCGAAAGAAGGACCTGCTTATATATAGCTCCTTTCATGACATCAGGTCTTCACAACCAATTAAATACTTTTTGAAGTGTAGTCACAGTTATGAAGGAAATGCAGCAGCCAATTTGCACACCGCAAGATCCCACAAACAGCAATGCAATAATAACCAGATAATCTGTTTTTTGGTTTATGTTGGTTGAGGGATAAATATTGGCCAGGACACCAGGATGAACACCCCTACTATTCTATAGTGCCGTGGAATCTTTAACATCTACCTGAGAGGACAGATGGGGCCTTGGTTTAATGTCTCACCCGAAAGATGGAGATTTTCAAAAGTAGATGAACAAGCAGTGGAAAGTGAACAAAACACCTGTCTCTTTGTTGTGGCCGTTTAATGGTGAATATGTGAAATGTTCCATGGATGCGTTGTGAAGTCGAAGTGAGGAGAAATTGCTGTCAGTGTAATGTATGATTCTGGCAGTAATTGTACAATATTGAATGGCAATTTTAGGACAAGTTCAGATTCTCACCTGCTGAATGCCTGTCATAAAGTTGCTATTGGACCTTTGAGCTGGTGGTGCACTATAACATATAGATTGTGTTAGACTTGTACCACAGGTAAATTTGGGGAATTATTGCTAGTTACAGTGAGGGAGAAGAAGCAGACCACAAATTTAGTGTTGTGATACATTGCACATGCGATGCACTAATTCCACCGGTATGAAACCGACGTTCAGGTTCATGCATGCCAGGAATTGGAAGGCAATGACAACAGTGATATCAAATTTGTGCAGTCAGAAGGTTCACAGTAATGGGGGTTTTTTCAGTCCTCATCTGATGGGGAAATACAAAAAGGAATAGAGAAAGACCACCAAGGAAGTATAGTTCATTGCTGTGCCACCCAGGCACAACTATCTGGCAGTGACCGAGAAACACTGCCTCCAGCATCCTCTTTTAATAGACACAGGGCTGGGTTTTTTGCTTTGATGATTTCGGGACAGTAATGGCAGTGGAGCGGTAAAGTTTGCACCCGGGAACGGTTTGCGCCTCAGTCACCAAAATTAGGCAGCTGGGCCCTGAGTCTGGGATACAGTGCGAAGGGAGGCATTGTACACCTTTCGTGGGCGTTAGCATGGGAAAATCCCGAGCTAAAGAGCCCGCCCGGGAGCACTCAGATACACCTGGAGAGAAAAAAAACTGAAAAAAAACCTCACACAAACATTGCCAATACATAACCCACGCCACCACAACATAGATTGCAAAAAAAATTAAAAGAAAAAACAATCACACATACCTTAGTCAGTATAGGTTCCCTGACCGATTTCCCAGGCATTCACTGTGGGGCGTGCTGCGGGCATACAGGTCGGGCGGGTGTCAAAAAACGCGCCGCTGTTGTAACCAGGGGCGGTGCACACTGGCGCAGCTCTTCTGGGCGGTACTGTTCCGTGCCGCCGCAAAACTGGCCCTGAAAACCCCCGCCGGCCACTGGAGGTTGACCGCCCGCCCAGGATGAAAAATAGAGTGCAAAGGACCGGAAAATTCGCCCCACACAGTTTAAGAGCTGTGCCACATGCTTCAAGACAACCTTGAACAAAGGTGGCACAGCTTAGTAAGCTGTCATTTAACAGCCATGTTGTAGCACTAACCCAAAGCTGGCACAATGCAGGGGTTTGAATGAATGCTGGAGCCATTTCACCGCTACTCAGGTTCTTAATCAGTCCTGCCACTTCATTGGCCAGTCCACTTTGCAAGTGGGAGCTTGTACATCCTGCTTAATGTAACAGCATTGATGGTTAATAGACAAGAATTCTGACAAGACCTTTAGTAACTCACCATTAGCCCTGACTAGCACAACAATTCCCAGGCTTGTATGATTCAATATCAGATATGTCCTTAGTAAGTTTCATGAAAGGGAAGATTCTGTAGCACCTTCACAACCGTTAAAATGTGAATTAGCATTGAGTTTTCTGCCTGAGAGCATGGGTGTAACAACCATTGGTGGCAGATATTTCACAGCGAGAAGGTGGTGGTCAAGGAGCACAACCAGTGAATGATATACAGCAGCGCCTCGCCCAGGGAGTGGGTGAACTGCAGCAGATTCAGCTATCTTCATGGCAAAGGAACAATACATGGCTCACCAAGTATGCCACCTTGACCCTGAAGACGTGCAGGGGTACCATTAATAATACGTCCTTACTATACAGTATAAATGCACACGAGGCCCATGCTTGAGAGGTCAGTCAGTGACCTGTCCTTTATTCCTTAGTACTCAAGTGATGGAAGTGGGTGGAGCTTCCCCTTTTATATCTGAAGGTCCAGGTTAGGAGTGTCTCCCACAAGTTCACTACCTAGTGGTCATTGTTCTCACAGTGTACAACTTAGGTCAGTTAAAACATGGGCTACAATGCTGGTTGAATACATGACATCACCTCCCCCCCCAAAGTCTTATTGGGATCACAGGTTGAGTCTCTCTGGTGGTTTACGCTCTCTTGTAGAGCGCCTGAGTTGGGACTCCGGTTGTTGGGCGCTGGCCTGAGTGTCTGCTGTTTGCGGTGCCTCAGACATATCCGGACTGCCCACAGTGACTGGGCTCTCCTCCCTTTGGTTCCTGTGTTCAGTCACCTGTGGTGGAGTGAACTCTATATCGTGTTCTTCCTCTGCTTCTTGTATGGTGTTGCTGAACCTCCTTTTTGTTTGATCCACATGTTTGCAGCAGATTTGTCCATTGGTAAGTTTAACTACCAGAATCCTATTTCCCTCTTTGGCAATCACAGTGCCTGTGAGCCATTTGGGCCCTGCAGCGTAGTTGAGGACAAAAACAGGGTAATTTACATCAATACATCGCCCTCTCGCATTCCTGTCATGGTAGTCATATTGTGACTGGCGCCTGCTCTCGACAATTTCTTTCATGGTGGTGTAGAAGGGATAACCAGGTTTTGAGCGTCCTTTTCATTAGCAGCTCTGCGGGTGGAACCCCTGTGAGCGAGTGTGGTCGGGATCTGTAGGCCAACAGGAGACGTGATAAGCGGCTTTGTAGGGAACCCCTTGGATTCTGAGCATCCCCTGTTGATTGTCTGCACTGCTCGTTCTGCCTGGCCGTTTGAAGTCGGCTTGAATGGTGCCGTTCTGACATGGTTAATTCCATGCCGAGCATGAAGTCCTGGAATTCAGTGCTTGTGAAGCACGGGCCATTGTCGCTGACCAAGATGTCCAGTAGACCGTGGGCGGCGAACATTGCCCGTAGACTTTCTACCGTGGCGGAGGATGTGCTTGAATTTAAAATGTCACACTCGATCCATTTGGAGTAGGCGTCGACTACAACCAAAAACATTTTTCCCATGAAAGGACCTGCGTAGTCCACATGGATGCGTGACCAAGGCTTGGCGGGCCATGGCCAGGGGCTAAGAGGGGCTTCCCTGGGCACATTGCCCAGCTGGGCACACGTGTTGCACCTGCGAACACAAAGTTCCAGATCTGCATCTATCCCTGGCCACCAAACGTGTGACCTGGCAATTGCCTTCATCATGACAATGCCCGGGTGCTTATTGTGGAGTTCTCTGATGAACACCTCTCTGCCCATCTGGGGCATGACTACGCGGTTTCCCCATAGTAGACAATCGGCCTGAATCGAGAGTTAATCCCTGCGCCTGTGAAATGGTTTAAATTCCTCAGGGCATGCCCTGTACGTGGCTGCCCAGTCCCCATTCAGGACACATTTCTTGACTAGAGACAATAGCGGGTCTCTATTTGTCCAGACTTTAATCTGACGGGCTGTCACGGGCGAGCCTTCGCTTCCGAAAGCTTGAACAGCCATGACCATCTCCGCAGCATGCTCGGTAGCCCCCTCAGTGGTGGCTAGTGGGAGCTTGCTGAGTGCATCGGCGCAGTTTTCGGTGCCCGGTCTGTGCCGAATTGTGTAGTCATAGGCGGCTAACGTGAGTGCCCACCTCTGTATGTGGGCCGATGCGTTTGCATTTATGGCCATGTTGTCGGCCAAAAGGGACGTTAGGGGTTTGTGATCTGTCTCCAGCTCAAATTTCCTGCCAAACAGGTACTGGTGCATTTTCTTTGCCGCATATATACATGTGAGCCCCTCCTTTTCTACCATCCCGTAGCCCCTTTCTGCCTGGGACAGACTTCTGGAGGCATAAGCTACCGCTGTAACTGACCCTTGGCATTGACATGCTGCATCACATTCCCGACACCATAGGACAACGCATCGCACATTAACACAAGTTTCTTACATGGGTCATATAGCGTTAACAGATTGTTGGAACATAACAAATTGCGTGCTCTATTAAAAGCCCTTTCCTGGCTGTTCTCCCAGACCATTCGCGACCTTTGCGTAGGAACATGTGTAGCGGCTCTGACAGCGTGCTCAATTTGGGAAGAACGTTACCAAAACAGTTCAGGAGCCCCAGGAACGAACGCAGCTCCGTCGTGTTACGGGGTCTGGGTGCTCTCTGGATCGCTTCCGTCTTGGACGCAGTAGGGCTGATCCCATCTGCTGCTGCCCTCATCCCCAGGAATTCTACCTCTGGAGCTAGGAAGACGCACTTCGCCTTTTTCAATCGCAGCCCTACCCGGTCCAGTCTGTGTAGCACCTCCTCCAGGTTGTGGAGGTGTTCTTCAGTATCGTAACCCGTGATGAGGATGTCGTCCTGAAAAACCACCGTCCCTAGAATCGACTTGAGGAGGCTTTCCATATTTCATTGGAAGATTGTGGCGGCCGAGTGAATCCCGAACGGACATCTGTTGTACTCAAACAACCCCTTGTGTGTGGTGATGGTGGTCAGTTTCTTCGACTCACTCCCCAGCTCCTGGGTCATGTAAGCTGAGGTCAGGTCCAATTTTGAAAAAGGTTTGCCACCGGATAGCGTCGCTAATAGTTCCTTCGCTCTCGGTAGCGGGTACTGGTCTTGGAGTGACACCCGATTGATGGTGGCCTTGTAATCGCCACATATTCTGACCGACCCATCCGCCTTGAGCACCGGCACAATCGGACTCGCCCAGTCACTGAATTCGACTGGCGAGATGATGCCTACCCTCAGCCGGCGGTCCAATTCGCCTTCTATCTTTTCCTACATCACGTACGGCACCGCTCTGGCCTTGTGGTGTACTGGCCTGGAGTCCGGGTTTATGTGAATCACTACCTTGGCCCCATGAAAGTGCCAATGCCGGGTTGAAATAATGAGTCAAATTTGTCCAGGATCTGTGAGCACGATACTTGCTCCACAGAGGAAATTGCATTGACATTGCCCCATTTCCTGTTCATGATAGCTAGCCAACTCCTCCCCAGTAGTGCGGGACCGTCCCCCGGGACAACCCAGAGTGACAACCTGGTCTCCGAATCTTTGTGGGTCACGATTACCGTAGCGCTGCCTAGCACCGGAATGATCTGCTTTGTGTATGTCCGTAGCTGTGCGTCAACCGGCGATAATTTTGGCCTCCTGGCCTTGGACGCCCACAACTTTTCAAACTGTTTGATACCCATCAGGGACTGGCTGGCCCCCGTGTCTAGCTCCATTGATACTGGGATGCCATTGAGGAGCACTTTCATCATTATCAGTGGCGTCCTGGTGTATGAACTGTATACGTGCTCCACATGAACTCGCAGAACTTCAGCTTCCAGCGATTTTCCCCAGCGTTCATTTCTGCAATTTCTGCAGGTATTTTGCTCATCTCTGCAAACTCCGGCTGAGTGTGCGCCTCCACGCCTCCAACATGAGCTGCTGTTGGAAACAAAAGGTCCCTTGCCAGTCGATCGTCCCTGACTGCTCCTGTGATTGTCCTTGAGTGCGCCATTAACAGGTGTTGCTGGCCCCATTACTGGCCGCATTGTTCCTTGCAATGGCGTGAATCGCCGTTCAGCTTGTCATTGTCTCTGTCGAACTCCCCCTCTGGGTTCGACTACATGTTGGGGCATGCCCGATTGCCCCTGTCTGCCTGGAGAACTGTGTGCTGCTTTAACAATGTTGAATCTCTGTCCCAACCATTCCTGAACACAGTACCTCTCGTCTGTTCTGCTCGTGGCCATGCTCGCGTGGTTTAAATCCCAGTTTCTCATCGCCATTAATACATCCTTACTATACAGTATAAATGCACACGAGGCCCATGCTTGAGAGAAGGTCAGTCTGTGACCTGTCCTTTATTCCTTAACACTCAAGTGATGGAAGTGGGTGGAGCTTCCCCTTTTATATCTGAAGGTCCAGGTTAGGAGTGTCTCCCACAAGTTCACCACCTAGTGGTCATTGTTCTCACGGTGTACAACTTAGGTTAGATTATACATGGGTTACAATGCTGGTTGAATACATGACAATTAAGTTATTGGATTGGTAATTGGAGACCTGAACTAAAATCACAGTGAATGTGAGTTTAAATCCCACCGTGGCAGTTTTGAATATTGGAATTCAGTAAAAGGCATAAAACTATCAGATTGTCATTAAAAACCCAACTGATTCACTAATGTCCTTTCGAGGAGGAAACCTGCCACCTTTACCTGGTCTGGTCTATATGTGACCCCAATCTTGCACCAATATGTTTGACTCTTGACTGCCCTCTGAAGTGGTCGAGCAAGCTACTTAGTTGTATCAAACTGTTACACTGCAATGATTCAAAATGAAGGCCCACCACAGGGCAACTAGGGATGGGCAATAAACACGGACTTGTCAGCGACGCCAATATCCGCAGATCAATATTTTAAAAAAAGGTACAGTGTACTACCAATGTCAGTGAAGGTCACCACTGCTCTCATCTTTTATACCACCTGGAACGTATGAGGTGCCTGCAGGGACCATCACTGGAATTAGCCACTGAACTTTGCTTTTGGATAACTGATGCTTTCTATTGTCCACAATGAAAGAACGATGAACATGCAAGATACAATAATTCCTAGTTGAAGGAATAGCGAGCCGCAGGGATACAGATGGCCTGCTGCCTGCACCTGTGACGTATCCGAGTGGAGCTGCATCAATGCCACGGGGCCACTTTGCTGCAGTCACTGTTGGCTTTCGGTGCGTAACAACTAGCTGTTAACCTGATGTAACGGACTACTGCCGCCACATTATTCCATGCATGCTTCTGTCAAAGCGCATCTCACCTTGTTGCCCACTGATCTGAGGATAGAACAGCGGGCATCTGTGAGTTTTCAGAATCTCTCCCTCAGTATTTCGTTTAACTATGGTCCAAGCAAGTTGAAGAGTTCAATGCCTGCATCTTAGAGTTTTGACCCAAAGTTGTTATTTATGCAATAAAGGTTCAAATTGAGTACTGTTTAACTAAGCAAGGTACAACCTTGGCTCTGCTTTATTTAGGCCCAAAGTGTCTGACTCACAAAATGGCTGGCCTTGTATACCAGAGCAGCACCATGTGCGTGCTACTCAGTGGCCTCCAACAATGACACCATCTGGTGGCTACAAACAGCATGTACATACATGACAATACTCTCCTCTGAGATCTTATCACAGTCTTTCACAGGTTGAGACGGTCCGGTGCTTTACGCTCCCGTGTTAACCGTCTCAGTTCGATTCTGGCCTTGGGTGAATGTGCGGAGTCTGTTGTGGCTGGTGGCTGGATGGCTGACTTGTTGGGGGTGGCTGTGGCCATGTCAGGAATTGCAAGTCCATTTTTATTGAACAAGCCTGCGATGGAAATTCCGGGTTCACTGATGACCCTCGAGTCCACTGAAGGCTGCTGGTAGGTTGGTTGGTCGTCGACGGTTTCTTCGTCCGACTGCTCTGGCTCGTCTGTGTGCCTCAGCTTTGTTTGATCCATGTGTTTCTTGCAAGTTTGCCCATTCTTGAGCTTAATAACAAATACTCTGTTGCCCTCCTTGGCCATGACCGTACCAGCGATCCATTTGGGACCCTGACCACAGTTCAACACATATACAGGATTATTAACAGAAATCTCGCGTGACACAGTTGTGAGATCGTGGTACCCTTGTTGACTCTGTCTTCTGTATTCAACATGATTACTTAAATCCGGGTGTACAAGAGATAACTTGATCTTAAGACCTCTTTTAATCATGAGTTCAGCAGGCGAGACCCCTGTGAGTGTGTGGGGTCTTGTCCTGTAACTCAGCAGAATGCAAGACAAGCGGGTCTGCAGTGACCCTTGGGTTACTCTCCTCATGCTTTGCTTGATAATTTGTACTGCATGTTCTGTAATTAAGCTCAAGAATGGGCAAATTTTCAGGAAATACATGGATCAAACAAAGCTGAGACACACAGACGGGCCAGAGCAGTCGGACGAAGAACCTTCGACGACCAACCAACCTACCAGCAGACTTGAACGGTGCTGATCTTACATGTTTTATGCCGTTAAGTTTTACAAACTCTTGAAACTCCTGACTGGTGAAACACGACCCATTGTCGCTCACCACTATGTCAGGCAGACCATGTGTCGCGAACATGACATTGAGATTCTCTATGGTTGCCGTGGACGTACTGGATGACATGATTATGCATTCTATCCACTTCGAATAAGCATCCACCACCACTAAAAACATGTTGCCCAGGAAGGGACCTGCAAAATCTACATGGATCCTGAACCAAGGTTTGGATGGCCATGACCACAGACTCAGCGGCGATTCCGCTGGTGCTTTGCTGAGCTGCATGCAGGTGTTGCACTGATGCACGCATGCTTCCAGCTCAGAATCAATTCCTGGCCACCATACGTGGGACCTAGCGATGGCCATCACCATCACTATACCAGGATGTATGCTGTGTAACTCACACACAAACTTCTCTCTCCCTTTCTTAGGCATTACAATTCGATTGCCTCACAATATGCAATCTGCTTGAATAGACAGTTCGTCCTTGCAACGAATGTACGGTTTGGCCTCCTCACACATTTGCTTAGCTATGGCAGACCAATCCCCTTTGAGGATGCAACCCTTTACCACCGATAATATCAGGTCCTGGCTGGTCCTGGTCTTAACTTGGTGAGCCGTGACAGGAATACCTTCACTCCCAAAAGCATCCATGATTAACATTAAATCTGCCGGTTGTGGCTTTTCCACCTCCGTTGTGGGCAACTGCAACCGGCTCAAAGCATCGGCACAATTCTCTGTGCCAGGTCTGTGGCGAATGACATAATCATAGGCAGATAATGTCAGCGCCCACCTTTGGATGCAGGATGAAGCATTGGTATTGATACCTTTGCTCTCGGAAAACAACAAAATGAGCGGCTTGTGATCAGTCTCTAATTCGAACCTCGGACCGAACAGGTATTGATGCATCTTTTTAACACCGTACACACACGCTAAAGCTTCTTTTTCTACCATACTGTAGGCTCTTTCTGCTTTAGGCAAACTTTTGGATGCATACGCGACAGGTTTAAGTTTCCCCGACTCATTGGCTTGTTGTAACACGCAACAATTCCATATGACGATGCGTCACAGGCCAAAACTAAATGTTTACATGGGTCATAATGTACCAGCAGCTTGTTCGAGCAAAGCAGATTGGTGGCTTTCTCTCAAGCTCTGTCTTGCAATGTGCCCCATACCCAGTTATTGCCTTTTCTCAACAGCATGTGCAGTGGTTTCAGTAAGGTGCTCAATTTAGGTAGGAAGTTACCAAAGTAGTTGAGTAGACCCAGGAACGAACGCAGCTCCGTCACGTTCTGCAGCTTGGGTGCATTCTTGATGGCTTTGGTTTTTACGTCAGTAGGTCTGATGCCATCAGCGGCGATTTTCCTCCCGAGGAATTCGACCTCCGGTGCCATGAAGACGCTCTTCGAGCGTTTAAGTCCGAGTCCCACTCTATCCAAATGCAGTAGAACCTCTTCCAGGTTGTTCAGATGTTCCTTGGAGTCACGACCGGTGATCAGGATGTCATCTTGGAACACGACGGTTCTGGGAACGGACTTCAGTAGACATTCCATATTCCTCTGGAATATTGCTGCGGCCGAGCGAATTCCAAACTGGCACCTGTGGTAAATAAACAGTCTTTTGTGCGTGTTAAAGCACGTAAGTCTCTTCGACGTCTCGACCAACTCCTGCGTCATATAGGCCAACGTCAAGTCCAGTTTTGTGAGACTTCCCTCAGGCTAGCGTCATCAGCCTTCGGTAACGGGTACTGATCCTGTTTCGAAACCCTGTTGATCGTAGCCTTGTAGTCTCCACAGATTCTGACTGTGCCATCACTTTTCAGCACAGGAACAATGGGGCTGGCCCATTCATTAAATTCAACTGGTGATATGATCCCTTCACGCTGGAGTCTGTCCAATTCAATTTCAACCTTCTCCCTCATCATATACGGCACTGCCCGAGCTTTATGATGGACGGGTCTTGCATCTGAGTCCATGTGGATCTGCATCTTGGCTCCCGTGAAGTTGCTGATACCCGGTTCGAACAGCAAGGGGAACTTGCTCAATACTTGGGCACGTGTATCTTCCTCCGACGACAACGCCTTTATGTCGTTCCAGTCGCATCTGATTTTCTCCAACCGAGCAGCGTTGGGTCATTGCCTGGAACAATCCACAGCGGTAACTCGTGAACCTCACCGTTATACAACACATTAATTTTTGCACTGCCAATCACCTTTATCATTTCTTTGGTATACATGCGCAGCTTGGCGTTAACAGGGCTCAGCCTGGGCCTCACAGTCTTAGTATCCCACAGCTTATTGAATGCCCTCTCGTTCATGATTGATTGGCTCGCCCCTGTGTCCAGTTCCATTGATACCAGTATCCCGTTAAACTTCACATTAATCAAAATTGGTTTACTCTTGGTTATGAAAGTCCATACACTTCCTCCCCTAGCATCTCGGATTGCGTATCCGAATCCGCGCTCGTCTGACTCTCATCCTCCACGAGGTGTGTCGTAGCTCACTTGCTCATCTGCGGACACTTGCGCTGGAGATGCCCCATTCTCAGACAGCCTTTGCAACTATATTGCTTAAATAGGCACTGCTGGTGCCGATGATTTCCCCCACAACGTCAACATGGAGAAGTCGGATACATTCCCGCTGGCGGACTTTGGGCAGCCACAGGTTTCGCGAATGCAGCCGGATAGGCCCTGCCATGTGCCGCTCTGCCAAACGCTGAATCAGTCGCATTTACAGTACTTGCCGAGGTTCGTTTCTTCTCCGATATTTGCTTTAAACTCTTGTCCGTCGTCATACATGATTGAGCGATCTGGATGGCCCTTTTTAAATCCAACTCCTCCATTGCCAGAAGTTTGCGCAGGATCACCTCGTGGTTGATACCGATAACAAAGAAGTCCCGCAGCATGTCTGCCAACACCGTCCCGAACTCGCACGGTCCCGCTAGACGTCTCAGGTCGGCAACGAATTCTGCCGCGCTCTGGCCCTCCAATCGAACGTGTGTATAAAACCTGTATCTTGAGATGATGATGCCGTAGTTTGGCTTGAAGTGCTCCCGTACCAATGTGCACAACTCCTCGTACGTTTTCTCTGTTGGATCACTAGGCATGAATAGATTCTTTGTCAGACCGTGGATCTTTGAACCGCACACATTGAGGAACATGGCCAGGCGCCGATCTGCATCGTCGACCCCCTTCATTTTGTTGGCCACGAAGTGCTGGTTCAAACGGCTCACAATGTCTGCCCAATCTTCGCCCTCTATGAATCGCTCCAAAATTCCAATCGTGGGCTCATTTTGCAAACAAATGTTATGTATGCAATAAAGGTTCAAACTGAGTACTGTTTAACTAAGTAAGGTACAACCTTGGCTCTGCTTTATTTAGGCCCAAAGTGTCTGACTCACAAAATGGCTGGCCTTTTATACCAGAGCAGCACTATGTGCGTGCTGCTCAGTGGCCTCCAACAATGACACCATCTGGTGGCTACAAACAGCATGTACATACATGACAAAAGTTTACATTGCAACAGTGGGAGTATTCATGACTGATGCTCCTACTGTGTATATGGCCTGCAATAATTGAGGTTTGATTGACACCCATCCTGTGTACAATTTTGTTTAAAATAGACGTCACAGAGACAGATAAGCAAGCAAGGCATTGTAGACAAATCACAGGTGACAGGTATATCATAGTGGAGAAAGTGATGGTCAGGGAGCACAGATACTTGACACATCTGGATTTTTAGGTCCACATTGACTTTGCTGTGATCTCCAGGCAAATCAAAGACCAAATTTGACATTTAAGTCCCTAGGTGGGGGACTGTGAGAGAGAGGGAGAGAAAATGGGGAGTGGTCATGCTCTGAAAGGTAGTTTTCCTGGTTCATTTAGCATGTGAAGCCAGTCTGAGGGTCAAGAACAAAGAGCATAACCTCAGTCCAGAGAGAGAGTGGACACTAAGGCAGAGGAACAGGACAGGGCATCCCGAGGAACTCTGATCTCCTCCAGCCTTCTCTGTAGTTCGTTTAGCACCATTCGTTGAGGAAGTATGTTCCCCATTTTTATTCTTTCACTATACATCACCTGTCACTTAGCTGTATTGAATTTCATTTCCAAAAGGTCTGCCAGTTAATTGCCCCCCCACCCCGCCACCACCCAAAATAAGACTAGCATGCATTGTCTTATGAATATAGGTCATTTTTTAGATTATTAACCATAGTCACTCCAGTCCTCATTACCTGACATACTATACTCGGTCAATAAAACAGCACGGTTTTAATCAGTACCTGCTGCCTCCACTCTTTCAGCCAATTACTTATCCGCCTTCAAGTCTTGTCCAGGATTCTTGTGCCCTAAGTTTGTGGAGTAGCCTTTCATGTGGAAAGCAAAAGCTTTTGAAGTCCAGATACACTGCAGCAGTTCCTCAGCACTGTGTCCTAGGCCCAAACATCTTCAGCTGCTTCATCAATGACCTTTCCTACATCATAAGATCTGAAGTGGGGATGTTCGCTGATGATTGCACAGTGTTCAGTTCCATTCGCAATTCCTCATATATTGAAACAGACTGTCCGCATGCAGCAAGATCTGGACGACATCCAGGTTTGGGCTGATAAGTGGCAAGTAGCATTCGCGCCACATAAGTGCCAAGCAATGACCATCTCCAATAATAGAGTGTCTAACCACCTCCCCTTGACAGTCAATGCCATTACCATCGACAGATCTCCCAACATCAACATTCTGGGGTCACCATTGACCAGAAACTCAACTGGACCAGCCACATAAATACTGTGGCGACAAGAGCAGATCAGAGGCTGGGTATTCTGCGACGACTGTCTCACCTCCTGATTCCCTAAAGCCTCTCCACCATCTACAAGACACAAGTCAGGAGTGTGATGGAATATTCTCCACTTGCCTGGATGAATGCAGCTCCAACAACACTCAAGAAGCTCGACATCATTCGGAAAAAAGCAGTCCACTTGATCGCCACCCCATCCACCACCTTAAACATTCACTCCCTCCACCACGGTATACTGTGACTGCAGTGTATAGTCCTTATTTTCCACTGTTGGCTGCAGCAAGTTGCCATCACTTCTTTGGCAGCACCTCCTAAACCGCAACCTCCACTACCTAGAAGGACAAGGGTTGCTGGTGCATGGGAACCACCTCCAAGTTCCCCTCCAAGTCGCACACCATCGTGACTTAGAAATATATCGCCATTCCTTCATTGTCACTGGGTCAAAATTCTGGAACTCCCGAACAACACTGAGCGCATCTTCACCAGATGGATTGCAGCAGCTCGAGAAGAAGGGTCATCACTACCTTCTCCAGGGCAACTAGGGATGGACAAAAAATGCCGACCTTGCCATGATGCCAATATCCTGAGAATGAATTCCAACATCTACTTGGATTGCCACTTTATTAAAAGGCAGGAATTGCCCTTTCTGAAATCATTTTGACCTTCATTTACTAATAAACTGGTTGATGCTATCATTGAAATAGCTGATAAGGAAACTTCATATAAACAAGTGCACTGATATTTGCACAGAATAGTTCAATGCCGAGGACATTATAGGAGCTCTCCATCATATTGGTGAAGTGCTTCTAGCTTTCATTGCACAGGCCAGGATTTTGCTAAGCTTGGCGGCTCTGGGGCAGACGACGTCAGTGGTAGTCCCCACCTCGCTACTGGCTCCATCCCACCACATAGGATTAATTTACCTTGATTGGGCTTGTTAAGTCCGCCAAGTGTGTTTCCAAAGCCAATTAGAGGAAGCGGGTTTGGTGACATCATTGGATGACACGTCGTCAGCTGGTTTCCTTAAAGGGACCGTGGCCAACTTTAATTTGACAGTTGTGCTGTTAGTGTTCTGCTGCATTGAGGTACTGCAAACACTGACAAGTACTGCACAGAGACCTAGGGCTGCACCTAGGCTCTCCCCTGACTCCCTCTATGTGCTTATGGAGGGAGTCACATCATGCAGAGAGGTCCTCTTCACTTCCTATGGGCGGAAGAGACCTCTCCAGGAGTTTGTCACAGCAGGTTTGCACATTGAAGAGGAGGGCAGCAACAGGGATGTGGTCAGGAGGACCTGCGTTCAGTGATGCAAACATTTCAATGGACCACGAAACATTAGTACAAAACCACACTCAACCTCATCCTGCTGTGCCTCTCATCACATCTCCATCACTCTGCCTTCCCTCCCCTACTCCTGCACATCCTTCTCACACCAACTTATCTTGCACCTTCACCCATCCCTCTCTATCTACATTATCACATCCCCATCTCACTAGCCACCCCTCACACTCATCCTAGAGCAATCATATCAACTAACAACACACAAGGGTTGGCACTTCGGGGAAAGTTGCATGGTGGCAAGTTCATAGCGGGGTCCAGACCCGCTGGGAAGAAAAACACTTTCCCACCCGAGCCACCGCCGATCGCGCTTGCTGACCCTCTGGAAAATCTCAGCCAAAGTGACTGACCCTCTGCTCCTGATTTTCCATTTCATAATTCCATGATGCTATGGAGTATTTGTTAAGTCACGCACCTCAAAATAAATGCCATGTCATTGCACATGGGAGTCAAGACCAAATGTAGTCTTCAGGTGAGGCGGGGTTAGAGAGCGGGGATCAGAGTGTGCAGGTGTCATTCAGTCTCCATTTTAAAATCATATATTCTGACTTTATTTTTATATTTCCATTAGCTAATGGAAATGACCTGTTAAAAAATTGTCACACCTTTCTGCCAGTGGTCTCAATGTAGTATCTCCACTGGCAGCAGTGTGTAATTGCAGAGTGCCAACATTACATGGGCAGTTTCTGATATAAATGTAGACAAAGGAATTTAAAATGGGAAAAATTGACAAAAGACGGTGCACAGATATAAGATTTTTAATTATTAGGAGCCCAAAATTCAATGCGAATTTGATCAAAAAAAAAACAATTACTGCCCGCTTACCGCCCACAAACCTGCCAGTGGGAAATTCATCAGATATTTACCGCCAACGGTAGTCCATACTGCCCGCCCATCGGAGAAGGCCCAAAAACGCAAATGTAATCACTAAGATCCATTTACCGCCAGGCCTTTATACTGTCCTGAAAAGTAAGGTCTTAGCTGACCTTAGCCGATCTTAAGCAGACGGTAGTAGTGTGCCATAACACCAGCCCCCCGCACCCCCCTGCCCCCTAACATCAGCTTTGTCTGCCCACTGTATGGGACCCTCATGACTGTCACCCTTCATTGAGTTCTTTGTTGAAGAGGCCAGTAGGATATTTAAGAAAACCAATCAGCCAGCAATAACATTTTTCGATTACTTTTTCATAAGCTATATTTTGCTAAGACAATGTCCATTTTATTGGACAGCAGGTAGACTTTGATGCCTGTTCCTGGGTTGAGCTCAGCACCTTCCCTGGTTTCCTGGGCTATGCTCCATTCCTCCACTGACTCCTGGGTTGAGACTCTGCTCCTGATTTCCTGCGATTCACTCTGCTCCTCTCCTGGATCGACCAGCGCTCCTTCAATGCTTTCCGAGCTGGGCTTAGCTTTCTCTGCTAGCTGCTGGACTGTTTCCTCCTTGTATCAGCCTACATATGTCCCCCCAAAAAATCGCGCATGCACAGAACTCGGCATCTGATCTTTGCCTAGTCTAATGGCCTGTACCGCCCGCTAACGCCCGCTACACCTCGTTCCCGCTGCTGCCTGCTATATTACCATCTCAGCGGCAGCGGGCTGTAAAAAATGAAAGGACGTCTGAATACCGCCGAGAAACGGGCGGCAGTGGGACATCATCAATTTCGGGCCCTAGAAGTTTAACTGCAAAGGATCTCGTAATGAATGTGAGCTTTTTATCAATTGGCTTGCATTCTTCTGTTTCATTATAATTAAAAAATGAAGTCAATTTTGATTGCAGACAATGGTTGTCGGACTTAATCAGTAAAGTGTGAATCATGCATGTGTTAAAGCAGTGTGCACAGAATGTGGAACTGACGGGTTAAACTTTCTTCTAAACTATTGGGGCTGTTACCTATTTGATTTTGGTGATGTGATATTTCCTAATCACAAGGGCGGAGTTTTTTTTCCATTTTAAATAAATGAAATGAAAGATTTTACTCAAGATTATTTGATATAGAATGTTGCGGAAGTGGTTAGAATCTACGAGAGTACATATGGCATGAAGCCTTTTTGGAGAGTGATTAAGCAGGTGGAAATATGTGAAGACTGAAATCAGGTGGTAAGTTGGTTAATGCTATAACAGTTTCTACTGTTGGATTGCCTTATAAAGACAAATTTTGTGCTCTTGTGATCTCATGTCACTTACCGCCACTGAAGTCACTTCCTTCCTTAATGCAACTGTTTGACATACTCTGCTTATGTTCTCTTCTTCCAGCAGAAAGTGAGGACTCCTGTAAGACAATCACAGAGTAAGAAAAAAATCACTCTGCTTCACTCAGGTAATGATGGGAGTTGGGCTTGTGCATTTTGCTGTAAGAAATTCTTCTTCCGATGCAAAGGGACCAAAGTAGAGCTTTGGTGTGTTGTGCTGGAATTAACTGTCGACGTGAGTTGAACACAGTCAGTGCCATAAGCATGTGATTATTGCTTTAATCAAAGGCGCAGGAAGCCTGTGGTTGGGCTGTGTACCAGGCAGACATATTGATAGTCAGGCTGGGAGTATATAATTGCCCCAGCTTCAACTGTCACTTTGAAATTTTTAAAAGGGAATCATTGAGCATTACAGAATGCCAGATTTGCTGATTAGTTTGCTCTTTCTGCAGTGTGCATTTGGCATGGTCAGGGTAAATGACGCATCTTGCTAATATTCGTCAAGGTCCCTCGGGATGATATAAGGTCACAGAATATAACGTGCTATTAGTATAGAGCCGGTTTCTATTAATGCACCTTCTTCTTTCTACCTTGGGTCTTACTAGATTTTAAAATGTTTCTTTCTGATTTAAAATAGTATTTCTATTTTAAAGGCATTATCTTGTGTTTGTTTTAGAGCCAGGGTGCTTAATGCATCAGGGTTTGATTGAACCTACTTTAACATATTGCTAGAATTATCAATGGAAATCAAAAATGTTATACAGAACCTCCAAGTGATTCAATTGAAGAATGTGATGCCCAGTTTATATTTGTGATTTAAAAAAAATATATAATTTAAATTCATATTTGGAAGGTTGCATATACTTACAACATTTTTAATTTGTTCTAAAGTCTGTAAAATACGGCATAATTATGCTACAAAGCCATGATTACAATGCAATAAACGCTTGTAATTTATTTTTGGACTTGTGTCAGTCGATAAACCAAGGATGGAGCTTTTGAATTTAATGGATCAATCTTCCTTCAAATTTTGAAGATTTACTTAGAATCTCAGTTTGACGCAGCTTGTATTTTTTTAAAACGTTATTTATTTTTAATCCAATTAATAACTCGGTTACAAGCAGTGAAGTCACAGAATCTGCTCATTGGGCAGGCAAGTCAAACTAGGTACTTTATTAAATGCCCACATATAACATTTGTTAGAGTGACATAGTGCAACATTAGCGAGAACTGATCGAACAAGCAGAAGTCATGCTCTGCTGAGGGAAATTGAGAAACCGAATATTAAGGAACTAAAAGTTACATGTTGCAAAAGCATGGAACGCTACGCATTTGTAGCCAGTTTCTGAGAAAAGCCTTGCAGAAACGTTACTGGGGAACGAGAAATTTATCTTCCCGTTTTGATCACCCCCTTTGTATTGAGAAATGTATAGAAAGTGAGTCTTTGGCTCAGATGTGTAGCTGCTGATTCACATAATTATAAATGGTGCTGTTAACAATGAGCTGTTTAGATAGGAAATAGTGAAATAATAAATAAATATAAAATACAGAGCAGCTGTTGAAAACATAAGTTGCTTTAAGTAGCAATATAGATCAAATAATGAGTATAGAGAGCATTTTGAGATCGATTTTCTCGTTTTATGTCCGAAATCTCCTGAAGTGAATTGGTTTTTATTCATGTGTCTGCCACGCAGCTGAGGGGACAGGCTGGGGATTTATTCCTAGGCTTCTGCTTATAATGCCTTATGAGCACTAGTGGGGGAGGCGTCTTTTGGGTGGTTACAGATCACTGGTCCTCTGATTTTCCCCAGCTCCTACTTGGCATCTCCTCACAGTGGCATCACTGAGATCAGAAAGTAGCCATATTGGTATAAACCCACGTCCTATATCTCTCGGTGGTACAATGCTCCAACAGGCTGTGTCACTGTTGCTGTTTTTACAACTACTGCTTGTGTTTCTATCGTGCTGCTTGTATTGGACAACACCTCAAAGTGCTTTCAATTGAGGAAGACAGAACCGTGGATTACTGAGCAGGAGGGGAAATGGGAGAATTGGACCGGGTTAGGTGCTGGATTAACGACATTGTCATGAGTAGGATTTTGAGAGGGTTTTTTTGGAAAGAAAGGGAAATAGAAAAGTGGAGGAAGCTGATGTTAGGAGCAAGGTGGCTCCTAACATCAGCTTGAGTGTGTACAAACAGAAGCCCAGGATTACAGGAGCAGAAGCTGCATTATGGGGATGTATGACAGGAGGAGATCACTGAGATAGGATGGGGTGTGGCTATGAAGGAGTTTGAAAGTGAGGACAATAACTTTGAAGTCACCTGCTAAGTCAAGGGGAACAGTGGAGCTTGGAGACAACAGATGTGATGGGAGTGCTGAACTTGGTGTGGTCTCAGTGTTGTGGATGGGGTGGAAGCCAGATTGAAGGGCCGGAACAAAGGGAGGTGGGAGCTTAGATGTGAAACCAAGATCCATTTTAGTAGTTATGAAAGAAGGAGAAGGCTTAGATAGATGGTATTTGGAGAAACTAATTGGTTGAATGTGAGTTGTGAAGATAAAGATGGCCTTGAAGGAGGTGGAGACATTACTGGAGAATAGAGACAGATTAATAATGTCAGCAGGCATGGGGAAATGAAATTGATTTGTATAGAACTGTGAATAATAGAGAATTGGTTTTTATTCATGTATCTGCCACGCAGCTGAGGGGACAGGCTGGGGATTTATTCCTAAGCCTCTGCTTATAATGCCCTATGAGCAGCCAGTGGGGGAGGCGTCTTTTGAGTGGTTACAGATGACTGATCCTCTAATAGTCCCCAACTCCTGCTTGGCATCTCCCCACAGTGGCCAATTCATGAATGTGTAAAGGGCTGAGGGGAAGAAACAGGGTAGACGTGGGAGAAATGTCAGAGAATGGGATGGGTGAAGGCTCAGTTGGGTAGATAACTAGGAGTTGAAGGGGAAGTTGAGAGACAGTCAGATGAAGTAGTGGCAGATATACGGGAGCATTATTTTGGACATGAAGTCCATGAGTCCCTTGCATTTAGTGTTTGAAGTGAGGATGGAGATGGATGGAGGTCTCAGCCGGGGATTTGTGACGAAGAAGAGTTTGGAGTTGCACCTGCTCTCCAGAATGACCTTGGTAGTAGTAAGCTGTTTTAACCAAGATGAAAAAGGGACAGTACCATCAAGGTGGTCCAGCCAACCCGATAATTGGCATTAGTTGATAACCAAGGGATTCAAGCATACAGCCGACAAACCTGAGGTTGGAGAAGTAGCTTTTAGAGCATTTTGAACACAAAGCTAACCACTGACTCACTTCGCCCCTCTCCCTAGCATCAATCTGACGGTGAACAAGACTGTTCGCAACCTAGGTGTCATATTTGACCCTGAAATTAATTTCCAGCCACATCCGCGGCATAACTAAAACCGCCTTTTTCCACCTCCGTAACATTGCCTGCCACCACCCCTGCCTCAGCTCTTCTGCTGCTGAAACCCTCATTCAAGCCTTTGTTACCTCTAGACTTGACTACTCCAACTCATTCCTGGCCAGCCTCCCACATTCCACACTACGTAAACATGAGGTCATCCAAAACTCAGCAGCCTGTGTACTAACCCGCACCAAGTCAAGATCACCCATCAACCCTGTGCTTTCTGACCTACATTGGTTCCAAGTTAAACAACGCCTCGATTTCAAAATTCTCAACCTTGTTTACAAATCACTCCATGAACTTTCCCCTCCCTAGCTCTGTAATCTTTTTCAGCCTCACAATCCCACAAGATGTCTGCGCTCCTCAAATTCTGGCCTCTTGAACATCCCTCATTATAACTGCTCAACCATCGATGGCCGTGCCGTCAGCTGCCTGGGCCCTAAGCTCTGGAACTCCCTCCCTAAACCTCTCTGCCTCTCTACCTCTCTTTCCTCTTTTAAGATGCTCGTTAAAACCTACCTCTTTAAACAAGCTTTTGGTCTGCCTTAATTTCTTCTGTGGCTCGGAGTCAAATTTATCTTTGTCTGTAACACTGTTGTGAAGCGCCTTGGGATGTTTTACTACGTTAAAGGCACTATATAAATAAAAGGTATTATTACTGGTGACTATAATTTATTTTCCTGGAAAACTTAGTTCCATATTGATAAATGTGTTAATTTGCTCTTGTAAATGCTCACACAAAAATAATTAATTTTTAACTTTAGACTGGCAAAGTTGCTTTCTTTAATCTTTAAAGTGTCAGCCATGGCTCAGCGGGTAGCACTCTCGCCTCTGAGTTAGTAGGTTGTGAGTTCATGTCCCACTCCAGAGATTTGAGCACAAAATTCTAGGCTGCTGGCACTGTCGGAGGTGCTGTCTTTTGGATGAGATGTTAAACCGAGGTCCCTTCTGCTCTCTCAAGTGGATGTAAAAGATCCCATGGCACTATTTCGAAGAAGAACAGGGGAGTTATCCCAGTGTCCTGGCCAATATTTATCCCTCAATCAACATAACAAAAACAGATTATCTGGTCATTATCATATTGTGTTTGTGGGAGCTTGCCATGCGTAAATTAGCTGCCGCATTTTGTACATTACAACAGTGACCACACTCCAAAAGTACTTCATTGTCTCTAAAGCGTTTTGAGATGTCTGGTGGTCATGAAAGGGGCTATATAAATTCAAGTCTTTCTAATTTGGCACAGCAAATTCCAGTTCCTGTTTGTCACTATTAAAAGCTCCAAACTGTTTCCAAATTAGCTCCAGCTCAGTGAAACCCACCCGGAAGAGATGACCTGAGGTTTCTAGAGCCTGGTCAGTGCAGACAATTACCCACTGGCTAACTCTCAGTGTCCCAATGAGCAGGCTACAACTGCCCTCAGCACGACATCTCTCCTGAAACTGGCTCGCTTTCCCCGAAATTCTATTGGTTGAACTTAAATTAAAAATTGGGGAAAATATTTTATGAAAGCCTTATGTGCCGACACTCTTAAGTGCATGTGCAGATTTTTTTTTAAATCACATTAGTTTAAATTTAGCACTTGCAGAGCAGAATCAGTGATTCGGATAAGTTGTGGGGAGAACTACTACAAAAGAAATTAGGACGGTTCTGAGATGAGGAGCAGCAGAAGCAGTGATCTCCAGGTTTCCTTTTCCTACCTTAGTTTGTGAACCAGTTCATAGCACACATGATCCGGCAGTGGGTGAGAGAGGAGCTGAGCTGACAATACATTTCGGGGCATTAAGTTGCAAAATATATCAGATTTTATCATTAAGAATGTCTTATTGCTATTCTTTATTTATTCACGCTATTGCTAATTATTAGAAGATTGTCAACGGTTATGTAGCAAAATTCAAGTGTAAAAAGTTGAAACACAAAAGCCTCTCGTGTTTAATAATGCATCTATACAAGACTGGTGTATTTGCTTTACACAGAGGTTAGACCAACATAATGCCGTGGAGAAGAAACTATAGCTACACTGAGCGACTTAAGATACTGAGACTATTTCCACTGGAGCAACACAAGCTAATTCAGCACTTAATAGAGGGTTTTAAAATGATGAAGGATTTTGACAGGATGAAAAGGGAAAGACTATTTCCTCTAGTTGAGGAGTCAGTGATGACGAGTCCTTAATTTACAACTGTTACTAATAGTGAGAAGAGAGGTTAAGATCAATCCCTTTACACAGAGGGTTGTTGCAGCATACCTTGCTTTGCCACATGAAGTCATTGAGGCAGAGATTCTTTTAAGGAAAACGTAGGTAAACATTTTGAAGCCAAGGAAGATGCAGAGCTACGGGGAGGGAGCGAGGCAGTGGAATTAGTTTTAGTTTGCTCTAGCAAAGACACGACAGGCAAATGGCCTCCTTCTCTGCTATAAACTTCTATGGCTTTATGGATCAGTAGCTATACTTCGTATCCTATCGACAAAGGAAACTGGTTCTTATTCGACAAAATACTTTGTGTTAAATATTGAACTTTCATTATTTGAGTTTAGCACAGATTCAGTTAATACAATCTGACCCATGTTGTTAAACCGAATTTAGATTATTTAACCCAGCTTGTTTATATCTGGTTTGCTTTCAGATACAGTATAGGCTTGGAAACGTTGACTTGCCTATAGCCTGCACAATTTTACTTCACAAAAGTGAGACCCATGTTGCAGTCTGTGCTTTATTCCAGGTTTCAAGAATTTGATTGGTGTGATAAGAGCCGGACCATCTTGTTATCTTGTTCTCTAAGGTTCATTCTGTGATATTCATTATATTGCAAGATACTACACAAAATGGAACCTGCTGTATTAATCATTTCCTGTTTCTGGTTTGGTTTGAGCGCTGTATTGAGTGCACATGTTTGTTACGTGTCAATTGAGATTTCAACCATTAAATTATTTACTGCTTGAGTTAAGTCGAATTTTAGACCTGTTTACGGATTGCAGTGTATCTCAATGAATGCATTTCAACAACAAAAATACACCGGAAAGAAAATGCCTGACGTTAGACATAACAAAACACCTTCTCATTAATATGCAACAGTGGGGCTGATTTCCAACTCGGGACTTCCCATTTTTTAAGCATACATGGGGTAGTAGTGGGACAAAAATTAAAATAATTTATTTTGAAGGTCAGCCTAAAAATCAGGACAATTTAGGCAGCCAGTGTTCCCGCTGAAACAGGCAGGGACCCCATTAAAATATTCAATTCGAAAAACGTATTTATATAGCGCTTTGCACGTCCTCAAAATGTCTTAAGGTGCTTTACAGCCAATTATTTACTTTTGAAGTGAAGTCACTATTGTAATGTAGGAATTAAGGGTCAACTGGCATTGTTAGCGACTTCTACTGCAATTTTGTCTTCTAGATTTCTTTTGGGGAATTTTGAGCCTTAAGGTCATTTCCTTGTCGCTGTGAATGCATAGAAAGTTTCCCTGCCACTTAAATCTGCTGCTCTGTTAACCATTTCCTGCCCTCCCCGCTCCCCCCCCCTTTAAGGTGCTGCTACAAGTCCATCATCAGCGACTGCTCCGTTGTGGATTTCCCGCTTTCTCAGCTTATGCGTTCTATTTAAATGAGGCCCGCCGATGCCAACCAATCAGGCGTCCCCGCTGTCGGCAAACAATCGCTGTTCCTCCTACGTCATCAGACGTACCACATGTTGGATATGTGCACAATAGAGAAATCGTGTTGTAATTAATTGACCTAGTTAAGAGTTTAAAGATCTGAACCATGTATGGCAGTTTTATTAGAGTGCTGTTGTTAATGTACATTCTTTAGTGATAAGTTTGAGAAATTTGCAATGATGTTTGTACATTTTGATAATGTTCAATTTTGGTAGCGCTC
This sequence comes from Pristiophorus japonicus, assembly GCF_044704955.1. Classification (NCBI taxonomy): domain Eukaryota; kingdom Metazoa; phylum Chordata; class Chondrichthyes; family Pristiophoridae; genus Pristiophorus; species Pristiophorus japonicus. The sequence goes on from NC_091987.1 coordinate 132,211,977, forward strand.
TCACATCTGAGTCAGAAGGTTGTGGGTTCAAGTCCCACGCCAGAGAGTTGAGCATATAATCCAGGCGGACACTCCAGTGCAGTACTGAGGGAGTGCTGCACTGTCGGAGGTGGTGTCTTTCAGATGAGACATTAAACAGAGGCCCTGTTTATCTTCAGGTGAGCATAAAAGTTCCTATGCCACTATTTCAAAGAAGAGAAGGGGCCAATATTTATCCGGAGCCGATACTTATCCCTCAACCAACATCACTAAATAAATGATAATTGGGTCATTATCACATTGCTGTTTGTGGGAGCTTGCTGAGTGCAAGTTGGCCGCTGCATTTCCTGCATTACAACAGTGACTAAACTTCAAAAAGTACTACTCTGGCTATAAAGTGCTTTGGGACATCCTGAGGTCATGAAAGGCACTATATGAATACAAGTTCTTTATTGGTTCCTTATTTTTACTCAGAAACCTCTTTTTTGCTTTAAAAAAAATTTGAATTATTCAGTGGTTCAAATTGTGCAATTTTAATTAAATGGCACGAGGGGCTTGTGGTTTTTACACAATTTTAACTTGATTTAAGAAGTAATTTAAATTAAACTACTTCAAATGGACAGGATTGGACTGTATAACCTACATTGAACCACGATCCATGCAATCAAACTACTGTTTATTCAGCAAGTATTGCAGAGCTGTAAGCATTTTTTTCTGTTTGTCATTGTACTCGTGCACCCCTTTAAAAATGGATTTTGTTTCCTTTTACAGACGAATAGATACTTTTGAATTTATAGAGGTGTGCTGCAAATCCAATCCATTTGGATCCATATGTTGTGCAGTGCAGTCTTTAATAATTCACATTAGAGTTCGACAGTGAACAGCTAGAATGAATAACTGTTGACATCAATCTTACACTGGAACAGAGCGCAGAGAAAGAGTTGTCAATTTAATCTTGCAATAGGACTCATAGCTGCTCAGGATTGCAACAAAATGTGAAGGAGATATTGATTATGAATTGTTTCAGGGAAAAACTTGGCATAAATCTAATTTATAGGTTTTGATATGAAATTGGAGTGCTTTATAATCCATTGGGTGTTCAAACCTGTCATTGAAAATAAAGATGGATCTTCTCAAACCCTCACATATTTTAGGTTTAAGAATTATTTTATTTGCCATCTAACTCAAACCCCGTTCTCTGACCACTTCTGGTATCCAGCCCTTTACATTATTTTGAGCAGTGCGATCTGGGGTGCATATTCACAAAATACCTATAATTTTAAATCTGAGATTGATAGATTTTTGTAAACCAGTAGTATTAAGGGATATGGGCCAAAGGCAGGTATATGGATCAGTCATGATATCATTGAATGGCGGAACAGACTCGAGGGGCTGAATGGCCTACTCCTGTTCCTATGTTCCTTCCACAGACTCTGTGTGTGTGTTTCGGGGGGGGGGGGGGGTGGCAGGTGGAGGGAAATCTCAAAGGATAAATAAAAGGAGATTTAAAAAAGGAGACCGAGACAATTTCTTGAATCTGTAAGTGAAAGTAATACACATGAAATTAGTAACAAAGTGCAATTCAATGGGTTCCACTGAGGCAACATTGTTATTGCAGATAAGGCCATCTCTGACCATTTCTTTGTATTGCTCTCCTCCCACATTCCCCTTCCACCACCACCCTCCCAACCCTACCTCCTTCTGTGTCCACCCCTGGAAAAAACTCTCCAACTCTCTTACAACTGCACTTATTAACTCCCAACTGTCCAGCTTTTGGCCCTCCATTCACCACGACAGCTACCGATCTGCTCAACCACACCCTCACCACCACCTTTGATGCACAAATCCCTGTTAAAACAATTGTTCTCTCTCACCCTGGCCATTCCCGCCGGTACAGCCCTGATCTTCGCTCCCTTAAGTCCAAGGGACGTAGACTTGAACAGATATGGCGGACAACTGGTTTAGCCATTCACGCCAGATCGAGCTGGACCACATAAAGCACATCATGAAGAATCATTCTGTAATATAAAGATGAACCCCAGCTTCTATTCTACATTTCTAACTGTCTTTTTAAACCCCTCTCCCCAGTCTCCACCCTCACCTCCGACAATAAGTGTGAGGTGCTCATGGATTTCTTTGTCTCTAAGATTGAAACCATCTGTTCGGCTGCCTCTACCCTTCCTTCCCCTAGCCCACCGGGCCAAACTTTCACCAAGAAAGCCCCCTGCCCTAGTCCTGACCTCACATCTTTCTCCAGTTTCTCTCCGATCTCCCCTCATGACCTTTCCAAGCTCATCCTGTCCATGAGACCCACTTCCTGCTCCTTGACCCTATTCCCATCAAACTGCTGACCGCCCAACTTCCTTTTCTGGCTCCCATGTTAGCTGACATTGTTAACGGTTCTCTCTCCTCAGGTACTGTCCCCCTCTCCCTCAAATCTGCTGTCACCACTCCTCTCCTTAAAAAACCAACCCTTGACCCCTCCGTCCTTGCAAACTACCACCCCATGTCCAACCTCCCTTTCCTCTCCAAAGTCCTTGAACATGTTGTCGCCTCCCAAATCTGTGCCCATCTTTCCCGCAATTCCATGTTTGAATCCCCCCCCCCAATCCGGTTTCCGTGCCTGCCACAGTGCATCAAAGTCACAAATGACATCCTTTGTGACTGTGACAAAGGCAAACTATCCCTCCTCATCCTTCTTGACTTGTCTGCAGTCATTGACACGGTTGACCACTCCATCCTTCTCCAACACCTCTCCACCGTCATCCAGCTGGGTGGGACTGCACTCGCCTCGTTCCATTCTTATCTATCTAACCGTAGCCAGAGAATCACCTGCAACGGCTTCTTTTCCCGCCCCCACATCCTTACCTCTGGTGTCCCCCCAAGGATCTATCCTTGGCCACCTCCTATTTCTCATCTACATGTTGCCCCTTGGTAACATAATCTGGAAACACAGCGTCAGTTTCCACATGTACGCTGATGACACCCAGCTCTACCTCACTACCACTTCTCTCGACCCCTCCACGGTTTCTAAATTGTCAGACTGTTTGTCCGACATACAGTTCTGGATGAGCAGAAATTTTCTCCAATTAAGTATTGGAAATCCAGTTTCCGTGCCTGCCACAGTACCGAAATGGCTCTTATCAAAGTCACAAATGACATCCTTTGTGACTGTGACAAAGGCAAACTATCCCTCCTCATCCTTCTTGACTTGTCTGCAGCCATTGACACGGTTGACCACTCTATCCTTCTTCAACGCCTCTCCACCGTCATCCAGCTGGGTGGGACTGCACTCGCCTGGTTCCATTCTTATCTATCTAACCGTAACCAGAGAATCACCTGCAACGGCTTCTTTTCCCGCCCCCGCATCGTTACCTCTGGTGTCCCTGCTACAAACTCCATTCCCCAGCTACTGACTCCATTCTTCTCCCCAACTCCTGTCTGAGGCTAAACCAGACTGTTCGCAACCTTGGTGTTATATTTGACCCTGAAATGAGCTTTCGACCACATATCCGCAGCATAACTAAGACCGCCTATTTCCACCTTCGTAACATCGCCCGTCTTCACCCTTGCCTCAGCTCATCTGGTGCTGAAGCCCTCATCCATGCCTTTGTTACCTCTAGACTTCACTATCCCAACGCAATCTTGGCTGGCTTCCCACATTCTACCTACATAAACGAGAGGTGATCCAAAACACGGCTGCCTGTGTCCTAACTCGCAGCAAGTCCTGCTCACCCATCACCCCTGTGCTCGCTGACCTACATTGGCTTCCGACTAAGCAACACCTCAATTTCAAAATTGTCATCCTTATTTTTAAATCCCTTCATGGCCTCGCCCCTCCCTATCTCTGCAATCTCCTCCAGCCCCACAACCCACAGAGATGTCTGCGTTCCTCTAATTCTGCCCTCCTGAGCATCCCTGATTATAAATCGCTCAACCATTGGTGGTCGTGCCTTCTGTTGCCTCGGTCCCAAACTCTGGAACTCCCTGCCTAAACCTCTCTGCCTCTCTATCCTCCTTCAAGATGCTCCTTAAAACATACCTCTTTGACCAAATTTTTAGTCACCTGCGCTAAATTCTACTTATCTGGCCCGGTGTCAAATTTTTATCACATAACTCTCCTGTGAAGCATCTTGGGATGTTTCACTACGTTAAAGGTGCTATATAAATACAAGTTGTTGTTGCAGGCAGTCAGCTCAGAAAATGCAAATTATACTGCCTCATCGCATTCAGCCCATGTTCATGGGTTATAAAAAGAAAAGTTTGCATTTATATAGCACCTTTCATGACGTTCAGATGTCATTTTTTTAAAAAGCAAAGGGGCTTTTGTAACAGGTTTTTGATCACATTTGTAGATCACACCCCAAATATATTTGTCACCAGATAGGGGGAAAGTACCCAACCTATTGGTCTGGAAACTGAACCATTTCAACTCTGAGTCACCGACCACAGTTTGGAAATGAAGCTCAGAGCCCCGCACATGACAAGGCAATGATGGGCTAAGTCCCAACAATACTTTCAGTGAGAGTTCTTGAAACGTTTTCAAAAATACTATTTTTCACGTGAGGCTTCGGTTTGAACATTGCGGAAAAAATGTTCTTGGAAAAGCCTGGCAGATTCATATTGAAAATTGACTTTGCGATTGATAAATTTTATTGTCTCACCACCCTCCATCCTGGAAGCAAGACAATCTCTCCTCTCTCTCTTTCTTTGATCAACCAGAGGAATAATACTATCTGCCATTTGTCGGTCGACCATTGCTGCTAAAACCGCATCGGAAACATAAGCAGAAGTTTTTTGGAAGTAAATAATTTAACCCATAGTTCTTTTTTCTCTCTATCCATTCAACTCGAAAGTTGGAGACATGGGTCCAGACCAAAGAAGAGAAACTGTAGTGAGGTCTCAGAAACCACTGGAGAAACTTCTCTGTTTTTAGGTATCTTTCACCACTAGATTGCACAGCATCATCTCATTTGGAGTACCATATCTGACTTATATGGGTGAAACAGTTTGATAGTTCAGTTTTCAGCTTCTGTTGCAGATCGTGAAAAATGCATCATTTTTTATTTTAGGTGCAAAGAGGAAGTCTGCTTTTGGAATTTTTCCCAAACTACGTAAACTCTCCAACACAAATTAAAATTGCATGCTAACCCACAGCCAAGCTTGCAACACTGTCCCTCTTTCTACAGAATAACTGTAATGTAGACTGCTTCCTTTGTGGTTTTTACTGAAATATACTGGACATTTCTCGCGGCATGTCGACACTGTGCATCAAGATCAGGTGAAATATTTAGGTGAAGTGGGGTTAGATAATTGCATCAGAGTGTGCAGATTTAATTCAATTCCCATTTTAAAGCCATGCATCCTATGTTTTTATATCTGTATTTCCATTCTAAATTCTTCTGTCCAGATTTATAATGGAAACTGTCCATGAAAACTTGTCACAATCTTGCCAGTAGTGCCACTACCATTGGGAGTGGAGGGTATAATTACAGCACGACAAGATTACATAGACAGTTTCCACTATAAATCTGAACATCATTTACATGGAAAAGGTTGGCAGGAAGAGCGGACAGATGCAGGGCTTTTAATAAATTATACATTGCGGTTCTCATTTTGGAGAAAATGTTCTAATATTTAGATTGATGGTGCTAAGGATCATCAGTACATTAATGTATTTTTTTTGGAGCTTTTGTTACATGATGCAAAATATGGATAATTCTTTCAATTAACATTTTTTAATATTGAAGTTATCGCACTCCAATATTGCATGATGAGGGAGGCCAGTTTCTCTACAGAATGCACATAATACAAGTACATGATGCATATTTTTACAGGTTGTGAATTCTGAATGTGTTTCAAGGGCCCTCACAATCTTCTGTCCGTTGTGGAGTTCGACTATAAATGTAGATGTTTAGGAAGTTAAAACAACCGCAAGCCATTTTCACGCAAATTTGCAACTCATGGAGTGAGATTCTTAATATAGAACATGAGATAGGAAACATTGTTTTTGTGACACACCTCTGCATTTGTATTTGAGTACATATGACCTATTTTTCTCCGAGTCTGAGTGTTTGCACGTAACCAAAAATGAGATGTTTCAAGACTGTTTGTTTGTGTGCTGTAAGTTCTATGCAAGTCAGTGCAAGAAGAACTTGTTTCTAAATTAGAGATCAGACCCACACTCGTAGCAGCTTTGAAACTGCACCTCGAAATGCTTTATGATTGGTGATGCTGTTTCCATTGATCTGAAATGTCCATTCCATTGCTCCTCATTCATTAAGCACCAAAAGATAAGCACTTGACAACTGGGTAGTAATTTTACTAAGATTGTGCCATTCCCTCAACTCAGATTACAGCTGATTTGGGACAAGCAGTTTCAGTTACATCTGAGTTCACTAAATGTGGGTTCCACTCTAATAAATTTCATTCACTTTGGTCCAAACATGGACAAAAGATTGAATTTCAGAGGTGCCTGCCATTGACATCAAGGCAGCATTTGACCGAGTGTGGCATCAAGGAGCCCGAGTAAAATTGAAGTCAATGGGAATCAGGGGGAAAAGTATCCACTGGCAGCAGTCATAGCTAACACAAAGGAAGATGGTAGGCCAATTGGGAGGCCAATCATCACAGCCCCAAATCATAGTTGCAGGAGTTCCTTAGGACAGTGTTCTAGGCCCAGCCATCTTCAGCTGCTTCATCAATGACCTTCCCTCCATCATAAGGTCAGCAGTGGGGATGTTCGCTTATGTTTGCACAGTGTTCAGTTCCATTCGCAACTCCTCAGATAATAAAACAGTCCATGCCCGAATGCAGCAAGACCTGGACGACATAGGCTTGGGCTGATAAGTGGCAAGTAACATTTGCGCCACAAGTGTCAGGCAATGACTATCTCCAACAAGCGAGAGTTTAACCACCTCCTCTTGACATTCAACAGCATTATAATCGCCGAATCCCTCACCATCAACATCCTGGGGGTCACCGGCAATTATCCCACCTCCTTTTTACCATCTACAAGGCATAAGTCAGGAGTGTGATGAAATACTCTCCACTTGCCTGGATGAGTGTTGCTCCAACAACACAAGAAGCTCGGCACCATCCAAAACAAAGCAGCCAACTTGATTGGCACCCCATCCATAAGAACATAAGAATTAGGAACAGGAGTAGGCCATCTAGCCCTTCGAGCCTACTCCGCCATTCAAAAAGATCATGGCTGATCTGGCCGTGGACTCAGCTCCACTTATCCGCCCACTCCCCATACCCCTTAATTCCCTTATTGGTTAAAAATGTATCTATCTGTGATTTGAATACATTCAATGAGCTAGCCTCAACTGCTTCCCTGGGCAGAGAATTCCACAGATTCACAACCCTCTGGGAGAAGAAATTCCTTCTCAACTCAGTTTTAAATTGGCTCCCCCGTATTTTGAGGCTGTACCCCCTAGTTCTAGTCTCCCCGACTAGTGGAAACAACCTCTCTGCCTCTATCTTGTCTATCCCTTTCATTATTTTAAATGTTTCTATAAGATCACCCCTCATCCTTCTGAACTCCAACGAGTAAAGACCCAGTCTACTCAATCTATCCTCATAAGGTAACCCCCTCATCTCCGGAATCAGCCTAGTGAATCATCTCTGTATCCCCTCCAAAGCTAGTATATCCTTCCTTAAGTAAGGTGACCAAAACTGCTCGCAGTACTCCAGGTGCGGCCTCACCAATACCCTGTACAGTTGCAGCAGGACCTTCCTGCTTTTGTACTCCATCCCTCTTGCAATGAAGGCCAACATTCCATTCACCTTCCTGATTACCTGCTGTACCTGCAAACTAACTTTTTGGGATTCATGCACAAGGACCCCCAGGTCCCTCTGCACCGCAGCATGTTGTAATTTCTCCCCATTCAAATAATATTCCCTTTTACTGTTTTTTTTTCCAAGGTGGATGACCTCACATTTTCCGACATTGTATTTCATCTGCCAAACCTTAGCCCATTCGCTTAACCTATCTAAATCTCTTTGCAGCCTCTCTGTGTCCTCTACACAACCCGCTTCCCCTCTAATCTTTGTGTCATCTGCAAATGTTGTTACACTACACTCTGTCCCCTCCTCCAGGTCATCTATGTATATTGTAAACAGTTGTGGCCTCAGCACCGATCCCTGTGGCACACCACTAACCACCGATTTCCAGCCTGAAAAGGACCCATTTATCCCAACTCTCTGCTTTCTGTTAGCCAGCCAATTCTCGATCCATGCTAATACATTTCCGCTGACTCCGCATACCTTTATCTTCTGCAGTAACCTTTTGTGTGGCACCTTATCGAATGCCTTTTGGAAATCTAAATACACCACATCCATCGGTACACCTCTATCCACCATGCTCGTTATATCTTCAAAGAAATCCAGTAAATTAGTTAAACATGATTTCCCCTTCATGAATCCATGTTGCGTCTGCTTGATTGCACGATTCCTATCTAGATGTCCCGCTATTTCTTCCTTAATGATAGCTTCAAGCATTTTCCCCACTACAGATGTTAAACTAACCGGCCTATAGTTACCTGCCTTTTGTCTGCCCCCTTTTTTAAACAGAGGCGTTACATTTGCTGCTTTCCAATCTACTGGTACCTCCCCAGAGTCCAGAGAATTTTGGTAGTTTATAACCAATGCATCTGCTATAACTTCTGCCATCTCTTTTAAAACCCTGGGATGCATTTCATCAGGACCAGGGGACTTGTCTACCTTGAGTCCCATTAGCTTCTCCAGCACTACCTCCCTAGTGATAGTGATTGTCTCAAGGTTCTCCCTTCCCACATTCCCGTGACCAGCAATTTTTGGCATGGTTTTTGTGTCTTCCACTGTGAAGACCGAAGCAAAATAATTGTTTAAGGTCTCAGCCATTTCCACATTTTCCATTACTAAATCCCCCTTCTCATCTTCTAAAGGACCAACATTTACTTTAGTCACTCTTTTCCTTTTTATATATCAATAAAAGCTTTTACTATCTGTTTTTATGTTTTGCGCAAGTTTACTTTCGTAATCTATCTTTCCTTTCTTTATTGCTTTCTTAGTCATACTTTGCTGTCGTTTAAAATTTTCCCAATCTTCTAGTTTCCCACTAACCTTGGCCACCTTATACGCATTGGTTTTTAATTTGATACTCTCCTTTATTTCCTTGGTTATCCACGGCTGGTTATCCCTTCTCTTACCGCCCTTCTTTTTCACTGGAATATATTTTTGTGGAGCACTATGAAAGAGCTCCTTAAAAGTCCTCCACTGTTCCTCAATTTTGCAACCATTTAGTCTATGTTCCTAGTCTACTTTAGCTAACTCTGCCCTCATCCCACTGTAGTCCCCTTTGTTTAAGCATAGTATGCTCGTTTGAGACACTACTTCCTCACCCTCAATCTGTATTGCAAATTCAACCATACTGTGATCACTCATTCCGAGAGGATCTTTTACTGGGAGATCGTTTATTATTCCTGTCTCATTACACAGGACTAGATCTAAGATAGCTTGCTCCCTTGTAGGTTCTGTAACATACTGTTCGAAGAAACAATCCCGTATGCATTCTATGAATTCCTCCTCCAGGCTATCCCGTGCGATTTGATTTGACCAATCGATATGTAGGTTAAAATCCCCCATGATTACTGCCATTCCTTTTTCACATGCCTCTATTATTCCCTTGATTATTGTCCGCCCCACTGTGAAGTTATTATTTGGGAGCCTATAAACTACGCCCAGCAGTGACTTTTTCCCCTTACTGTATCTAATCTCCACCCACAATGATTCAACGTAAGGTGATCCACCACCTTAAACATTCACTCCCTCTACCACTGGCATACTGTAGCTGCAATGTGTACCATGTACAAGTTGCACTGCAGCAACTCGCCAAGGCTTCTTCAGCAGCACCTCCCCAAACCGCGACCTCTACCACCTCGTAGATAAGGGCAGCAGGTGCATGAGAACACGATCACCTGAGATTCCCCTCCAAGTTACACACCATCCTGATTTGGAAATATATCGCCATTCCTTTTTCGTTATTGGCTCAAAATCCTGGAAGTACCTCCATAGCAGCACCGTGGAAGTACCTTCATGAAGGGACTGCAGCGGTTTAAGAAGGCTGCTCACCACCACCTTCTCAAGGGAAATTAGGGATGGGCAATAAATGCTGGCCTTGTCAGCGATGGTAATGCCGTTGAATGTCAAGAGGCGGTGATTAGACACTCGCTTGTTGGAGATGGTCATTGCCTGGCAGTGGCGTGGTGCGAATGTTATTTGTCACTTATCAGCCCAAGCCTAAATGTTGTCCAGGTCTTGCTGCATGTGGACATGAACTGCTTCATTATCTGAGGAGTTGGGAATAGAACTGAACACTGTGCAATCATCAGTGAACATCCCCACTTCTGATCTCATTGATGAAGCAGCTGAAGATGATTGGGCCTAAGACACAGCCCTGAGGAACTCCCGCAGCAATGTCCAGAGGCTGAAATGATTGACCTCCAACAACCACAACCATCTTCCTTTGTGCTAGGGCATGACTCCAGCCAGTGGAGAGATTTCCCCCTGATTCCCATTGACTTTTTAAAAAGGACATAATATTTATTGTATACAACATGTGTACAACCTACAAACAGAAATACAATTGATTCAGGACCAATGGTACTTTTTCAGCCAACTACTGAAGTGTTGTAACCACAAGCCTTGTTACAATGGATGGATTGAACGTGTTATATACTGATCATAAATCTACCTGTCATGTGGGTGATGTTTAAAAAAAATAAGACACTCTTTTTTTAAGGAGTATAAAAAGAGAAAGAGAGGGATTGTTTCAGTGGGTGAGAAAGAAGGAGAGAGTTTCTGTAGCAGTCATGTGCCAGGCAGAAAGGGTCTATGTTATCTTAGAGAGGGTGACAGAGAGACACATCTTTGGGTTCTTTCTGTGCTGAGATTTCTGTGGTCACATTGGAAAGATTCAAATAGCGGTTCAATATTCTGTTTAAATTTTGTGCGTGTGTTTACAACTTAAGCTGAAGAAAAGAACAGTAAGATGGATATTAAAGAAGCATGTTCAAATACCAGTCAAAGTAATTTGGATAAATTGCTCATTTAGTAAAGGGCATCAATGTGGAGACTAGCACCAATCTAAAATGTACTGAAAATAACAGCGAGCATATCTGTCCCTATCTATTTCAATGTTGATATGTGCAGGAAAGCAAATAGTGATTGTAATTCATCATCATCATCATCATAGGCAGTCCCTCAGAATCGAGGAAAACTTGCTTCCACTCTTAGCATGAGTTCTTAGGTGCTGATCAGTCCAATACGAGAACCACAGAATCTGTCACAGGTGGGACAGATAGTGTTGAGGGAAAGGGTAGGTGGGACTGGTTTGCCGCACGCTCTTTCCGCTGCCTGCGCTTGATTTCTGTGTGCTCTCGGCGACAATACTCGAGGAGCTCAGTGCCCTCCCGGATGCATTTCCTCCAATTAGGGCGGTCTTTGGCCAGGGACTCCCAGGTGTCAGTGGAGATGTTGCACTTTATCAGGGAGGCTTTGAGGGTGTCCTTGTAATGTTTCCTCTGCCCACCTTTGGCTCATTTGCCATGGGCGAGTTCCGAGTAGAGCTCTTGCCTTGGGAGTCTCGTGTCTTGCTTGCGAACTATGTGGCCTGCCTAGCGGAGCTGATCAAGAGTGGTCAGTGCTTCAATACTGGGGATGTTGGCCTGGTCGAGGACGCTAATATTGGTGCATCTGTCCTCCCAGGGGATTTGTAGGATCTTGCGGAGACATCGCTGGTATTTCTCCAGCGACTTGAGGTGTCTACTGTACATGGTCCACATCCCTGAGCCACACAGGAGGGCGGGTATTACTACTGCCCTGTAGACCATGAGCTTCATGACAGTTTTGAGGGACTGGTCCACTGGAGGCGGTGTTGGATCTCGTCGTCAATGCCTGCTCTTGTTGATAGGAGGCTCCCGAGATAAGGGAAGTGGTCCACGTTGTCCAGGGCCGCGCCGTGGGTCTTGATGTCTGGGGGGGCAGTGCTGTGCAGCGAGGACAGGCTGGTGGAGGACCTTTGTCTTACTGATGTTTAGCATAAAGCCCATGCTTTCATACGTCTCGGTAAATACGTCGACTATGTCCTGGAGTTCAGCCTCTGTGTGTGCACAGACGCAGACGTCGTCTGTGTACTGTAGCTCGACGACAGAGGTTGGAGTGGTCTTGGACCTGGCCTGGAGACGGTGAAGGTTGAACAGCTTCCCACTGGTTCTGTAGTTTAGTTCCACTCCAGTGGGGAGCTTGTCAACTGTGAGGTGGAGCATGGCAGCGAGGAAGAGAGTTGGGGCGATGACGCAGCCCCGCTTGACCCCGGTCCAGACGTGGATTGGGTCTGTGATGGATCCGTTGGTAAGGATCACGGTCTACATGTCATCGTGGAACAGGCGGAGGATGGTGACGTACTTTTGGAGGCATCTGAAACGGAGGATGCTCCATAGACCCTCACGGTTGACAGCGTCAAATCCCTTTGTAATACACAAGGAGCTCGGATGACAGTGTTTAGCCACTGGAATTTGAATCAGTGTGTGTCAGTTTGGATCATTTGGTACTACACTTGCCTTTGGGTCAGAAGGTCAAGGATTCAAGCCTCACTCTGGGACTTCAGCACATAATCTAGGCTGGCACTTCAGTAACCACAAGGTGGATGCAGAGAGGATATTTCCACTCATAGGGGAAACTAAAACTACGGGACATAGTCTTAGAATAAGGGACCGCTCTTGCTCCTATTTCTTACGTTCTTATGTACCAGTACTGAGGGAGTGCTGCAATGTTGCAGGTGCTGTCTTGGAGGTATAAAACTGATTCCTCATCTGCCTATTCAGGTGACTGTAAAAGATCATTCTATTCAAAGAACAGCAGAGTTGTCTCGATATTCTTGCCAATATTTATTCCTTAACCAACAACAACAAAAGCATTTATCTCATTGCTGTCTGTGGGATCTTGGTGTGTGCAAATTGGCTGTGAAGTGACTTGGGGCAATGATGATGTGAAAAGTGCTGTACAAATGCATTTTGTTTCTGTTACCAATATTGATTTTTCTTGCTACTGCTGTTATGATCATATTTTATTTTGTGGTTTCAAATCATTGGACAGAAAGAGGATGATAAGCTTATGACTCAAGATGAGGGTTGCAGTAGCATCAGCTGACAGAAAGAAAAATAATATATTTCCTTTCTTGAGTTAAATATTTCTGGATATATGTATAGCAAATAGTAGAAAAGAGGACAGTTGAGAGAAATAAATTTTTTTGACTATAAATATGGAAGTAATAAGCCAAGTATTATAATTTTGTTCTCAGATTCGTTTGCTTTTATCAGATATATTCGAGGAATATGGCAGAAACACCACAGATCTCCAATGAAGAGCTGGCAGAGCTTCAAGATGCATTTTCAAAAATTGGTGAGTAACCTAATTACATAATCCTCGCAATAGTAACCTGGGGAAGGACAACTGGGATTGACTGAACTGAGGGTGTGTTGATTGTACCTCAGGTTAAGTCATATTTTTGTGGGAACATGTCAATGGTGTTCCATTACTCTCAGTTTAAAGATTGGGCCCACCGATTTCTGCAGCTACCACTTTCTCTGCTGGCCTCACCAACCTACCTTCAGATAGTTGAAGATCTAGCTGCCCCGTGCTCTATCAATGCTTCTGTGCTGGTGACTCACCAAGCCATGTACATGAAGCTGGCCTTGTGTTGGTGCCTACCTGTCGTGTACCCCGCCCCCCTCCCCCGCCCGCTCCCCCCCAATCACCCCAACCTCCACAACAGTCTGAAAATAAAGTTGAAGGAGACTGCAGGGGAGACTTGCCAGACAGTCAAGGATTTGGCTGCTCGTACAATGTCAGGCCAGCAGCGAAATAGCTTATGCCTTAAGAGGAATTGGACAGATGCCAGGTTATGGGCATGACTAGATTCTTTTCCAATTGAGAATGCCCAATTCTTGGGATAAAATGACCATATTGCAGTTACAATTATTCAGTCAGGATTTTAATTTGTGCAGGTAGCACTTTGATAGTTTATGGGCGGGCACATGTAAATTAGTGAATAATTATGTAATTTCCACTCATTTAGTGTTGTTTCTTTTACCCGCCCATTTAAACTAAGTGCTGAGCTCCATACAGAAATCGATGTAAAGAAACCAGAAGACATTGCTGAAGTTCTTGTCTTTTTTTTCCTGTAGACACTAAGGTCTGTCAGGATTATCTGTGATAATTGCTGTGGTCCTGCCTTTTTCTACTCCACAATGAGTTTTCCCAGGGAATTCCACTGTGCCTCTGCTTTTTGGAGGAAGAAAGTGGAAGACCAACAGAGGGCTATCAGGCTGGTCAAGCTGTTCCTACCTATCTACCAGTACCTGCACAGTATTACAGCAGAGCCACACATACCTCTCACTTATCCAAGAGCAGTAGGAGAAACCAGCACCGGCTACAAAACTGGTCACGCCTTAGATCGAATTAATCACCTTGGCAAGTTTCCGCTAATTGAGTTTGTTTGCAGGCCTTCAAGTAGGCTCTAAAAATTAAGCTTTTTTTGGAACGTTTTAAAAGCTATTGAAATTTTTTAGTAATTTACTAAGAAACTGACTACTCTACCCCAATATAACCAGAAAATGATTCTGTCTACTTTTGTAAAAGTCATTTTCAGTTATTTAAAATCGGGTTACTCACAGGTGGTGGACTAGAAATCGATTAAAAATGCTTATTTTTTGTGATCATCATTGGCGGTCCCTATAATTAAACAGCGCCAACTTACCACTCATAAATATATCAAGAAATATTTTTTAAAGCAGAACTTAAAAAAAAATTTACATTCTAAAATGCTGTCCAATTGCGATGGTTCAAGGTAGATTTTACGTTCAGCAATGTGCAAATAAATTTGAGCGGAAACTTGAGAAAAAAACACTTCTCAATACTAGCACAATTTGCCAATTGCACCTAAAGCGGAAACTCTACCCCCAGATGTCTACAATTCAGGCTGGGGTAGGAATAGCCTGGATGGGGAAGGTCCTTAACCCCCTGTTCATATCAATGATGTTAAAAGCGTTTCCTTTTCAGACATCGATAAATCTGGATACATTGATAACAATGAACTCCAGAACCTCTTTAAAGAAGCCAACCTACCATTACCAGGCTATAAAGTACGAGAAATAAGAGAAAGCCTAATGGCCTCTGGAAGTCAGAAGGACAAGATCAGTTTTGAAGACTTTATTGAAGTAAGTTGCTTTCTGTGCCCATTTGGGTTTATTTTTGACTGAAAAGACCGAGTTACTTGAACACTACTATTTAAACTATTAAAGGTATATTAAGAAAGAAAGGAAAAACTCAGGACATCCTAAAGTGCTTTACAGCCAATTAGGTACTTTTGAAATGTAGCCACTGTTGCAATGTAAGAAATGTGGCCAATTTGTGCACAGCAAGCTCCCACAAACCGCAGTGAGATAAATGACCAGATATTCTGGGTTTTTTTCAGGGGCAAATATTGGACAGGACACCGGGGAGCACTCCCCTGCTCTTCTTGGGTCTTCATTGTCCATCTGAGTGCGCAGAAAGGGCCTCTGTTTAATGTCTCATCCAAAAGGCAGATATAGTTTTGATATAGGCAAGAAAGTAATTCTTAATTTAACTTTTGCTACAATGTAAATGATGTCTGAATTTACCATGTGATTTATGCTAGTCATACATCCCTTCAAACTGTGCAACACTGAATTTTGTAAATGTTAAAATTAACTTCTTGAACCCAAAACATATGAAATATTAAAGATAGTACAATTCATGAACTCTGAAGTTATATTCTCCAAAACATTTTTTCCCCACTTTGTAAATGTGGGTCTTTTACAGGCAGAGACAGGAGAAATTATATTGGGGAATAAGGAAATGGCAGAGATACGAAAATAATACTTAGATTAACATCTGTAATAGTGGGGAAGATGCTTGAAGCTGTCATTAAGGAAGAAATAGCGGGACATCTAGATAGGAATAGTGCAATCAAGCAGACGCAACATGGATTCATGAAGGGGAAATCATGTTTAACTAATTTACTGGAATTCTTTGAGGATATAACGAGCATGGTGGATAGAGGTGTACCGATGGATGTGGTGTATTTAGGTTTCCAAAAGAAATTCAATAAGGTGCCACACAAAAGGTTACTGCAGAAGATAAAGGTACGCAGAGTCAGAGGAAATGTATTAGCATGGATCGAGAATTGGCTGGCTAACAGAAAGCAGAGAGTCGGGATAAATGGGTCCTTTTCAGGTTGGAAATCGGTGGTTAGTGGTGTGCCACAGGGATCGGTGCTGGGACCACAACTGTTTACAATATACATAGATGACCTGGAAGAGGGGACAGAGTGTAGTGTAACAAAATTTGCAGATGACACAAAGATTAGTGGGAAAGCGGATTGTGTAGAGGACGCAGAGAGGCTGCAAAGAGATTTAGATAGGTTAAGCGAATGGGCTAAGGTTTGGCAGATGGAATACAATGTCGGAAAATGTGAGGTCATCCACCTTGGAAAAAAAAACAGTAAAAGGGAATATTATTTGAATGGGGAGAAATTACAACATGCTGCGGTGCAGAGGGACCTGGGGGTCCTTGTGCATGAATCCCAAAAAGTTAGTTTGCAGGTGCAGCAGGTAATCAGGAAGGCGAATGGAATGTTGGCCTTCATTGCGAGAGGGATGGAGTACAAAAGCAGGGAGGTCCTGCTGCAACTGTATAGGATAGTAGTGAGGCCGCACCTGGAGTACTGCGTGCAGTTTTGGTCACCTTACTTAAGGAAGGATATACTAGCTTTGGAGGGGGTACAGAGTCGATTCACTAGGCTGATTCCGGAGATGAGAGGGTTACCTTATGATGATAGATTGAGCAGACTGGGTCTTTACTCGTTGGAGTTCAGAAGGATGAGGGGTGATCTTATAGAAACATTTAAAATAATGAAAGGGATAGACAAGATAGAGGCAGAGAGGTTGTTTCCACTGGTCGGGGAGACTAGAACTAGGGGGCACAGCCTCAAAATACAGGGGAGCCAATTTAAAACCGAGTTGAGAAGGAATTTCTTCTCCCAGAGGGTTGTGAATCTGTGGAATTCTCTGCCCAAGGAAGCAATTGAAGCAAGCTCATTGAATGTATTCAAATCACAGATAGATAGATTTTTAACCAATAAGGGAATTAAGGGTTACGGGGAGCGGGCGGGTAAGTGGAGCTGAGTCCACGGCCAGATCAGCCATGATCTTGTTGAATGGTGGAGCAGGCTCGAGGGGCTAGATGGCCTACTCCTGTACCTAATTCTTGTGTTCTTATATTATGTATCTGTCTTCATGATAGAAGACACAAAAATCATTCCGGAAATAGTGGGGAACCAAGGCTCTAGTGAGAATGAGGCACTTGAAGAAATTAATATTGGTAAAGAATAGTACTGTAGAAATTAATAGGACTAAAAGCCGAAAAATCCCCTGGACCTGATGGCCTACATTCTAGGGTTTTAGAAGAGGTAGCTACCGAGGTAGTGGATGCATTGTGAGGTAGAGGGAGCAACGTGCGGCAGCCCAGCCCGAAAATTGGTGTGGTCCAGGCCTGCAAGATCATCAGCAGGCCAGGGCCATTAGAGGGAATATTTCAGATCCCGAACTACATCCTGAAGGGTGGAAGATGCCTGTGTGTGGATTTTTGCCACTGCAGGGAGCAGCACATGCTGCTGCAGGAGGGCGACAGCTGATTGTAGTGCGGGCAGGTACAGCAGGAGTGGCAAGGTCGGGGCGAAGGAGCAGCAAGAGTTCGTAGAGGGATGTGATCGAGGCCCAAGAGAGGCGAGAGTTCGGGGCCTAGAAGAGGCGAGGACCCTGGGGCAGCACGGGCCAGCTCACACTATGATATGTGTGCATGCTAGGTCCACACAGCAGAGCTGGTCTCCAGTCGTCTTAGTTAATCCTTGCCACTGGATCAAGACCTAGCTCTGTCAAGCCCATGTGGTGGCTGGTGTGCAATGGCCACCACACGTTAAAAAAATCCACGCACAGGCATCTTCCACCCTTCAGGATATAGTTCGGGATCTGGAATAATAGGTCCTTCACTGAAACACCTGTGAACTCATCACTTTTCGGCGTGGAAGCAAGTCATCCTCGTTTCGAGGGATTGCCTATGATGGATACATCGGTTGTGATCTTCCCTGGATTTCGCGGTTTAGAAGTTAGCAAACGTAGCCCTGTTATTCAGGGGAGGAGGGAGAGAGTAAACAGGGAACTATAGACCAGTTAGCCCATCAGAAGTAGGAAAAATGCCAGAATCTATTATTCGGGATGTGTTAACAGGACACTTAGACAATCATAATATAATTTATTAGATTTATGAAAGGGAAATTGTGTTTGACGAGTTTTTTGAGGTTGTAACTAGCAGGGTAGATAAGGGGGATCCAGTGGATGTAGCGTATTTGGGTTTTCAAAAAATTTAATTTAATAAGGTGCCACACAAGAGGTTATTATACAAAATTACGGCTCATGGGATTAGGGGTAATATTAGCTTGGATTGAGGATTAATTAACAGACAGAAAACAGAGTAAGAATAAACATGACACTTTCTGTTTCGCAGGCTGTAATTAGTGGGGTTCTGCACGGATCAATGCTTGGGCCTCAGCTATTTACAATCTATATCAATGACATAGATGAGGGGACTGAGTGTAATATATCCAGGTTTGTTGATGATACAAAACTAGATGGGAAGGTAAGCTGTGAGGAGGATGCAAAGAGCTGCAAAGGGATATAACCTTCAAAGGTTAAGTGAGTGGGCAAGAACGTGGCAGATGGAATATAATGAAGGAATATGAAGTTATCCACTTTGGTAGGACAAATAGAAAAGCAGAATATATTTTAAAAGGTGAGAGTCTGGGAAATGTTGGTATTCAGAGGAAGATGTATGTCCTTGTACACGAATCACAGAAAGTTAACATGCAGGTACAAGAAGCAATTAGGAAAACAAATGGTATGTTAGCCTTTATTACAACGGAATTGGAGTATAAGAGTAAAGAAGTCTTACTGCAATTATATAGGGCCTTGGTGAGACCACACCTGGAGTAGTGTGCACAGTTTTGATCTCCTTACCCAAAGAAGGATATACTTGCTTTAGAAGGAGAGCAACAAAGGTTCACTTGACTGGTTCCTGGGAAGGGGGGGACTGACCTATGAGGAGAGATTGAGGACACTAGGCCTATATTCCCCGTTAAAACATATAAAATTCTCACAGGGCTTGACGTTGCTGTTAGATGCTGGGAGGATAGTTACCCTGGGGGTCAATCTCAGAATAAGCGGTTGGTCATTTAGTGCTGAGATGAGGAGAAATTCTTTCACAAAGGGTTGTGGATCTTTGGAATTCTCTCCCCCATCGTTAAATATATTCAAGACAGAGATTGCTAGATTTATGGATGCTAAGGGAATCAAGCGGTATGGGGATAGGGCAGGAAGGTTGAGTTGAGGTAGAAGATCAGCCATGATCATAATCAATAGCAAAGCAGGCTCGAAAGGCCAAAATGGCCTACTCCTGCTCCTATTTCTTATGTCTGTATTTATATTGAATTACTGACCAAGGAAGAGGTGTCTATGTTGTCTTTTTTTAATTCGTTCCGGGATGTGGGTGTCGCTGGCAAGGCCAGAATTTATTGCCCATCCCTAATTGCCCTTGAGAAGATAGTGGTGTTCTTGAACCGTTGTAGTCCTTGTGGTGAAGGTACTCCCACAGTGCAGTTAGGGAGGGAGTTCCTGGATTTTGACCCAGCGATGATCAAGTAATGACTATATACTTCCAAGTCAGGATGGTGTGTAACTTGGAGGGGAACGCGGAGGTGGTGGTGTTCCCATGTGCCTGCTACCCTTGTCCTTCTAGGTGATAAAGGTCACAGGTTTGGGAGGTGCTGCCGAAGAAGCCTTGACGAGTTGCTGCAGTGTATCTTGTAGATGTGTAGTGTGGGAGATTAACGTGTGACTGGGAATATGGAAATGACAGTAATGATAAGGTAAAAGGGTCACAGAACCTGAAACTAGTTTGATTCCAGAGAAATGGGCTTGCATAGAAATACAGAAGTTACAACATCACTAGCCTTTTCCACCCTTCCACTGCCTCCAATTTGTCAAGCTGCTCGTCTGACAACCAGTACTTGAGGAGAAGAAATTTCCTCCAATTAAATATTAAGAAGACTGAAACCATTGTCTTTGGTCCTCGCTACAACACACTGTTCCCTGGCCAGCAACTCCACCCCTCACTCTAGCAATTGTGAGGCTGAACCAGACCGTTCGCAACCATGGCGTCCTATGATCATCTCCATCACCAAGACCGCCTCAGTAACATCGCTCGACTCCACCCCTGCCTTAGCTCATCAGCTGCGGAAACCCTCATCCATGCTTTTCTTGACTCGCGACTCAACTATTCCAATGCTCCAGCCTCCCACCTTGCACCCTCCATAAACTTGAGCTCACTCCGAACTCTGCTGCCCATATGCTAACTCGCACCAAGTCCCATTTACACATCACCTCTGTGCTAGCAGTCTACATTGTGCTCTACGTTGGCTCCTGCTCCGGCAATGCCTCGATTTAAAAAAAAAATTCTCATCCTGGTTTTAAAATCCCTCCATGGCCTCACTCCTCCCAATCTCTGTAATCTCCTCTAGCCCTACAACCCTCTGAGATATCTGCGTTCTTCCAATTCTGGTCTCTTGCACATCCCTGAACTTCTTCCTTCCACCATTGGCAGCCATGCCTTCAGCTGCCTTGGCCCTTATCTCTGGAATTCCCTCCCCAAACCTTTTTGCCTCTCTACCACCCTCTCCTTCTTTAAGATGCTGCTTAAAATCTACCTGTTTGACCAAGCTTTTGGTCACTTGTCCCAGTATCGCCTTATTTTGTTTGATGATCATTCCTGTGAAGCGCCTTGGGACACTTCACTATGTTAAAGGTGCTATTTCAGTGCTAGTTGTTGATGTTGATTTGGCCCTGCCAGTTCATGTTGTCGTTTATTCTCCACATGAGCAAATAGCTCAAATCGCAATTTATCCACTCTTTTCCCTTATTTCTTATCCAACTGTCCAATTTAATCTTGAATGTTGTCATATTTTCTGCATCAACCACTAATCCTGGAATTAAATTCCACAGCCTTGCACCATTGTGAAGAGGTTTCCCCTGCCCTCTGTTCTAAACCTTATATTTAATCTTGTATCTATGGACCTTCATTCTAAACCGCTCAACTACAGGAAACAGTCTGCTTCTCTCTGCCCTGTCCTATTCTTTCATCATTTTGAAAGTTTAGTTCAAACCGGAGCCAAGGATGAAATTAGGGTATTACCCTGTATTGTAAACCAGGAACATTTATTTTAAAGATCTAATGGGGTGAAATCGTACTGAGATATTAACATACAAAGGTGTTAATCAGTTTGTATGAAATTCTTTGCTGTTTAATGAAGGTGTCGAGCCATTTATTTTGTTGGCCCAGATTTTGCTGTCAAATTAACAGTGAGACTAATGGCACTCGGTGTTATTTATATGCAAATGGCACAACAACTTCAGGCAAAGGTGCAGTTGCGAGAGTTAAACACAAAATCCAAAAGTTGCTGTCTGAGTTGCGCCACTCTGCCATTAACTTCATGAAAACGGCATTTCACTGCCTGCCTCACCACCGAAATGCATTGAACGGTGTGAAGTTACTGTATTTGTGCGGTAAATATGAATTAAACTCGCCACAGCAAGTTAGGTCTTGTCATTTCAAGTCTAAGTACCTTTTAACAACATGCTGAGGGTTGATTACTGCCAATCAACAACTCTGGCACTGAAAATGAACTATGACCAGTGTGCAGTCCCATTACACAAGATTGGAGTTTAGAAGAAACTAGTTTGTCCACAGGATAGTCAACAAGTGGGGTAGACTCTTGGGAAGGGTAGTTGCTTTTGGATGAATTGATAATTTATGATCTCTGTTGAGAAGGGAGATGGAGAATAGAGGATTATACTGATAGATTTGGCTGAGGAAAAATGGGAGGAGGCTCGAGTGAAGCATAAGAACATAAGAAATAGGAGCAGGAGTAGGCCATTTGACCCGTCGAGCCTGTTCCACCATTCAATAAGATCATGGTTGATCTGATCATAGACTCAGCTCCACTTCCCTACCCGCTCCCCAGAACCCTTTATTCCCTTACCGCCTTAAATATATTCAATGACCCAGCCTCTACAGCTCTCTGGGGCAGAGAATTCCAGAGATTTACAACCCTCTGAGAGAAGAAATTCCTCCTCATCTCAGTTTTAAATGGGCGGCCCCTTATTCTGAGACTATACCCCCTAGTTTTAGTTTCCCCTGCATCCACCTTGTCGAGGCCCCTCATTATCTTATATGTTTCGATAAGATCACCTCTCATTCTTCTGAACTCCAATGAGTATAGGCCCAACCTACTCAACCTATCTTCATAAGTCAACCCCCTCATCTCTGAAATAAATGCTAGCATGGACTGGTTGGGTCAAATGGCCTGTTTTTGTGCCGCATATCCTATGTAATCCTATATAAAAAGGTGTTAATAGCACGGCTTCTGTTTTTTTAAAGGAAGGTAGAGGAAGAAATTCAGTCCATGGTAGAGTAATTATACAGGGTGTCTGCATGGAACACGTTTGATAGGCAAATGGCCTTTTTCAACTCCTAACTTTCTTGTGCTGTGTATCTATTACTAGAAGGAAGCATTCAGTGGAGTAAAAGATCTTCCTGCCTCTGTAGAATTTAAATCAGTTCTGATGCACTTAATTTTCTAACTAACCACTGCCTCTCCAGTTCTAACTGAATAAAGTAAAACTAGATTTCACAATGCACAGGAATGTTTAACCATCCCTCCCCAGCCCTATCCCTTCTATTTTCTCCATTGGTTGTAAGTATTTTCGTGGAAATATATTCAAAAATTATGTTCCACATTACCATTTACAAATTGCTTAAATAAATGTGATTCTAAAATGCTGGATACGTAGTGCTAAAAATGTACATTTCTTCATTTTCGCTAGTTACATCAATAAATAACAATCAGCCAGTAAATAGTAAATCTTATGCTTTATTCACAGGCAAATTCCTTCCTTCTTGAATAAACTGCAATAAACTGGCCCTGTTACAGCAGCAGGAAGCTTAGAAAAACCTTATCTGGAACAGTAGCATAATGGCAATGTTCCTGGACTAGTCATCCAGAGACAAGAGTTCAAATCACCACCACCACAGCTGGGAATTTAAATTCAGTTAAATAACTGGAATAAAAAGCTAGTCTCAGTAATGGTAACTACCTGATTGTTGGGGAAACCCATCTGGTTCACTAAAGTCCTTCAGGGAGAGAAATCTGCTGTCCTTATTTGCCTTTAACAAACCCATGCTGGCTTTCTTTAATTAATCCATACTTTTCCAAGTGACTGTTAATTTTGTCCTGGATTATCGTTTCCAAAAGCTTCCCCAGAGGTTAAATTGACTGGCCTGTAGTTGCTGGATTTATCCTTGCACCCTTTTTTGAACAAGGGTATAACATATGTGACTCCAGACCCACGGCAATGTGGTTGACTCTTAACTGCCCTCTGAAATGGCCCAGCAATCATCTCAAGGGCAATTAGGGATGGCAATAAATGCTGGCCAATGGTGCCCATGTCCCATGAATGAATTAAAACATTTCGACTTACTCTGCCCGTTTCTCCCTTTCCCTCCTTTCTTGATGGACACTACCAGGTGCACTCCAGAATTTTGCCCAAATGGCCATTTTGAGCCTGGACCGACAGGCTATTCCTCCACAGGAAGATCACAGTTGAGCCCAATCCTATTCTCATCCAATGCACGTGGAAGTCACTAGATAAAGATCAGGAACAGCTGCCCAGGTCAGTTTTCCCCTGCATAACCTAGAGATGCTGAGACCAATTTGAGTACCTCAAGGCTTTGAGCAGCTAACTTAGAACAGGACCAAGGATGGCCTTCATAGCGAGAGGATTTGAGTATAGGAGCAGGGAGGTCTTACTACAGTTGTACAGGGCCTTGGTAAGGCCACACCTTGAATATTGTGTACAGTTTTGGTCTCCTAACTTGAGGAAGGACATTCTTGCTATTGAGGGAGTGCAGCGAAGGTTGAGACTGATTCCTGGGATGACAGGACTGACATATGAAGAAAGACTGGATTGACTAGGCTTATATTCAGTGGAATTTAGAAGAATGAGAGGGGATCTCATACAAACATATAAAATTCTGACGGGATTGGACAGGTTAGATGCAGGAAGAATGTTCCCGATGTTGGGGATGTCCAGAATTAGGGGTCACAGTCTAAGGATAAGGGCTAAGCCATTTAGGACCGAGATGAGGAGAAACTTCTTCACTCAGAGAGTTGTGGGCATGTTTGTTAGATGTGGCCCTCACGGCTAAAGGGGTATGGAGAGAAAGCAGGAATGGAGTACTGAAGTTGCATGATCAGCCATGATCATATTGAATGGTGGTGCAGGCTCGAAGGGCCGAATGGCCTACTCCTGCACCTATTTTCTATGTTTCTATGTTTAAGAATCACACCTGGGAAATTCTTGTGTATCAGGCTTGTTTACTCACTGAACAAAAGCACCGAGTCGCAATGGTATTCTGGGAAACCTGCTGCAACATGACTGTCCCCACTTAAGTCGGGTATTGCTATGGATTTGACAGAGGGAGCACACGTATTTTGGTGGATGAAACCTGTAATTCCAAATTGGATACACGATTGTAACCCTCGAAAAATCCCCTCATTTAAATGCAGGTTAATTCTGTTACACAAGTCAGTAACAGGCACTTAAACAAGGTACAGCTCCTAAAATATTATTCATAGAAATTTTCTTCACAGCACAGAAGGACGTCATTCGGCCCATCGTGTCCGTGCTGGCCGACAAAGAGTTATCCAGTCTAATCCCACTTTCCAGCTTTTGATCCGTAGTCTTGTAGGTTACGGCAATTCAAGTGCATATCCACGTACTTTTTAAATGCTATGAGGCTTTCTGCCTCTACCACTCTTTGAGGCAGTGAGTTACAGACCCCCACCATCCTCTGGATGAAAACATTTTGCCTCAAATCCCCATCAAACCTCCTACTACTTACTTTAAATCTATGCACCCTGGTTATTCACACCCTCTGCTAAGGGGAATAAGTCACTCCTGTCCACTCTATCGAGGCCCCTCAAAATTTTATACACCTCAATTAAATCTCTCCTCAGCCTCCTCTGTTCCAAAGAAAACAACCCCAGCCTATCCTATTGTTCCTCATGGCTAAAATTCTCCAGTCCAGGCAACATCCTCGTAAATCTCCTCTGTACCCTCTCGGGTGCAATCACATCCTTCCTGTGGTGACCAAAACTGCACGCAGTACTCTAGCTGTGGCTTAACTAGTGTTTTATACAGTTCAAGCATAACCTCCTTGCTCTTATTTCTATGCCTTGGCTAATAAAGACAAGTATCCAGTATACCTTCTTAACCACCTTATCTACATGTCCTGCTACTTTCAGGGATCTGTGGACATGTACTCCAAGGTCCCTCTGTTCCTCTACACTTCTCAAATGTCCTACTATTTATTGCATATTCCCTTGCCTGGTTAGCCCTTCCAAAATGCATTACCTCATACTTCTCCAGATTGAATTCTATTTGCCACTGTTCTGCCCACCTGACCAGTCCACTGCTAGCTTCCTGCAGTCTACAGCTTTCTTTTTCATTATCAACCACATGGCCAATTTTTGTATTATCTGCAAACTTCTTAATCATACCCCCTACATTTAAGTCCAAATCATTGATGTATACCACAAAAAGCAAGGGACCTAGTACTGAGCCCTGCGGAACCCCACTGGATATAGCCTTCCAGTCACAAAAACACCCATCGACCATTACCCTTTGCTTCCTGCCTCTGAGCCAATTTTGGATCCAACTTGCCACTCTGCCTTGGATCCCATGGACTTTTACTTTTATGACCACTCTGCCATGTGGGACCTTATCAAAAACCTTGCTAAAATCTATATCGACTACATCAAATGCACTACCCTTAGCAACCTTCTTTGTTAACTCCTCAAAAAATTCAGTCAAGTTAGTCAGACATGACTTTCCCTTAACAAATCCGTGCTGACTGTCCTTGATTAATCTGTGTCTTTCTAAATTAAGAATTATCCTGTCCCTCAGAATTTTTTCCAATAATCTTCCCACCACCGAGGTTAGGCTGACTGGCCTGTAATTACTCGGTCTATCCTTTTCTCCCTTTTTAAACAACGGTATGTTAGCAGTCCTCCGACGCCACACCTGTAACTAGAGAGGATTGGAAAATTATGGTCAGAGCCTCTGGTATTTCCTCTCTTGCTTCTCGTAACAGCCTGGGATTAATTTCATCCAGGCCTGGATACATTTTCCACTTTATTATACCTTTGAGACAATACATTTTTCCATTTCTAGGGTTTGATTTCCACAATTATTTATCATAGAATCATAGAATGATTACAGCACAGAAGGCCATTCGGCCCATCGAGCCTGTGCTGGCTCTCTGAAAGAGCACTTCAGCTAGTCCCACTCCTCCGCCCTTTCCCTGTAGCCATGCAAATTTTTTGCGTTCAGGTACTTATCCAATTCCCTTTTGAAAGCCACAATTAAATCTGCTCCACCCATTCAGGCAGTGCATTCCAGATCATAGCCACTCGCTGCATAAAAAAGTTTTCCCTCATGTCACCTTTGGTTCTTCTGCCAATCACCTTAAATCTGTATCCTCTGGGTCTCGACCCTTCTGCCAATGGAAACAATTTCTCTCTATCCACTCAGTCCAGACCCCGCATGATTTTGAACACCTCTAACAAATCTCCTCTCAACCCTCTCTGCTCTGAGGAGAACAACCTTAACTTTTCCAGTCTATCCATGTAACTGAAGTCCCACATCCCTGGAACCATTCTTGTAAATCTTTTCTGCATCCTGTCTAAGGCCTGCACATCCTTCCTAAAGTGCAGACCCTGCCACCTTCAATGATTTGTACACATATACTCCCAGGTCACTCTGTTCATGCACCCCTTTAGAATTGTACCCTTTAATTTATATGTCCTCTCCTCATTTTTTCTTCCAAAATATATCACTTTGCATTTTTCTGCATTAAATTTCATCTGCCACGTGTCTGCCCATTCCACCAACCTGTCTATGACTTGTTGCAGTCTATCACTATCCTCCTCACTGTTCACTATACTTCCCCAAGTTTTGTGCCATCTGCAAATTTTGAAATTGTGCGCTGTACACCCAAGTCTAAGTCATTAATATATGTCAAGAAAAGCAGTGGTCCCAGTACCGTCCCCTGGAACGGCACTGTATACATTCCTCCAGTCCAAAAAACAACCGTTCACCACTATTCTCTGTTTCAATTTAGCCAATTTTGTATCCATGCTGCCACTGTCCCTTTTATTCCACGGGCTTCAACTTTGCTGGCAAGCCTATTATGTGGCACTTTATCAAACGCCTTTTAGAAGTCCATGTACACCACATCAACCGTATTGCCCTCATCAACTCTCTCTGTTACCTTATCAAAAAGCTCAATCAAGTTAGTTAAACATTATTTGCCACCACACGGGTTTGACAGAGCTAGGTCTTGGTCCAGTGGCAAGGATTAACCAAGACGACTAGAGACCAGCTCTGCTGCACGGACCTAGTGTGCACACATATCGTGCTGCCCCAGGGCCATCGCCTCTGTTGGGCCCCAAACTCACATCTTTCTTGGGCCCTGACCTCGCCGCTTCTGCGCCTCGACCTTGCCACTCCAGCTGTACCTGCCTACGCTCAAATCAGCGACCTGGATTATGGTGACGTCCAATCCAATTGCCCACTTCACTGCCATCGTTCTCCTGCACCAGCTCGTGCTGCTCTCTGGAGTGGCATGCCGCCATGCTGCCCATGGGAGTATTTGATGGGACAGTGTAGCGGGAGCTTTACTCTGTATCTAACCTGTGCTGTAGCTGCCCTGGGAGTGTTTGATGGGACAGTGTA
Source organism: Pristiophorus japonicus (assembly GCF_044704955.1). Lineage (NCBI taxonomy): Eukaryota > Metazoa > Chordata > Chondrichthyes > Pristiophoridae > Pristiophorus > Pristiophorus japonicus. The sequence continues at coordinate 132,239,987 of NC_091987.1, forward strand.
GCGGGAGCTTTACTCTGTATCACGGCCCTGACCTGCGAGAGACCATCAGCCCACCCCTCCTCTTTGCCTATACAAGACTTTTGGATTCCCTTTTATGTTAGCTGCCAATCTATTCTTGTACTCCATCTTTACCCCTCTTATTTCCTTTTTCATTTTCCCTCTGAACTTACTATATTCAGCCTAATTCTCACGTATTCTGAACCTGTCATCTGTCATACATCCCCTTTTTCTGCTTCAACTTTCTATCTCTTTCGTCATCCAAGGACCTCTGGCTTTAGTTGCCCTAACTTTCCCCCTCATAGGCAGCATTCCTTTGAGTGATCAAGAGTGGGAATAAAATACTCAGTGTAAAAGCTTTAAATGTTCATCTTGTAGGGGAAATAAAATTGTTTATACAGACTCTTGCAGATTAAGACAATCAACACCATTATCTGGTTCTTATCACATTGTTGTTCATAGGAGCTTGCTGTGCGCAGATTGGCTGCTACATCTACATTACAACAGTGACTGCACTTCAGATGTACTTTATTGTCTGTAAAACGCTTTGGGAAGTCCTGAGGATGTGAACGATGCTATATAAATACAAGTTCTACATTCTTTATTTAACGTATTTCTGTTTAGGGAGAAATGTAAAAGGCAACATTCTTAAAGTAAGAATCCTCAGATAAATGAGCTGAATTTTAATCTAGAATTATCCAAGAAATGTTTTTTTCTGAAATCAGATCTTTTTGAATCTTCATGGTTTGCTATGGTTGAAAGAGGAGTGAAATGAATGAGGAGAGACCTGTGGGCTTTTTTCGTTAGAGCTGGGAAGGTTAAGAGGTGGCCTGATTGAGGTCTTCAAGATAATGCAGCGTTATGATCAATTTATAGGTTGTTTTCACTGGTTGGTGATAATGATAACCAGAGGGCACAAAATAAAAATAATCACAAAAGTAATTAAAGGGGATGTTAGAAATACATTCTTTACACAGAGACTTCTTAGAATTCTCTGATGTTGCATTAGAGTTCGTAAATTCCTTTAAAAGTGAATAGATGGTTGATGGAATAAGAGGAATATTAAAGGATATGGGAGCAAGCAGGAGAGTGGGATTAGACTTGGTGGCTTATGAAGAAAAATAGAGGCACAGACTTGGTAGGCCAAATGGCCTGTTTCTGTGCTAATACATTCTATGGGCCCAAGTTTCGAGCCGCGCCTAGAACGGCGCAGTCCCGACCTGGACGCCCGTTTTTCGCGCCACAAAGTGCGCCTAAAAAAAACTTCCAGATTCTCCAGCTCCCTGCTGGTCCTCTGGCCCTCGGCGCAGCGCAGCAGGAGCTGTAGGGGGCAGAGATAGGTCCCTGTGCTGAAAACAGTGCCGGGACCTCTGCACATGCGCGCTACAGTGGGCGCGCATGTGCAGTAGCTCCAGGAGCCCAAAACTGTGTGGGAGGGGCCAAAGCACGCAGCCCCTAGCCCTGGCCGAATGGCCTCACTGGGACTGCGTGAATAAGGCTCCTCCCACGGCCAGCTCCTGCTTCCTCCTGACCCGACACGACTCCCGCTCCCCGCCTCCGGACCGGACCCGACCCCGACCCGACTCCCGCTCCCCCCCCCTCCACCCCTGCCTCCGGACCGGACCCGACCCCGACCCGACTCCCGCTTCCCCGCCCCCCCCCCACCCCACCTCCGGACCCGACCCGACCCGACCCGAATCCCGCTCCCCCCCCCCACCCCCGCCTCCGGACCCGACACCGACCCGATCCGACTCCCGCTTCCCGGACTGGACCCGACCTGACCTCCCTCCCCCTGACCTGACCTCCCTCCCCCCGACCTGACCTCCCTCTCCCTCCCTCCCCCCGACCCGAACTGAACCGACCTCCCTCCCATCACCCCACCCCCATCTCCTTCCCCCCCACATCTTCTTTCCCCCCCGCCATCTCCTTTCCCCCCCCCATCTCCTTTCCCCCCCATCTCCTTTCCCCCCATCTCCTTTCCCCCCTCATCTCCTTTCCCCCCCATTCCTTTCCCCCCCATCTCCTTTCCCCTCATCTCCTTTCCCCCCCATTCCTTTCCCCCCATCTCCTCCTCCCACTCCCTCCCTCCCCCTCCCCTCCCCCTGCCCCCCCCTCTCCCTCTACCCCCCTCCTCCCCCTCCCCTCGCTGTCAGAAACACAGACACTGACAGACAGAGAATGAGAGACACACACAGACAGACAGACAGACAAAGAGATAGAGACACTGACAGAGACACACTTGGGGGGGGGCATCCCAGCACGCTGTTGGAGGGCTCCCGGTGCTGCAGTCGATAAGTAGAAAATGTTTTATTTATTGATTTAAAAAAAAAAATTATTTATTATTAATTTTTTTTGATTGATTTATTGGTTGATTTATTGATGTTTTTATCATTTATTGTTGATGATGGCTCTTTATTTGTAAAACTGAAGTGTTTAATGTTTGTAAACTTCCCTTTAAACCCCCCCCCCCCATTCCCTACGCCTGATTTGTAGCCTGATTTGTAACCTACGCCTGATTTTCTAAAGTGTAGACAAGTTTTTTTCGAGCGTACAAAAATCTTCACTTACTCCATTCTAAGTTAGTTTGGAGTAAGTTTTCACTGACGAAACTTTGAAAACAGGCGTAAGTTGCCGGACACGTCCCCTTTTGAAAAAAAAATTCTGTTCCAAAGTGAAACTGTTCTAACTGACTAGAACTGGAGCAAACTAAATGGCGAGAATTCCGATTTCTAAGATACTCCGTTCTACACCAGTTGCTCCTAAAAATCAGGAGCAAATCATGTCGAAACTTGGTGCCTATGATTCTATCTCGACCTCCCGAATCCATTGTGGCAAGTTGTAGCTGCCAGTTGCTGCCTTCCCTTAAAGTGACCTCTTGGTTACTTGTTGCTGTGTATATTTTTTAGTGAGGATTTGACAATTGTCACTCATTGGGATAAAACATTAACTCAAGGCTCCATACCGGCAGTGGCATCTCATGATTGTAACTCCTCAGATGCATAAAGAGATTTGTCATCTGTGCCCATTCTGCTGATTTTTATAAACCTCACTTCTAAAATTCCCTTGATGCTGATAGCTCTTAGCTCCCCCATTGAAAAATAAGACCGGCGGTGGATAAATACTCATCTCTTGCATTTTCACAGCTTTTCTATGGTTTAAAGAGCAGTGATGTTGCTAAAACGTTCAGAAAACAGCTCTTGAAGAAGGAAGGAATCTGCGCTGTTCATGGAACTGAAAAATCCAGTGAAGGAACCCAGCACTCGTACTCAGGTACTCCAGGATGACTATTTCATCACATACAGTTTGAATTAAACCTCACTCTGGTGTGGTGCTACAAAGTGGTTTTGATAGATGCACGTAAGAGGAAGCTAGATAAACACAAAAGGAGAAAGGAATAGAAGGATATGCTGATAAAGTTAGATGAAGAGGTACGGGAGGAGGCTTGTGTGACGCATAAACACAGGTAAGGACCAGTTGGGCCAAATGACCTGTTTCTGTGCTGTACATTCTATGTCATTCTATGATGACCTCGTCTATTTTAAGGATTTAGAATGCAGGGGTACAGATACAGGTACTGCATCTGCAGTAGAAAAATAGAAACATAGAAAATAGGTGCAGGAGTAGGCCATTCAGCCCTTCTAGCCTGCACCACCATTCAATGAGTTCATGGCTGAACATGCAACTTCAGTACCCCATTTCTGCTTTCTCGCTATACCCCCCCTAGTAGTAAGGACTTCATCTAACTCCTTTTTGAATATATTTAGTGAATTGGCCTCAACAACTTTCTGTGGTAGAGAATTCCACAGGTTCACCACTCTCTGGGTGAAGAAGTTTCTCCTCATCTCGGTCCTAAATGGCTTACCCCTTATCCTTAGACTGTGACCCCTGGTTCTGGACTTCCCCAACATTGGGATCATTCTTCCTGCATCTAACCTGTCTGAACCCATCAGAATTTTAAATGTTTCTATGAGGTCCCCTCTCATTCTTCTGAACTCCAGTGAATACAAGCCCAGTTGATCCAGTCTTTCTTCATAGGTCAGTCCCGCCATCCCAGGAATCAGTCTGGTGAACCTTCGCTGCACTCCCTCAATAGCAAGAATGTCCTTCCTCAAGTTAGGAGACCAAAACTGTACACAATACTCCAGGTGTGGCCTCACCAAGGCCCTGTACAACTGTAGCAACACCTCCCTGCACCTGTACTCAAATCCCCTCGCTATGAAAATCCCCGCGCATTTGGAAAATGGTGACATGATAGGTCCAAGTCAGCATGGATTTGTGAAAGGGAAATCATGCTTGACAAATCTTCTGGAATTTTTTGAGGATGTTTCCAGTAAAGTGGACAAAGGAGAACCAGTTGATGTGGTGTATTTGGACTTTCAGAAGGCTTTCGACAAGGTCCCACACAAGAGATTAATGTGCAAAGTTAAAGCACATGAGATTGGGGGTAGTGTGCTGACGTGGATTGAGAACTGGTTGTCAGACAGGAAGCAAAGAGTAGGAGTAAATGGGTACTTTTCAGAATGGCAGGCAGTGACTAGTGGGGTACCGCAAGGTTCTGTGCTGGGGCCCCAGCTGTTTACATTGTACATTAATGATTTAGACGAGGGGATTAAATGTAGTATCTCCAAATTTGCGGATGACACTAAATTGGGTGGCAGTGTGAGCTGCGAGGAGGATGCTATGAGGCTGCAGAGTGACTTGGATAGGTTAGGTGAGTGGGCAAATGAATGGCAGATGAAGTATAATGTGGATAAATGTGAGGTTATCCACTTTGGTGGTAAAAACAGAGAGACAGACTATTATCTGAATGGTGACAGATTAGGAAAAGGGAAGGTGCAACGAGACCTGGGTGTCATGGTACATCAGTCATTGAAGGTTGGCATGCAGGTACAGCAGGCGGTTAAGAAAGCAAATGGCATGTTGGCCTTCATAGCGAGGGGATTTGAGTACAGGGGCAGGGAGGTGTTGCTACAGTTGTACAGGGCCTTGGTGAGGCCACACCTGGAGTATTGTGTGCAGTTTTGGTCTCCTAACTTGAGGAAGGACATTCCTGCTATTGAGGGAGTGCAGCGAAGATTCACCAGACTGATTCCCGGGATGGTGGGACTGACCTATCAAAAAAGACTGGATCAACTGGGCTTGTATTCACTGGAGTTCAGAAGAATGAGAGGGGACCTCATAGAAAAGTTTAAAATTCTGACGGGTTTAGACAGGTTAGATGCAGGAAGAATGTTCCCAATGTTGGGGAAGTCCAGAACCAGGGGTCACAGTCGAAGGATAAGGGGTAAGCCATTTAGGACCGAGATGAGGAGAAACTTCTTCACCCAGAGAGTGGTGAACCTGTGGAATTCTCTACCACAGAAAGTGGTTGAGGCCAATTCACTAAATATATTCAAAAGGGAGTTAGATGAAGTCCTTACTACTCGGGGGATCAAGGGGTATGGCGAGAAAGCAGGAAGGGGGTACTGAAGTTTCATGTTCAGCCATGAACTCATTGAATGGCGGTGCAGGCTAGAAGGGCTGAATGGCCTGCTCCTGCACCTATTTTCTATGTTTCTATGTTTCTATGAAGGCCAATATGCCATTTGCTTTCTTAACTGCCTGCTGTACCTGCATGCCAACCTTTAATGACAGATGTACCATGACACCCAGGTCACGTTGCATCGCCCCTTTTCCTAATCTGTCACCATTCAGATCTGGTCTGTCTCTGTTTTTACCACCAAAGTGGATAACCTCACATTTATCCACATTATACTTCATCTGCCATGCATTTGCCCACTCACCTAACCTATCCAAGTCACTCTGCAGCCTCATAGCATCCTCCTTGCAGCTCACACTGCCACCCAACTTAGTGTCATCTGCAAATTTGGAGATACTACATTTAATCCCCTCGTTTAAATCATTAATGTACAGTGTAAACAGCTGGGGCCCCAGCACAGAACCTTGCAGTACCCCACTAGTCATTGCCTGCCATTCTGAAAAGTACCCATTTACTCCTACTCTTTGCTTCCTGTCTGACAACCAGTTCTCAATCCATGTCAGCACACTACCCCCAATCCCCTGTGCTTTAACTTTGCCTATTAATCTCTTGTGTGGGACCTTGTCGAAAGCCTTCTGAAAGTCCAAATATACCACATCAACTGGTTCTCCCTTGTCCACTCTACTGGAAACATCCTCAAAAAAGTAGTAGCATCATTTAAATGCAGCCTCAGAAAAGTACATCCCACTCTAATGATCTTTGGTCCTAGAGCACAGGAACAACAGCCTATTTAGTGCTACAGGTTAAATAGCTATAGTTTCATTAGTTTCTATAACATTATACTGGGTTTTGGTCTGAAGAGAATGTGTAAAAATTACAAAAGTTGGGACCAGTGTGGCAAATGACATAAATGCATCATAGACTTCGGCTCCCTTTTGCGGAGTCTGCTCATGTCTGAAATGTATGCACATGCGGGTGTTTCTTTTCAGACTAAGGTGTTTGTATTTGGATACTAGGACAAGGCAAAATAGGTTAAAATTGGCAAAGTATAATCGAGGATAGGTGTCAGGAAAAACCTCTTTATGTTTAGAGTGATTAACATTTGGAATGGTCTTCTGGACCAGGGCAATGGGGAGGTGAAAACCTTCCATTCATTTAAGAAACAGCTAGATAGGTGATGGTGGGGTGGTGGTGCTGTAGATATGCTTTCTGGCTGGATGAGGTAAGGTGGGCTAAACGGCCTCCTTCACCTGTATTTATCTTCTGACCTGTGTAAATCTACTACTTTGATATGTCTCATTAATGGAGCTTATATTAAACATATAAAAATAAATAATCTAACCGCACTTTAACATTAATAGATTCACTCCTGCACACTGATTATTTGACCTATTTCAGTTATTACTTTTTAAACCTGACTCACTATGATTTTTATAAACGTATGTATTTCTGGTAGGTAAATATAAATTAATAACATATGGCACACTTTATAATTGCACTTCAAATTAATTCATTGTGAAGTGAATATTACAGCAATCATGAGGTTTCAAATACATCTTATTTTGTTTTAATTTAAATATATATATTATTCATATATGTATACTTGTCTGTAATTTTATTTACAGCTCACTGTTTACATAATTAGTTTGTGCAGTTCATATTGCAAACAATCAATACTTGTTATTAGCTTCTATAACTTCTATATTTTCCAGTAATTCAAGGTGTGGCACAATTCCGAGTTGAGAAACTTATTCCATTTGTTAAATTTTGCAAGAAATTGTGCAACTTGATTTTGCTAGCAAGGATTAGCATATTTCTGAGAACAGGTTAAAGTAATGAAGCTTAAGTAAGGAATTTTTTCCTTAAACACAACAGGAATTGATGATTCAAATAGATTGTAGTGACCAATATCCTACACACTGTGTCTTTCACCCACGATGTGTCTACCAGGATTTCCCCACTCAACATTGACAACAAGAGAATTGCACACTCCACAGATTGATTGATGAAAATAATGCTCATTAGCTGAAGTGTGAAGGACCCCAATTGCAAATACATTATTACTGGCTAACATTTCTTTGTTACTGCTATTTTCTTTTAGCAAGAACTAGTGTGTTATGATAAGCATTCTAAAGTCTGGCTCTCAATTATGGGAATAGGAATTTTGTGTCCTCAATTATATATTACTGTGTTGTAAGATACTGTAGACTGCACCTTGTATGTAATGTGCTGGGGAGGGTAGTCGGGTGGAGGAGAGGCAGGGAAAAGCAAAAGAGGTACTTTTGTGAAAATACTGAACATATTGATAGGTCTGGAAGATTCCAGCACTCTGCACTCCCCTCCCATTTTTTGCGAACAACAAATTACTATTCAAGTCTCATCTTATTGCTTGTAGAGGAAGAAAGATTTGCCTTTGTTAATTGGATCAACAAGGCTTTGGAGAAGGATCCCGACTGTCAGCAACTGATTCCTATGGATGCCAACAGTGACACTGAACTTTTTGCATCTGTTGGGAATGGCATTATCCTTTGGTAAGTATCTCAGTTTTTCCTCACACACACCTGCCAGGGTCGCTGTGGTCTAAAACGGTTTATCTGTCCTCTATTGCGCCAAGTGGAGTGGAGAATATAAGACGTTTGTCACATAACTGATGCAATTTTGCTCTGATTTGCCCAACTGCAGTAAAATCACCTTTATCTAAACTGGCATTCCAGCACTGCCACCGACAGCATCCCTGACTCTCTCAGTTGTGTTGCCCCTGTCACCGGGAAACACCCGAGGCAGCAGAGTCGGTATCAGAAAACCACCGGCATTGTCATTGCTGCATTGTATGGCTGCACTTTACAGAAGACTAAACTTTTATAAAAGATGATAAAAATTCACCATACACCACTGATTTTCAGAATGAGTGAGAAGAATGTATGCATGTAATCTGCTCAGTGGACATCTGAATGTTAGACGTATTGCTTGCAGAATTGGGGATTAGACCCCACCTGCAGTATTGCATTCAGTTGTGATTACCAAACTTCAGGAAGGCAATATTGGCCTTGTAGGGGTTACACTGCAGAATCACCAAAATGATACCAGCGCATAAAGGGTTAAATTACAAGGACAGGTTCCTTAGACTAGGGATGTAGTCCCTTACGTTTAGAAGAGTAGATACAGAGAAATTATTTTATCTGGTGGAGGAATCCTGAACAAAGGGGTATAACATTAAAATTAGAGCCAGGGCATTCAGGAGTGAAATCAGGAAGAACATTTTCCATACCAAAGGGAAGTGGAAATCTGGAATTCTCTTCCCCAAAAGACTGTGGATTCTGGGTCAATTAAAATTTTCAAGACGGGATCAATAGATTTTTATTAGGCAAGGGTATCAAGAGATATGGAAAAAAGGCAGATAAATGGAGTTGAGATACAGATGAACCATGATCTGATTCAATGGCAGTACAGGCTCGAGGGGCTGAATGGCCTACACCTGTTCCTATGTTCCTGTATCATCTAACGCAGGCTTCCTTATGCAGAAATCCAGCTTCACCTGGTCTTCGGGGACCTCTTGCTTGTCAATGGTGGTTTCTCTCTTTAATTATTCCTCCTTATATATTCCCAGATATCTCTCGCTCATGTTCTTTTAAAGAGGGTTCCTCTTCCCCTCTCTCCCTCACCCCGCCTCATAGCTGGGAGTGTGGCTGTGATATCTGCTCCCAGGTGTCTTCCAATGCAGCTCCTCAGCCGACTAGGCAATAAACTGGCAGCAACTCTTGCGCCAATATAACCTCGTTCTCATGGGAATGCAAGTGGAGGCCAGGAACTTGCCCAAGGTAATATGACTAAGATTGAGAGTTGGGGGGTAATTAAACTTCCATCACTGTATTCTGTGCTACCGACACTTTACATTTAAAATCATCTCCAAATCACATAGATCCTAGCAGTGGCTATAAGCTCATTTCACCTCCCCTATTTTAAAATTAATGTAAATGAGTCTCGGCTACATCTTTGAGCATCCTTTCTACCTACTATCCACTAATTGCACCATTCAGATATGGCAATTTGTTGTTTAAATTCTATGTTCACCTTGCCATATATATATTTGTATTCATCTTCGGGATATGGGCATCGCTGGCAAGGTTGGCATTTATTGTCCATCCCTAGTTTCCTTTGAGAACGTGGTGGTGCGCCTTCTTCTTGAATCTCTGCTGATGGTGGAGCGAGTAGACATTTAAGCCAGTGAATGGGGTGCCGATGAACTAGACTGCTTTGTTGAGTTTCTCAAGTGTTGTTGCAACTGCACCCATCTAGGCAATTGGAGAGTATTCTGTCACACTCCGGACTTGTGCCGTGTAGGTGGTAGAGCGGCTATAGAGAGCCAGGAGGTGAGCTGCTCATGGAAGAATACCCAGCCTCTTACCTGCTCTAGTAGCCATGGTATTTATGTGGCTGTTCCAGTTGAATCTTTGGTCAATAGTGACCCCTCAGATGTTGATGGAGGACGTGACGATGGTAATGTCATTCATTGTCAAAGGGAGGTGGTTAGATGCTCTCTTGTTGGAGATGGTCATTGCTTGACACTTGTTTGACATGAATGTTACTTGCCACTTATTGGCCCAAGCCTGGATGTTGTCCAGGTCTTGCTGCATGCGGACAAGGACTGCTTCATTATCTGAAGAAATGCGAATGAAGCTGAAGACTACAATCATCAACGAACATCCCCACTTCTGATTTTATGATAGAGGGAAGATCATTGATGAAGCAGCTGAAGATAGTTGAGCGTAGGACACTGCCCAGAGGAACTCCTGCAGCGATGTTCTGGGGCTGAGGTGATTCGCCTCCAATGACTACAGCTATCTTCCTTTCTGCCATTTTCCTTTAAATTATAAACATCATGCAGGCATGGTCTAATAACCCACTCAAAATGTGGCATCAGAGAAAGTTAGGCATATTAATTGCTTCTGTAATTCTAGCTACGTTGTTCCAAAGAATATTAATCTTTAGTTTGTGAAAAATCCTTCACATACCACATGATTAGAAAATCGAAAGCCCCACTGCAGGATTTGAACTGATACTTCATTGCATCACTGAGGGAGTGCTGTATTGTTGACGGTTCTGTTTGGATGAAACGTTAAACCGAGGCCCCATCTGCTTGCTCAGGTGGATGTAAAAGATCCCATGAAAAAGAGCTGGGAGTTCTCCCAGTGTACTGGCCAACATCCGTTCCTCAATGAACAGCACTAAAACAGACCATTCAACCTCCAACGTCATAGTTCCCCAATCTCGCACTGCCCGCTTCTCCCTCCTTCCCAAGATCCACAAACAGGACTGCCCTGGTAGACCCATCATTTTAGCCTGTTCTTGCCACACAGAACTTATTTCTTCCTATCTCAACTCTCTTTGTCCCGTCTCTTCCAACCTACATCTGTGACTCTTCCAAGCCCTCCGCCACTATAATAATTCCCTAACTGTCTCCTTTTCACCATGAACGTCCAGTCCCTCTATACCTCCATCCTCTACCAGGAACGCCGGTTCGTTCTCCTCTTCTTCCTTGAACGGAGACCCAGCCAGTCCCCATCCACCACCACCCTCCTCCACGTGACTGAACTTGTTCTTACATTGAACAACTTCTCCTTTGACTCCACCCACTTCCTCCAAATAAAATGTGTTGCTATGGGAACCTGCATGGGTCTTCGCTACTCCTGCTATTTGTGGGATACGTGGGGGGCACATTTGTTTGATTTTTGGTTGATGTCACTGGGTCAACTCATTGCATCCTTATTGGTTGGACATGCCCTCAATGCTGTAATACTTGGCACAGATGTCCTATGCTCAGAATATGTAGGCACACAGATACCTCATGGGACTGTGGACCAACATTCCCCACCTTAGGGTTGGTTACACCTAGAAGGATTGGACAGTTGATAAAATGAACTCGGTGGGTTTCCCAAAGCAGCAGGATTTTTTCCCAGGACTACCCTACTTCTGGCTCTGATATTGTTAGCCAGTTTGGCAATAAACAAGAAAAATGTTTAGGTTTAACAAATAGTTCTGATAAAGGATGATACACAGTTGAGTCAGTGAAGTACTTTCTAATTCCAAGACATTCATGCCATATTGCGCCAAATCAAACATAAAGGGAATGTCAACTAAATCATGCCACTTCAAACACAGGATGTAAATGACAGTGAGTGTACATATTTCTTACCTGTGTCCTGCCCCTCAGTTTCCAGGGAATTGCCTGTCTTTCAGGAACTGGAGGCTGCCATTTATTTCAACTGTTGCCCCATATTTGCGTAAGGAGCTGATGGCAATAGGACATTTCAACTACAAGCAGCTTGCCATAGACGGCTTCACGATCCACATCTCTCCTTCAGCCACTTACTTTACATATTATTAACATTGGTTTAATGTTGTATTTTTGTGTGAGTTGTGGAGCTGCTCACTGACCACCCCCTCGGTTCTGGCAGTAGGGATAGAAGGACACAATATTCACGGCCACCCCACCCCACCCCTCACCTCCACCAGCAGCTTCAAGCTAGATACCTTGATGCCTGACTTTGGTAGCGTCAATTCTGACTGACCTGAAAAGAGCCCCTCTCCTCCCCACGATCCGCTCTTTAAATTCAGATAGAGGCTCGGCCTTGAACGGAGTTTCCCTTGCCAATGGTGGAAACTGAGAAGTGTGCTTTTTGCGGTTGGGTTAATATTACCGGGTATTAAACATACTAAATTAAGTGTGAAATCGGCATTGTTGGAGGTAAATGGGATTGGCCAGGTTTCTAATGATTAATGTTAAAAGTCCTCGTGGAAAATTAAAGAAGTCAATGATAAATATGAAAGCTAGAGATATCAATACTCCTAGATTCAGAAACGGGGAACCAAATCCGAGTGATAGAGACCTAGGAGCAATCATATGTACGTCATCATAACTGGAGAATTCTTCACAATGCAATGGGATCTCAAAGGGAAGAATGAATAAATTAAAGCTAATATGCATCCTGTTCAATATCTGATTTTTTTTAAAAACTGTTCCTTGTTCTTTCTGTTGTGAGGTTTGTTCATTTCATAGTTTCTTGGTTTGCAGGTTACTGGGTCTTTATATCATGGAAATTAATTATTTTGTACATTCCTGTTTAATTTTAATCTAGTAAAATGATCAATCTGTCGGTGCCTGACACCATTGATGAGAGAACAATCAACAAAAAGAAGCTTACCCCTTTCACTATACAGGTACTGAGATCAACTTGCATAGCCTGCATTAGTAAACACATACGCACCATTTTAACATCGAGTCGGTGTGCTTGTCATTGACACCAGATTCACTGCTAGCCACCTCTATAACTTTGCTTTGTCCTAAATATTACATACTCAGAAATTTACCGTTGCTTCCAACTTCCATATTTCTACAGGAAAACTTGAATCTGGCTTTGAATTCTGCCTCAGCAATTGGGTGCCACGTTGTTAACATAGGGGCTGAGGATCTAAAAGAAGGGAAGCCTTACCTTGTGTTGGGTCTTTTGTGGCAGGTTATCAAAATTGGCCTGTTCGCAGACATTGAACTGAGCAGAAATGAAGGTAAGTGCTAGTGTCTCTTAATGAGCAGCCGTCTAGACCCCATGTGATTTTAGGTTTTAGGATTGATTAAGGTTTAAGACATAAAGGTTAAGGATTGCTCTTTTGGACTGTATCTACATATGAACAGGAGTAGGCCATTCAGCCCCTCAAGCCTGTTCCGCCATTCAGTTAGATCATGACTAATCTGTATCTTAACTCCACCTTGGTTCCATATCCAATACCCTTGTCTAACAAAAATCTATCAACCTCAGTTTTGAACTTTTCAACGGCTTTTTGGGGGAGAGTATTCCAGATTGCCACTACCCTTTGTGTGAAGAATTGCTTCCTGACTTTACCCCTAAATGGGCTAGCTCTAATTTTAAGATTATGCCTTCTTGTTCTGGACTCTCCCACTAGAGATAATAATTTCTCTATCTACCCTATCAAATCCTTTAAACATCTTAAATACCTCAATTAGATCACCCTTTAATCTTCTATATTCAAGGGACTACAAGCCTAATCTGTGCAACCTGTTCTTACAATTTAACCCTTTTCGCCCCAGTATCATTCTGGTAAATCTGCACTGCACCTTCTCTGTCTGTCCCTAATGTCAGATTCTAGTAACTTCCCCACAATGGATGTTAGACCAGGTCTACAATCCCATCCCAAGAATGAATTTTAAAACATTTTTTTAAATTTCCCCCCTCAGCCATAGTCACTGGTTGGAAAAACTAGCTAAATGTTTCCTTCATTCTCTCAGGCATGGTTTGAGCACAGTCAAGTATCTCAACCTGTATAACATCTTTATCCTGAGCGTTCCTCCACGAGGATGGCATCGTGGCCATGTCCACTATCAATATGTTAGAGTTGGGTTTTAACCTGAGCCGTGAACTGGACAGTAGCAGCCCGAGAATGTCTTGCCGCCCTGTTTATGCTGGCGCTCCATTTTAACGGGGACTGCCAATGGGTCGGCCTCTTTAATACGCAAAGATGGTTTTCCATCCATTCATGTCATTTGTAGACAGTGCACCCGCAATTTTCTGATGTGCCCCCACGCGGTTAATCACCAATGGTATTAATGGATGGAAAGAATTAGAGACTGGCTGACAAATTCAGTTCCTCCCGTTAAATGTGCAGTGACCTTTGTATCTCCATTAATTTGGGACTCACCAACCCCATTTTTTATTACTTGATCATTGTTGTGATTGCTTGAAACTAGTTTTTTTTTAATTTATTCATGGGCTGTGGGCATCGCTAGGAAGGCCACCATTATTGCCCTAATTAGTTAAGAGTCAACCACATTGCTTGGGGTCTGGAGTCATATATCGGCCAGACCAGGTAAGGACAGTAGATTTCCTTCCTTAGAGGACATTAGTGAACCAGAAGGGGTTTTTAAACAATAATCCAACATGGTAACATACTAGCTTTTATATTCCAGATTTATTTAATATCCCTAGCTGCAGTGGTGGGATTTGAACTGCAGTGATCTGGATCACTTGCCCAGGCCTCTAGATTATTAGTCCAGTTACATAACCATTATGCTACTGTGGTCATTCAGCAACAATGAGTTTGGGGAGAAATGGAGTTGTCAATTACAGCTTTATGTCATAGAACCTATACTTTTTATGTAACTGTGCGAATTCGTTTCTGCCCCTCCCCCCACTTGGAGCTGGTGGTCAGTGCAGTACAGTTATTATTCATATGGAAGTGTGCCATTTGTTACTCCCTTTTGGTCTCTATCAAATCACCACTACAGGATGCTGACCATCCTTAACGAGTTGTTAGTAACAGGGAGCAGCCATTGTAATTTACAAGAGTTGTTTGTTTCTAGCACTGATTGCCCTGCTCCGAGAGGGTGAAGATCTGGAGGACCTGATGAAACTGTCCCCTGAGGAGCTTCTGCTACGATGGGCTAACTACCATCTGGAAGGTGCCGGCTGCCAAAAAGTTAACAATTTCAGCAGTGACATCAAGGTACAAATGATAAGCTCATTCATTGTCACATTAATGAGAGAAGCTGATGGAATACGGATTTTAAATTAACTGGAATATGATCCACCCAAAATTTTTAATCGAGGCTGTTGGCAGCTTGTGTTCTTTCATGGAATTGTGCTTTATATGATTTAACAAGGCTGCAGTTCTTAGTGTAAGGAAATGTTTGAGAACTCTCTGTTCAGTTCCTAATGGGTCCACAACTCTGAACTTCCCACACTTTTATTTGTTTGTAATTTGTTCTCGGGTTGTGGGCGACACTGGCAAGGCTGCATTTATTGGACATCTCAAGCTGCCCTGAGAATTCACTCAGGGCAGTCTTAGCTCACATTGGCCCTCAGGATAGCTGGTGTAGCACAACTTTCATAGGGGTACTTTGCTTTTTCTTCCATTCTTTAGTATTAAGCCACGTTGTTGGGAAGAGTAGGATAGTTTTCAGTCTGCACTTGGGCCTATGCTATAACAGACCTTCTGAACCCTTGGTGCTGCCACTGGTTGCAAAAGGCAGAGCTGCCAGTGTTTTGACAATCCCCCTCCTGAACCTTTGTAATGGTAATTTAGCACTTTAAAAAGAAAATGTTCCATTGCTTCCTGCTTTTATCAATTATTTTATCCTAAATCCTTTGCAAAAGCAGCTTTCACATCCTCAAGACTTCCCAAAGCATCTACAGCCAATGAAGTACTTTGCAATGTAGGCAAACAGGATAGTCAATTTGCACATAGCAAAGTCCCACAAACATCAGTGAGAGGAATGACCAGATAATCTATGTTAGTGATGTCGGTTGATTTGTGACATTCAGCATTCGCCACTCAAGATGACCGGTCACAACCTCCTGAGATGGCTCAGCTGAGGTCTGAGTTCCAATGGGAGAGGGGTTACCCCGCCCCACCAATCTGTGGTGCACTATATTGGTGAATCAGAGCACTGCATTAGTGTCAATTAATGAGGGGACTCTTTTGAAGTAGTCAATGTCTGTAAAAGTAATGTCTTTCCTATTTAAAAAAAATTAGTCATCAATAGAAGAAACTCAAGTAAGTCCGATCACTGTAAATGCCACTGCCTGCAGCTCCCTAATATCTTCCCCCAAATGTTGTATGAAATTGTTCAAGGTGTATGTGCAATTGACCAACCTAGTGCCAATGTTAAAATGATTGCCCAAAAGTAGCGTCATGGGGTAAATGTTATGTGTGGAGCCTTGTTTAATGGGAGGGTGATCACCTAATTGGGCATGGAGATGAGAACCCCGATTCACAACCCTCCAAATCTTCCTCAATTTTAAATCATCAGGGAAATTGCGAGTGAGCCCACCAGTTGAGCGACACTCTGCTTTGCAATGACTCAAGAGTCTGGTTACTGTAAACTCACTCAGGTGCAACCTGATCCATCTTTATTCCAGCTCAAGAGTGCCTGCGTGACAAAGACACCCAGCTTATATACAGGTGACCAAGCACACATGCCACATGCGTACAGCCCCATGACCTCTGACCGCGGCGCTCTCTGGTGTCTGATGACCCCCAAGCATTAATACATAACATGCTTCATGAGTGCTAACATTATAAAATGTTCTTGTGACCGTTGCACTTGCACAGACAGAAGTTTTAATTAGTGAAAAGTCATTTTAAAACAGATATTAAGAATAACTTCTTCATTCAATGAATGTTTGGAATAAACATTCTCTCAATCATCAGCAAAGTGATGAAAGGTGTTGTCGACAGTGCTATCAAGCAGCACTTGCTCACTAATAACCTGCTCACCAATGCCCAGTTTGGGTTCCGCCAGGACCACTGAGCACTAGGCCTCATTACAGCCTTAGTCCAAACATGGACAAAAGCGCTGAATTCCAGAGGTGAGGAGAGAGTGACTGCCCTTGGCATCCCATCCACCACCTTAAACATTCACTCCCTCCACCACCGGCATACCGTGGCTGCAGTGTGTACCATCTACAAGAGGCACTGCAGCAACTCACCAAGGCTTCTTCGGCAGCACCTCCCAAACTTGCTACCACCTAGAAGGGCAAGGGCAGCAGGTGCATGGGAACACCACCACCTCCAAGTTCCCCTCCAATTCCCATACTACCCTGACTTGGAATTATATCGTCGTTCCTTCATCATCGTTGGGTCAAAATTCTGGAACTCCCTCCCTCACTGTGGGAGTTCCTTCACCACACGGACTGTAGCAGTTCAAGAAGGCGGCTCACCACCACCTTCTCAAGGGCAATTAGGGATGGGCAATAAATGCTGGCCTTGCCAGCGACACCCACATCCCATGAACGAATAAAAAAAGCTGCTAGCACAGGATAGTAGGGACTAAAAAATTAATGATGTACACAAAGCAGTTGGATGCCAAGGTGGGATCATTGCTACTAGAGCATTGAGCTTTCATGGGCTGAATGGCCTTTTCTCAGCCTTGGTTTTTCTTGTACTGTTGCATAAACCTGTTCTGATAGTTAGCAAAACATCTGTACTTGCCTGCATTCTGGACACAAACTCAGTAGTTTATTAATGAGCAAAACAGCAACAATAAGAAGCAGAATTTGTACGTGCTATATCAAAATAGGGAGAATACTGTCAGAAACTTGTAACATCTGGGTCTCCTACAGCCTTGGCATCTTTGACCAGGAGTACTGTCAGTCTGGCTGGTGATTTTGTACCATTCCTGGTTCAGATACCAGGGGGACTGGGTAAGGTCCTTCCCCTCTGCCCAGTGCAGTTCCTGACTTTCTGGTTTACACTTGGGCTCAACATCCAGAGGGGCACCAGAAACTGGGACTCAAGCCTGGATATTCCAGTCCTTGGCACAGTTGGTATAATGAGACTCTCGATCTGTATGGTTAGATCTACCCTTTGATAGAAATAGAAATATCCAAAGAAAGAGAAATATTTACCTTTACATGGAGTTACACTCACTCAATCAGTAATATTTATTCTTATTGTTTAATTTATAACACATATATGAAAGAGGAAAGGTCTTGCATCCGTGCAGTGACTTTAATGTCTGTGGGATGTCCCAAAGATTTTCTCATAAAATGAATTAGTTTCATGGGAAAATGCAGCCATCTTGTGCACAGCAAGATCCCACAAACAGCCACTGATAAAGGGCCACAATCTGTTTTTGGTGGTGGTGTTTGAGTGAGGACTGTTGTCCAGGCTGTCGGAGACCTCCCTGCTGCTCCTTAAATGGTGCCATGGGATCTCTTGCAACTACCTAAACTCTGTTTAATGTCTCTTCCGAAAATCAGCACCTCCTACGGTGCAATCTTCCCTCAATACTGAAATGTCAGCCTGGGATACCTGCTCGGTCCCGGAGTGTGGCTTGAACTCACAACCTTCTTGTCTTGAGGAGAGAGCACTACAACCAAGCCAAGCTTACTCTAGACCAATCCACAGACATTAAAAAAACATTAAAGCACATCCAATTAATATAAAAGGAGAGTCTTACAAAGAAAAGGACTGTTACAGACTTTTATTGCCATAAATGAAACAAATTTAAAGCTTTTTTTCCAATCATTCTCATGATGTGGGCGTTGCTAGCAAGGCCAGCATTTATTGTCCTTCCCCAGTTGCCCTAAGGTGGCGTTGGGCTGCCCTCTTGAACCACTGATAGCGGTTTAATGCAACAGAGTGGTTAGCTAGATCACTTCAGTTAAGAGTTACCACATTAGGGTGGGACTGGAGTCACATATCAGCCAGACTGAGTTAGGAGGGCAGGTTTCATTCCTTAAAGGATTAATGAGCCAGTTGGGCTTTTACAACAATCGGACAGCTTCATGGTCACTTTTACTGATACCAACTTTTGATTTCCAGACTTTTTAAAAACTGATTTCAAATTCTCAAACTGCCATGTTGGTAGTGAACTCATGTTCTCTGGGTTATTAGTCCAGTAACATAATCACTACACCACCATACCCTATGAAACTTCATTAAAGTACAATTTCAGTGCATTTCCAAGTATCATCTATTAGAGGAGGTAATTGCAACATGACTGGAAGCATATTCACCATGTCTTTACTGCTTGCTGCAGGACAACAGCAATGGTCCCTTGAATGTTTTACCCTCAATGTGTCTCCCTTCAATGCTAAATCCTCTCCAGGTTTTACTTTCCTCTACTCTTTGTTTGTTTGAACTCTTAATGCTGCCCCTTGGATGTCTCGTGTTTCTGGACTGTTGTTATGTGGGCGAACTCAAAAGCTGACTGACTTCTGTAACCTGATGAAGGTATCTGTTCAAACCGTTTTTTAATGTATTGGATTTAAGGTGGGTTTAATGTGCCTAGAGATAATGGGGCCGAAATTCAGGGTCCGGATAAGGCCCGTTACCGTGCGGCGGAATCGAGTGGCTGCCGCGTTGCAGTCGATTGCCCGCCACGACCCAAATTCACCTCCGGGATTTTTCAACCTTTCCCCACTTCCACCCCGCTGTTGCCAACCGTCACAAGCACATCATCAAAGTGTGCACCGCCGATCTCCCGCACCTCCAGCTCACTCTGCTCCAAATTTACCTGCAAAGATCGTTGATCCGCCGCGCGGTGCTCCCGACAGCTTTTTCTGTCAGTGCACCTTGTTCTGTGTGCGTGAGGTAAGGTAGCGCAGTGGCCCTTCAAAGGGAGAGCGCACTGCCGTGGTGGCCAAGCTTTTATTTTTGCTGGCTGACTTCCCATTCAGCAGGCCAATTATTGCCCCCGATTTGGCCGGGCCGCAACAGGCAGCCTGGCACCCCCTCTTGGGTGCCAAGCCGCTGGCCCGACCGAAATCCTCCCTGGTGGCCCAGTGGCCAAACCTGCAGAATCGCCGATTCTCTTCCCTTTAAATAAGGGGAGAGAGCGTGGTGACGAACACACGCAGTGACATCACCACCGCTCCGCCGCTGACCGACAGCGGCGGAGACTCGGTCCCACCCCAACTTTCACCCCTCGCCATGACTTACTGCCGCACTTCCGCCCCCGTTATGACCAACTTCCAATCCGCCACAAAAAAAAGTTCAAAGTGGAGAAAATCGATCAGAAAATCATCGCACCTGGCGGTAAAACCAGGTAAAAAATCGTCGGTGCGCCACGTTTCTGGCAGGCCTGAATTTCGGCCCCAATGTATTTGATCAACTGAATTAGCTTTTGATTATTCCCATTTATCTTGGCGTGCGGGATTTAGTCTTCCTTTCAGAAGCAATGGGAAATATGTAGTTAAAGCGGCATTCTTTCAGTGTACCTGTTTTTGTAATGAATATGCCAGTTTCTAAGTCTTCTCACTAATTCCACAGGATTCAAAAGCTTACTTCCACCTTCTCAATCAAATCGCACCAAAAGGCAATGAAGAGGGAGAAACTCAGATTCCGGTTGATATGTCTGGTATTAATGTAGGTACTAAATCTTGCAGCCTTCCCGTGACCCGTTTGTCCAATGCATCTTTTCATGTTACACTTCTCAAACCGTGAAAAATAAGATTTAGTTTGATCAAAGATTGATTCCGACCTATTAAAAGAGGAACACTTAAAGATTAACAGGAATTTAGTTCCTCTGTGTAACAGACTGAATAATGGGTTTCACTTCCTCTGTGAGTTGCACACAAGTTAACTGGTTTAACGTCCCTTGTCTAACACACTGGTTAACAGGTTTAACTTCCCCTGTGTAACACACGTTAATGCGTTTAATAATGCATTAGTTAACCGTGGTTCATTTCTTAATGGTCAATGGGAATTTAATTGCTCCATGTAATGCATTGATTAACGAGTTTAATTTACCTTTGCAACAAACTGGCTAATGGGTTTAACTTCCCCTGTGTAATGCATTGGTTAATGAGTTTAATTTCCTTCTGCAACATTTTAGTTCTTATAACACAATAGTTAACAGGTTAATTCTTCTGCGTAACACACTGGTTAACAGGCTTGATCAGAAATTCTTGTTTTTAAATTTAATTAAGGACAGTTAAGGGGGGGAGCAGGGAAATGAAATGGATTTTGGTTATAAAGTGTACGAGACAATATGTTTAAAGGATTTTGGCCTGGCTTTTTAAAAAAACAATTTGGATGGTAAATCACAAATACTTCAATCATTTGTACAGGAAAATGATGACTTGAAACGAGCAGAGTCTATGCTTCAGCAGGCAGACAGGCTTGGCTGCAGACAGTTTGTCACAGCAACAGATGTTGTCCGTGGAAACCCCAAGCTAAACTTGGCATTTGTTGCTAATCTGTTCAATAAATATCCAGCTCTTCAGAAGCCCGAGAACCAGGATATAGACTGGAGCCTCCTGGAGGGTAAGCGTCTGAAAAAATTTAAATGCTTCTGACCGTGTAAAATCTCTCTGCCTGCAAACGGTATGGTTAGTTCAGTCTCCGATCCCATTTGGTAGCTGCCTGCCCCATCACTGCTACTAGCTAGCCCCATGTTGTAGGACAAACTTACCGATTCTGCCTTCCCAGCAGTGAACCTCAGTGAAAGGGTGCACAGGTCGGAGAATCGGCACTACATGCTTTAGTCCGGTCGCAGACCTGTGCTCCCGCATTTATTAACGACTTTAGATGATGGGACAGAAAGCCACATATCCAAGTTTGCCAATGACAAAGATCGGTGGCATTGTAAGCAGTGTAAATGGAAGCATAAAAAAAATATAAAGTGATATTAATAGATTAAGCAAATGGGCAAAAATGTGGCATATGAATTTCAATGTAGGCAAATGTGAGGTCATCCACTTTGGTCCTAAAAAGAATAGAACAGAGTACTTTCTAAATGGTGAAAAACCAGAAACAGTGGAGGTCCAGAGAGACTTGGGGTCCATATACATAGATCATTAAAATGTCATGATCAGGTTCAGAAAATAATCAAAAAGGCTAATGGAATGCTGGCCTTTATATCCAGAGGACTAGAATACAAGGGGGTAGAAGTTATGCTCCAGCGATACAAAGTTCTGGTTATACCAGACCTGGAGTACTGTGAGCAGTTCTGGTACCACACCTTAGGAAGGATATATTGGCCTTGGAGGGAGTGCAGTGCAGTGTAGATTTACCAGGTTAAATAATGGTTAAATTATGAGAAGAGATTACACAAATTAGGGTTGCATTCCCTGGAATTTAGAAGGTTAAGGAGTGATTTGATCAAAGTTTTCAAGATATTAAGAGCAACAGATAGAGTAGACAGAGAGAAACTATTTCCGCTGGTTGGGGAGTCTAGGGGGCATAGTCTAAAAATTAGAGCCGAGACTGTCATGTATCTTACATTATTATGTATAACTGTATCCTAACATGCTATACATGACTGTAATAAGATATGACCTGTAACCACCAGCATAACTTACCACCAGGGGTGCACTTGCAAGAGACAGGTATATAAGGACAGGTCTCAGGCAAGTGCAGCATTCCAGAGCTGTGAAATAAAGGTGCAGGTCCAGAGTGACCTTGACTTCACTACATGCCTCGTGTGAATCTGTACTGAGGGGACAGGACTTTACAGAGACTTTCAAGAATGAAATTAGGAAACACTTCCATGTTTAAAGGGTGGTAGAAGTTTGGAACTCTCTTCCGCAATCGGAAGTTGATGCTAGGTCAACTGTTAAAGTTAACTCTGAGATTGATAGATTTTTGTTAACTAAAGTTAACTAAAGTCAGCCATGATCTTGTTGAATGGCGGAGCAGGCTCGAGGGGCTAGATGGCCTACTCCTGTTCCTAATTCTTATGTTCTAAGGAATATGGGCCAAAGGTGGGAATATGGAGTTAGGTCATAGATCAGCCATGATCTCATTGAATGGCTGAACAGGCTTGGGCTGAATGGCTTTCTCCTGTTCCAATGTTCCCTTTAAGTGAGGCTTCTCACTGGAAGAACGGCGAGTGGTGAATTTACTATCGTGCTAACTCACCAGCCAAGAGGTCAGGCTGACGGTGGAAATGTAGAAACAGTATTACTGTCATAGAGCCAGTCAGCACAAATGAGTGCAATTTTTCAAAATGGTTTCTTAATTTGTTCTATTAAATTAAATTTGTTCTATTAATTATTCAACACAAATGAGGGTATGTGGATTGCCAGTGGAGTATTGTGCACAGTTTCTGGCACCCCACGCCTTTTATAAAGGAAGAATATAAAAGGCGTGGGAAAGATACAGCCTAGATTCACTGCGATGTTACCAGAGGTGGGGGGGTTACAGTTATAAAGACAGATTTGGATATTTAGGGCTTTTATAATGCTTTTTTCACTCAAGCTGAGAAGGTGAAGAGGTGACCTGACTCCAGCTGCCATAATTTTGCCTACTCATTTAGTCTGTCTATGTCCCTTTGTAAATTCGTGCTCCCATCAATACAATTTGCTGTGGGCTAGAAATTGCGTAGCGCTCCGTTTGGGACGATTACTTTTGCAGAAGTGCAAAAGTATCGGCGGGCGAAAAAGTTTTCCAGCTGACAGGAACTTTGGATATTAAGGGAATCAAGGGATATGGGGATAGTGCAGAAAAGTGGAGTTGAGGTAGGAGTTCAGCCATGATCTTATTGAATGGCGGAGCAGGTTTGAGGGGCCGAATGGCCTACTCCTGCTCCTAATTCTTATGTTCTTATGTTCCGCGTTAGCGCACCATGAGGGAAGTAGAGCACTAAATCGAGCGCCATCATTTCCCTCAGAGTGCTAAAGGGAGTGAGAGGGGCGGTATCGGCAGATCGCTGCACAATGTTCCGTGCAGCACTGCCATCTGTACAGGCTCCTTTCCTATCTTAAAGAGAAGGACCAATGCTGGAGTGACTGAGTTTTCTTGCTGTCTGTATTGGGCAATGGCACCTGAGCTATGTCCATAGAAGCCCCAAGTACTCAGAGTGCAGAGCTGAGCAATAGCGGGGTCCAAAAAAAATACAACACACTGGGGACATAATTAAATTTTGCCCTACCTGACCAACACTGTCTTTAATTAGCGCTCCCCATGCGGCCGGCTGAGGTGACGATGACTCCTGCAGCTGCCGTTGTTGACGCCTGGTGATGTTGCAGGTGGCGGGAGAGAATATTGCATCTGGGATAGTAACGGAGCGCTGCGCACAAGATGACGTCACGATCTCTGGGGCGCAAAAGAGCGACACAAGGATGGTAGAGCCAGCGCAAAACCGCCATGGAAGTTTGCAGACTTTGGTGATTTTGCCACGCCCGGTCAGTAACCCCTTAGCGCCCCCGCAGCTGCTAACAAGAGGCACAAAGCAGCTGAATTTCTCCCCCTGTATCTCCTAACTTAGTGTCATTTGCAAATTTGAATTACAACTCTCCATTACTTCATCCAACTCATTAATATATATGGTGAAAAGCGAGGTCCCAGTAGAGATCTCTAGGGAACACCACTATCACATCCTGCCAATCCGAGCGGAACCCTTACTCTCTGTCTCCTATCTCCCAACCAATGTCACAGGGTTACCTCCAATTCCGTGCGCTTTAATCTTTGCTAATAATCTATTTTACGGACTTATCGAATTCCTATTCATATAAACAATGTCCATAGCCACTTCCTTTTCCACTGCTGATCTTTAATTCATGTGCTGACATTATGATTGCAGCTGCTGCATTTGTGTGATTTGATAACTTTGTGAATAATTCAGGCAAATTAACAATTGTTTTAAACTTGTAGGTGAAACAAGAGAGGAAAGGACATTCAGAAACTGGATGAACTCACTTGGTGTGACTCCTCGTGTGAACCATTTATATAGGTGAGGGAAACTTGAAATTCTGGAGAATAACTCCAGTGTAATGCACAGGTTCATTCTGCACTGCCCACCTCACAGGACACAAACCAAGTGAATCCCAATGGACATGCATCAATCACAATAAGTGAATGTTGTGGCAGTATAGCTTGATCACCCGTGAATATGGTATCTACACTTATAATTACTTTGTAACCAGTTCCATGTCGAGAGCTCCAAGGCAGTCTTTATTATAAACTATTACAATACAACCTCAGGACGTCCCAAAGCACTTTACAGCCAATGACGTACTTTTGAAGTGTAGTCAGTGTTATAATGTAGGAAATGCATTAGCCAATTTGCACACAGCAAGTTCCCATTAATATAGGCCAGGACACCGGGGATAATTCCCCAGTTCCTCTTTGAAATAGTGCCTTGGGACCTTTTACGTCCCCTTGAGAGAGCAGACGGGGCTTCGGTTTAACATCTCATCTGAAAGACGACACCTCCAGCACTGCCCTGGAGTTCAGCCAAGATTTTTGTGCTCAAGTCTCTGGAGTGAGACTTGAACCCACAACCTTCTGACTCAGAGGCAAGAGTGCTACCACTGAGTCATGACGGACACCTGGAGGTCAGTTGTAGACTGAACAATGGTGTGTTTTTTGATTGACGTTCAGATATGAATGCTTTATGTGGCTCGCACTCCACTTGCTCTTGTGCTACTTTTAGACAAGATTATTTTAAATGGATTACTCTCTGTTCAATTACAGCACACTAAGTAAATTGCATTCAACGTTAATACTGTTGGAAACTTCTTGAAGCATTAAAAATCAAGAAATATTGACATGACCGTACCGTTGGTAGTTCAGCATAATTTAATTAATAACTGCGTGCTTTGTTTGGTACTGTAATTCTGCAGTGTTTCATACTATCATTAGATGGTGCCAGCACGCTGTTTGAAACAAATTCGTCCCTCTTACAATTGTTTTACATTTGCAGTCAGGATATGAATCAGGTTTCAGGGAGTATGCTAAATCACACTCAACCAGTTATAAAACGTACTGCACTGAATGCCTGCTTTCCGAAGGTGGACTCCAAACAATTAATCCAAAAAACACTAACTCTGAAATGAGTACTGGTGCAATCATTCTCATCATAGGCGGTCCCTCATATCGAGGGTGACTTGCTTCCACGCCAAAACGGGATGAGTTCACAGGTGTTTCAATGAAGGACCTAATATTCCAGGTCCAGGTCCAGAACTACATGCCTGTACGTGGATTTTTTTTTTAAATGTGTGGTGGCCGTTGCACACCAACCACCACACGGGCTTGACAGAACTAGGTCTTGGTCCAGTGGCAAGGATTAACCAAGATGACTGGAGACCAGCTCTGCTGCATGGACCTAGTGCGCACACATATCGCAGTGTGGGCTGGTCCGTGCTGTCCCGGGCCCTCCGCCTTTTCTGGGCCCCGAACAAACACCTCTCCTGGGCCCCGATCACATCGCTCTACGATCATTCACCGCTCCTGCGCCCCAATCTGGCCGCTCCAATCAGTGACCTGGACCTTGGTGACGTCGCTCTCCAGCATAAGCTGTACCTTGAAGTGGTATTCTCCTTTGAAGGCCCCGACCTGCGACCATCAGCAGGTCAGGCCTTCAAAGGAGCAGCGTACGGCCCAACCCGGCATTCGGCGCGGCAGCTCCGACCTGCAAGAACTGGTGCAATCAGTGAGCAAATATCAAGCATGTTCATTTGACAGTCCATGTCTGCTAAATCCATTTAAAATGTAGCAAGTTTAGACCATTAAAATTTGGATTGATGAATGGATTATACAAACTGTATCAATCCACCAATACAGCAGTTATTTCTAGGTGTGTAGATGGCAGGATGCCATTACACAGAATTGCATGTTTTTCGTTGCTCTAAGATTCACTATTTGTCAAAAAATCCTTTCAATTATTAGCATTCCTTTTGCACCAGTTTTGAATTATGGGAAGAAATTTGTGCTGTGGACTCTGTGGTCCCACTATCAAAGCTCCGAACTCCGGTTAATGCACATTTTCCCCTTTCTAATGACAGTCAACGGTTTCCGGTTTTAAAACACACACCAGACTCTGGGTCGGAATACACCGTCATGGGGGCCGAAATTCAGTCGCGTAAGAAAGCTGGCGCACCTCCCGACTTTTTAGGATTTAGCCGATTGGCCGCCGAAAACTCGCGGTAACGGTCCCTCCCTGGCCCCATGGGTCTGAATTGTCATGGACTCTGACTGGACCCACATCTATAACTGCATCCCTACCCTGAGCTGTTCTGAGCACACAGTTTCAATGTTCAATTTATATTTTTCCCATAATATAGAAGATTCATAAGCCATTTTACTAATACAACACTCAGTTCAATAGCGATAAATCATTTGCTTGTGTGGAAATGATTTAATTCTCTACAACCCGTTTTGATACAGTGACCTGGAGGATGCCTTGGTGATTCTGCAGCTCTATGAAAAAATCAAGGTTCCAGTGGACTGGAGTCGGGTGAACAAACCACCTTATCCTAAACTGGGTGCGAACATGAAGAAAGTAAGTTTTCAGTGAAAGATTCTAACCTCTGGCAGGATACTGTCATGTATTCAACCAGCATTGTAACCCATGTATAAACTGACCTAAGTTGTACACCATGAGAACACTGACCACTAGGTGGGAGACACTCCTAACCTGGACCTTCAGGTATAAAAGGGGAAGCTCCACCCACCTTCATCACTTGAGTGCTAAGGAATAAAGGACAGGTCACAGACTGACCTTCTCTCAAGCATGGGCCTCGTGTGCATTTATACTATGTAGTAAGGACGTATCAATGGTGACAAGAAACTGGGATTTAAACCACGTGAGCATGGCCACTAGCAGAACAGACGAGAGGTACTGTGTTAAGGAATGATTGGGACAGAGATTCAACATTGTTAAAGCAGCACACAGTTCTCCAGGCAGACAAGGGCAGTCAGGCATGCCCCAACATGTAGTCGAACCCAGAGGGGGAGTTCGACAGAGACAATGGCAAGCTGTACAGCGATTCACGCCATTGCAAGGGACAATGCGGCCAGTAATGGGGCCATCAACACCTGTTAATGATGCACTCAAGGACAATAACAGGGGCCGTCAGGGACGATCGACTGGCAAGGGACATTTTGTTTCAAACCGCAACTCATGCTGGAGGCGTGGAGGCATACATTCAGCCGGAGTTTGCAGAGATGAGCAAAATACCTGCAGAAATTGCAGAAATGGACACTGGGGGAAATCGCTGGAAGCTGAAGTTCAGCGAGTTCATGTGGAGCACGTATACAGTTCATACACCAGGACGCCACCGATAATGATGAAAGTGCTCCTCAATGGCATCCCAGTATCAATGGAGTTAGACACAGGTGCCAGCCAGTCCCTGATGGGTATCAAACAGTTCGAAAAGTTGTGGGCATCCAAGGCCAGGAGGCCAAAATTATCGCCGATTGACGCACAGCTACGGACTTACACAAAGCAGATCATTCCGGTGCTAGGCAGCGCCACGGTAGTCGTGACCCACAAAGATTCAGAGAACAGATTGCCACTCTGGATTGTCCCAGGGGACGGTCCCGCACTACTGGGGAGGAGTTGGCTTGCTGTCATGAACTGGAAATGGGGCGATGTCAATGCAATTTCCTCTGTGGAGCGAGTATCATGCTCACAGGTCCTGGACAAATTTGACTCATTATTTCAACCTGGCATTGGCACTTTCATGGGGGCCAAGGTAGTGATTCACATAAACCCGGACGCCAGACCAGTACACCACAAGGCCAGAGCGGTGCCGTACGTGATGCGGGAAAAGATAGAAGGCGAATTGGACCGCCTGTTGAGGGAAGGCATCATCTCGCCAGTCGAATTCAGTGATTGGGCGAGGCCGATCGTGCCGGTGCTCAAGGCAGATGGGTCGGTCAGGATATGCGGTGATTACAAGGCCACCATCAATCGGGTGTCACTCCAAGACCAGTACCCGCTACCGAGAGCGGAGGACCTCTTTGCGACGCTATCCGGTGGCAAACTTTTTTCAAAATTGGACCTGACCTCAGCTTACATGACCCAGGAGCTGGCGAATGAGTCAAAGAAGCTGACCACCATCACGACACACAAGGGGTTGTTTGAGTACAACAGATGTCCGTTCGGGATTCGCTCGGCCGCCGCGATCTTCCAACGAAATATGGAAAGCCTCCTCAAGTCGATTCCAGGGACGGTGGTTTTTCAGGACGACATCCTCATTACGGGTTACGATACTGAAGAACACCTCCACAACCTGGAGGAGGTGCTACGCAGACTGGACCAGGTAGGGCTGCGACTGAAAAAGGCGAAGTGCCTTCCAAGCTCCAGAGGTAGAATTCCTGGGGATGAGGGTAGCAGCAGACGGGATCAGCCCTACTGCATCCAAGACGGAAGCAATCCAGAGAGCACCCAGACCCCGTAACACGACGGAGCTGCGTTCGTTCCTGGGGCTCCTGAACTATTTCGGTAACTTTCTTCCCAAATTGAGCACACTGCTAGAGCCGCTACACATGTTCCTACGCAAAGGTCGCGAATGGTCTGGGAGGACAGCCAGGAAAGGGCTTTTAATAGAGCACGCAATTTGTTATGTTCCAACAATCTGTTAACGCTATGTGACCCATGTAAGAAACTTGTGTTAACATGCGATGCGTCGTCCTATGGTGTCGGGTGTGTGTTGCAGCATGTCAATGCCAAGGGTCAGTTACAGCCGGTAGCTTATGCCTCCAGGAGTCTGTCCCAGCCAGAAAGGGGCTACGGGATGGTAGAAAAGGAAGCGCTCGCATGTGTATATGCGGTAAAGAAAATGCACCAGTACCTGTTTGGCAGGAAATTTGAGCTGGAGACAGATCACAAACCCCTAACGTCCCTTTTGGCCGACAACAAGGCCATAAATGCAAACGCATCGGCCCGCATACAGAGGTGGGCACTCACGTTAGCTGCCTATGACTACACAATTCGGCACAGACCGGGCACCGAAAACTGCGCCGATGCACTCAGCAGGCTCCCACTAGCCACCACTGAGGGGGCTACCGAGCATGGTGCTGAGATGGGCATGGCTGTTGAAGCTTTCGGAAGCGAAGGCTCACCCGTGACAGCCCGTCAGATTAAAGTCTGGACAAATAGAGACCCGCTATTGTCTCTAGTCAAGAAATGTGTCCTGAATGGGGACTGGGCAGCCACGTACAGGGCATGCCTGAGAAATTTAAACCATTTCACAGGCGCAAGGATGAACTCTCGATTCAGGCCGATTGCCTACTGTGAGGAAACCGCGTAGTCATGCCCCAGATGGGCAGAGAGGTGTTCATCAGAGAACTCCACAATGGGCACCCGGGCATTGTCACGATGAAGGCAATTGCCAGGTCACACGTTTGGTGGCCAAGGATAGACGCAGATCTGGAACTTTGTGTTCGCAGGTGCAACACGTGTGCCCAGCTGGGCCATGCGCCCAGGGAAGCCCCCCTTAGCCCCTGGCCATGGCCCGCCAAGCCTTGGTCACGCATCCATGTGGACTACGCAGGTCCTTTCATGGGGAAAATGTTTTTGGTTGTAGTAGACGCCTACTCCAAATGGATCGAGTGTGACATTTTAAATTCAAGCACATCCTCCGCCACGGTAGAAAGTCTACGGGCAAAGTTCGCCGCCCACGGTCTACCGGACATCTTGGTCAGCGACAATGGCCCGTGCTTCACAAGCACTGAATTCCAGGACTTCATGGCAGGCAATGGAATTAACCATGTTAGAACAGCACCGTTCAAGCCGGCCTCAAACGGCCAGGCAGACCGAGCAGTGCAGATAATCAAACAGGGGATGCTCAGATTCCAAGGGGGTTCCCTACAAACCCGCTTATCACGCCTCCTGTTGGCCTATAGATCCCGACCACACTCGCTCACAGGGGTTCCACCCGCAGAGCTACTAATGAAAAGGACGCTCAAAACCCGATTATCCCTTATACACCCCACCATGAAAGAAATTGTCGAGAGCAGGCGCCAGTCACAATATCACTACCATGACAGGAATGCGAGGGCGCGATGTATTGACGTAAATGATCCTGTTTTTGTCCTCAACTACGCTGCAGGGCCCAAATGGCTCGCAGGCACTGTGGTTGCCAAAGAGGGAAATAGGATTCTGGTAGTTAAACTTACCAATGGACAAATCTGCCGCAAACATGTGGATCAAACAAAAAGGAGGTTCAGCAACCCCATAGAAGAAGCAGAGGAAGAACACGATATAGAGTTCACTCCACCACAGGTGACCGAACACCGGAACCAAAGGGAGGAGAGCCCAGTCACTGTGGGCAGTCCGGACAGGCCTGAGGCACTGCAAACAGCAAACACTCAGGCCAGCGCCGAACAACCGGAGCCCAAACTCAGGCGCTCTACAAGGGAGCGTAAACCACCAGAGAGACTCAACCTGTGATCCCAATAAGACTTTGGGGGGGGGAGGGGATGTCATGTATTCAACCAGCATTGTAACCCATGTATAAACTAACCTAAGTTGTACACCGTGAGAACACTGACCACTAGGTGGGAGACACTCCTAACCTGGACCTTCAGGTATAAAAGGGGAAGCTCCACCCACCTTCATCACTTGAGTGCTAAGGAATAAAGGACAGGTCACAGACTGACCTTCTCTCAAGCATGGGCCTCGTGTGCATTTATACTGTGTAGTAAGGACGTATCAGATACCATCAGAGCTTTGTGCAGATCTACTGAAATCATGTCAATGAAATACTGAGACTTTGGCTGTTTAAGATCAGACGCGTTTATTTATACTGCCAAAATGGCCAACATGCACCATCCTTTGTTTTCGATTGGTCCCCATGGAGGATAAACCACACCCTAAAGTTTCACAGGAATGTGTCACTGGAGCCGCCCATCCCAAGGTCTCACTGACTTTGCAAATTGTAACTCGATCCACTTTGACTTCCTGAAGCGACAGAGGACAGAGCTCCTCAGAAGACAGCAAGGGCCAGCCAAAGTTCCATACGCCAGTCCAAGTGAATGCCTCCCCCAGCCAAAGTACCTTACCCCAGTCTAAATACTTCCCTTCCCCCAGAGAAAGTGCCTTACTCCAGTCCAAGTACATCCCTCCCCCAGCCAAAGTGCCTTACCTCAGCACAAGAGCATCCTCCCCCTCCCGCCCCCCCCCCATCCCCACCATTATAGATGGGGCATGGGGCATTGTATAAGGATTGTTAACAGGTTTATTGGGTATGAAGTGAATAGTGACAGTGTCATGACTTTGGGATATCATCCACTCCAAAATGTTCCTTGGAGGGGGTTGGAAGAACGTGATCAGTCTTCCCTGAGTTCCCTCTCTCCCCTCTGACCCTGCCCCGACCCTCCCCCCTCCCCCGCATGCGTACATGTGTGTACGTACGCACACACCATAACTGTGCTCTATAACTGTGGTCACCTGAGATTCCCGATGCCTCTGTCTCTGTGAAATTACGACACAGAAGGAGACCATTCGGCCCATCGTGTCCATAACTTTGTAGTTCTGAGACTCCTCCATGTTTATCAGAAAAGAAACAGGCGTTTAAATATTTGCTGTTTTTTAAAAAAAAAAGAAATGAGAGCATTTTTTTAGATTACCAAAAATATCTGTACCAATTAGACAAGTATCACATATGTCTGCTGTTCAAGACCCAAGTATCACAAATGTCTGGCATGAAATAGTAAACCACAAAGAATTTTAGTGCAAATACCAGTTTAAAACCACAGAACAGAACAGACAGAAACAATTCTGCATGTAGAGAAACAGCAAAGCATTGCTGGGAACTGAAGAAAGATCTGCCGGTGGGTAGCTCAAAACCGGGCTGTATAAGTTCAATAGAAAAGATTAGTTAGCCTTAAAGGGAAGTAACTCCTTGGTTTTGCCTGATGGATAGTCTTGCTTTAGTCCAGTACCGGTGCTGGTGTTGAATATTGAATTAAAATCCAGAATACGTGACTGCCAATCTATGACTGTGCTGTCGGCTGGTTACCATGACCCAGAATCTAAGGCAACAGTCTCTTGGCTCAAGGTGCATGAGTTCTGGGTCCACTACTGTCTAGCCACCCACAAAAGTGTGTACTTGTGGGCTGACTGTGCCCCATGCCTTGTTTGAAGTGGAAGATATTTTCAAGGTACTCTTAATTGATTTCTTGAACAAAGAACGGCAGACATCCACTATTCATATCATCTCGCCTAAGAATTTTAAGAAAAACTCTCCCAGAATTCCATCCCAAGACCAAATTTTCCACAAAATTTGAGGAGAATTCTCCCACTCCTCCCCCCCAATCTAATAATTCTGATAGTCATTAGGGCATAAGCGGTAGGTAGGTGAGACAGTGTGATTTTTCCCATTTTGACTAATTATTATCGAATGTCACAGAAACAGACCATTCGGCCCATCAGGTCTGTACTTTTCCCTACTTGAACCACCTAATCTAATCACACTCTCGTGTTCGCTCTCCATACTTTAGAATATTTTCTCTCTTTTCAAGCAACAATCTAATTCCCTTTTAAAAGGATTGATGAATTCTGCTTTAACAGTCTGTGCCCGAAAAGTCCACATTCTAACCACCCTCTAAAGAGATTTAGAATTTCATAGAATCTTACACAGAAAAAGGCCATTCGTATAATCGTGCCTGTGCCGGCTCTTTCCAAGAGCTATTCAATTAGTCCCACTCCCCTACTCGTTCCCCAAAGCCGTGCAATTTTTTTGATTTAAGTGTATATACAATTCCACTTTGAAAGTTACTAGTGAATCTGCTTCCACCACCCATTTACTATTTTATTTTTTCTAACTTCTCTTTTAATTCTTTAAAAATAAATCACTGTGTTTGTTAACTATTGTTAAAATAATAGGCACCTCAAGATCAACAATAGGGTGACATTCTTTGATTCAAATGACGATATATTTGAATTGGACTCCAGTACTGCCTGCTGTCATCATCATAAACAGTCCCTCGGAATCGTAGAAGATTTGCTTGCACTCTAAAAGTGAGTTCTTAGGTGACTGAACAGTCCAATACAGTCCCTGTCACAGGTGGGACAGACAGTGGTTGAAGGAAAGGGTGGGTGGGGAGTCTGGTTTGCCGCATGCTCCTTCTGCTGTTTGTGCTTGCTTTCTACATGCTCTCAGCGACGAGACTCGAGGTGCTCAGCGCCCCACCGGATGCTCCTCCTCCACTTAGGGTGGTCTTTGGCCAGGGACTCCCAAGTGTCGGTGGGGAGTTAAATGGAGCTCCATTTGTGGAGCCTTCTAGTATGATGCAGCCAAGAGAACAAGCTAGAGTTTTCTCCATCTACCAGTGCCACTGTATAGATGCCAACGATAGGTGTGTGAGACTGGTGAGCAACTTCTTCCCCCCCGCTCCCCATCTCCTCACAGGCATACAGTCAAATCTGGAAATCCCACCGAGGGAAATGATGGGCGCAAACCTGCATCTCAGAACTCAACCCAGAGCATCCTCGGAGGTGGAGGCAGGGGGCGTGGAGGGAGAGATGTTGGGGATTGTGTTCATGGCTGTAAATCAGTCTCTCAGTTCTTGATATCCATAGCTTTTATTCTGGTGAATTACGACCCAAGCAGAAGTATTCCATATTGGCCGATGTGCCAAGCCAGGAGCTGGTGAGACTTGTTCGTTGAGTTGAAGCGAGCACAAATGACAGCTAAGACTCTGATTGAAACCCAGGCCTTATGCAGCTCTACTACTAGAACCAACAGGTCTGTGCAGTTGATTCCTTACTGGTCAAAATTAAGTGACATTGAAAAGAAAGGACTGCATTTACTGACGATATATCAAACCAGAGAGTTGTTAACATGTAGCTTTTATTACCCAACAGCTGGAGAACTGTAACTACGCAGTTGAACTGGGAAAGAACAAAGCCAAGTTTTCACTCGTTGGGATTGCAGGTCAAGATCTCAATGAAAGCAAACACATGCCAATTTTAGCCTTGATGTGGCAGTTAATGAGGAGGTGAGTATATTTTAACACATTAGATTGACAAAAGCTAGGCAACGATGGCAGCAAAATGAAGTCTAACTGATGAATGTTGGGGATTGGATAGTTTGGTACAAACTTGCTGCTTGTAGATTTGGACAAAGTAATCTAGATTTTCCATGTTTTGTCCGGTTTAGACCTTAATTGCTATTGGTGGGTTTTAGGCAGCCTAAGATAGCAGTGTGCTTCTTGCTTCCTATGCCATTGGTCTTCTCCTTTCTTCCCTCACCCCCCCGGGAACTATTTTATTATTTTGGGTCACAAAGATTCGGTAGGATAGAACTCCAGCTCATTTTCCACTACCGGATGCCCGTTTTACGCCACAATAAAGATGCTCCACAACGGAAAAGCTAGGCCAGTGTCTCAAATTATACTTCCAATAATATATTCGGCAATATGATCTGGTATTGGGAAATACTTTCAAACGAATACAGCGTAGTCTTTTTTAAATATAAATGCAGAACTATTTCTTGCTTAAGGTTATAAATAGTCCACTATTCGTTATGCTTTTACCAGTTTCATCACACTGAAATGCCATTATATGGTATTCCAATTTTAGGACTTTTTACAAGCAGAGTTGGGTAAAGAGAGGTCATTTGTCACACATTCACAAAGCTTTGTTGGTCAGCTAAAATCTCTTGTTGCCCAATGTTCCTGTAAGAGAGGCTGCACTAGTCAAAATCATTGGAGAAATTGTGATTGAGGTGAGAAAATCTCCATGAGTGAAACAGTTGTTGAAATATGGTCTCCACATCCTGCCTTTGTAATTTCACAAGCTGTTTAGGGATGAGGAAGACCATTCAACCCATTTTAACTCACCCGTCCATGAAGACTCCACAGTCCCCCATCACAGCATCCAATTGTTTCCTCAATGATTCCAAAGTTTTCACCTTCGCCACTCCATCTGGGAGCAGGTTCCGTGTGCTGATCACTCTGAATAAAAACTTCCTGAATCCAGGCTTAAATTTGCCTGTGAACCCATATCTCCTTGTCATACTATCACACACACTATCACACAGACATGGACCTTGTACAGTAGACACCTCAAGTCGCTGGAGAAATGCCACCAACGCTGTCTCGGCAAGATCCTACAAATCCCCTGGGAGGACAGACACACCAACATTAATGTCCTTGACCAGGCCAATATCCCCAGCATTGAAGCACTGACCACACTTGACCAGCTCCGCTGGGCAGGCCACATTGTTCACATGCCAGACACGAGACTCCCAAAGCAAGCGCTCTACTCGGCAAACGAGCCAAAGGTGGGCAGAGGAAACGTTACAAGGACACCCTCAAAGCCTCCCTGATAAAGTGCAACATCCCCACTGACACCTGGGAGTCCCTGGCCAAAGACCGTCCTAAGTGGAGGAAGTGCATCCGGGAGGGCGCTGAGCTCCTCAAGTATCGTCGCCGAGAGCATGCAGAAATCACAGAGGAAAAAGCGTGCATCAAACCTGTCCCACCCACCCTTTCCCTCAACAACTATCTGTCCCACCTGTGACAGAGACTGTGGTTCTCGCATTGGACTGTTCAGCCACCTAAGAACTTATTTTAAGAGGGGAAGCAAGTCTTCCTCGATTCGGAAGGACTTGCCTATGATGATCATGATGATGATGGTCACACTATCAAAGAATCATACAGCACAGAAGGCAGCCCATCATACCTGTGCCAGCTCTTCGACCAGAGCTATCCAGTTAGTCCCACTCCCCTGTTCTTTCCTCATATCCCTGCAAAATTTGCCTTTTGAAGTATTTATCAAATTCCCTTTTGAAAGTTACTATTGAATCTGCATTCACCACCCTATCAGGCAGTGTATTTCAGTTCATAACTTGCTGTTTTATCATAGTTTAGTTTGAAGTAATTTCCATTGAATGTAATTATTATTAAAAATATTTGCAACAATACTACACTCTAGGCATCATTCTTTAACTCCTATCACTGTATAGTGGCATCTCTTTTCACAGGCCATTATGATCAAAGTAATAGAAACAGAAACTGCTGGAAACACTCGGCAGGTCCGGCAGCATCTTTGGAGAGAGAAACAGGAGTTAACGTTACAGGTCGATGACCTTTTATCAACCTGAAACATTAACTATTTCTCTCTCCACTGTTGTTACCTGATCTGCTGAGTATTTCCAGCAGTTTCTGTTTCTATTTCAGATTTCCAGCATCCACTGTATTTTGCTTCTGATCAAAATAATGCTATTTTCTTTGCTACTAGGTATACATTGAACATGCTGGAGGAGATTGGTGATGGAGAAAAGGTCACCGATGAGATCATTGTAAACTGGGTGAATCAGAAATTGTCTGAATCAGGAAAAAACTCCTGTATTTCAAGCTTTAAGGTAATCTTCTTCCCTAATGTAGTACTCGGAGATCTCCCATGGCATTGCTCAAGGATAGAATTTAATTTAAAGCTGAGTACATTGATAAATAGGATTCCTCTCACCCACTGCATGCAAATAATAAACAAAGAAATAAATTATAGTTAGTAATCAAATAGATGGATGGGAAACATACTGAATATAGAAAAGTGTCATATGTATAAAAATATATATTTCAGTGTATACTGGAATGTACCCCCTATACCTACTTAAGTCTCCCAAATGACCTTCACACACTTGTACAGTAGCAGCACTGACTTTACTCACTCTTACACAAGTCAGCTTTACTTTCACAGCCAGCTCCCATGCCGATTTACTCAAAGGGTTTTGTTTTGCATGTGAATATTGACACCACTGTATCAGCCAGTGAGTTAGAGGGGCAGACTTGCAGCAGACAGTCTATTTTATGGATTCTTTATGCAATACAATGAACCGTCAATTTACTTAATAAACAGTGTCTACTTAAACAATCTGTAGAACTACAGCAAACAGAACTCATGACCGTAACTACAGCCAAGTCTCCCGATAAAAGCAGGATTATTTCTCCAGCAAAATGCAGTGAGTGGGAGAAGAGTTACATAATACAAATTATATCATAAAGTCAATCCGTCACTTACAGCAATCCGATCTTCCGGTGTGATTGACAGGGGAATTACCAATCATCTCCATTCTGGCCGGGACTTGTGGTGTTGTTATATGCAACCTTGGTTTTATTTTGTTCCCTTACCCCTGAACACATGCAGACCTGATTTAATAAAATCATTGTTTCCCTTTTAGAAATGACTAATAATCAAATTAAGTGAAACAAATGATTGCAATGATTTCTTGTAAGTAAAGAGTTTGATGGATAACTGGGTACTATTTGAAGCGTACATTCTGGGGCTGGACTTGCATGTGGCAGAGAGTGTGCAGCCCGAGTCTGATGCCCCATGTGTGATGGCCTCTCTCCTAGCTGCAGTTTCTGGTACCAGCTCGATCTGCTGGGGATAGCAGAGTTCCTATGTCTGGAACTGTTGCTGATTCCCTGCGCACGGCCACCAGTCCTGTAAAAGCATACAGTTTGTACATGGTTTTTTCTGATATGTCGGCCAATATTTTACTCAATGTACAGGACAAAGAAATTAGCACAAGTATACCAGTACTGGATCTGATCGATACCATTCAGCCTGCGTCAGTCAGATATGACCTTGTGAAGACTGGAGACTTAACCGATGAGGAGAAACTTCAAAATGCCAAGTGAGTAGCATATTTGTGCTATAAGTATCATTTAAGGGGAAGCTAGATACGTACATGAGGGAGAAAGGAATAGAAGGATATGTTGATAGAGTGCAATGAAGGCTCGTGTGGAGCATGAACACCATCATTGATCTGTTGGGCCGAATGGCCTGTGTCTACACTGTAAATTCTATGTGATTCTAGTATCATTGGATAATGCTGCAATAAGTTTCTGTTCCTTTAACAAATTGGTTAATCAGATGGAGCTCCAGGATATAATTGTAAAATAAATTGTATCTCACTTTTTAGGCTGTTGTGCTGCTTGAGGTTAGCTTCAAGCTTCTCTATATTGTATGTTTTTAGCCAACTGGAAGAATAGGCCCCACTGGCTTTATGTAGCAGAGAATGAAGTTAGTCATCCCTCAATCTGGAGTCGTATAGAATACTGCAGAGATTAACTGCACCTACTATACAGATTGACTGTGGACTAGACCTGCTCACCGATGCTCAGTTTGGGTTTCGCCAGGACCTTTCGGCTCCAGATCTCATTACAGCCTTGGTCCAAACATGGACAAAAGAGCTGAATACCAGAGGTGAGGTGAGAGTGACTTCAAGGCAGCATTTGACCGTGTGGCATCAAGGAGCCCTAGTAAAATTGAAGTTAATGGTAATCAAGGGGAAAACATTCCACTGGCTGGAGTCATACCTAGCACAAAGGAAGATGGTTGTTGGCTGTCAATCATCTCAGCCTCAGGACACTGCTGCAGTAGTTCCTCAGGGTAGTGTCCTATGCCCAACCATCTTCAGCTGCTTCATCACTAACCTTCCCTCCATCATAAGGTCAGAAGTGGCAATATTCGCCGATGATTGCACAGTGTTCAGTTCCATTCGCAACTCCTCAGATAATGAAGCAGTCTATGCCCACATGCCGCAAGACCTGAACGACATTCAGGCTTAGGCTGATAAGTAACATTTGCACCACTCAAATGCCAGGCAATGACTATCTGTGACAAGCGAAAGTCTAACCACCGCCCCTTGACATTATCATCACCGAATCCCCACCATCAACATCCTGGGGGTCACCATTGACCAGAAACTTAACTGAACCCACCACATAAATACTGTGCCGACAAGAGCGGGTCAGAGGCTGGATATTCTGCAGCAAGTGTTTCACCTCCTAACTCCCCAGAGCCTTTCCACCATCTACAAGTCAGGAGTGGTGATGGAATACTCTCCAATTGCCTGGATGAATGCAGCTCCAACAACACTCAAAGCTCAACACCATCCAGGACAAAGCAGCTCACTTGATTGGCTGTCCTTCATAGTCACTGGGTCAAAATCCTGGAATTCCCTTCCTAATAGCACACTGGGAGAACCTTCACCACACAGACTGCAGAAGTTCAAGAAGGTGACTCACCACCACCTTCTCATGGGTAATTAGGGATGATCAATAAATGCTGGCCTTGCCAGTGACGCCTACATCCCAGGAACAAATACAATAAAGTACTCCCAATGCCACGTACTGGAGCAGACAGAGAGAAAGATTAGGATCGTGTGGCAGGAAGCTGATATAGAAGGAAGGGTTTCAGATTCCTGGAAACACTGGGACTAATTTTGGAACCATGGGTGGCTATATAGATGGGATGGCCATCATCTAATTGGCAGGATGTGACATTTGTCCAGGTCTCTCCCTGTCTGCTCCAGTGCATGGCACTGGGAGATTTTCACCATATATATCAATAACTTGGATGAAGGGCCAGAGAATTGTACATCCAAGTTTTCCAGATGATACTCAGTTAGCAGGCACAATAAGTTGTGGGTGGGAGCAGGAAGTTACAAAGGGACATAAACAGACCAAGACTGACTGAAGACTGGACCAGACTCAACTGAAATGAATATATTTTAGCACTGGGAAAACTGTATATGTAAAAATATCATTCTGGGGATTATTAGGCCCAGTAAGCGTGTCCTTTTTTGAAGGATCGCAACCGCACCTAGCTGCCTTCTCGCCATATCCCTCAAATCACTTTTCTCTCCAGAAGCACATCCTCCGAACCCATTTACATTATTTGCTTTCCTTTTCACTTACTTCAGTAGTGGGAGGTGGAACCAGCCGCATTTAAACCTCTTTAGAATATGTTGGTGTTTTCAGCCTGCATATCCCAAATGATCTGACCTCTTGTGCAACCCCAATTCTTTCACCCCACCATTGGTGGCCTTGCCTTCAGCTGCCTAGACCCTAAGTTCTGGAATTGCCTCCCTAAACCTCTCTGCCTCTCTATTTCCCTCACCTCCTTTGAGACACTCCTTAAAACCTACTTCTTTGACCAAGCTTTTGGTCACCTGTCCTAATGTCTCTATGTGACTTGGTGTCAATTGTAGTCTGATTTCAATCCTGTGAAGCTCCTTGGGTCATTTTACTATGTTAAAGGTGCTATATAAATGCAAGTTGTTGTTTGATGCCTGATCAAAACCAAAGACAGGAAGTGAGAAAGCAAATAAACAAAATATTTATAAGTCTACAATTCCTTTATTTGAACTACTTGTCCCTCTAGTTTAATAGATGCATTTATTCTTCTACCTTACAATGCACTGTACCACTGGTAACATGCTCCTACACAACTTACCATTTTATTCAGCACTATTTATTAAGTTTCTTCAGCCTTCCTGAGCATTCAGGCCACAAGAACTGTTGCAAATCTACCAGTGATATCTAAGTTTTGTGTAGTTACTGAGCATGCTTATTCATATAACTAGAACTATGAGGCTGGTCTTATTAAATACTTGTGCCTGACCCAAATACATTTTATTTTGTTGCTTTTATCCAGGTATGCCATTTCGATGGCAAGAAAAATTGGAACTCGAGTCTATGCTCTTCCAGAAGATCTAGTTGAAGTAAAACCGAAAATGGTTATGACTGTTTTTGCATGTCTGATGGGAAAAGGAATGAAGAAGGTCTGAACAATCTGACCTCTTGTGCAACCCCAAGTTAAACTGATCTATTTTCTTCTCACCTGTTCCTCGCCTGGGTGCAACTTTCAAATGCAGGACATTTGCTCAGATATGCTCCTGTTTTATCACAACCATTTTAACTGGCTTTGCTACTGCTAATGATGAATCAAAGTTCCATGTTTCCCCAATCATTTGTACAAAAAGCTTCTGGCAGGGTGCTTACTAAAGTGCATGCTGAACTACAAAAGAACTGCTATGCATACTATAAATCTTCTGCACTAAACCAAAACAGGTTGTAACTGGTGTTAAAATACCACCAAGCACAATACTTAACCAGTGCCCAAACCAGTTACCTAGTTCGACAAATGCCACTTGAACATCATTAAAGAGAGAGTATTTGACGGGCGAATTTCCTCAGGGCTGTACTATGCGAAACCCCTTTACTCCATGGTATATTGCACTGCATAGGAAGAGACTCTGAGGACATTCGCCCCCCTTCTGTACAATGGGTCAGATTTTGCTGGGGCTGGGCATCACTCCAGTGTGCCATTAGTTAGACTAGTTCGTGCACGTTTGGGTTTTAAGATTTTGCTGTCCATAAAGTGGCTGGAAGTGCGAGCTGATAACAGCACGTCGAGGGCAGCAGGCCATCTGAGACCTTGGTGAACAATGGGACAATCAGTATAGTTCCTTAACCAATGAGATTAAAGGATTGAGGAATAAACACAGGAAGGAGTGAGAAGGAAGGTGAATTAGAGGGT
This sequence comes from Pristiophorus japonicus, assembly GCF_044704955.1. Classification (NCBI taxonomy): domain Eukaryota; kingdom Metazoa; phylum Chordata; class Chondrichthyes; family Pristiophoridae; genus Pristiophorus; species Pristiophorus japonicus. Next base: position 132,281,989 of record NC_091987.1, read on the forward strand.
GAATTCAATGTCAAATCAGGTACAGAAAGAGAGGGACAGATTGGATTCATTGAGAGAGAAAAAAAGAGACAGAAAGAAAAAGTAAGGAAACAAAATTTTTATTTAAAATGACATTTTTTAATTCTCCTAAAACAATTCACAACCTGAAGGAATGCGACGCCACACTTATAATTGTTCGCTTTCTGGACAAGAGAGGTTGATTGGCAGTAAACAATTATCACGTTAGAACAATATTTGTGTTGTTAATTACTAGACTTAACTTTCTGTGGTGAGTTTAATGGGCAATTAATGCAGCAACTTCATGAAATCACAGGGAGGTTAAGCGTAAAATGCCGTTTTTGCAAGGCTAACGGTGCAGCGGCGCAAATTGGTCAGCAACTTGTGGCGATTTGCAATTCACAGGGCATCTCTTGCTGGCCGATTTACGCATTAATAGCGGAGTGCCTCGTTCAGACACCGTTATTTTTTCAGCAAAATTTTTTCCATTCTGTTTTATCAGGTCAATGACATTTTGCGTCACAGTTGATGTAATAAACCAGCATTTTCAGGTACAGCTAGATTCAGGCCTAAGATTGCAGCTAACCTGTGGTGCAACATGCACATTGCCCCAGTAAAAATACTTGCATTTAACAGCTAGAATGTGCTTTACAGGGGTCAAAGTAGTTGTACTTGTAGTTTGTGTAGTCCCTACACATTAGCCCAGAAATCACTGATGGTGATAATAGGGGACAAACACTTGACTAGTTCCTATGACATTCCTTTGTCCATTGCAACATGGGTGTTGATCCAATTATTTTAAGTGAGTTAACACTCCTGCTACACCAGCAAACAAAAGGATCTCCTGCAAACATGTTGCGCATATGTCCATTAAACCTGCCAACATCCACCCAAATACATACAGAAAACTAGCCCTACTTTATAAACAAATGAGCTTGCATTTGTGCATATAGAATGTCTCTCTGGTCATTCCTTCTCAGAATTCCTGAAATGATTTAACAAAATTGAATGTAAACTAACCAAAAGAGTCCTTAATGTCTCATTTAGTGCAAAAGTACAATGCTAGAGAATCTAAATTACTGCACTTCATTTTCTTAACTAACTTTTCTACTCAAAAAGAGTGTTTTTATATCTTGATTTTGTAAAATTCCTGTTGAAATGCTAGCTTTAGGCAAATAACGCTGTTAATTTAAAATACTTTCAAATCAGAAATTCATGCCTTCATATAACTATGTTGATGAAATAAAAATTAATTTGACATCTTGCAAATGGGTAAAGAAAAAATTGTATACCTACATCATTTTTTTTTCTGTTTTCTCCTCCTCAAATAGGAACCCTGACTGATTATCTTTTTTTGTTCCTCTGCCTAACCCAGGGCACTGAAGCCAACTGTGGCGTCCGCAGTACTGTCCTGCCTGCTAAACTACTGTGTCATTCTGTGACTCAGTGGTAGCGCTCTCATCTCTGGGTCAGAAGGTTGTGGGTTCAAGTCCCATTCCAGAGGCACGAACACATCATCCAGGCTCACACTTCAGTGCAGTACTGAGGGAACTGTCGAAGGTGTGAATTTTCAGATGAGATGTTAAACCGAGGCCCCATATGCCTATTGAGGAGAACATCCCGAACATCACCAAAAACAGATTCACTGGTCCTTTATCTCATTTTCTGTTTGTGAGACCTTGCTGTATGAAAACTGGCTGCCTGTACTCCAAAAGTAATGAATTGGCTGTTAGGTGCCCTCTGGGATGTCCTTCTTACTGAAAGTTCTTTACAAACCTCACTAAAGCGGTGAGCTTCCTCGTCTGTATGGCTCAGTACAACACTGCGCTTACCTACTAAACCATGAGAGAATCTCCAGATCGTCTTTGTCAAAGTTACTTTAGCTACATAGATTTTAGTTTCAGTCTATCTATTGGGTACTCAGTCCAACTATTGGTGGTTGGTGAAAGGCTTACAGGCCTTATCTCTGTTGGGACCTTTGAGAGAAATATGTGGGCGTATCGTTTTGCACGACATCCACTCTCATTCTTTTGTCTTGGTAGGAGTACATTTACACAGAATTTTACAGCACAGAAACAAGCCATTTAGCCCAACAGCTTTAAGCTCCATGCAACCCTCCTCCCACCTTACTTCATCTCACTTTTATTGTCTCGCCATGTGTACCTGCAGTAAACCCAAAGAGACTGAAACTTTGAAAACAGCTGGATATGTCTTGGCATAAACATTCTGTGGTTCAGGGGCAGACTGGTATATTCCTGGACAGGTAAATAACATAGTACGGCCAGGACACAACAGGCAGTCAGGGACCGACGATTGGGCGGAGATCCACGATCATCAGATCAACACCATTTCTGTTCTGTGCATGATCGACTGGCTTACCTTTAGTGCAGGAGATTCATTTAAATATTAGAACACATTTAAATGATTTTCTGTCTGTTTAGGATAGAATTATGTTTGGTACACCTTTTGCCCATCTGGACTGAGCCTAAAGGAAGCTCCAGTGTGTGATGCCGCTCTTAATGGTCCAGGGACTTTTAGATATTTTTCATGGTAATAGTTTTTGGTAATATAGTTTTTTTTTGTAATTTTTCTATGTTTTTTTAATTAGTTTAATTTTTTTTAAATGAGAATAGTAGGCAACATTTATGTGGAACATAATATCATCATCATAGGCAGTCCCTCGAAATCGAGGAAGACTTGCTTCCACTCTAAAAGTGAGATCTCAGGTGGCTGTACAGTCCAATATGGGAATTACAGTCTCTGTCACAGGTGGGACAAACAATGGTTGAAGGAAAGGGTGGATGGGGAGTCTGGTTTGCCGCACGCTCCTTCTGCTGCCTTCGCTTGCTTTCTGCATGCTCTCAGCGACGAGACTCTGTGCTCAGCGCCTTCCCGGATGCTCTTCCTCCACTTAAGGCAGTCTCTGGTCAGGGACTCCCAGGTGTCAGTGGGGATGTTGCATTTTATCAAGGAGGCTTTGAGGATATCCTTGAAACATTTCCTCCGCCCACCTTGGGCTCGCTTGCCATGTGGGGTTCCGAGTAGAGCGCTTGCTTTGGGAGTCTTGTGTCAGGCATGCAAACAATGTGGTCCGCCCAACGGAGCTGGTCGAGTGTGGTCAGTGCTTCGATGCTGGGGATGTTGGCCTGATCGAGAACACTGACATTGGTGCTTCTGTCCTCCCAGGGGATTTGCAGCATCTTGCGGAGACATCATTGGTGGCATTTCTCCAGCGATTTGAGGTGTCTACGTATATGGTCCACGTCTCTGAGACATACAGGAGGGAGGTTATCACTGCAGCCCTGTAGACCATCAGCAACTTTGTCCTCCGGACTCTCAGCCTGCAAAAGTGCAGTGTTATGTTAACTTTCCCAAAGATATATGAGGAGATCCTATCCACCATTGCCTGCGTCTCTTGGCCTTAATATCTTCCATAACTCTCTGTTCTGTATACCCAGATGCTGCCGTGGTCACCAGATTCTGTAAGTGGTTTCCCTTGGGTGTTTTCAAAGCAGCCCCACTTTACAATAGTTCCAACGCTGGGAGATTACTGTACTGAACAGATGAATGAGTCAGGGATGGATACCTTGGTCCGAGTACCGGCAATGCTTTTATTAAAGTTAAAACGCACACCTGCACCCACACACACCCTGGTGTGTAAAACAAACAAATGCAGTACAATACACAGTCTGATCCAACTAAACAGGCCCCTATCGTGAAGTACCCATGTCTAAAACCACCCCTGAAAAACCCCCAGAGATGATGCTCACCACATCCACTGGTTCTCCCTTGTCCACTCTACTAGTTACATCCTCAAAAAATTCTAGAAGATTTGTCAAGGATGATTTCCCTTTCATAAATCCATGCTGTCTTGGATCAATCCTGTCACTGCTTCCCAAATGCGCTGCTATTACATCTTTAATAATTGATAATTGATAACAGATATACCGTTTTGAATACTGCTGGGGAGATGGCTCATCGGGGAAGACAGCAGCCGCCAAGTTCATGGCACCATGGGTGGCTCTGCTGCACAGGAGGGCAGGAAAAAGTGGGAGAGCTATTGTGGTAGAGGATTCTATTGTAAGGGGAATAGATAGGCATTTCTGCGGCTGCAATCGAGACTCCAGGATGATATTTTGCCTCCCTGGTGCAAGGGTCAAGGATGTCTCGGAGCAGCTGCAGGGCATTCTGGAGGGGGAGGGTGAACAGCCAGCTGTCGTGGTGCATATAAGTACCAACGATATAGCTACAAAACAGGGTGAAGTCTCTCTCAAAATCACCTGCGATGAATTGTCTTATCTTGGCCATTGTCTTCCCATCATTCTAAGTTCAACATGGAGAAGCTCCTGGGCCCCACCCACAAACAGCTTCCAGCTTTTTCTGCGGTGAGAAAAATATTAATGCAATGTCCAGACAATGTCCAATAAATCCTTGGAGATTCGACGCTTACAGTCCCTCCTATGATATTTCAAGAGTCTTCTAGAACATATCAATGTCCGCTGGTGAGCAACCAATCCTGTCCCTTTTTACTTTTAAAACACCCCGAATATACATCCCTGAAATACAACCATGTATCGCACTGTTACTATATAGATACAGAAAGTTATATTCAAGGTCCGTTAACTATGGCCTCCCATCGACTCTGGAGTGCCTGACTTCTCATTTTACAAGAAATACACAACAGGTACATCGCAATCATCTAAACGCTCCCCTAACGCAGAAATACCCACGTCTAACACCTCCCCTGAAAACCCCTAAGAATTTGGTTGGGAGAACCCACGATACCCCCTCACACCGTGGCTGTGATCTTAAAAGATGTGTGTGCAGAGATGATGCTCACCGATTCATTGGCTTACTCGCTGCTTCTTCTGATGAAAAGGCGTCTCTTCTGGTTTCTTCTCTCCATCTCATATGGAGGATTGGATTCTTGTAGAGGCGAAGCAGCGAGGCAAGAGAGAGAGCTGTGTCCACATGGCCTGCTTTTATACCCCCATACTGTCCACCCCTTTCAGCCCGAATAAAGTTTTGAGGCTTCCTGTGGATGTGTCTTTTTTTTGGCTCAAAAAAGTTTTCTTCCTTTGTTTCGAAGTTTCCTGTTTTTCTAGTGATGGGTTTCGCTTCCGACCGGTCTGGGCTTAAAGGCTTTCTATTGTTCTGATATCTCAACCAGGTAATGGCACGTTCACTGATCAGTTCACTTGACGAGTTCACATTGCTTAACAAATGGACTCTTCATTTGCTCATCACCTGCGATGAATTGGCCATTGTCTTCTCAGATCCCCTGCCCATCATTCCAAGTCCAACATGGAAGAAGTACCTGGGCCCCTCCCACAAACGGCTTCCAGCTTTTTTCTGCAGTGAGAAATTAAAACGCAAGGTCAAGATAACCACAAAATCCTTGAGGATTAAAATGCAATGCCCAGATCCTTGGGGATTAAAACGCAATGTCCAGATCCTTGGGGATTAAAACGCAATATACAGATCCTTGGGGAGTCAATCCTTACAGCATAGAATGCTCCATTATCTGAGGAATTGCGAATGGCACTGAACACTGTGCCGTCATCAGGGAACATCCCCACTTCTGACACTGTGATGGAAGAAAGTTCATTGATGAAGCAACTGAAGATGGTTGGGCCTAGGGCACTGACCTGCAGCAATGTCCTGGGGCTGTGATGATTGACCTCCAAGGTCGGGGCTATAAATAGAGTTGGAGTGCCGGGCCCTGGAACGTGGAAGGTGCGGCGAATGAGGGTACAGGGCCCAGAAGAGGCGAGGGCCCAGGAGCAGCACAGACTTGCCCACACTGCGATATGTGTGCGCACTAGGTCCATGCAGCAGAGCAGATCTCCAGTCATCCTGGTTCAATCCTTGCTACTGGATAAAGGTCGAGCTCTGTCGAGCCCGTGTGGTGGCTGATGTGCAACGGTCACCGCACATTAAAAAAATCCATGCACAGGCATCTTCCACACCCCTCAATTGGAGTTCAGGACTGGAACATCGGGTCTGCCATTGAAACATCTGTGAACTCTTGCGGAAGCAAATCATCCTCGTTTGAGGGACCGCTTATGATGATGTAGACCATGAGCTGGGTGCCAGATTTGAAGGCCTGATCTTCGAAAACTCTCTTCCTCAGGCAGGCGAAGGCTGCACTGGCACATTGGAGGCGGTGTTGAACCTCGTCGTTGATGTCTTCCCTTGCTGATAATAAGCTCCCAAGATATGGAAAGTGTTCCATGTTTTCCAGGGCCACGCCGTGGATCTTGATGACTGGGGGGCAGTGCTGTGTGGCGGGATCAGGTTGGTGGAGGACCTTTGTCTTACGGATGTTTAGTGTAAGGCCCATGCTTTCGTACGCCTCAGTGAAGATGTTGACTATGACTTGGAGTTCAGTCTCTGAATGTGAGCAGATGCAAGCGTCGCCTCCGTACTGTAGCTCGATGATAGAGGGTGGGACGGTCTTGGATCTGGCCTGGAGACGACGAAGGTTAACAGGTTCCCACTGGTTCTGAAGTTTAGTTCCACTCCAGTGGGGAGCTTGTTGAGTTTGAGGTGGAGTATTGCAGCAAGAAAGATCAAGAAGAGGGTTGGCGCGATGACGCAGCCCTGCTTGACCCAGTCCGGATGTGGATTGGGTCTGTGGTGGATCCGTTGGTCATGATCACGGCTTGCATGCTGTCATGGAGCAGGCGGAGGATGGTGACAAACTTTTGGGGGCAGCTGAAATGGAGGACGCTGCTCCATAGTCCCTCGCGGTTAACAGTGTTGAAGGCCTTTGTGTAAGGTCAAAGAAGGCCATGTACAAGGGTTGGTGCTGTTCCCTGCATATCTCTTGCAGTTGTCGCGTCGTAAAGATCATGTCCGTTGTACCCCGTAGTGGACGGAATCCGCACTGTGACTCCGGGACCTAAAATAGCTGAATATTGTCTGTTAATTTATTGGAAAGCTGGCTGTAATCAACATGTCTCAAAGACTATGGAATTCTCTGCCCCAGAGAGCTGTGGAGGCTGGGTCATTTAAAGTGGAGATAGACAGATTTTTGAACGATAAGGGAATACAGGTTTATGGGGAGCGGGCAGGGAAGTGGAGCTGAGTCCATGATCAGCTCAGCCATGATCTTATTAAATGGCAGAGCAGGCTCGAGGGGCCAGGTGGTCTACTCCTGCTCCTATTTCTTATGTTCTTATGTACAGCAGAACAGGAGGAGCTGTGAGAAGGAGCCTGAAAGAGGAGCTCTTGCAATATAAGCTTTCATGGGAGCTGAGTGAATGGCAAGAGCAAGGCAGAGTTCCACAGCGGTCAACATGTCAATAATGGAGGTTTGTTTTGAAGCAGTCCCAATACAATATTGCATGGCTGAGTGGTGCAAGATACAAGAAGGACGTGCCAATGAGATTAGCAGGCATCAGTGCCGGACTGCCCACATCTGCATCTGCGGGCGCTAGCACACCAACCTGGCAATGATTGACTCTGCAGTCCCTGGGTTGGCAGGGAACCAGTTGCAGAACTGTACCATCTGCTTCAAAGTAACAGGCACAATACAGGTGGTAAAAGTCACTTTCCAGCTTCTAGCGTAGAACTGCAATATCAGCCAAAATGCAGCGCACACGTGTATCAAGCATGTGACAGCCAACAGTTTCACCTCCTTTACCACCAAATAGTTACATAAACTTGGCAAAGCTGCACAATTTCATCTCATTGCTGCATTTCCCCAAGAACAGTTAACCATACTTGGAGTAATGTGCATAGTTCTGGTCTCCATATTACTAAACGGATATAGAGGCACTGGAGAAAATTTACATGGATGATACCAGAACTGAGAGGTTATAACTTATCAGGAAAGACTGAGGCTCCTTGTCTCCAGAAAAGAGAAGGCTGAGGGGCGACCTAATAGAGGTCTTTAATTATGAAGGGGTTTGATAGGATAGATGTAGAGAAGATGTTTCCACTTGTGGGACAGTGCAAAACTAGGTGCCATCAATATAAGATAGTCACCAATAGATCCAATAAGTAATTCAGAAGAAACTTCTTTACCCAGAGGGTGCGGAGAATGTGGAACTTGCTGCCACATGGAGTGGTTGAGGCAACTGGTATAGATGAATTTAGGGAGAAGCTAGAAACGTACCTGAGGGGAAAAAAATAGAAGAATATGGTTAGATGAAGTGGTGGGAGGAGGCTAAACACCGGCATAGACCAGTTGGGCCGAATGGCTTGTTTCTGTGCTGAAATTTCTATGTAATATAGGGGATCATTGATAGTAGCCATGTGGTTATTAAAGCAGAGGGTCTCTGCTCCTCTTCTTCCAACACCACTGGATCTTTCTCACCTGTGCACTGCAACTCGCCCTACGCTTCCTCCTCAGATTAACTGCATCCTTTGGGCTGTGAGTAGCAGAGCTGGTGCTTGCCTACATTGCTGAGAGACATGGACGGTGCTATGAGGTGCTGCCTTGTTCCAGGCCACTGAGAATGCTCCAGGCCTACAACCAGAGAAAAGGAACTAATGTCAGCATGCTGGCTCCAAGACATACCTTTAATAGAAGATGCAATATACATACTGGAGCCTAGATAATCTATTGGACATTAGCTAGACTAGACTTGGAGTCATCATCATAGGCAGTCCCTCAGAATCGAGGAAGACTTGAGTCCTTAAGTGGCTGAACAGTCCAATACGAGAACCACAGTCCCTGTCACAGGTGGGACAGACAGTGATTGAAGGAAAGGGTGGGTGGGGAGTCTGGTTTGCCGCATGCTCTTTCCGCTGCCTGCGCTTGATTTCTGCATGCTCTCGGCGATGAGACTCGAGGTGCTCAGAGCCCTCCCGGATGCACTTCCTCCACTTAACGCGGTCTTTGGCCAGGGACTCCCAGGTGTCAGTGGGGATGTTGCACTTTATCAGGGAGGCTTTGAGGGTGTCCTTGTAGCGTTTCCACTGCCCACCTTTGGCTCGTTTGCCGTGAAGAAGTTCCGAGTAGAGCGCTTGCTTTGGGAGTCTCATGTCTGGCATGCGAACAATGTGGCCTGCCCAGTGGAGCTGATCCAGTGTGGTCAGTGTTTCAATGCTGGAGATGTTGGCCTGGTCGAGGATGCTAACGTTGGTGCGTTTGTCCTCCCAGGGGATTTGTAGGATCTTGCGAAGACATCGTTGGTGGCATTTCTCCAGCGACTTGAGGCGTCTACTGTACATGGTACTTGGAGTGGCATTTGAATGGATGCTGAAGGGTTCAGCAGCTCCCCCTAATGGTGAGGCTTCACGGTGCATCAACTCTGGTTGGTTCAATGTCCTCTTGTGGGGACTGTACAAGTATGAGACCTTGGGTAAATTATTTAATTTCCCTTGCTCCTGGTACAGAGCTTGAAAGTGCTCAAATTCCCGCTATTTGCTCATGATACAGAGCCTGGCAATGCCCAAATTCCCAATTTGTGCTCCCAGCCTTGCATGGGTTAGGAGTATTGAAGATAAAAATGTATCCTCATAATTATCAAGATCAATGTTGAATAAATGGTCAGGATACTGATTTCCTGCTAATTCACAAACACAGCATCCTGTCTGACCCTGAGCTGAGCTTCTGACCCTAGATCTTCTACATCACAAAGACAGCCATTTCCACCTCTAACATTAACCGTCTCTGCCGCTGCCTCAGCTCATCTGCTGCTGAAACCCTTATTGATGCCTTGGTCATCTCCAGATTCAATCACTCCAATGCTCTCCTGGCCAGTCTCACACCCTCCACCCTTTGTAAACCAGCTCATCTAAAGCTCTGCTGCCCTCATCCAATCTCACATCGTCATACTCGCTCATCATCCATGTGCTTAGAAACATAGAAACATAGAAAATAGGTGCAGGAGTAGGCCATTCGGCCCTTCGAGCCTGCACCCACCATTCAATGGTTCATGGCTGAACATGCAACTTCAGTTCCCCATTCCTGCTTTCTCGCCATACCCCTTGATCCCCCTAGTAGTAAGGGCTACATCTAACTTCTTTTTGAATATATTTAGTGAATTGGCCTCAACAACTTTCTGTGGTAGAGAATTCCACAGGTTCACCACTCTCTGGGTGAAGAAGTTTCTCCTCATCTTGGTCCTAAATGGCTTACCCCTTATCCTTAGACTGTGACCCCTGGTTCTGGACTTTGGGAACATTCTTCCTGCATCTAACCTGTCTAAACCCATCAGAATTTTAAACGTTTCTATGAGATCCCCTCTCATTCTTCTGAACTCCAGTGAATACAAGCCCAGTTGATCGAGACTTTCTTGATATGTCAGTCCCGCCATCCCGGGAATCAGTCTGGTGAACCTTCGCTGCACTCCCTCAATAGCAAGAATGTCCTTCCTCAAGTTAGGAGACCAAAACTGTACACAATACTCCAGGTGTGGCCTCACCAAGGCCCTGTACAACTGTAGTAACACCTCCCTGCCCCTGTACTCAAATCCCCTCGCTATGAAGGCCAACATGCCATTTGCTTTCTTAACCGCCTGCTGTACCTGCATGCCAACCTTCAATGACTGATGTACCATGACACCCAGGTCTCGTTGCACCTCCCCTTTTCCTAATCTGTCACCATTCAGATAATAGTCTGTCTCTCTGTTTTTACCACCAAAGTGGATAACCTCACATTTATCCACATTATACTTCATCTGCCATGCATTTGCCCACTCACCACATTATACTTCATCTGCCATGCATTTGCCCACTCATGTGCTTGCTGACTTACACTGACTCTCGGTCTCAAAAGAGTCAAATTAAAAATTGTAATTCTGCTGTTTAAATCCCTCCATGGCCTTGGCCCTTCCTATCTTTGTAATCACCACAATCCCTCTTAAACTCTCTATTCCTCAGACTCTGACTTTGTGAGCATCCTTCCCTTCCATTGGTGGCTGTGCGTTCAGCCATCTAGGCCCCACAGTCAGGTCTTCGCTCTTTAAACTACTCCAGCTCTCCATCTCTCTGCTCCCTTATCTCCCTGTCCCCCTTTAAGACCCTCCTTAAAACTCAGCGCTTTGACATAGCTTTTGGTTGCCCCTGTTAATCTCTTCACCTTTGGCTCAGCATTTGTTTTTCCTTATGCCTCTGAAACATCTTGAGGCCTCAGCTGGAGTATTGTATCCCATTCTGGGCACCACATTTTAGGAAGGACGTCAAGACCTTGGAGATGGTGCAGAAGAGGTTTACTGGAATGGTACCAGGGATGAGGGACTTCAGTTATGTGGAGAGACTGGAGAAACTGGAGTTGAAGCAAAGAAGGTTAAGAGGAGATTTAATAGAGGTGTTCAAAATCATGAACAGTTTTGATGGAATAAATAAGGAGAAACTGTTTCTTGTGGCAGAAGGGTCAGTAACCAGAGGACACAGATTTAAGAAAGAATAGAATGGCAGAAGAACCAGAGGCAACACGAGGAAAGATTTTTAAAAATAAACACAGCAAGTTGTGATCAGAAATGCACGGCCTGAATGGGTGGAAGAAGCAAATTCAACAGTAACTTTCAAAAGGGAATTGGATTAATACTTGAAGGGAAAAAAATTACAGGGCTCTCGGGAAAGAGCAGGGGAATGGGATTAATTGGATCATCATAGAATCTTAGAGAATCATAGAAATTTATGGTACAGAAGAAAGCCATTTGGCCCATTGTGTCAGCGCCAGCCAAAAAAAGTGCTATCCAGCCTAACCCCACTTTTCAGTTCTTGATCTGTAGTCCTTTATGTTGCGGCACTTCAAATGCATATCCGTTGAGGGTTTCTGCCTCGACCACCCTTTGATGCAGTGACCTCTAGACCCCCACCACCCTCTGGGTGAGAAAATTTCTCCTCAACTCCCATCTAATCCTTCTACCAATTACTTTAAATCTATGCCCCTTAGTTATTGACCTCTCTGCTAAGGGAAATAGATACTTCTTATCTACTCTATCTAGGCCCTTCATAATTTTATACATCTCAATTAACACTCCCCTCAGCCTCCTCTGTCCCAAAGAAAACAACCCCAGCCTATCCAATCTTTCCTCATAGCTAAAATTCTCCAGTCTTGGCATCATCCTCATAAATCTCTCAACCCTCTCTACTGCAATCACATCTTCCCTGTAATGTGATGACCAGAACTGAACACAGTACTCTAGCTGTGGCCTATCCAGTGCTTTATACAGTTCTAGCATAGCCTCCTTGCTATAATATTCTATGCCTCTGGATTGCTCTACCAAAGAGCTGGCACAGGCATTATAGGCCAAATGGCCTCATACTATGTTGTATCATTCAATGATTCTATTTCTATGTTGAAGGCACTGTTTAAATGCAAGTTTGTTTGTTGTTAGATGTCTAACTCTGACTGATGCAGTTTTCCACCTTTTGTTGTCCTTATACCACGCCGTAAAATTAAGAAGCACCAGAGGAGGAAAAGCAGAGATACTGACTGACTGACAAATATATGCATTTACCACCAGATTACACTCTAAGGGGTTGAAATCAAGCTGTGTGATATTCATGAGTGCATTGAAGGCTTTTATTTAAAGTAGCCAGGGGAATTTCACACAAAATATATTCATTATAATATTGCCAGCATGATTTCAAGGAACAAGTTCCACAATTCAACAACATAATAGTGCCCAAAATGCCATTCAATAACAATCCTCGGTGAACATGTCTAGGTACTGCAAGCTAAAATGTAATTCTCTTTCAACTCATGGTTCATTTTGACCTTAGTTTCTGGCCCCTAGGTTGCTCTCCTTGGCACATTATTGTTTTTGTCAAATCTGTAGTTATCTGCAGGAAAATTGTCTGGGGGCTCTAACTGCATAATTTAATTTAAATCCCATCATGGTGTATCTCTAAACAATTAAAATGGCAGATGAGATAATTCTAGGGCCCAGGTTGCAGAAAGGATTTTTGACTAGATTGGGGGCGGGGAGGGAGGAGGAATTACTCCTACCATTTTCTGCCAGATCACCTTGACAACACATAAAAATCCCACAGGCAGATCAATCCTTCTACTAGCTGTAAAAGAAGACGTTCAGTCTGAATTCTCGGTACAAAGCAAACTGAATGGGCTGAACTGCCTGAAACAAAGGACTCGATCAATAGAACTAGTTTCTTTCCTTCTCTTGTGCAAGTGGCAAACACCATGGGCTAGACTTTCCACTAGGTGGCTAAGGCCGAAAAAAATGGACCTTGTTCCAGCGATGTGGGACGTCTCGGCCTTGCTGATCGCTGGGACAAGGCCCTTTGTTTTTGCGATTTTCCACTCGGGCTTACCCCAGCAGTGTCAAATGGGCGATGTGATTTTTTTAGCGATCTCACGATCACCCACCGAAAACAGAAGTCAAAAATAAAGCTTCCCTAGCAACGCTATTCTGCGCATGTGTGGGATTTTTTTTTAGGCTGACTTTCTTTGCCGCGTTTTGAGAGGTCAGGGGTCATCAGACATGCTCAGAAGGCACAGGGAGGGTAAGAGAGAGAGAGCAAGAGAGTGGAGATAGAGTTAGTGAAGGAAGGCAGGGAGGCAGAGGAGAATTGTTGGGCTTGTTGGAATTTGTTGTGATCAAAAAAAGTTATTTTTACTTTTAAAAATGTATATTATTATTATTTTTATTGTGAAAGTAGCCGGAAAGTAACAAAATTAATTTTAAACTTTATTATTAAAATTATATATCAAAATGGAGGGTGAAAGCAAAAGGAAAAGGGCAAACAGCGACGAGGCCAATGAGACACTTGTCAACATTGTCCATGGCAGGGGTCCACTTGACGTGTGGTGGGCATGGGAAACCTCCACCCCATGTCTACCGAAAAATCTGGCAGGAGATTGCCGATGTCGCCACATCTGCATCCCACGAGATGCGGACACCTGACCAGTGCCGGAAAAGGTGGAATAGCTTGTTGTCAGCAGCCAGAGTAAGTTGCATGTTATATTTAAAATGTTATATGTAATATTTTAATGATGCATGCAAACTTTAATTGGAAGCTTGAATTTTATTTCTTTATTGTATTAATTAATTAAATTATGAATTAATTTATGCATCCTAACAGTAAGTTGCATTTTATATTTATGAAATATTGTTCATAAGCAATGCAAATTTTTAATCGAACATTGCATCTCTGGCATTGAATTTAAGTCTGTCATTCTTAAATGTTTATTATCAAGTCCATTAGCTTATGCCATGCCATGTTCTCTTCTCATTTGCAGAAGAAGATATCTATCAACCATTCTGAGCAAAGGAGGACGGGTGGGGGCAGCTCTGCTCAGCTCCAGCCTCTATCAGAAATTGAGGAGCTTGCGGTCGCGCTGGTGGGACATGATAGCCGTTCAGTCACGACCCGTGGTCTGGCCGAACCCAGCCTTGAGTCTCGTGGGAACTGTGTAATGTTTCAAACATTATTAAAGACATTTTAAAAATCTATCTTAGTTATGCATGTAATGTCCTGTAATTATAATGCAATATGCAATATACTTGTGATGTACTCTTGATGTACGAATGATGTCATGGCAGCCCTGGTGACTCCTTGTGCATATGGGGTATTGAAAACTATTGATATGTAATGTTTCCTGTTAATGATCACCGTTAATGTTCTAATAAGTTGTTTAGAAATGTCATTCGTGTTTTTAAGGTCAACCTGAGAAGGTCATCTCACTTCAGCCATCCACTCCTGCTGCACCATCAGCAGTAACCATCTCGGAGGAGGAAGAAGATGAACAATTTAGTGTGAAGGAAAAGGAAGAGCAGGAGGAGGAGGAAGAATCGAACATTGTTGCAGGGGGTGGGGGGGGGGGGGGGAAGAACCTGCGGTCATCTCTATTGAGATGGATGAGGCACCGAGACGAAGACAGTGCAGGTGGCGATGCCAAGGCGTGACATTGTGCACACGCTGACCCCATGGAGTCAGGTCAGCGAGGTGAGCAATCGCCTACCTCGGATGGGCAGAAAGAGTGCTTGATATCCCTGTGCAGGGAGACGGTCGCGATCGGTTTCTCCGTGAACTGGAGCCAGTTCTCCACAACGGAAAGGCAAAGACCACCCAGCCCAACCAGTCTGCCTCACACAACTGCGACACCCCTTATACTGAAAACATCTACACTCCACCCCAACCGGAGCCATGTGATCTCCTGGGAGAGGCAAAAACCAGATAAAAACCCAGGCCAACTTAGGGAGAAAGAAATCTGGGAAAATTCCTCTCCGACCCATCCAGGAGATCACCCTGGCCGTATTCGATTCACTGCAGTACTTACCATTATATCTGCACTGTCCAACAAAAGGTCATCCGGTTTAATCCCAATTGCCAGGTCTAGGTCCATAACCCTGCAGGTTACTGCACTTTAAGTGCCCATCCAACCATCTCTTAAAAGTGGTGAGGGTTTCTGCATCTACCACTCTTCCAGGCAGCGAGTTCTCGATCTCCACAACCCTCTGCGTAAAGAAGCCCCCCTGCAAATCCTCTCTAAACCTTCCACCAACCACCTTAAAACTATGCCCCCTCGTAATAGACCCCTCCACCAATGAAAATAGACCCTTACTATCCACTATGTCCAGGCCCATCAATATTTTGTGCACCTCGATGAGGTCTCCTCTCAACCTCCTCTGTTCCAATGAGAACAAACCCAGCCTATAAATCTGTCCTTATAACTAAGATTCTCCATTCCAGGCAGCATCCTAGTAAATCTCCTCTGCATCCTCTCTAGTGCAATCACGTCCTTCCTATAATACGGCAACCAGAACTGCACGCAGTACTCCAGCTGTGGCCTAACCAAAGTATTATACAATTTAAGCATAACCTCCCTGCTCTTATAGTTGATGCCTCGGCCAATAAAGGCAAGCATTCCATATGCCTTCTTAACCACTTTATCCACTTGGCCTGCTACTTTCAGGGATCTGTGGACAAGCACTCCAAGGTCCCTTTGTTCATCTACACTATTAAGTAGCCTACCGCTTAATGTGTATACCCTTCCTTATTAGCCCTCCCAAAATGCATCTCCTCACATTTCTCTGAATTAAATTCCATTTGCCACTGCTCTGCCCACCTGACCAGTGGATTGATATCCTCCTGCAGCCCATGGCTTTCCTCTTCATTATCAACCATTATCTACTTCATTATCAAAGTAGCCGGACCTCTGTGTTCAAAAACATCTAGCAATTAACAGCTATAATATTATTGATTGCATGTATTCCCCCAATCATTCAGGCACAGCAATGACTTCTAGGGTGTTGTTGGGCCACAAACTGGAAGTTACTTGTCTCAGCGAGGAAGGGTTTACACTATTATAATGAATTTGCATGTTCATTTTTATTGGTCTGTGTAACATTTAATCGGAAATTTCATAAAATTGATGGCCACTGTGGTGTTGCTTAGGATGGATCAAAGCAAATAAAAATGTGTAGCTTTGAACTTTGTGATGTTTGGAGATGTAGGTTTCCAGAAATAAAATAGGAAAAAAGGATGAATTCACCGAATCTTTCCGTCTGTTGCAAACCTGCTTTAATCACCGGAAATGATTAAGTGTGTCATGTTTTGTGTACTTGCCCTGTGTCTTTGAGAAATCCCTTCGGTGGAGGCAGGGCTGAAAATTGAAGGCCCAGGTGGCAACCCTTTAATCAGATGTGCCAGATTTTTTTTATTTGTTCATGGGATGTGGGCATCACTGGCAAAGCCAGTATTTATTGTGTCATGTATGTACTTTTGGTATCACTAGCCACTAGATGGCATCACTATTGGAGGCCATTGGGCTGCACGCACTGGTGTGCAGCCCAAGGATAAAAGATCAGCCATTTTGTATGTTAACCACTTTGGGCCTTAATAAAGCAGAGCCAAGGTTATACATCTTGGAGTTAAACAGTACTCAGTCTAACAGTTATTGCATACACAACATTTGGCGCTGAGGCAACAAGAACCTTTGCATACAAAAATGAGCACAATTGGATTGTTGAAGCGATTTGTGGAAGGAGAAGATTGGGCAGACTTTGTGAGCCATTTGAGCCAGTTCTTCGTGGCCACCAAAGTGGCGGAGGTCGGCAACGCAGATTGGCGCCGAACGGTGTTCCTCAAAGTTTGCGGTCCAAAAATTTATGGTCTGATAAAGAATCTACTCCTGCCTGTGAATCCAACAGAGACGACGTATGAAGAATTGTGTGCACTGGTACAGGACCACCTTAAGACGAAGGCATCATCATCTCGAGATACAGATTTTACACGCACGTTCGCTCAGAGGGCCAGAATGCGGCAGAATTCGTTGCCGACCTGAGACGTCTGGGACCGTGTAAGTTCGGGGTTGTGTTGGCAGACATGCTGCAGGACTTCTTTGTAATCGGCATCAACCACGAGGTGATCCTGCATAAACTACTTGCGGTGGAGACGTTGGACCTGAACAGGGCCATCACGATCGCTCGGTCATGCATGACGACGGATAGAAGTCTAAAGCAGATATCAGTGAAAAATCGAAACTCGGCAAGTACTGTAAATATGATTGATTCGCCGTTCGGCAGAGTGGCACATGGCAGGGCCTACCCGACTGCGTACACGAAACCTGTGGCTGCCCAAAGTCCGCCAGCGGGAATGCATCCGATTTCTCCGTGTTGGCGTTGTGGGGGAAATCACCGGCACCAGCAATGCCAATTTAAGCAATATAGTTGTAAAGGCTCTCTGAGAGTGGGCCATCTCTAGTGCAAGTGTCCGCAGATGAGCAAGCGTGCTGTGACACACCACGTGGAGGATGATGGTCAGACTAGCGCGGATCCAGATACGCAATCCGAGATACCAGAGGAGGAAGTGTATGGATTGTACTTGTTCCTAACTAAGAGCAAACCAATAATGATCAACGTGAAATTTAATGGGGTGCCGGTATCGATGGAACTGGACAGGTGGCCGAGTCAATCAATAATGAGCCAGAGGGCATTCGACAAGCTGTGGGATACT
Organism: Pristiophorus japonicus; assembly: GCF_044704955.1. Taxonomy (NCBI): domain Eukaryota; kingdom Metazoa; phylum Chordata; class Chondrichthyes; family Pristiophoridae; genus Pristiophorus; species Pristiophorus japonicus. Next base: position 132,299,869 of record NC_091987.1, read on the forward strand.
CAGGCTGTGAGGCCCAGGTTGCATCCAGTCAATGCCAAGTTGCGCACGTGCACCAAAGAACTCATAACAGTGATTGGCAGTGCCACAATTAAAATGTCGTATGACGGTGCGGTTCACGAGTTACCGCTATGGATTGTCCCAGGCAATAGCCCAACGCTGTTCGGCAGGAACTGGCTTGAAAAAAATCAGATACGACTGAAATGCCATTCAAGGTGTTGTTGTCGGAGGAAGTACATGTGCCCAAGTACTGAGCAAGTTCCCCTCGCTGTTCGAACCAGGCATCGGCAACTTCACGGGAGCCAAGTTGCAGATCCACGTGGACACGGATGCAAGACCGTCCATCATAAAGCTCGGGCAGTTCCGTATACGATGAGGGAGAAGGTTGAAGTCGAACGGGACAGACTCCAGCATGAAGGGATCATATCACCGGTTGAATTTAATGAAGGGGCCAGTCCCATTGTTCCTGCGCTGAAAAGTGATGCCACAGTCAGAATCTGTGGAGACTACAAAGCTATGATCAACAGGGTTTCGAAACAGGATCAGTACCCGTTACTGAAGGCTGATGACTTGTTTGCAATGCTAGCCGGGGGGGAAGTCGTTCACCAAATTGGACTTGACGTGGGCCTACATGACACAGGAGTTGGTCGAGACGTCGAAGAGACTTAACATGCATAAAGGACTGTTTATTTATCACAGGTGCCCTTTTGGAGTTTGCTTGGCTGCAGCAATATTTCAGAGAAACATGGAGAGACTACTGAAGTCCGTTCCCAGAACCGTTGTGTTCCAAGATAACATCCTGATCACAAATCGTGAGTCCGAGGAACATCTGAACAATTTTGACAGATTTGTCAAAAACAATAATGTGCTAAGGAGAGCAACCTAGGGGCCAGATACTAAGGTCAAAATGAACAAAGTGGGACTCAGACTGAAATGCTCGAAGTGCGTCCTCATGGCACCAAAGGTCGAATTCCTGGGGAGGAAAATTGCTGCTGATGGCATCAGCCCACGGACGCGAAAACCAAGGCCATCAAGAATGCATCCAAGCTGCAGAATGTGATGGAGCTGCGTTCATTCCTGGGTCTACTCAACTACTTCGGCAATTTCCTACCTAAATTGAGCACCTTATTAGAACCAGTGCACATGCTGCAAAGAAAAGGTGACAACTGGGTGTGGGGTGCATCTCCAGACAGAGCTTTTGAGAAAGCCACTAATCTGCTGTGCTCTAACAAGCTGCTGGTACATTATGACCCATGTAAGTGTTTAGTATTGGCCTGTGATGCTTCATCATATGGAATTGGTTGCGTACTCCAACAAGCTAATGAGTCGGGTAAACTTCAACCAGTCACCTATGTTTCAAAAAGTTTGCCTAAAGCGGAAAGAGTCTATAGCATGGTAGAGAAAGAAGCACTAGCCTATGTGTATGGGGTTAAAAAGATGCATCAGTAGCTGTTTGGTCTTCGGTTTGAACTGGAGACAGATCACAAGCCACTTATTTCACGGTTCTCTGAAAACAAAGGTATCAGTACCAATGCTTCATCCCGCATCCAGAGGTGGGCGCTGACATTATCCGCTTATGATTATGTCATTCGTCATAGACTTGGCACCGAGAATTGTGCCGATGCTTTGAGCCATCTGCAGTTGCCCACACCGGAGGTGGAAACGTCACAACCGGCGGAACTATTGTTAGTTATGGATGCTTTTGAGAGTGAAGGAACCCCTGTCACGGCTCAACAAGTTAAGACCTGGACCAGCCAGGACACGATTTTATCAGTGGTGAAGAGTTGCATCCTCAAAGGTGATTGGTCTGCAATACCCAAGCAAATGTGCGAGGAGACCAAACCTTACGTTCGTTGCAAAGACGGACTGTCTATTCAGTCAGATTGTATACTGTGGGGCAATCGTGTTGTTATGCCCAAGAAAGGGAAAGAGAAATTTGTACGTTTTCTACATAGCACACATCCAGGCATTGTAATGATGAAAGCCATCGCTAGGTCTCATGTATGGTGGCCGGGAATTGACTCTGAGCTGGGATCATGTGTGCATCAGTGCAACACTTGCATGCAGCTCAGCAAAGAACCAGCGGAATCCGCTGAGTCTATGGTCGTGGTTGTCCAAACCATGGTCCAGAATCCACATAGACTTTGCAGGTCCCTTCCTGGGGAAGGTGTTTTTAGTTGTGGTGGATGCATATTTGAAGTGGATAGAATGTATAATCATGTCATCCAGCACATCCACAGCTACCACTGTGAATCTCAGTGTCATGTTCGCGACACATGGTCTGCCTGACATCGTTGTTAGCGACAACGGATCGTGCTTCACCAGTCAGGCATTTCAAGAGTTCATGAAACTCAATGGTATCAAACATGTAAGGTCAGCACTGTTCAAACTTGCATCCAATGGGCAAGCAGAACGTGCTGTCCAAATCATAAAGTAGAGTATGAAGCAAGTAACCCAAGGGTCACTGCAGACCCGCCTGTCACGCATACTGCTTAGTTACAGGATAAGACCACACATGCTTACCGGGGTCTCGCCTGCTGAACTAATGATGATGACCAAGCTAACTCTTGTACACCCTGACTTGAATAATCATGTTGAATATAGAAGACAAAGTCAGCAAGGGTATCACGATCGCGCAGCTGTGTCACGCAATATTTTTCTGTAAATAATCCTGTATATGTTCTGAATTATGGTCAGGGTCCCAAGTGGATCGCTGGTCCTGTCATGGCCAAGGAGGGCAACAGAGTATTTATTGTCAAGCTCAAAAATGGGCAAATATGCAGGAAACATATGGATCAGACAAAGCTGCGGCACACAAACGAACCGGAACAGTCGGAGGAAGAGACAATCGATGACCAACCAACCTACCCCCAGTCATTAGAGGACTCAGCGGTCATCAGTGATTCAAGACTTTCAATCACTGACATGTTCAATGAAAATGGACTTTCAATCCCTGCCATAGCCATTGCCACTCCCACCAGGTCATCCACCCAGCCACCAGTCACAACAGACTCTGAACACTCACCCAAGGCTGGAGTTGAACTGAGACGGTCAACCCAGGAGCATAAAACACCAGACCATCTCAACTTGTAAAAGACTGTGTTAATATCTGACTTGAGAGGGGTATTATCATATATGTACTTTTGGAATCACTAGCCACTAGATGGTGTCACTGTTGGAGGCCATTGGGCTGCACGCACTGGTGTGCAGCCCAAGTATAAAAGGCCAGCCATTGAGCCTTAATAAAGCAGAGCCAAGGGTAAACAGTACTCAGTCTAACAGTTATTGCATACGGAGGCTGCACTCCAGGACATAGTCGACGTATTTACTGAGGCGTACGAAAGCATGGGCCTTACGCTAAACATCCATAAGACAAAGGTCCTCCATCAGCCTGTCCTCACCGCACAGCACTGCCCCCCAGTCATCAAGATCCACGGCACGGCCCTGGACACCGTGGACCAGTTCCCATATCTCGGGAGACTCCTATCAACAAGAGCAGTTATCGATGACGAGATCCAACACCGCCTCCAGTGAGCCAGTGCAGCCTTCGGCCGCCTGAGGAAAAGAATATTTGAAGACCAGGCCCTCAAAATTGCCACCAAGCTCATGGTCTACAGGGCTGTAGTAATACCTGCCCTCCTGTATGGCTCAGAGACATGGACCATGTACAGTAGACACCTCAAGTTGCTGGAGAAATATCACCAACGATGTCTCCGCAAGATCCTACAAATCCCCTGGGAGGACAGGCGCACCAACATCAGCGTCCTCATTCAGGCCAACATCCCCAGCATTGAAGCACTGACCACATTCGATCAGCTCCGCTGGGCAGGTCACATAGTCCGTATGCCAGACACGAGACTCCCAAAACAAGTGCTCTACTCAGAGCTCCCTCATGGCAAATGAGCCAAAGGTGGCCAGCAGAAATGCTACAAGGACACCCTCAAAGCCTCCCTGATAAAGTGCGACATCCACACTGAATCTGGGAGTCCCTGGCCCAAGACCACCCTAAATGGAGGAAGTGCATCCGAGAGGGCGCCAAGTACCTCGAGTCTCAATGCCGAGAGCATTCAGAGATCAAGCGCAGACAGCGGAAAGAGCATGCGGCAAACCAGTCCCACCCACCCCTTCCCTCAACGACTATCTGTCCCACCTGTGACAGAGTCTGTGGCTCTCGTATTGGACTGTTCAGCCACCAAAGAACTCACTTCAGGAGTGGAAGCAAGTCTTCCTCGATTCCGAGGGATTGCCTATGATGATGATGATATTGCATACACAACATATTGCCCATCCCAAATTACCTTTCAGATGATGGTGGTGAGCTGCCTTCTTGAATCGTTGCCATCCTTGTGGTGAAGATACTCTCACAGTGCTGTTAGGTAGGCAGTTCCAGGATTTTGACCTAATGATGATGAAGGAACGGCGATATACTTCCAAGTCAGGATGGTGAGTAACTTGGAGAGAAACGTGGAGGTGGTGGTGTTCCCATGCGCCTGCTACCCTTGTCCTTCTAGATGGTAGAGGTCGCAGGTTTGGAAGCTGCTGCCAAAGATGCCTTGCGAGTTGCTGCAGTGCATCTTGTCGATGGTACACATTGCAGTCATGGTATGCCGGTGGTGGAGGAAGTGAATGTTTAAGGTGCTGGATGGGCTGCCAATCAAGCGGGTTGCTTTGTCCTGGATGGTATTGAACTTCTTGAGTGTTGTTGGAGAGTATTCTATCACATTCCTGACTTGTGCCTTCCAGGTGATGGAAAGGCTTTGGGTAGTCAGGAGGTGAGACACTCGCCGCAGAATACCCAGCCTCTGACCTGCTTTTGTTGCCACAGTATTTATGTGGCTGGTCCAGTTAAGTTTCTGGTCAATGGTGACCCCCAGAATGTTGATGCTGGAGGATTCGGCAATGGTAATGCCATTTAATGTCAAGGGGCAGTGGTTAGACTCTCACTTATTGGAGATAGTCATTTGCTGGCACTTGTGTGGCGCTAATGTTACTTGCCTCTTATCAGCCCAAGCCCGAATGTCATTCAGGTCTTGCTGCATGTGGGCATGGACTGCTTCATTATCTGAGGAGTTGCAAATGGCACTGAACACTGTGTAGTCATCAACGAACATCCCCACTTCTGACCTTATGATGAAGCAGCTGAAGATGGGCCTAGGACACTGCCCTGAGGAAATCCTGGGGCTAAGGTGATTAACCTCCAACCTCCACAAGCATCTTTCTTTATACTAGGTATGACTGCAGCCAGTGGAGAGTTTTTCCCTGATTCCTGACTTCAGTTTTACTAAGACTCCTGATGCCACACTTGGTCAAATGCTACCTTGATGTCAAGGGCAGTCACTCTCACCTAGAATTCAGCTCATTTGTCAATGTTTGGGCCAAGGCTGTAATGAAGTCTGGAGCCGAATGGTCCTGGCAGAACCCAAACTGGGCATTAGTAAGCAAGTTATTGGGGAGTACGTGCCGCTTGATAGCACTAACACCGACATCTTCCATCACTTTGCTGATGATTGAGAGTAGACTGATGGGGAGGTAACTGGCTGGATTGGATTTGTTCTGCTTTTTGTGGACAGGACATACCTGGGCAGTTTTCCACATTGTCGAATAGATGCCAGTGCTGTAGCTGTACTGGAACAGCTTGGCTAGAGGTGCAGCTAGTTCTGGTGCACTAGTCTTCAGCACGACAGCCGGGATTTTGTCAGAAAGGGCAAGGGAGTGGGACCAGCTGAGGTACTCTTGCAGAGAGCTGGCATGGGTGCGACAGGTCAAATGGCCTTCTTCTGTGCTGTAACCATTCTATGATTCATTGGACCCGTGTTGCCTGTATATTCACGGGACCCGTGTTGCCTGTATATCCATTGGACCCGTGTTGCCTATATATTCACGGGACCTGTGTTGCCTGTATATACACGGGACCAGTGTTGCCTGTATATTCATTGGACCCGTGTTGCCTGTATAGACACGGGACCCGTGTTGCCTGTTTATTCATTGGACCCGTGTTGCCTGTATATACACAGGACCCGTGTTGCCTATATATTCACGGGACCCATGTTGCCTGTCTATTCATTGGACCCGTGTTGCCTGTATATTCATTGGACCCGTATTGTCTGTATATTCATTGGACCTGTATTGCATCCTTGTTAAATGCTGCCTCCCTCTATTTTCCTCCATCCATAATAATGGCATAGGAAAGTGTACCCATAGGGATTGCCATACCTGCTCCTGAGAAGCCCTTACAGTGGTGGATGGAATAAATCTCAGCGGTCTCACATTATAACAGATGAAAGCCTGAGACTGTCCAGGTTTAAAATGGGAAAAAAGTACAAAAATTAAATGTCAGCTGCAATAATCACGACTCAAACTTTTAGCAGTCTTCACATTCCAAAACTCCTCCCTTCTGCCAGTCCTGGTCACAACTCTAAGTTTAATTTCACATTCTAACTTAAATCCTGGTGCATTGCAAAACCAGGATCTCACAGGACTGCAGCTCCGCTGACCCCCATTTAAATACCCTGTATACTAAATTGCACTGTATGGGGCCACAGCAGGCAGATTCTAGAAAGGGTCAAATCGCACGAGATAATTTGGAGGTGAGGCAGGGATGGGATTTTATTTTGGCCGAAAATTCTGAGCGCAAGTAGCAGAACACATACTGAATGACACCAGCATGTAAAGCAGGAGAAAACAGGGCTCAGTGTTATCACCCTGGTGCCCCATCTCCCCCAACCCCAACCCCCATCCATCTCCACCTGCTGCTGTCAACAACCTTGTTTGTAAACTGGATTCCAGTCTGTATAAACTTTAACTAGAATACAAATACTACGGGACCTGTGAATCAATAGTCCAGGTCAAGACGAAACACGTTTCTTTCTACATTGTGTATTTCCTGTGCCACTCAAGATGGCATTTTTTATTTTAGTGTGTTTGTTATGTATCTTTACTGAAGTAGTAGTTGTATCTTCACCAACAAGGACACTAAGGTAACGGTGGGAGGTTTACTCGAACTTCAAATCGTATCAGTGCCATTTGCCTGTTATTGTTTGCGAAGATGACATCCTATCAATCAAACTGGAATGGCAGTCACAAAGCTGGGTTTGATTCTTTCTCATTGCTCTTTCACGGGAGAAATTAAAACAGCTGGCATTAGTTTGCTTTGGATTTAACCAGGCTCCTGGTCTTTCAACCGACAGATATTGCTTCTATGGATCAAATAAATCTTTGTAGCATTTGATCAATATTCATCTTCGAATATGAAATGAATGTGTGAAATCATCCATTTATAAATGGTTTGTAAATTATCTTCAGAAGTCATCATTAATGCACCGTCATATTGTTTGCTTTTTAGAGACCAGGTTTTGTCTATTGAGCCTCAATCGGATGAAGAGATTCAATTTATCAAACAAATATCCAACCAATATAAGGTAAAGGTTAACTTTTTTTAGGCATTAGTCAATGTTTTCTTACAGCTCAGCAGGCTGCAAGGCTCCAGTATTGAGGCCTCACAGAATCATACAGCAAAGAAGGAGGGCATTCAGCCCATCGTGTCTGTGCCAGTTATTTGAAGAAATAGGAACAGGATTAGACCATTTGGCCCTTCAAGCGTGCTCCGTCATTCAACAAGATCATGGTTGATCTTCTACCTCAACTCCACCTTCCCGTACTAACCCTATAAACCTAATTCCCTTAGTTCCCAAAAATGTAGTGACCTGTCTTGAATATACTCAACGACTGAGCATCCACAGCTCTCTGGGGTAAAGAATTCCAAAGATTCACAACCCTTTGAGTGAAGACATTTCTCAATGGGCGACCCCTTATTCTGAGATGTAACCCCGTGTTCTGGATTCCCCAGCCAGTGGAAGCATTTTATCAGCACCACCCTGTCAAGCCCTTTAAGAATTTTATAAGTTTCAATGAGATCACCTCTCATTCTTCTAAACTCTAGGAAATATAGGCCCAGTCTACTCAATCTCTCCTCATAGGGCAATCCCCTCATCCCAAGAACCAGTCTAGTGAACCTTTGTTGCGCTTCTTCTAAGGCAAGTTTGTCTTTCCTTGGGTAAGGAGACCAGAACTGTACACAGTACTCCAGGTGTGGCCTCACCAATGCCCTGTATAATTGTAGTAAGACTTTACTCTTATACTCTAATCCCGTTGTAACAAAAGCTAACAGACCATTTGCTTTCTTAATTGCTTGCTGTACCTGCATGTTAGCTTTCTGTGATTCATGTACAAAGACACCCAGATCCCTCTTACTGCAAACAATTCCGTGTCTCTCACCATTCAAAAAATATTCTTTTTTGTTTTTCCTATCAAAGTGGATAACTTCGCACTTCCCCACATTGTATTCCATTTGTCATGTCCTTGCCCATTCAGTCAACCTATCTATATCTCTGCAGCCTCTTTGCATCCTCCTCACAGCTTACTTTCCCATCTAACTTTGTATAATCAGCAAATGTGGATGCGTTATACTCAGTCCCTTAATCTAAGTCATTAATATAGATTGTAAATAGTTGAGGCCCAAACACTGATCCTTGCGGTACCCCAGTTAGTCTGCCAACCCGAAAAAGTCCCGTTTATTCCTACTCTCTGTTTTCTGTCCATTAACCAATCCTCAATCCATGCTAATTTAGTACCCCCAATCCCATAAGTCCTAATTTTGTGTAATAACCTCTTGTGTGGCACCTTATCGTATGCTTTTTGAAAATCCAAATACACTACATTCCCTGGTTCCCCCTTATCCATCCTCCTAGTTACATCTTCAAAAACAGATCTGTCAAACACTATTTCCCTCATAAAACCATGTTGACTCTGCCGAATCATATTATGATTTTCTAAGTGGCCTGTTACCACATTTCTAATAATATATTCTAGCATTTTGCCTACTACTGATTTCAGGCTAACTGGCCCATAGTTCCCCATTTTTTCTTTTCTTCCTTTCTTAAATAGCGTCGTTATGTTTGCTACCTTCCAATCCTTGGAGACTGTTCTAGAATCTAGGGAATTCTGGCAGATTAATACCAGTGCATCCACTATCTCTGCAGATACCTCTTTTAAAACCTGAGGATGCAGGTCACCCGGTCCAGGGGATTTGTCACCACTTAGTACTGGAGAAATTAATGGGACTATGGGCTGGAATTTCTAAAGGCTTACCGCCCAGTTTCTGGGCAATTTTAGCCATTGTGGGCGCTAATCAGATAAGCCTGAAAAGTCCCTTCCTGAGTTACGCCGGTAGTTTCGAGGTACCGCTGGGGAGTGGGCCGCCGGCGTGCACCGTCCTCAGATCACCCTGGTGCGATATTTGGGTCAGCAGTAACCTATAGGTGAGTATGAAACAAAATGCCCACGAGGATCAGCGGAGCTGAGCAGTAGGTGAGTATCTCTGCAAGAAAAACGTTAGTAATTGGTTTTTTACTAATTATTTTAAAAATCTGTTGTGGTTATTTAGTTTAAAAGGGTTTTGAGGATTTAAAAAAAAATTTTTAGGTGATGTTTTTTAAAAAATTATTTTTATTGTTTTTCTGCTGCGAGGCCCAACCCGCAGCCTGGGAGTAAATTTTAATAGATTTTTTAATTTATCGCTCATTTTGTTTAGGGACGGCCCAATCGACCCTAAATTGCACTTTTTCGCCCAGAACGGGGGTGCAACGGCTGATTTTTAAACATTTTTTGGGAGGAAGTTTTCGCCGACGATAATCTTCCCAATCTTAGCAGTCTTTTGGGCGGCAATCGGGCGCTGGCAGGCTGATAGGAAATTCTAGCCCTTTGTCTTTACTTATACTAATTTCGTTAAGTTCCTCATTCTCTCTAGACCCTTGGTTCCCCATTATTTCCAGGGTGTTTTTTGTGTCATCTACGATGGAGGCAGATACAAAGTATTTTTTTAATGTTTCTGCCATTTACTTATTGCCCATTATAATTTCTCCTGTCTCTGCCTCTGCCTCTAATGGGCCCACATTTTAATTTTACTAATCTCTTCCTATTTACATATCTATAGAAACATTTACAACCTGTTTTTATGTCTCTTGCTAATTTACTCTCATATACTTTTTTCTCTTTCCTTATCAATTTCTTGGTCCTCCTTTGCTGAATTCTAAAATCTTCCCAATCCTCAGGCTTACTACTCTTTTTAGCAACATTATAAGCCTCTTCGTTTGATCGAATACTATCTTTAACTTCTCTTGTTAGCTAACTTTTCTTGTGGGATTTTGTGCCTTAAAGGAATGTATATTTGTTGTAAATTATGTATTAATTCTTTAAATGCCAGCAATTACTTGTTTACCGTCATGAGACGTGAATTGGCTGGAATAGACTGGCGAATGATACTTAAAGGGTTGACGGTGGATAGGCAATGGCAAACATTTAAAGATCACATGGATGAACTTCAACAATTGCACATCCCTGTCTGGAGTAAAAATAAAACGGGGAAGGTGGCTCAACCGTGGCTAACAAGAGAAATTAAGGATAGTGTTAAACCCAAGGAAGAGGCATATAAACTGGCCAGAAAAAGCAGCAAACCCGAGGACTGGGAGAATTTTATAACTCAGCAGAGGAGGTCAAAGGATTTAATTAGGAGGGTGAAAATAGAGTATGAGAGGAAGCTTGCTGGGAACATAAAAACTGACTGCAAAAGCTTCTATAGATATGTGAAGAGAAAAAGATTAGTGAAGACAAACGTAGGTCCCTTGCAGTCAGATTCAGGTGAATTTATAATGGGGAACAAAGAAATGGTGGACCAGTTGAACAAATACTTTGGTTCTGTCTTCACGAAGGAAGACACAAATAACCTTCCGGAAATACTCGGGGACCGTGGGTCTAGTGAGAAGGAGGAACTGAAGGAAATCCTTATTAGGCGGGAAATTGTGTTAGGGAAATTGATGGGATTGAAGGCCGATAAATCCCCAGGGCCTGATAGCCTGCATCCCAGAGTACTTAAGGAAGTGGCCCGAGAAATAGTGGATGCATTGGTGATCATTTTCCAACAGTCTATCGACTCTGGATCAGTTCCTATGGACTGGAGGGTAGCACCACTTTTTAAGAAAGGAGGGAGAGAGAAAACGGGCAATTATAGACCGGTTAGCCTGACATCAGTAGTGGGGAAAATGTTGGAATCAATATTAAAGATGAAGTAGCAGCGCATTTGAAAAGCAGTGACAGGATCGGTCCAAGTCAGCATAGATTTATGAAAGGGAAATCATGTTTCACAAATCTAGAATTTTTTCAGGATGTAACTGGTAGAGTGGATAAGGGAGAACCTGTGGATGTGGTGTATTTGGACTTGCAAAAGACTTTTGACAAGGACCCACACAAGAGATTGGTGTGCAAAATTAAAGCACGTGATATTGGGGGTAATGTACTGACGTGGATAGAGAACTGGTTGGCAGACAGGAAGCAGAGAGTCGGGATAAACGGGTCCTTTTCAGAATGGCAGGCAATGACTAGTGGGGTGCCGCAGGGCTCAGTGCTGGGACCCCAGCTATTTACAATCTACATTAATGATTAGATGAAGGAATTGAGTGTAATATCTCCAAGTTAGCAGATGACACTAAGCTGGGTGGCGGTGTGAGCTGTGAGGAGGACGCTAAGAGGCTGCAGGGTGACTTGGACAGGTTAGGTGAGTGGGCAAACGCATTGCAGATGCAGTATAATGTGGATAAATGTGAGGTTATCCACTTTGGTGGCAAAAACACGAAGGCAGAATATTATCTGAATGGCGGCAGTTTATGAAAAGGGGAGGTGCAACGAGACCTGGGTGTCATGGTACATCAGTCATTGAAAGGTGGCATGCAGGTACAGCAGGCGGTGAAGAAGGCAAATGGTATGTTGGCCTTCATAGCTAGAGGATTTGAGTATAGGAGCAGGGAGGTCTTACTGCAGTTGTACAGGGCCTTAGTGAGGCCTCACCTGGAATATTGTGTTCAGTTTTGGTCTCCTAATCTGAGGAAGGACGTTCTTGCTATTGAGGGAGTGCAGCGAAGGTTCACCAGATGGATTCCCGGGATGGCAGGACTGACATATGAGGAGAGACTGGATCGACTAGGTCTGTATTCACTGGAGTTTAGAAGGGTGAGAGGGGATCTCATAGAAACATATAAAATTCTGAAGGGACTGGACAGGTTAGATGCAGGAAGAATGATCCCGATGTTGGGGAAGTCCAGAACCAGGGGACATAGTCTAAGGATAAGGGGTAAGCCATTTTAGGACTGAGATGAGGAGAAACTTCTTCACTCAGAGAGTTGTTAACCTGTGGAATTCCCTACCGCAGAGAATTGTTGATGCCAGTTCATAGGATATATTCAAGAGGGAGTTGGATATGGCCCTTACGGCTAAAGGGATCAAGGGGTATGGAGAGAAAGCAGGAAAGGGGTACTGAGGGAATGATCAGCCATGATCATATTGAATGGTGGTGCAAGCTCGAAGGGCCGAATGGCCTACTCCTGCACCTATTTTCTATGTTTCTGCTCTCATACCTTTTAATGTAGTTTCCCAATTTACCTTAGCCAACTCGCCCCTCATACCTACATAGTTTGCTTTGTTTAGACACAAGTAAATCACTTTCAAACTCAATATATAATTCTATCATATTATGGTCACTCTTTCCTAAAGCCCTCTTTACTACAAGGTGATTAATTAACTCTTTCTCATTGCACAGTACGAGATCTAAAATTACCTGTTCCCTAGCTGGTTCCTCAACATACTGATCTAGAAAACTATCTTGGATACATTCCATGAATTCATCCTCCACACTATTACTGCAAATTTTGTTTGCCCAGACTATATGTAGATTAATGTTCCCCATGATTATTGTATTATCCTTGTTACATGCACTTCTGATTTCTTGATTTATACTGTGCCCTACATTACAACTACTTATAGGGGACCTATAAACAATTCCCACCAATGTTTTCTGTCCCTTGCTGTTTCTTAGTGTTATCCATGGAGAAAGAGTCAGACTGTACACTGTGAGCTCAAAGTAAAGTGTGCCCTTAATCTTTTATTGCAGGTCTCCAGAGTGCCTCTCCAACCTGTGAGGCCTCCTTAAATATCTGTGCTCCCAAGGGATTATTGGATCCCTTGGGACTCCAGGAGATAAGCCCTCTGGTGGCTGTACAGAGCAAATACAAGTTTACATATCTAACAACAACACCCCCCCCCCCAAAGTCAATAGTGTAACTATTTACAATGTGAGTCGATCTGGGGCCCTTCTTGCCCTGGTTTATCGTCTTGCTGTGAAAGCTTGTATTGTTGAATCATTTGTTGGGCCCTCGCTGGGCTGCTGTGCAGCTGGCCTTGCTGGGCTGCCTGGTGTGTTGGGCTCTGCTGGGCTGCTGTGGATGAGGGGTTCTGCTTCATGGTCAACCGTGGTGCCGGTTGCCGCTGGTGTATATGTTGGGGGATCAAAAAAGGTAGGGGCCAAGGTGGGTTGCTCAGGATTGCCCGTGAATCTGTGTTTGATTTGGTCCAAGTGTTTCTGGTGAATGAGTCCATTTGAAAGTTTGACCCGAAACACCCTGCTCTCCTCTTTGGCCACGACAGTGCCGGGAAGCCACTTGGGACCTTGTCCATTATTCAATACAAATACAGGATTGTTGATTTCAATCTCGCGTGACACATTTGTGCTATCATGGTATGCATTTTGTTGAAGCCGACTGCTCTCTACCTGTTCATGTAGATCAGGGTGAACGAACGAGAATCTTGTCTTAAGTGCTCTTTTCATGAGCAGTTCAGCAGGTGGGATCCCAGTGAGTGAGTGGGGACTCATACGGTAGCTAAGCAAGACTCGGGATAGGCGAGCCTGCAGTGAGCCTTCAGTTACCCTCTTCAAGCCTTGCTTGATGGTTTGCACTGCTCTCTCTGCCTGACCACTGGTTTAAGCGGGGCAGATGTGACATGTTTGATCCCGTTACGGGTCATGAATTCTTTGAACTCAGCACTGCTAAAACATGGCTCGTTGCCGCTCACCAGGACATTGGGTAGGCCGTGAGTGGCAAACATGGCCCGCAGGCTTTCAGTAGTGGCAGCGGAAGTGCTAGCCGACATTATCTCACATTCAATCCACTTGGAGTACGCGTCTACATCCACAAGGAACATTTTACCCAAGAACGGGCCTGCATAGTTGACGTGTACCTGAGACTACAGTTTGGAGGGCCAAGACCATAAACTTAGCAGCGCCTCCCTGGGTACACTGCTAAACTGCGAGCATGTATTACATCTGTGAACGCAGGACTCTAAGTCTGCATCGATACCGGGCCACCACACGTGGGATCTGGCTATCGCTTTCATCATTACGATGCCTCGGTGGGTGCTATGGAGGTCATTAAAGAAGGCGTCATTGCTCTTCTTGTGGACCACTACTCGATTCCCCCACAGAAGGCAGTCTGCCTGTATAGTCATTTCATCATTGCGCCGCTGGAACGGCTTTATCTCTTCCTACATTTCCACTGGGACACTGGACCAGCTCCCGTGAAGCACACTGTTTTTGACTAGATAATAAGGTTCCTGGCTTTTCCAGGTTTTGATCTGCTGGGCAGTGACGGGTGATTGCTCACTCTCAAATGCTTCCGTAACCATGGCTAAATCTGCAGACTGTGCCATTTCCACCCCCGGGGTGGGCAATGGCAGCCTGCTGAGAGCATCGGCGCAGTTTTCTGTGCCTGGCCTGTGGCGGATGGCTTAGTTGTATGCGCCCATCTCTGCATGCAATGCATTGGTATTTATCCCTTTACTCTCGGAAAACAGGCCTATTAGTGGCTTATGGTCAGTTTCCAATTTGAATTTTAGCCCAAACAGGTATTGATGCATTTTCTTTACCCCATAGACTCACGCTAACGCTTCTTTCTCAATCATGCTGTAGGCTCTCTCAGCCTTAGACAGACTCCTGGATGCATAAGCAACCGGTTGCAGTTTCCCGAATTCATTAACTTGTTGCAATACACACTTGACGCCATATGATGATGCATCAAATGCTAGTACCAAACGCTTACATGGATCATACAACACAAGCAATTTGTTTGAGCATAACAATTTTCTCGCTTTTACAAAGGCATTTTCTTGGCTTTTGCCCCAAACCCATTCGTCCCCTTTTCGTAGTAAGACATGCAGTGGTTCTAACAGTGTGCTAAGACCCGGTAAGAAGTTACCAAAGTAGTTCAGGAGTCCCAGAAACAACCGCAGCTCCATCACATTCTGTGGCCTCTGTGGCCTCAGTGCGTTCTCGATTGCCTCCGTCTTCGCGTTGGTGGGCCTGATGCCGTCCGCCACAATCCTGCTTCCCAGGAACTCCAGTTCACGCGCCAGGAAAACGCACTGAGTGTTTTAACCTGAGTCCCAAGCGGTTGAGTCGACTAAGAACCTCCTCCAGATTCTGCAGATGCTCAACTGTGTTCCGACCTGTGACCAAGATGTCGTCCTGGAAGACTACGGTGTGTGGGACTGACTTCAGTAAGCTTTCCATGTTTCTCTGGAATATTGCCGTCACTGATCAGATTCCAAACGGGCATTTGATATAAACAAAAAGACCTTTGTGTGTGTTGATGCAGGTGAGGGCCTTCGATGATTCCGCCAGTTCCTGCGTCATGTAGGCTGAAGTCAGATCGAGCTTCGTGAACGTCTTCCCTCCCGCCAGCGTTACAAAGACGTCGTCGGCCTTTGGTAGTGTGTATTGGTCCTGCAGGGAGAAATGATTGATAGTTACTTTGTAATCGCCACAAATTCTGACGGTGCCGTCTCCCTTGAGGACTGGGACAATAGCACTGGCCCACTCGCTGAACTCAATCGGTGAAATGATGCCCTCTCTTTGCAGCCGGTCTAGCTCAATCTCTACCCTTTCTCTCATCATGTACGGTACTGCTCTCGCCTTGTGATGGATGGGTCGCGCCCCCGGAATTAAGTGGATCTGCACTTTTGCTCCTTGGAATTTCCCGATGCCTGGTTCGAACAGCGAAGGAAATTTGTTTAAGACCTGGGCACACGAAGTGTCGTCAGCGGGCAATAGCGCTCGGACATCGTCCCAGTTCCAGCGTATCTTTCCCAGCCAGCTCCTGCCGAGCAGTGTGGGACCCTCCCCTGGTACCACCTAGAGTGGTAGCTTGTGCACCGCTCCATCGTAGGAGACCTTTACAGTAGCACTGCCGATGACGGGAATCAGTTCTTTTGTGTAAGTTCTTAGTTTCGTGCGAACTGGAGTTAAGACTGGATTTGAGACCTTGTTGCACCACAACCTTTCGATAGTCTTTTTGCCCATGATGGACTGGCTTGTGCCCGTGTCCAGCTCCATTGACACCGGGAGTCCATTTAGTTCAACATTCAGCATTATTGGGGGACAATTCGTGGTGAATGTGTGCACCCCATGTACCTCTGCCTCCTCGGTCTGAGGCTCTGGTTCGTCGTGATCCTCCGTGGATCTGTCCTCCACTGCAACATGGTGGTTTGCAGGTTTAACAGGTTTTGCAGCTCGCCTGCACATTCGTTGGATGTGTCCCATTGTTCCACAGCCCTTGCAAATGTACCCTTTGAATTGGCATGAATAGAAATGATGATCACCCCCGCAGTGCCAACAAGGTGTAAATGGCCTTGCATTCATCACCCTTGATGGTGGACTCTGAGACATCTGCGGATGTGCAGCTGCAGGCATGTGTGACCTGCCCTGTATATTACGATTCAAAAACAACATCACTTTGTTCACAGTACTTGCAGCAGCACTTGCGTGCTGAGAGATTTGCGTTGTATTGTCACTGGTGGCAATGAATGCCTGGGCTATCACCATGGCCTTACTCAAGGTTGGGGTCTCTACAGTCAAAAGTTTGCGAAATATGGTTTCGTGGCCAATGCCAAGTATGATCAAGTTTCTGAGCATGTGCTCCAAATGTCCTTCAAATTCGCAATGTCCTGCAAGGCGTCTTAGCTCAGCGACATAACTCACCACTTCCTGGTCTTCAGACCTTTTATAGGTGTAGAACTGGTACCTCATCATCAGAACGCATTCCTTCAGGTTCAAATGGTCTCGGACCAGAGTGCACAAATCGTCGTACGATTTCTCTGTGGGTTTCTCTGGAGTGAGGAGATTCTTCATGAGGCCATACGTTGGTGCCCCACAGATGGTGAGGAGGATCGCCCTTTGTTTGGCAGCATTCTTTTCCCCATCTAGCTTGTTGACCATGAAGTATTGATCGAGTCGCTCCACAAAAGTTTCCCAATCATCTCTCTCCGAAAATTTCTCCGGGATGCCCACTGTTCACTGCATGTTTGGGTTTGCTATCTGTATCTCGTTGCCAGTTGATATGTATGGAGAAAGAGTCAGACTGAACACTGTGAGCTCAAAGTAAAGTGTGACCGTAGTCTTTTATTGCGGGTCTCCAGAGTGCCTCTCCAACCTGTGAGGCCTCCTTAAATACCTGTGCTCCCATGGAATTATGGGATCCCTTGGGACTCCAGGTGATGAGCCCTCTGGTGGCTGTACATAGTAAATACAAGTTTACATATATAGCACTTATCTCCACCCAAACTGATTCTACTTCTTGATTTTCTGAGCTAAGATCCTTTCTCTCTACTGTCTTTAGCCCATTCTTTATTATTAGGGCTACTCCTCCTCCTTTTCCATTTTGCCTATCTCTACTAAAAGTTAAATATCCTGGAATATTTAGTTTCCAACCTTGGTCACTTTGCAACAACGTCTCCATAATGTCCATTAGATCAAATCTATTAATTTCTAACTGCGTTATTAATTCATCTATTTTGTTGCAAATGCTTCGCGCATTCAGATATAATGCCTTTAGCTTTGACTTTTTTCTATTTTTCCTGGATATCGCCTTAATCACTGATGCCCTATTACCTTTGTTATTCTCTCTGTCCCTTCCTGACCCACTCTTTATATTTTTACCCCAAACTCTGCTCTGCTCGAGAGCCTTGACATTTCTCTTGATGCTTTTAAATTTACTCTTTCTTGAATTCTCCCTCCCCTCTGCCCCTTCATTTGTTTAAAGCCATGTCTACTGCCCTAGTTATTCGATTTGCCAGGACACAGGTTCCTGCCTGGTTTAAGTGGAGCCCTTCCCAATGGAACAGCTCCCTCTTTCACCAGTGCCCCATGAAGCACCCCTGTCTCCCACACCACTCTTTGAGCCACGCATTTAACCTTCTAATCTGCTTGTCCCTATACCAATTGATGTATGGCTCAGGTAACAATCCAGAGATTATTACTTTCGAGGTTCTGCTTTTTAATTTGGACCCCAAACACTCTCAGCAAAACCTCATTCCTAGTTCTACCCATGTCGTTGGTTCCTACATGGACTACGATAACTGAATCCTCCTCTTCTCACTCCAAGTTCTTCTCCAGCTGTGAGGTGATGTCTTTAATCCTGGCATGGGCAGGCAACACAACCTTTGGAACTCCCGGTCATGGCTATAGAGAACAGTGTCTATCCCTCTGACTGTACTGTTCCCTACCACAACTACATTTCCCTTTCATCCTCTCCCCCCCATCCCCCACTTGAATGGCCTCCTGCACCATGGCTATACAATTATTCCCATGTCCCTGCTCTTTCCCCACAGCCCTGCAAATGTTTCCTTTTCAAGTATATAATAGAAACTTAGAAATTTACGGCACAGAAGGAGGCCATTTGGCCCATTATTTCTGTGTCAGCTGAAAAGGAGCTATCCAGCCTAATCCCACTTTCCAGCTCTTGGTCCGTAGCTTTGTAGAGTATGGCACTTCAAGTGCATATTCAAGTACTTTTTAAATGCGATGAGGGTTTTTGCCTCTACCACCCTTCAGGCATTAAGTTCCAGATCCCCACCACTACCAATTCCCTTTGTGAAAGTTATTATTGAATCTGCTTCCATCACCCTTTCAGGCAGTGTATTCCTGATCATAACTCGCTGTGTAAAAAAAAATTCTCAGCTCGTCGCTGGTTCTATTGCCAATTTGATTAAATCTATGTCGTCTGGTTTCCGACTCTCCTGCCAGTGGAAACAGTTTCTCTTTATGTACAGTGTCAGCTGTGGCTCAGTTGGGAGCACTCTCGCCTCTGAGTCAGAAGGTTCAAGTCCCACTCCAGAGATATGAGCAAAAAAATCTAGCCTGACACTCCAGTGCAATGCTGAGGGAGTGCTGCATTGTCGGAAGGTGTCATCTTTCAGATGAGATGTTAAACCGAGGCCCCGTCTGCCCTCTCAGATGGGCATAAAAGATCACATGGCACTATTTTGAAGGGCAGGGGGTTATCCCACATTACAACAGTGACTGCACCCCAATAGTACTTCATTGGCTGTAAAGTGCTTTGGTATTGAATGGCACTATATAAATTCAAGTCTTTCTTTTCTCGTTCAAAACCTTTCATAATTTTGAACACTTCTATTAAATCTCCCCTTAACCTTCTCTGCTCTAAGGAGAACAATCCCAGCTGCTCCACATAACTGAAGTCCCCCATCTCTGGTGCCATTCTATTAAATCTCCTCTGCACCCTTTCCAATGTCTTGACATCCTTCTTAAAGGGTGATGCCCAGGATTTGGCACAATACTTCAGCTGAGCCCTAACCAATGATTTATAAAGATTTAGCTTAACTTCCTTGCTTTTGTACTCTATGCCTCTATTTATAAAACCACGGATCCCATATGCTTTTTTAACAGAGTTATCAACTTACCTTGCCACCTTCAAAGATTTCTGTATGGAACTTTGCACAGATAAATGTTCAAGTGAAGGATTATAAGTGTGTCAGGTGTAAGTTTCCCTTGTGTTTGGGTTCATTCTAATTCCAGTTCAGGACCAGGTATTCCTTGCATCTCTCTGATTGGCAATGCCACATTATTTGTTGAGCCATTAATAGTTTTTCCCCAAACAGCTGCCAATCATGATCTTGATCCAATTCTCTTGCCCCAAAGATAGTCCCGAGCGGTCATAAGGGCATTGTAAATGTATGAGGGTGAAGGTGCGGTGAATACGGGACCCAGAAGAGGCGTGGGCCCAGGGGCAGCACAGACCTGCCCACACTGCATGCGCACTAGATGCGTGCAGCAGAGCAGGTCTCCAGTCGTCCTGGTAAACCCTTGCCACTGGATAAAGGCTTAGCTCTGTCGAGACCGTGTGGTGGCTGATGTGCAACGGACACCACACGTTAAAAAAATCCACGCACAGGCATCTTCCACCCCCTCAATTGGAATTCAGGACTGGAACATCAGGTCCTTCATTGAAACATCTGTGGAAGCAAGTCATCCTCGTTCGAGGGACCACCTATGATGATGATGTAAATGTGTGAGGGGTCCTCATATTATGTATGATGCCATTACACCATCTTACTTCAACATTTTCTCTGAGCTCACATCACCTCTGGAACCTTTCTAGCCTCAATCAGTAAATTGGCGGTTTTGCCACAGTTGGACTTTGTTAGGTGTGTTTTTTGTTGGTTGACATTCCATTACGGTTACAGCCGTGGAGCTTGGAACACCTTTAACTTAGTATTGTGAAAGGATTGTGAAGGATTCCAAAACACTGAGTCTCAGGGGGCTCCCCTAAAAGGAGTCATGCTCATTGGGAACATCATTGGAATTCTACCCTGTTCTTAAACATAGAAACATAGAAACATAGAAAATAGGTGCAGGAGTAGGCCATTCAGCCCTTCTAGCCTGCACCGCCATTCAATGAGTTCATGGCTGAACATTCAACTTCAGTACCCCATTCCTGCTTTCTCGCCGTACCCCTTGATCCCCCTAGTAGTAAGGACCTCATCTAACTCCTTTTTGAATATATTTAGTGAATTGGCCTCAACAACTTTCTGTGGTAGAGAATTCCACAGGTTCACCACTCTCTGGGTGAAGAAGTTCCTCCGCATCTCGGTCCTAAATGGCTTACCCCTTATCCTTAGACTGTGACCTCTGGTTCTGGACTTCCCCAACACCAACATTGGGAACATTCTTCCTGCATCTAACCTGTCTAACCCCGTCAGAATTTTAAATGTTTCTATGAGGTCCCCTCTCATTCTTCTGAACTCCAGTGAATACAAGCCCAGTTGATCCAGTCTTTCTTGATAGGTCAGTCCCGCCATCCCGGGAATCAGTCTGGTGAACCTTCGCTGCACTCCCTCAATAGCAAGAATGTCCTTCCTCAGGTTAGGAGACCAAAACTGTACACAATACTCCAGGTGTGGCCTCACCAATGCCCTGTACAACTGTAGCAAAACCTCCCTGCCCCTGTACTCAAATCCCCTTGCTATGAAGGCCAACATGCCATTTGCTTTCTTAACCGCCTGCTGCACCTGCATGCCAACCTTCAATGACTGATGTACCATGACACCCAGGTCTCGTTGCACCTCCCCTTTTCCTAATCTGTCACCATTCAGATAATAGTCTGTCTCTCTGTTTTTACCACCAAAGTGGATAACCTCACATTTATCCACATTATACTTCATCTGCCATGCATTTGCCCACTCACCTAACCTATCCAAGTCGCTCTGCAGCCTCACAGCATCCTCCTCGCAGCTCACACTGCCACCCAACTTAGTGTCATCCGCAAATTTGGAGATACTACATTTAATCCCCTCATCTAAATCATTAATGTACAGTGTAAACAGCTGGGGCCCCAGCACAGAACCTTGCGGTACCCCACTAGTCACTACCTGCCATTCTGAAAAGTACCCATTTACTCCTACTCTTTGCTTCCTGTCTGACAACCAGTTCTCAATCCATGTCAGTACACTACCCCCAATCCCATGTGCTCTAACTTTGCACATCAATCTCTTGTGTGGGACCTTGTCGAACACCTTCTGAAAGTCCAAATATACCACATCAACTGGTTCTCCCTTGTCCACTCTACTGGAAACATCCTCAAAAAATTCCAGAAGATTTGTCAAGCATGATTTCCCTTTCACAAATCCATGCTGACTTGGACCTATCATGTCACCTCTTTCCAAATGCACTGCTATGACATCCTTAATAATTGATTCCATCATTTTACCCACTACCGATGTCAGGCTGACCGGTCTATAATTCCCTGTTTTCTCTCTCCCTCCTTTTTTAAAAAGTGGGGTTATATTGGCTACCCTCCACTCTATAGGAACTGATCCAGAGTCAATGGAATGTTGGAAAATGACTGTCAACGCATCCACTATTTCCAAAGCCACCTCCTTAAGTACTCTGGGATGCAGTCCATCAGGCCCTGGGGATTTATCGGCCTTCAATCCCATCAATTTCCCCAACACAATTTCCCGGCTAATAAGGATTTCCCTCAGTTCCTCCTCCTTACTAGACCCCCCGACCCCTTTTATAACCGGAAGGTTGTTCATGTCCTCCTTCGTGAATACCGAACCAAAGTACTTGTTCAATTGGTCCGCCATTTCTTTGTTCCCCGTTATGACTTCCCCTGATTCTGACTGCAGGGGACCTACGTTTGTCTTTACTAACCTTTTTCTCTTTACATATCTATAGAAACTTTTGCAATCCGTCTTAATGTTCCCTGCAAGCTTCTTCTCATACTCCATTTTTCCTGCCCTAATCAAACCCTTTGTCCTCCTCTGCTGAGTTCTAAATTTCTCCCAGTCCCCGGGTTCGCTGCTATTTCTGGCCAATTTGTATGCCACTTCCTTGGCTTTAATACTATCCCTGATTTCCCTTGATAGCCACGGTTGAGCCACCTTCCCTTTTTTATTTTTATGCCAGACAGTAGTCAGCCTGTCAGTGATCTGTTCTGCCAGATACAGATTAGTCCATTAGTTCATCATAAACAATGATTTAAAGGAAGGCTGGTTTTGGTATGTTGTACGAAGATATTAATAGTGACCTCATTTCATTTTCTGCAGGCTGTTCTGTGGCAACCAAGCTCAATCAATGATATCAGAATCAACAAGGAAATCCATCTTTACATCAATGCATCTAATATTGAAGAGATGAAAACTGAGCTGGCGACAGCAAATACCACATATAGGTATGCCAAACACTTATATAAAATGATGCTGGTGTCACAGATAGAATACAGTACTGGAAGTGTCGCAAAACCCTCTGGTATTGCAGCCGTTTCTCATGTGTGAGCCTAGACAGTGAACACTGTCAGCCAAGTCTGATTTTTGTACTCACCTCGCATCCACAAACGCACACCTTCCAGCAGAGGTCGTGGATTGCGATCAGGAGTGGGAACCCTTGGGTGTTTCTCTTCTCCCTAACCGAGGCCTGCTGAGTTCCAATTGTAGCATTCCCACTGCTGCCCCAACTGGTCTATTTGGTTTGTTTACATTTAGCAACTGAACCACTAGGGGAGCTCTAACAGCAATTTCTACATTGCTGGCCTCTGAAGTTTAATACTCAACTCCTGTGTGCCTTTGTTAATTTTGTTTAGCTACTCACTTACTTTCCAGCGAGTTCGCTTGTCCAGAATACTAGAACATGTATCATTTTTAGGGTAATGATTGAGGACGTTCAACAGCTAATTAAGAAACAAAAAGAAAGAGAGGCATTTCAACCCCGTGGCTTTTCTTCTTATTATGAAAATTACCATTCACTGGAGGAGGTAAGAACTTTTTTAAAAAAGGTTTTACTTCAAGTTTTTATAAATATATTAAGAGAAAGAGAGTGGTGAAGGTGAATGTGAACTCATTACAGACAGATGCAGGTGATGCTGTAATGGATAATAAGGAAATGGAAGACTTGTTAAATATGTATTTTGTATCGGTTTCCACAGAAAATAATGGGACTGAAGATAGACAAATCTCCAGGACCTGATGTTTTACACCCCAGGGTATTAAAAGAAATAGATGAGGAAATTGCAGATGTGTTAAAAGTCATAATTCTCCAACAATCTCTACAATCAGGAATTGCACCTCTGGATTGGAAAATCACAAATGTCACTTCATTATTTAGGATGGGTGGGAGAAATCGGTTAACTACAAATCTGTCAGTTTAACATCAGTTGTGAGGAAGTTACTGGAATTTATCATCAGACTGAGCACTTGGACAAGCATGAGCTGATCAAAGAGTGTGAGCATGGATTTATAAAGGGTAGGTCATGTCTGACTAATCTAGTTGAGTTTTTTTGAGGGGTTCACTAGCATGGTGGATAGGGGTGTTTCTATGGATGTTTTCTATATCGACTATCAGAAGGCATTTGATAAGGTTCCATATGAGAGATTATTAGCAAATGTGATAATGCACAGAATTGGAGATAACCTTGTGAGATGGGTGGATAATTGGTTGGGAGAGTATTGATTGGCACAGGGAATATTCTCTGATTGGCTGGGTGTAACAAGTGTTTTTTCCCATGGACCTATACTGGAGCCTCAGCTTTTCACCATGTATATTAATGATGTGGATGAAGGAATAAAGAGTTGTATTTTCAAATTTGAAGATGACACCAAATTAAGAGGCATAGTAAGTTGTGTTGATGGGAACAGTAATTTACAAAGGGACATAGGCAGACTAAGCGAGAGGGCAAAACTATGGCACATGGATCTGAGAAAGACAAATGGTGAAAGACTAGGACCTGTGGAGAAGCAAAGAGAAACCTAATGCACAAGTACAAAAGGTAATCAGAAAGGCTAATAGGCTAATGGAAGGTTGGCCTATATCTCAAGGGGGTTGGAATACGAAAGTGAGAAAGTGATGTTCAGTTGTACAGAATCTTGGTCAGACCCCATTTGGAGTACTATGTTCAGTTTTGGACACAAATCTCAGGAAAGATATATTGGCCTTGGAGGGGATACAGCACAGATTCTCCAGAATGATATCATGGCTTAATGTGTTCAATTATGAGGATAGGTTGCTTAAACTTAGCTTGTATTCCCTTGAGTTTAGAAGGTCGAGGGGTGATCTAAATAAGGCCTTTCAAATGATAAAGGTAACCAGACACAGGATACCCGAGTATTAACTTTTGTGTGGCCTATCATTTTTGATGGTGTCAGATGGACTACAAGACAGGTGAAAAATTACCTTTCAAAAAGCCAATTTACTTATGAGTGTCTGAAATTCAAAAACAGCTTCCAATGAAAAATGTATTTGAACAAAACTCGTAAGATACTTGCATTATAAGTGAATGGCTTGATGCCTCCTTATTGTATACCTTACCCAGACAATAACATCTGATAGTGTAATAAAATAAGCTGCGGCTTCCTTATAAGTGAACCTGGTTTTTGACTTCATATGTACCATGACAGAAAGCAAGAAACCAATACCATAACACATGCTTCATTTTTGTCACAGAAGGCAGATGCAATATACACAATTGTGTACAGCATCACTTCAGCCTTGGCAGGGAAATTAATTGGAGGGATTTGGATTTCATTGTTCACTGTCACTTTGTTCTTTATGCTGATCCACAGGACAGGAAGTAGAACAAATGGCCATGTCCATGAGGTTTGTGTCCCAAAGACAATTAGCTTGGCTTTGGGGAAGGAGGAGGGCGATGGGTAGCAGGGGTCAATGGAATGGGGAGGGAGTATGTGCAAAGTTGAAATTACTAAATACACCCCACCAATAGTACACAGTGGTGTATTCCTATTTTCTCACATCAGTCTGTCTTTTTCCTCTGTGGGGTGTGCTATCTTTCAACCTTTGGTGGAGTTTCAACATCATTGACTCATGCAGCCATTGCAATTCCACCCAGAAAAGCATCTTTTTCTCCATTTTAGACTTGTACAAGGACATATCTTATACCAAATTGGAGACCAGATGGGGTGAGGCAATGGGTGGGCAATGAGCCAGTGATGGGAATGCGGTTTTAGGAGAATCCATTCAGATGTCACTCATACAATAGCAAAATACTGCGGATGCAGTTACTGTTTAAATTTAACATTTTACTTTGGCAAGAAAATTATATCAGGCATTATCAACAATAAAAAAGTAGAATAAACAAAAACGTTGATTGGCAGGCATATGATACCATGTATCCACTTTAAAAAGGTAAATTCACCAATCCTACACTTCCAACAGAGAGCTGTGCTTGAAGGGAACACAATGTGAGAAAGGGCTACAAAACTGAGAGCACAGCATGTGAATTAACCCTAAAATATAAAAAAATAGTAAATCGTCAGAATATAAGGAAAGAAACAATTACTGGAGAAAGTTGTCAGTTTTAATGCCTCTTTAAACTAGACTCTATTATAAAATGTCTACTCTTTAATAGTTGAAGCTAGGCACTGCAGAGATATTAGAGGCTGATAACTTTTCACCCCTCACTCTGTACAGACTCTTGTCAACAGCTAGCATATTGTGATTCTGAAAATGGTATGACTGTATTACTTGGAGAATCTCAGCTTAACTCAAAGTGTTTGACAGAATCAGGTATACCTGCAAGCACGTGATGGAAAAGGCTAAAGGATCAGGCTATCTGTAGAGGAGCAGTCTCTGGCTATAGTATTGTTGCACCGTCAGGTGCTGACACTGACTGAGGAATTGGGCAGCCTTGGCATACAACCTATCCCAGAGGTGGGGTTACCTTCTGCCAGGACTCATTTCTGAACAGCAGAATCTGCCATCAAAGGCCAGATCTTGATAGATGTAGGTCTCAGGCTCCAACTGATGCTGTAAATTAGTTTTAACTTTAAAACAGGGCTTGGCAATAAGGGGATGATTTAAAGAAGAAAATGTATCTGCTGAGTAGCTGGTCTGCAAGTCTTGAGATCTCTAAAAAAGATACTCAACGAAATTTATTTTTTTACCAGTGTATATTTGAAACATTGCTGCAGGGCGAACGGCATGGACGGGGGCAGCCGAAAGGTGACCCCGAAATAGCTGGCCCACTTAATACAGTTTAAGGGGCGCCTCTCGAATCTGTCAAATGGTCAGGAGCATTTGCTCCATGCAGGCAGCTGTCTGGGATAAACAGAGACGGTGTGAGTGGTGTTATTAACTTAAAAACTTTATAGCTTGATTAGCCTGTGTTTGATTAGAGGAGAACCTTGTTTCCAGTTACGTCCCAGCATTCTGTTCAACAGCTGAACGCCATATTAGTTGGCAACTTATAAACTAAAACTCCATTATGGGCACATTTCAGGCAGTGGCAAATAACTGGGTAGTTTTCTACAAGGGCCATCTTAATTTATTTATCCAAAACAATCCTGCAATCCCCCAAATTGCAGCATCCAATTGTTTCTGAAATGATTCCAAGGTTTTCAACTGCATTACTTTACCTGGGAGTCCGTTCCATGTGTCGATCCCTCCTTGTGTGAAGTAGAATGACTGAGATCATCTTAAATTTACCTTTTACCAGTTTGAACCTGTGTCCTCTTGTCCGATCCGGATTCACCTTTTCCATACTCTTAACTATTTTGCATACCTTTATAAAAGAACCTCCTTCCCTCAGTCACTCTAACACTTGGGATCAGCCTCATGGTTCTTCCCTGTACTTCCCTCCGTGCTTGATTGCCTTCCTTGCATTTTGGTGACCACGGCAGTTTGATCGCAAGTTCCTCTGATCAAGCTTAAATCCTGGAGAAGGGCTTAAACCCACAACCTTCTAGCTCAGAGATAAGAGTGCTACCAACTGAGCCAACCTGACATTGGTTCCAAGTAAGGTGATGTGATCTATTTATACCATGGATTTCAATGATAGTTATGTTCAACCATAATAATGGCCAACATGCCATTGGAAATAATGAACAGTCATGACACATACAGAAGACGAAGATCATAAAGATAAGAAATTGCTGAATCGCTTTCACTCACAGCCTTTTAATGTATAACATCTTATGAAACCAGTTACTTGTGACCTCTATGATAATGTGCGTTATATTAATTACTTTTCTTTATGCCTGGAACTTGTTTACAGATTTATTTATGGATGTCACAAATTACAAAAGCACATCCATTCTTCATTCAAAAAATATTTATCGGGCCATCCTCTGAGAAGCGTCTAATTTATGCGTTAAAGGTAAAGATGCTTCTATTTTATTTGTGTTTTTTTTCCCCCTCGTTAAAGAATGACCATGTCCTCGTCCTATGCTACTCTTCTTTCCCAGGTCTTCAAAGGTACTGACTCACCAAAAGGTGCGTTGTGGATTGATTGTGGTATTCACGCCCGAGAATGGATAGCGCCCGCGTTCTGCCAGTGGTTCGTGCAATATGTGAGTGTAACAAAAAGACATTATATACAAACATGGAGCTGTGGTTGTCCCTGAGCCCCCAGTAAATAGAGAGCAATCTCCTAAAGTTACCAACCCTCCAGGAATTACAAATTAATCTCCAGGACACTGCTGTGAGCAACCGAGAGAAAAATCATAAGGGTTTTAAAAATTGTGTCTTTTTAAAATTTCTTTGAACACTTTTGTTTATTAATTAGAAAAGTATTGAGATGGGAAAAAGGTTGTTTGACTGACAGTCAAGAATCATCCAATCGGATAATGAAGGGACTATTCGCTTTAAATTGCCATGGGAAGGCGGTGCAAATATGAGCGTGTTGGGCGGCCAATGGCGGGAGTGTGGAGCTGAGGAGATTGGAGGCAGGAGGTCATGTGATGACACCTCCATCCTACCAGAGTTGGCAACCCTACAATCTACAGAGTGCAGAATGGAGCCGGTAATAGTGACTGCCACCAGTTTTGCTGAAGCCACTATTATCGGTCAGACTCCTGAAGCTCACTGTGCAGCTGATGCATACTCCAAGCGAGCATAAACTGCGCAAGGTTCCTTAAGGTCTCACAATTTGTTGAAATTAGGGGCTTTCCCATAATGTGACTGGAGTCCCTAAGTGGACGAATGGGCAGACCGGTGGGGGGGGTGGGGGGAAGAATCTTTGCTGCTGGGTGGCCCTCTCTATAATATCGTGCCACTTTTTATAATCAACACACAAAAGTCCCCAACAATTGCAAGGTGAGAAACAAAATATTGGTAATGTTTGGGCAGCCAGCAGCCCTTCACTACACATTCAGTACAAATATACAGGTTTTGTTTTATCAGTTTTTAATTTCTTCTGCCCCAGTTAGTAAATATATAGTCTTCAAGTTCCATTGCTCCCTCTTTGCCAAGTACAGATTTCTCAGACCCTGACTGACAAGATGGGTAGGTGACCCATAGAATCATAGATACTTACAGCACAGAAGGAAACTGTTCAGCCCATTGTGCCTGTGCCAGCTCTTTGACAGGCTTGTTGCTTTTAATGCCACTTTACACTGGTCGCGAGCAAATATGTGAATGGCACAGGTTGAGAAGACCACTGATGTTCCCCTTCCTGCCTCGGGAAAAGTAGCTCCTCAGACTATTCAAACTAGTTAAAAATAAATCCAAAAACTATTTCCTCACAAAAAGGGTTCTGAGAGTGTGGAATACACTACCTCAGAAGATCATAGATGCAGAGGTATTCATAAAGTAGATGTTTACTTGGAAAGTAAAGATATTGATGTGGAGAAAGGACAGGGAAATGCAATTTAAAAAGTGCATCTACAGTTAGTAAAATGCCAGAACAGGTTCAATGAGCTGAATGGTCTGCTCCTGTTCCTACCTGCTTACATTGTATTGTATTGTATACAATTCTGTCACAATAAAAGGTGAGCTGCATTTCTTTTGCACACTATGAATATGTGCAAATTCTAGCTTTCTGTACACCTATCTTTGGTTTTATATAGTTAATGGTTTTGTAGATATGTCACAAATAAAAGCTTTGAATCGGTCATGTTTTAGCTTCTAGATACACAGGACAAGGTGATCACTGACATTCTGAATTCTTTTGAAATATATGTGCTCCCCGTGTGGAACGTTGATGGCTATGAGTATACATGGACAACTGTAAGTTTTTTCTTTCGTTAGTAATGTTAACATTACATTTATGTGATAGCTATATTTGAAGAAACTGTGTGGAGAGAAAAAAGTATTAAAAAAATTTTTTTTCTGGTAATTGTGAATTCTGAAGCCCATTTACATTCCTGATATGGGTGGGGGTGAGGTTGGGCGGTAATTATACCTACCAGTGAATGGAGAGCTGAAAAGGGGAGTTAGAGAGAAAATAAAAGAGAGATCAGAGGAAATCCCACATCAAAGAGAAATGAGTGGAGGAATCGGCAAGAAAGAGCCACAAGAAGAAGTTAAACAGGTTCAAATCAAAATTTAAAGATTTCCTAATTGTTTGTTTTGTTAAATGTATTTCAGGAATACTTAATAGAACAAATAACACCTGAAAACATAATGAATAAAGCTCAGGTTCTGTTTGAAGGTTGAAATAACAAGAAATCGTAGTGGGTCCCACCTTGGCAAGGGCACTGCCTGCCCTTGCCCACTGACTGTATGGCTCCAGCCAATCACAATGCAGCACTGGTGTTGTGTCATGTGGGGGAAAAAAATTCTGTAGCCTTTAAGAGGAAAAACAAACAGAATTACATTTCAGGAAATCATTAAGAACATATCAGTTCTGCTCATTTCGGGGCTTTCATGGCACTGGGTGATAAAGTTTGCACCCAGGAACAGTTTGCACCTCAGTCAGCA
Organism: Pristiophorus japonicus; assembly: GCF_044704955.1. Classification (NCBI taxonomy): domain Eukaryota; kingdom Metazoa; phylum Chordata; class Chondrichthyes; family Pristiophoridae; genus Pristiophorus; species Pristiophorus japonicus. The sequence goes on from NC_091987.1 coordinate 132,330,248, forward strand.
AAATTCATCAGCTGGGGTCTGAGTGTGGGGCGGAGCACTAAGAGAGGTGTCCTCTCTTAGGGTGCTAGGTCGGCTGGGCAACTGAAAATGCTGCGCTTAACAGCCAGCCTCGGAGAAAGGCTTGGGGCAAGAGAATAACCTGAAAAAGCCCACGAAAAGCATTTCCAATAAATAACTCACGCCACCACAGCATAAACCGCAAAAAAGAAAACAATCACACTTACCTGAGGTGGCCATTACTTACTTCACTGCAGCTGCGACAGCTGGGAGTGCCCGCTTTCACAGGCGGGCCCAGCAGAGGGCGCTCTACGGAACGCTTTGCATCAATGGGCAGCCAAAAATCAATCTGGTGTCGTAACCAGGGGCACTGCACACCAGCTCGCCTCTTCCGGGCGGTAATGCTCCGTGCCCCGTCGAAACCGATACCGAAAGTCCCAGCAGGGTGCTGGAAGCTGCCCAACTGCCCGGAAATGCTTGCTGCCATCATTGCCGCCCCTCCGGGGCGCTAACAGGAACGGCAGGAGACGGAAAATCCAGTCCCTTGAAACTTGAGCAGTCCACTCTGCCTCTCAAGCCTGCTCCACAATTCAGTTAGATCATGGCTGATAAAAATAACTTGGATTTATATAGCACCTTACACAACATCAGTACATTCCAAAAGCGCTTCATAACCAAAGGAAGCACTTTTGAAGTACAGTCACTGTCGTAATGTAGGAAATAATGTAAGGAGTTGATTTGTATCTCAATTTCATCTACCCACCGTGGCTCCATATACCATTAGGAAATGCAGCAGTTACAAAATTTGTCCCTCCCTTATCCCTACTCCCCAAATCAAGCAAAAAAATTCAACCGAATTTCAGTACAAATAAAATAACATCTATTTATATTTGTTTACATATTTCTCTGACTGACAGTGCAGCACTCAGTACTGCCTAGATTTTGTGCTCAGTGGGTAGCACACTCACCTCGGAGTCAGAAGGTTGTGGGTTCAAGTGCCACTCCAGAGACTTGAGCACATAAATCTAGGCTGACACTCCAGTGCAGTGCTAAGAGAGTGCTGCCATGTCGGAGGTGCCGTCTTTCAGATGAGACATTAAACCGAGGCCCCGTTCTCTCTCTCAGGTGGATGTAAAAGATCCCATGGAACTATTTCGAAGAAGAGCAGGGGAATTATCTCCGGTGTCCTGACCAATATTTATCCCTTAATCAACAAAATAAAAACAGATTATCTGGTCATTATCACATTGCTGTTTGTGGGAGCTTGCTGTGCGCAAATTGGCTGCTGCATTTCCCACATTACAAAGCGCTTTGAGACGTCCGGTGGTCGTGAAAGACGCTATATAAATGCAAATCTTCCTTTTCTTTTTCAAGTCCCTGGAGTGAGACAACCTTCTGGCTCAGAAGCGAGAGTGCTACCAACTGTCCCATGGCTGACAGATGGCAGTAAAAAATATCAAAAAAGATTATGTCCAAATCTTGCCTAAAATACTCAAATTCTTTGCGGCACAGTTTTAGCAACTATCAAAAATATTGGTACCTTGAAACTTTTAGTGTACTGTCTGAGGTCTAAAAGGAATGATGGAGCACACCTTTTTCAAATTTTGTATGTAGGCAACATGGGCTAGCCCCCATTTACTGCCCATGCCTAGTTGACCCAAGATGGTGTTGGTGGGCCTTTTTCTTGAACCATTGCAGTCTTTATGGTGATGGTGCTTCCACAATGGCGTTAGGTAGGGAATTATAGGTTATTAACCCAACGACAATGAAGGAATGGTCTGGATCATTGCCAAAAGGTACAAAGGGTTATTAAGAGTCAAGTACATTGTGTGAGCTTGGATTTAATTCAATGTCACAACTTGTCATTGAACTTACAATCTCTAGGTTGCTAGCCCAATATCATAACCACTAGACTACCATACCCTGTGAGATAGAGATGGCAGCTTCCATATTGTTTGGGTACATTCTGTTGAAAATATTGAGCATAGTAAATGTCATCACATACACTAGTGCATCCTCTTGCTAACAACTGGAGCATGTGGGGAAGGAAATGTGCATTTTGTCCTCTAACTCCACCCCCCCAATGGATTGTGAAATATAAATTAACACACTTCTTGTTCTTTATTACAAACTAAAACAAAGGGAAAGGACAGGTGAATGGGACTAGCTGAGATACTCTTGCAGACAGCCAGCATGGGCTCGACAGGCTGAATGGCCTGCTTCCGTGCTGTAACCATTCTAGGATTCGATAATCAATATGGGATTTGTACTTAAGTTTGCCTCAAAACAGTAACGCCTAACAAACTAACAAGTAAAAAGCAAGATACTGCGAATGCTGGAAATCTGAAATAAAAACAGAAAAAGCTGGAAATACTCAGCAGGTCAGGCAGCATCTGTGGTGAGAGAAACAGAGGTAATGTTTCAGGTTGATGACCTTTCATCAGAACTGGAAAAGGATGCAGATGTAACAGGTTTTTAGTAAGTACGGAGGCTGGGAAAGGGGGGAGGGGAGGAAAGAACAAAAGGGAAGGTCTGTGATAAGATGGAAGGCAGAAGAGATTAAATGACAAAAGGGATGAAGGTGCAAGGTGAAAGGAGACGGTAATGGGACAAGTAAAGAAAAAGATTTCCAGCATCCTCACTGTTATATATGTAAACTTGTATTTACTCTGTGCAGCCACCTGAGGGCTCATCCCCTGGAGTCCCAAGGGATCCCATAATCCCTTGGGAGCACAGGTATTTAAGGAGGCTTCACAGGTTGGAGCGGCACTCTGGAGACCTGCAATAAAAGACTATGGCCACACTTTATTTTGAGCTCACAGTGTTCAGAATGACTCTTTCTCCATACACGACAACTGGCGACGAGATGCAGATAGCGAACCCAAAGATGCAGAGAACAGTGGGCATCCTGGAGAAATTCTCGGAGAGAGATGATTGGGAAATTTTGTGGAGCGACTTGACCAATACTTCGTGGCCAACGAGCTAGATGGGTAAGAGAGCGCTGCCAAACGAAGGGCGATCCTCCTCACCGTCTGTGGGGCACCAAAGTATGGCCCCATGAAGAATTTGCTCACTCCAGCGAAACCCGGAGAAATCGTACGACGACTTGTGCACACTGGTCCGAGAGCATTTGAACCCGAAGGAAAGTATTCTGATGGCGAGGTACAGGTTCTACGCCTACAAAAGGTCTGAAGGCCAGGAAGTGGTGAGTTATGTCGCCGAGCTAAGACGCCTTGCAGGACATTAAGAATTTGAAGGACATTTGGAGCACATGCTTAGAGACTTTTTCGTACTTGGCATTGGCAACGAAACCATACTTCGAAAACTTTTGACTGTGGAGACCCTAACCTTGAGTAAGGCCAAATCGATAGCCCAGGCATTCATTGCCACCAGTGACAATACTAAGCAAATCTCACAAGTGCTGCTACAAGTACTGTGAACAAAGTAATGTCGTTTTCGAATCATAACGTACAGGGCAGGTCACACATGCCTGCAGCTGTACATCCGCAGATGTCTCAGAGTCCACCATCAAGGGTGATAATGCAAGGCCATTAACACCTTGTTGGTGCTGCGGGGGTGATTATCGTTTCCATTCATGCCGATTCAAAGAGTACGTTTACAAGGGCTGTGGAACAATGGGACACCTCCAACGAGTATGCAGGCGAGCTGCAAAGTCTGTTAAACCTGCAAACCACCATGTTGCAGAGGAGGACAGATCCACGGAGGATCATGACGAACCAGAGCCTCAGATCGAGGAGGCAGAGGTACATGGGGTGCACACATTCACCATGAATTATCCCCCGATAATGCTGAATGTTGAACTAAATGGACGCCCGGTGTCAATGGAGCTGGACACGGGCGCGAGCCAGTCCAGCATGGGCAAAAAGACTTTCGAAAGGTTGTGGTGCAACAAGGCCTCAAGGCCAGTCTTAACTCCAGTTCACACGAAACTAAGAACTTACACAAAAGAGCTGATTCCTATAATCAGCAGTGCTACCGTAAAGGTCTCCTAAGATGGAGCACAAGCTACCACTCTGGGTAGTACTGGGCGATGGTCCCACACTGCTCAGCAGGAGCTGGCTGGGAAAGATACGCTGGAACTGGGACTACGTCCGAGCGCTATCGCCCGCTGACGACACTTCGTGTGCCCAGGTCTTAAACAAATTTCCTTCGCTGTTCGAACCAGGCATTGGGAAATTCCAAGGAGCAAAAGTGCAGATCCACCTAATTCCGGGGGCACGACCCATCCATCACAAGGCGAGAGCAGTACTGTACATGATGAGAGAAAGGGTAGAGATCGAGCTAGACCGGCTGCAAAGAGAGGGCTTCATTTTCCCGATCGAGTTCAACGAGTCTTATCATCCCAGTCCTCAAGGGAGACGGCACCGTTAGAATCTGTGGCGATTACAAAGTAACTATCAATCGTTTCTCCCTGCAGAACTAAAGGCCGACGACCTCTTTACAACGCTGGCGGGAGGAAAGATGTTCACGAAGCTGGATCTGACTTCAGCCTACATGACACAGGAACTGGAGGAATCATCGAAGGCCCTCACATGCATCAATACGCACAAAGGTCTTTTTGTTTATAACAGATGCCCGTTTGGAATCCGATCGGCGGCGGCGATATTCCAGAGAAACATGGAAAGCTTACTTAAGTCGGTCTCGCACACCGTTGTCTTCCAGGACAACATCTTGGTCACAGGTCGGAACACAGTCGAGCATCTGCAGAACCTGGAGGCGGTTCTTAGTCGACTCAACTGCATGGGACTCAGGTTAAAACGCCCGAAGTGCATTTTCCTGGCGCGTGAAGTGGAGTTCCTGGGAAGGAGGATTGCGGCGGACGGCATCAGGCCCACCAACACAAAGACAGAGGCAATCGAGAACGTGACGGAGCTGCGGTCATTTCTGGGACTCCTGAACTACTTTGGCAACTTCTTACCAGGTCTCAGTATACTGTTAGAATCACTGCAGCCTACTGAGAGCATCGGCGCAGTTTTCTGTGCCTGGCCTGTGGCGGATGGCACAGTTGTATGCAGACAACGCGAGCGCTCATCTCTCGATGCAGGCCGATGCATTGGTATTTATCCCATTACTCTTGGATAACAGGGATATAAGTTGCTTGTGGTCAGTTTCCAATTCGAATTTTAGCCCAAACACGTATTGATGCATTTTCTTTACCCCATAGACACACGCTAACGCTTCTTTCTCAATCATGCTGTAGGCCCTCTCAGCCTTAGACAGATTCCGGGGGTGGAAATAGCGCAGCCCGCAGATCTAGCCATGGTTATGGAAGCATTTGAGAATGAGCAATCACCCGTCACTGCCCGGCAGATCAAAACCTAAACAAGCTAGGACCCCTTATTGGGCCCAAGTTTCGGGCCGCGCCTAAAACGGCACAGCCCGGACCTGGACGCCCGTTTTCCACGCCAGAAAGTGCGCCTAAAAAAAACTTACCTATTCTCCGGCTCCCTGCAGGTCCTCTGGCCCTCGGCGCGGCGCAGCACGAGCTATAGGGGGCGGAGCCAGGTCCCTACGCTGAAAACAGTGCCGGGACCTCTGCACATGCGCGCTACAGTGGGCGCGCATGTGCAGTAGCTCCAGGCGCCCAAAACTGTGGGAGGGGCCCGAAGCACGCAGCCCCTAGCCCTGGCCGAATGACCTCACTGGGGATGCGTGAATAAGGCTCCTCCCACCCGACCCGACCCCGCTCTACCCCCTCACCCCCCCCCCGGACCTCCACGACTCTCTTCCCCTCCCCCCCCTCCCCGGACCTCCGCGACCACCCCCCCGGAGACCCGGTGCCACCTACCTGTAAATCCAGCCCGAGGTCTTGGGCCCGGCATTTCAGCCTCCTTCTCTCCCTTCCCCCTCCCCTCTCTCCTTCCCTCCCCCCTCTCCTTCCCTCCCTCTCTCCCCTCTCCCTCCCTCCCTCCTCTCTCCTTCTCTCCCTCCATCCTCCCTCCTCTCTCCCTCCCTCCCCTCTCCCTCCCTCCCTCCTCTCTCCCTCCTCTCTCCTTCCCTCCCTCCCTCCTCCCCTCCCTCCTCTCTCCCTCCCTCCCTCCCTCTTCCCCCCCTCTGCCCCTCTTCCCCCCCTCTCTCCCCTCTTCTCCCCCTCTTCGCCCCCTCTTCCCCCCCTTTTCCCCCCACTCCCCATCCCCCTTCTCCCCCTCTCCCCCTTCCCCTTCTCACCCTCTCCCTCCTTCTCCCCCCCTCCCCCTTCTCCCTCTCCCCCCTCTTCCCCTCGCCCCTCCTTCTCCTCGCCCCTCCTCTCCTCCTCCCACCCCCCCCTTCTCACCCTCTTCTCCTCGCCTCTCCTTCTCCTCCCCTCCTCCCACCCCTCTTCCTACCCCCCCACCCCTCCTCCCACCCCACAACCCACCTCCCCACCCCCCTCCTCCCCTCCTCCCCACTCTCCCACCCCACCACCTCCCTCCTCCCCCTCCCTCCTACCCCACCCCACCCCCCTCTATCCCCACCACATACCCCTCTACCTCCACCCTCCTTCCTCCCTCCCCACCCACTTCTCCCCCTCCACCTCCCTCCTCCTTCCCCCCCACCCCCTTCTCCCCCTCCCCCCACCCCCCTTCTCCCCGTCCCCCCCACCCCCATTCTCCCCCTTGTTCCCCTCCCCCCCTCCCTTCTCCTCTCCCCTTCTACCCCTCCCCTTCTCCTCGCTGTCAGAAACACAGACACTGACAGACAGAGAGTGAGAGACACACACAGACAGACAGAGAGATAGAGACACTGACAGAGACACACTGGGAGGGGCCGTCCCAGCACGCTGTTGGAGGACTCCCGATGCTGCAGTCGGTAAGTAGAAAATGTTGTATTTATTGATTTTTTATTTTTTATTTTATTTGTTATTAATTTTTTTTGATTGATTTATTGGTTGATTTATTGATGTATTTATCATTTATTATTGATGATGGCTCTTTATTTGTAAAACTGAAGTGTTTAATGTTTGTAAACTTCCCTTTAAACCCCCCCCCCCATTCCCTATGCCTGATTTGTAACCTACGCCTGATTTTCTAAAGTGTAGACAAGGTTTTTTCGAACGTACAAAAATCTTCACTTACTCCATTCTAAGTTAGTTTGGAGTAAGTTTTCACTGCCTAAACTTTGAAAACAGGCGTAAGTGGCCGGACACGCCCCCTTTTGAAAAACAAATTCTGTTCCAAAGTGAAACTGTTCTAACTGACTAGAACTGGAGCAAACTAAATGCCGAGAATTCAAATTTCTAAGATACTCCATTCTAAACCAGTTGCTCCAAAAAAACAGAAGCAACTCAGGCCGAAACTTGGCCCCATTATCTCTAGTCAAAAGCTGTGTGCTTCACGGGAGCTGGTCCTGTGTCCCAGTGGAAATGTAGGAAGAGATAAAGCCTTTCCAGCGGCGCAAAGGTGAAATGTCTATACACGCAGACTGCCTTCTGTGGGGCAATCGAATAGGGTCCCCAAGAAGGACAAAGACACCTTCATCAATGACCTCCACAGTACCCACCCAGGCATCGTAATGATGAAAGCAATAGCCAGATCCCACGTGTGGTGGCCCGGTATCAATGCGGACTTAAGGGTCCTGCGTTCACAGATGTAATACATGCTCGCAGTTAAGCAATGTACCCAGGGAGGCGCCGCTAAGTTTATGGTCTTGGCCCTCCAAACCGTGGTCCAGGGTACATGTCGACTATGCAGGCCTGATCTTGGGTAAAATGTTCCTTGTGGTTGTAGACGCGTACTCCAAGTGGATTGAATATGAGATAATGTCGGCTAACACGTCCGCTGCCACTACTGAAAGCCTGCGGGCCATGTTTGCCACTCACGGGTTACCCGATGTCCTGGTGAGCGACAACGGGCCGTGTTTTAGCAGTGCTGAGTTCAAAGAATTCATGACCCATAACGGGATCAAACATGTCACATTTGCCCCGTTTAAACCCGCGTCCAATGGTCAGACAGAGAGAGCAGTGCAAACCATCAAGCAAGGCTTGAAGAGGGTAACTGAAGGCTCACTGCAGACTCGCCTATCCCGAGTCCTGCTTACCGCACAAGACCCCACTCACTCACTGGGATCCCACCTGCTGAACTGCTCATGAAAAGAGTACTTAAGACAAGGCTCTCGTTAGTTCACCCTGATCTACATGAACAGGTAGAGAGCAGGCGGCTTCAACAAAGTGCATACCATGATAGCGCAAATGTGTTACATGAGATTGAAATCAATGATCCTGTATTTGTATTAAATTATGGACAAGGTCCCAAGTGGCTTCCCGGCACTGTCGTGGCCAAAGAGGGGAGCAGGGTGTTTCGGGTCAAATCTTCAAATGGACTCATTCACCGGAAACAGACCAAATCAAACTCAGATTCACGGACTATCCTGAACAACCCACCTTGGCCCCTACCTTTTTTGATCCCCCAATATGCACACCAGTGGCAACCGGCACCACAGTTGACCATGAAGCAGAACCCATCATCCACAGCAGCCCAGCAGGGTCCAACACACCAGGCAGCCCAGCAAGGCCAGCTGCACAGCAGCCCAGCGAGGGCCCAACCAATGATTCAACAACACCAGTTTTCACACCGAGACGATCAACCAGGTCAAGAAGGGCCCCAGATCGACTCACATTGTAAATAGTTACACTATTGACTTTGCGGGGGAGTGTTGTTAGATATGTAAACTTGTATTTACTCTGTACAACCACCAGAGGGCTCATCCCCTGGAGTCCCAAGGGATCCCATAATCCCTTGGGAGCACAGGTATTTAAGGAGGCTTCACAGGTTGGAGAGGCACTCTGGAGACCAGCAAGAAAAGACTACGGTCACACTTTATTTTGAGCTCACAGTGTTCAGTCTGACTCTTTCTCCATACACAGCACTCACTATTTTACTTACGTAAAGAAACAAAGGATGGGTGTAGAGGAGGTGTAAATGGGAATATCAGAAGCATCAGCAACAGCTACCGTCCGAAAAAATGGGGGCAGAGGTTATGATTTGAAATTGTTGAACTCAATGTTGTGTCCGGAAGGCAGTAAAGTGCCTAATAGAAAGATGAGGTGCTGTAAGCCGAGGACCGAGAGGTCAGAGTGGGAGTGGTCCGGAGAATTAAAATGGCAGGTGACCGGAAGCTCGGGGTCATGATTGTGGACTGAATCAAGATGTTCTGCAAAGCGGTCATCCAGTCTGTGTTTGGTCGCCATCAATTCATCATCATGGGCAGTCCCTCGGAATCGAGAAAGACTTGCTTCCACTCTTAAAATGAGTTCTTAGATGGCCGAACAGTCCAGTACGAGAACCACAGTCTCTGTCACAGGTGGGGCAGATAGTCGTTGAGGGAAGGGATGGGTGGGACCGGTTTGCCGCACGCTCTTTCCGCTGCCTGCGCTTGATTTCTGCATGCTCTCGGTGATGACACTCAAGGTGCTCAGCGCCCTCCCGGATGCACTTCATCCACTTAGAGCGGTCTTTGGCCAGGGACTTCCAGGTGTCAGTGGGGATGTTGCACTTTATCAGAGAGGCTTTGAGGGTTTCCTTGTAACGTTTCCTCTGCCCACCTTTGGCTCGTTTACCATGAAGGAGTTCCGAGTAGAGCGCTTGCTTTGGGAGTCTCGTGTCTGGCATGCGAATAATGTGGCCTGCCCAGCGGAGCTGATCAAGTGTGGTCAGTGTTTCAATGCTGGGGATGTTGGCCTGGTCGAGGACGCTAATGTTGGTGCATAATGTAGATGTACTAAACAATCCAGAGGCAGTATTTGGAATCTTGGACAAATTGTTGAAGGACCCTGCTGTGACCAATTCTTAGTTATGGTGATTGTGAATCTGCCTTCAGTCCCCCAACTACATCTTAGTGTAATAAGGCTTTGCTACTCATTTATACTATACTGGATATCCTTCTCTGTCAATGAATCCATAGGGATTCAGTTATAACAAAAAAAGGCCCTGTGAAAATGTTGCCAGTGGCACACACTCCACATTTCTTGCAGGGACAACCAGCCTGAGCAGTTTGCTGTTGGATTTGGCCCAGTGTAACTAAAGACCCAACAAAGAAATTGCAAGGTTTTTCTCTGACATAGACCGCATCGTTCCCAACAGCCATGTATGCTAATGGGATGTGACCCCACTGAATCCGCAAATTCATGTACTCTCCTGACTGTGTCAGAAGGAATTCAGTTGGAATCTTCTCCAAGTTTGAAGTGGTGAGACTCCTGTGTTTGCAAATACAGGTGCTAAAATAAAACTGGGCTGAAAAGCAGATAAGCAAGACTATAAACACTGTGTGTAAAAGATACATATCAATTTCTAATTGTAATTAGAATAGGCATTTAAATACAAATTCCCCAGCTTGGAATTTCGCATTTGTCACTGGATTATAACTCAATGATATTCAAAAACAAAAACAAAAATGTTTTGCATTAAATATTTCAGAACCGCTTCTGGAGGAAGAACCTTTCTACCCATAATAAGGGTCGATGCATAGGAACCGACCTAAACCGTAACTGGGATGTAAGCTGGTGCGGTGAGCTGCTTAAACATTTTGAAAGAACAAAGCTTAAACCATAGTGTTTGTTCTCACTTTCACTGCGTATAATAATTACGGTAACAATTCCATCACTAGTTTTCATAACTCCATGAAGTCTGTTTCTGGTGTGTATGAATTCTGGCACTTTTAGTCAGACCAGTATCTGTGTTTACCACAGTAAGCCGTAAGGAGACAATTTGCCATTGGTGATTAATGGTAAGTGAAGCCATTCATGCCACAGCAATAAGATTAGCTAATAAAATGCATTACAGAAAAAGATGGCAATCTAGTCAAAAAGATTCAGGTAGTCCAAATTCACAGCTGGAGGGTGATTTTACCGTTGATGAGGATTTAAAGAGGCAGCTCCCCATCTCTGGAGCAACTATCAATTCACCAGTTGGCAGAGCATCCCAAAAAACACGAGAAAAGGCTACAATTGCAGAAAGCAACTTTTTGAAAAAAAATAACTTGGCTGAAGATATGAAAATGGTTTAATCGTATAAAGAAGAGTGTTGAAACACCAGTTTTGCACTGTAAACAGAAGCTGATGCTTAATTGGAAGCTATAATGTAATGGGCAATTGATGTTGGTCATGTCAGGGATGATGACCATAGATAGGGACTGCTTGGGTCAGGATTAAAGTTTAAATAAAGACATATTTTGTCTGCTGGGAGATTCTCAGCACTGAGCCAAAACTCTTTGATGCGGTCTTGTTTGGGCAGTCGCTTGAACGGTTTTGCTCGGGTTTCTTGGATAGACACTGCCACTGAGTCGATGCTGGTGAATTGGTGGTCTGAAGCTCATGCTCAAGTCTATTGGTATAGCCACTGATGAGGTCCAACAACAGCTAACTTGATCAGCATGGATATGTTGGCTGAAGTTTTAGTCTGAGCCAGTCCAGGGTTGGGTGATCAAAGTTGGAGAAGACTGAGTGAAGCCCTGAGCCACAAAGAAAAGAAATTGCAGCAACAGCAGAAATAAATAGCAAGAGAGAAGAAAATACTAACAGAAGATGTAGAGAGAGGGAAAGTAAAATACTGAGAGGAAGAATATTGAGGAAAAACATTATAGGAAGTTATAACAATTAAATAGTAAGAAGAGAGCCCAAATGAAATGCTGAGAGATAGAAAGAATTATTGGGAAATAAATAGAGACAGAAATAAGTACCGTGGGAAAAATTAATCATAATGTTGATCGACAGAGAAGCAGAAGGATAAAGCAAGAAGTAAAAGAGTAAGAAACATTGAAACTGAAGTAGAGGAGGAGAGAGAGTGAGAGAGAGTTGGTAGACTTACTCCGACCATTGGGCGGATGTGAAAGGCTTTGGGAACTTTCTGGTGGGGGCTTGTCCAAAAATGTTTGATTATGGTGAATCTTGGCTTTAAAAAAGTTTAAGAAGGAGCATGGATGGACATGAATATGAATAATGAGAGCCTGATATGCACATGTGTAGGAGTCTTTCTCCAAAGATCAAATCTCCCGACAATGCAACACTCCCTCAGTATGACACTGAAATGTCACCATAAAAAATGTTCACCATAAGTCTTATGGCTGGCCCGTGAGCGATGCCACTGGGCGCCTGCAAGCAATGCCACTAGAGATTCTCTAGCATATAATGGGCCAAAGATTGCGGTCATTGGCGTACCTCCAGAGTACGCCTCCGAACTGAGAAAGGAATATATACCGACCTGATGGTGGCCCTCCTGCGAAAACATGCAGTCGGAGGGCAGCGTAATGGATCACAGATCCCAGGGATGCAGCCTGTTCGGAAGCGTAACCGGGATCACATGGTCCTGGTCCTCCAATCACAAAACAGAATTACATTTTAATAATTTCTGAAGGGAATCCAGCAATCAGATTTAATTACAATTTACAGGATTACAATTTAATTCCTAATCAGCTTTATTCCACCAACTTCACTAAAAATATAATTTTTTGAATTCATATTTGCAGAAAGATTGAAAAATGCATTTGATACAGTTAAACTGTATGATTTCTGAGATGAAAATGATGAAAACATGCCTGAGGTATGCCCTTACGCTGATGCAACCAGGCCCTGCGCAATTGCTGGCCAGTTGGTGGGAAAATAGCCCAACTCTGCACCAGCAATTGCTTTTTTGTGTGCCGTGTGGATGGCCTGTCAACATGTACGTTGACCGACTGCAAAATCCGAAACTGAAGTTCACAGACTGAAGTAACTCACTAATACTGCGTAGTGCTTATATTCTTGATGCCCGAGGCACACAATACCAACCAATATGCACAACTAACCAAATTAACTCCTGCAAATTGACCCACTGTTTTCATGAAAATAAAATATTTTGCACAAGAATTTCCTATTAAAACTCTACTATATGATAATAGTAGCAGATATCTGCTGCTGATTTAAGATGGTACAGTAATCTAAACTGTTGGAGGGTTCAGGAAAAAAACATAAACAAGCTTCACTTTTGCTGGCATTGAGAAACATAGAAATTTACAGCACAGAAGGAGGCCATTTCGGTCCATCGTGTCCGCGCCGGCCGACAAAGTGCCGCACGACCTTGGTCAGCAGTCCTGAAGCTTACATATAAACCAATGAACAATGGCGGAAAGGTAAAGAGCATCCAGCCCAACCAGTCCGCCTCACACAACTGCGACACCCCTTACACTGAAACATTCTACACACCACCCCAACCGGAGCCATGTGATCTCCTGGGAGAGGCAAAAACCAGATTAAAACCCAGGCCAATTGAGGAAAAAATCTGGAAAAATTCCTCTCCGACCCATCCAGGCGATCGAAACTAGTCCAGATCATCACCCTGGCCGTATTCGATTCCCTGCAGTACTTACCATCATATCTGCGCCGGCCAACAAGAGATTAATCCGAATTACCGGCTCTAAGTCCGTAACCCTGCAGGTTATGGCACTTTAAGTGCCCATCCAAGCACCTTTTAAATGCCTTCCAGGCAGTGAGTTCCAGACCCCCACAATCCTCTGCATGAAGCCTTTCCTCAAAACCCCTGTGAACCTTCCACCAACCACCTTAAAACTATGCCCCCTCGTAATTGACCCCTCCACCAAGGGAAATAGGCCCTTGTCGTCCATTATATCCAGGCCCCTCAAAATTTTGTACACCTCAATGATCTCCTCTCAACCTCCACTGTTCCAAAGAGAACACATCCAGCCTATCCAATCTGTCCTCATAGCTAAAATTTTCCATTCCAGGCAGCATCCTAGTAAAATTCTTCTGTACCCTGTCTAGTGCAATCACGTCCTTCTTCTAATAAGGTGACCAGAACTGCATGCAGTATTCCAGCTGTGGCCTAACCAGAGTATTATACAATTTTAGTGTAATCTGAAAACTTCTTAATCATACTCATATATTCAAATCTAAATCGATGATATATACCACAAAAAGCAAGGGACCCAGTACTGAGCCCTGCGGAACATGGAAACATCCTTCCAGTCACAAAAACATCCATCAACCATTATCCTTTGCTTCCTACCTCTAAGCCAATTTTGGATCCAACTAGCCACTTTGCCCTGGATCCCATGGGCTTTAACCTTCGTGATCAGTCTGCCATGTGGGACCTTATCAAAAGCTTTGCTAAAGTCCATGTACACTACATCGTATGCACTACCTCATCGACCCTCTTGGTTACCTAAAAATTCAATCCGGTTAGTCAAACACGATCTTCCCTGAACAAATCCGTGCTGACTGTCCCTAATTAATCCTTGCCTTTCCAAATGTAGATTTATCCTGTCTTTCAGGATTTTTTCCAATAATTTTCCCACCATTGAGGTTAGGCTGACAGGTCTGTAATTACTCGACCTATCCATTTCTCCCTTCTTAAACAAAGGTACCACATTAGCAGTCCTCCTGCACCTTGCCCAAATCCAAAGAGGACTGGAAAATTATGGTCAAGGCCTCTGCTATTTCCTCTTTTACTTCGCTCAATAGTCTGGAATGCATTTCATCTGGCCTACTTTCAAAGCTGCTAAACCCCATAATACTTCCTCTCTCACTATGTTTATTCATCCAGAAGTATCCACTGTCCTCCATTTATAAGTGTGTTTGGTGAGAATTTAACAGTTAGTCTGTATGCTCATTTTAGTTATTCTCCTGTGTACAGATCATGGAGCATCACACAACCCATGCAGTGAAACATACTGCGGACGTTACCCTGAGTCTGAACCAGAGGTGAAAGCTGTAGCTACCTTTATCAGACAGAGATCGAATCACATCAAGTGCTACATCTCAATACATTCGTACTCTCAAATGGTTATGTTTCCGTATTCTTACAAAATGTCTATGTCTAAGGATCATGCTGAGTTGGTAAGAGATTATTCAAATGTTCACATAAATTTGTATACATGTGTGCACACGAACTAGCAGCCATATTGCATAAAAGTGTGCGGGTGAACTAACACCCATAATCTCTCTGTTCATTAGAACTTTGTAGCATGGAAGGCAGTCACTGCTCTAAGGTCTGTGCATGGGTCGAGCTACGAATATGGAAACTCAGCAAAAACTATCTGTGAGTATGGTTATTTTGTTTTTAAAGTTAGGTAGATTACATAGTGAGGAGAGCAGTTCACACTATAGATATTATGGCAGTCAGATGATTAAGAATTATTTTATGAAGTATTAAATGGATTTCTGTAACACACAGAATGATACGGCACAGAAGGAGGCCATTCAGCTCACCATGCCTATGCCGGCTCTTTGTTAGAGCTATCCAATTAATCCCACTCCCCCGCTCTTTCCCCATAGCCTTGTAATTTTTTTCCATTCAAGTATTTATCCAATTCTCTTTTGAAAGTTACTATTGAATCTGCTTCCACCAGCCTTTCAGTCAGTGGATTCCAGATCACAACAACTCACTGTTAAACAAAATATTTCCTCATGTCGCCTCTGGTTCTTTTGCCAATCACCTTAAAACACACAGCTTTTAATTACAGCAACTTAAATCATTATAATTTACAACAAAACACCATGCATGTTGTAAAGCATGGTCAGATATAAATGTAGTCCTGAGGTAGTTTGCAGGCAGAATGTGCACCTACACTAGTGGAGAGAGACACATCAAGTTTCAGAGCTGAAGTGCCTTACACCGGTTATTCCACTGAATACCCAACTTTGGAGATCGATTGAGATCTTTGGAGATCTGTTAAAATTGATAGCGACTGTGTGCAAGGAAACATAGCTGAGGAAGCTGTATAAATCTCTAATGAAATGAATCTTGTCACAGTTAATCTTTCACTTCCTTACTAAAAGTTGTAACATGAGTTATTGAAACTGGACATTTCATTAATGTCTGATCTAAATCATTACTTTATCACAGAGGGAACAGACAATTGGAACAAAATTATTGACCATCCAAATGACAAACTGCAGAAAAACATAACACTTTGGTAATTAATTCAATCAATAACCCTAAAAATACCAAATTTCTCAAGGATTTCAATCGATCTCCAGTCATTGAAACCATTTATTGCTTGAAGCTGCTGAAATGTATTATTACTACAAAGGTTTAAATCCAAGTGCTTGTTTGGGAGAAGCATGCGAGTTTTCTAATGGAAGAATCAATCTGCTAGATTGCAGCCTTATTGTCAGGAGTGGTGCCAAGCAATGTTCTCTCTAGGCTACACTTTGTTCTGCGCAGACGGTTTCTTTTAATGTGCAGTCCCTTTAAATTTTTATGCACGTGCAGTATTTACGATGTAAAGGCCGGTGAGCGGCCTGCGTAGTTTATGTCTCAATTTAAAAATTCTCAACCTTCTTTTCAAATCCCTCACTATCTATGTAACCTCCTCCAGCCCTATGAGATCACTGTGGTCCTCCAATTCTGACCTCTTGTGCATCCCCGATTTTAATCGCTCCACCATTGGTGGCCGTGCCTTCAGCTGCCTAGGCCTTAAGCTTTGGCTAAACCTCTCTGCCTCTCTCTCTCCTCCTTTAAGATGCTCCTTAAAACCTACCTCTTTGTCCACACTTTTCGATCATCTGTTCTAATATCTCCTTATGTGGCTTGATGTCAAATTTTGTTTAATATGCTCCTGTTAGGCGCCTTGGGACGTTTTACTACATTAAAGGCGCTATATAAATGCAAATTGTTGAGGTTGTTGCAGTTAATTGCAGTCAGTGGTAATGTCGTGTAGTTAACTGCAGTCAGTAGTAATGTTGTGTAGTTAATTGCACAGTCAGTGGTAATATCATAACATTTGTAGGCATGCATACATACGTTTACACAGAGCACAGTGCGTGTGCCTCTGAATTTGTAGCGGCAGACAGACATAATAGTTTAGCTTGAGAAAAAGTATTTTGAAAACTTTAATGGGGGCATTACTATGCCGCGCCTTTAAGACTCGGCCTTTCCCAGGTTCGCAACGGAGATCGGGGCATGCGCAATGGGCCAGTTAAATTTAGCGCTGGCGTTTTCGGTAGCCCCCTCAGGTCAAGTGTGTAACGGCTGATTTTGCGCCACCTTCAGCTCTTCGCCCAATTCCAACAAATTTCTCATAAGGACGAGCAAACTTTTTCAAGGTGCTAAAAATGACCGCTCCACCTGGTTTACCGCCCCAACTGAGGTGTGACTGAATTTCTCCCCCAGAGTGTATAACAAATCACTGAGCATGCAATAACACGCCGGGTTGCAATAACACGCTGGGTTGCAATAACACGCTGGGTTGCAATAACACCCTCAATAACTAGACAGACACCGAGACAGGCAGAGACACGCACACCCACACAGACAGACAGACATACACATATACAGATACACACACACACACAAAGACACACACACAGACACAGAGAGACACACACATACAGACACAGGTCAATTGGACCGAATGATGTGTGAAGTTTCCATTGGGACCACAATGCTGAATCCATCTAACGATTGTTCAGCTCCAGTTGTGCTTTGGCTACTGTGGAATATTAAATTGTGTAATATGTGCTTTCTGACTGACAGAGTGTCCCCTATATCATTACATTCATGTTATTACACAGTGTGCCCTATATCAGAACAGACCTGTTTTTATAGAGTGTCCACCAATATCAGTACAGGCCAGTCAGCCTAACATTGATGGTGTGCAAATTGTTGGAAAAAATTCTTAGGGACAGGTTAAATCTTCATTTAGAAAGACAAAGATTAATCATGGACAGTCAGCACGGATTTGTTAAAGGAAGGTCGTGTCTGACTAACTTGATTGAATTTTTTGAGAAAGTAACCAGGAGGGTCAATGAGGGTAGTGCGTTTGATGTAGTGTATATGGATACCTGGGGGTCCTTGTGCATGAAACACAAAAAGTTAGTATGCACTTACAGCAAGTAATCTGTTTTTGTTATGTTGACACTGCCATATCAAGTACAAGCAGTAAATGGGGTGATAGGGGAGTGGCACCAATAAATGGGAGATGGGGAGGGGCCCCAGTAAATGGGGGGGATAAGGGAGGGGCACCAGTAAATGGGGGGATAGGGAGGAGCACCAGTAAATGGGGGATAGGCAGGATCACCAGTAAATGGGGGATAGGGGAGAGGGTCACCAGTAAATGGGGGGGATAGGGGAGAGGGGCACCAGTAAATGGGGGGGATAGGGGAGGGGCACGAGTAAATGGGGGATTGGGAGGGGCACCAGTAAATAGGGGATAGGGAAAAGGCACCAGTAAATGGGGTATAGGGGAGAGGCACCAGTAAATGGGGGATAGTGATGGGCACCAGTAAATGGGGGATAGGGGAGAGGGGCACCAGTAAATGGGGGGGATAGGGGAGGAGCATGAGTAAATGGGGGATTTGGAGGGGCACCAGTAAATGGGGGATAGGGAAAAGGCACCAGTAAATGGGGGATAGGGATGGGCACCAGTAAATGGGGGATAGGCAGGAGCACCAGTAAATGGGGGATAGGGGAGAGGGGCACCAGTAAATGGGGGATAGGGAAAAGGCACCAGTAAATGGGGGATAGGGGAGAGGCACCAGTAAATGGGGGATAGGGAGGGGCACCAGTAAATGGGGGATGGGGAAAAGGCACCAGTTAATGGGGGATAGGAGAGAGGCACTAGTAAATGGGGGATAGGGAGGGGCACCAGTAAATGGGGGATAGGGAGGGGCACCAGTAAATGGGGGATAGGGAGGGGCACCAGTAAATGGGGGGGGTATAGGGGAGAGGTCACCAGTAAATGGGGGATGGGGTGGGGCAGCAGTAAATGGGGGATAGGGGAGAGGAACCAATAAATGGGGGATAGGGAGGGGCACCTGTAAATGGGGGATAGGGGAACCAGCCCACACTGCGATATGTGTGCGTACTCGGACCGTGCAGCGGAGCATGTCTCCAGTCGTCCTGGTTCAACCCTTGCCACTGGATAAAGGCCTAGCTCTGTCAAGCCCGTGTGGTGGCTGGTGTGCAACAGTCACCACACGTTAAAAAAATCCACACACAGGCATCTTCTACCCCCTTGATTGGAGTTCAGGACTGGAACATCGGGTCCTTCATTGAAATATCTTTGAACTCGTGGAAGCAAGTCATCCTCGTTCGAGGGACCACCTGTGGTGATGATGATGGTAATGTCGTGTAGTTAACTGCAGTCAGTGGTGATGTTGTGTAGTTAGCTACAGTCATAGAATCATAGAATGGTTACAGCACAGAAGGCGGTCATTTGGCCCATTGAGCCTGAGCAACTCAGCTGCTCCCCTGCCTTTACTCCGTAGCCCTGCAAACATTTTTCCCTTCAGGTACTTATCCAATTCCCTTTTGAAAGCCGTGATTGAGTCTGCCTCCACCACCCTTTCAGGCAGTGCATTCCAGATCCTAACCATTCGCTGCGTAAATTTTTTTTTTCTCATGTCGCCTTTGGTTCTTCTGCCAATCACCTTAAATCTGTGTCCTCCGGTTCTTGACCCTTCTGCCAATGGGAACAGTTTCTCTCTATCTACTCTGTCTAGACCCTCATGATTTTGTGGGAGGGAGGTGCAAGAAGATGTCCTTCCTGTTCCTCCTAGCCCAACAAAGGAAAGAAAAACAATTGCCTATTTTGGCCTCTAGAAGTGGCTTCCCTGCTCAAGCCAGAGTTAAAATTGCAGTTGGGTCCCAGTGACATAATGGGACATGACCTACATATGTAAAGGAGGACCCCGCCTGCTCTGGGTGGGTGTCCTTGCTGCTTGTTCAGGAGAGGCTAACGTTTCACATTCTGATGAAAGGTCATCAACCTGAAACTTTAACACTGCTTCTCTCTCCACAGATGCTGCCTAACTTGTTGAGCTTTTCCAGAATTTTATGTTGTAGCACTCAACTGTTAAGTGAGAGGAGGTCAACAGGACAGGCTGTAAGTGGCTGCATTAGAGTTATCTTGCTGTTCTAGGTGACCCTCCACATTAACAGGTAGATGCCATAGTCATGGCTGCACCAGAGCAGCTTGGTTCAGGGAGTGGCAAGCCCTTATGCATGAGTCTTCTGCACCTTACCTGGGATATTTGCTGTGTCCAGTGCATTGGGCCACTCCCCGTTCCATGTGGAGTGAACCAGTGGAAATACTCTTTCACTATTTTTTTAAAAAAGGGAGAGGGATAAATCCAGTAATTACAGGCCAGTCAGCCTAACATCAGTGGTGGGAAAACTTTTAGAGCCAATAATCCGGAACAAAATTAATTAGCATTTGGAAAGGTATGAGCTAATAATTAAAAGTCAGCATGGATTTGTGAAAGGCAAATCGTGTTTGACTAACTTGCTCAAGTTCTTTGATGACGTAACGGAGAACATTGATGAACAAAGAGCGGTTAATGTTATATAGACTTTCAAAAGGTTTGATAAAATACCACATAATGGACTGGTTAGCAAAAGTAAAGCCCATGAGATTAATGGGCAGCACAGACATAAAATTGGCGAAGTGACAGAGAGCAGAGGGTAGTGGTGAACAGTTGTTTTTCAGTGGGGAGTGAGAAGTGGTGTCCCCCAAGTGGTTGGTGTTGGGTCCATGGCTATTTTTGATATCGATTAATGATGTGGACTTGCGTATAAAAGACATGGGGCTCAATTTTGCCCAAAGCCATTTTTTGGCATATTGCCAGAGTTACGCCCGTTTTTATAGGCCAGAAATACTCCAAAAATATTTGTGCCAAGTTTCCCTGTTGTATTTTTCAAAATTGGCGCCGTGCAGCCTGACCAGTCCCCTCGGGGGGGGGGGGTGGAACCTGCTGTCTGAGCCGAGAAAACGATGCCACACCTTCTGCGAATGCGCGGGGAAAAAAAAGAAAGTTTTTGACATTATTCCTATGAGCGCGCATGCTCAGTACAGCTCCCAGTCTGCAATCGGCCATTTTTAAAGAGCCAGCTGTGTGTGCGAGAACGTTGAGTGCTTGTGTGAGAACATTGGAAAAATTGGAGATGCAATACAAGATGTAACGCAGTGCAAGGACCAAGAATTTCTTACAGGATGAAGTGGTGGCACTAGTTACTGTGATTGAGGCCACATGGCAGGAGCTGGACAGCAGTAGAGGTCATATAAAGGTTCCACCCAAAGAAATGAAAAAGCACTGGAACCAACATGCAGAAGATTACTGTGCAATGGTGACCACCCGAGATCTGGAGGCCAGTGCAAAAAGAAGTGGCAGGACCTTGGTCAAGTAGTTAATGTAAGTAATATTTTCATTTATTCAATGCAATTGCAATTGTAATGTAAATGTGACCAGCTGTATATGTCCCACCCAACAGAAAGACACCCTCTCTAAAAAGTTGTATTTCATCTTTGCAGAGGAAAGTGACACATAACAAAAGGGAAAGAACTCAAACAGGAGGAGGCCCAGCAAATCTGCACCCACTGACACTTTAGAAAAGAGGGTTGCTGCTTTGATGGGTCCTGCCTGGAGAAAAGCAACCACCATTGCACAACACTCGAGGGAGAGGGAAAGTCCTGCAAATTCCACAGTCAGTGGCTTTGCTAAATGTTAAGTACTGCGCGGGCGAGCCATGCTTCAGTTCATGGGGATGTCTCTGTCAGCTACGCTTCGGTTGATGCAATGTGCATCGGTTGATTCATCGTGGTCCTTCAAATCAGCCTGCTGCCTGTGCTGAGTGAACCTACTCATGCTAACCTGCCCTCTCCTCTGCTGCTAACCATTTATCTGTTCTGTTATATTTTGCAGAACTTGAGGCCAACCCCGACGATGCAGAAGAAGATTCACACGAGGATGAGTCTGAAGAGAACATCTTCCAATCCCACCTTCCAGACCAAAAGCATGGGGGTGAGGGAGAGGGGATGGATGAAGCCCCCACTGTTGTACTCACTTTTGAGGAGGTGCAGGTGCCGCCCATTGAGATGCCAGCCCCTTCCATGACTAATGTTGGTGGGGCATTCCATGGTTTCCCACCATCCAAGGCTGGGGATTCCAGTGTGATGCAGCGAGGCACACCCAGGGCCCCATCATCCGAGGCTGCGGGTCCCAGTGGGATGCAGCAAGGCACACCCAGGACCCCACCGTCCAAGGCTTCGGGTTCCAGTGGGGCGCAGCGAGGCACACCGAGGGTACCATCGTCCGAGGCTGCGGGTCCCACTGGGCTACTGCGAGCCACACCCAGGGTGAGGAGGAGAGCTCCACCGTGCTCTCCTGAAGTGCAGGATCTAACAGATGTGGTTCACATGATGGCAACAAGTGCGGAGAGCATTGACCATACGCGATCAGTCTTGGACATCATCAGTGGGGTGGGTGATGAGGTATCGGGACTGTCGGGAGAAGTAACAACACTCTCACAAAAAATGGGAACGATGTCCGGGACCACGAGTGAGGGAATATCTCAGTCAGCTGAAACCATGTCAATGAACAGAAGGGAGGGAATGTTGTAGGTCGTTGACACTGTCAGGATGCATGAGGGACAGCATGTTGGACTTAGCTGCTGCAATAAGGGAACAAAGAACTGAATAAAATATATTTTACATTAAAACTGAATCATTTACATTATTTGTTCCATTATTAACACAACTTTTGAACTAAACAAGAATCATTTCCATCATTTGTTCCATTGACACAACACAACATTACGGAACAGGTCCAAACAGTAAACACGGTCCATGTGGAATAGTTGCCGCTCAGACTGCAGGCAGCAAAGTGTTCATGGATGAGCTGCTGGCACAAGGCTCGAGCAATTGTTAAAGGGGCACGATGACCCGCCCTCTTCCGCCGTTGTGCTCCAGGTTCAGGTACTTGCATGGCTTCCTCGTCCTCCTCCTGCTCATCATCTGCATCTTCCTCATCATTATCATCAGCTACTCTCACTGCAGGTGGGTCTTCTACTACCAGCTGCTGCTGCCTCACGATGGCTAAGTTATGCAGCATGCAACACACAACAGTGAACTGACCGACTCAGGGTAGTTTAGCAAGTAGCCTCAGGAGTGGTCCAGGCTTCGGAAAAGATGCCAATGGTCCTTATTATGTATGTAAACATTGTAACTGTGTAAGACTTGCCACCAGAGGCGCAACTGTTGGAGGCCCAAGGGTCACCTGCACACCTCGTGTAAGGGAGTATAAAAGATTGTCTGCCATGCTGCTTAGGCACTCTGGAGTTGTATTAAAGAGACTAAGGTCGCATCAGTTTTAGCTCACAGTACTCAGTCTTGTGAAGTTCTTCCATACTGAACAATTGGCGACGAGTAACAGATTGCGAACTTTCACATGGTCATGGTTGCCGTTGGTATTTTAGAGAGATTTGTAGAGGGTGATGATTGGGAAGCCTTCGTTGAGCGTCTCGTGGCCAACAAGCTGGATGGGGTCGATACAGCGATCAAATGCAGGGCGATTCTCCTCACCGTGTGTGGGTCCACAATATACGGCCTCATCAAGAATCTGCTAGCACTGGAGAAACCAGCGGAGAAGACATATATAAATTTGTGTACGCTGGTTCAGGAACACCTCAAGCCGAAGGAAAGCGTCTTAATGGCCAGGTATCGCTTCCACATACACCACCGCTCTGAGCGCCAGGACGTGGCGAGTTATGTCGCCGACCTGAGACGCCTTGCGGGAACTTGCGAATTTGCTGGATTTTTGGGGGAAATGCTGAGGGACCTTTTCATGTTTGGCATCGGCCACGAGGTCATTCTTCGCAAGCTGCTGTCCGCCGAATCACGATAGCCCAGGCATTCATATCCACGAGCAATAATACCAGACAGATATCTTCCCAGCATTGAAGCTCACCGGCAAGTACTGTGCTAGCAGGCAGAACTGCATATAGCAGGGCCTCCACGTCTGCAGCTGCAAGACCTAGGATGACTCAGAGTCTGCCATTGGGCGTGAATGCAAATCCATTAGCACTATATTGGTGCTGTGGGGGTAATCATCGAGCCCATCAATGTCGATTCTAGCACTACATGTGCAAAGGCTGCGAAACAATGGGGCACCTCCAGCGAATGTGCAAAAGTGCTGCGACTCACCACGTGGCAGAGTCGGCAGAGGATGATCGATCCAGCACAGATCACGCAGAACAAACAAGAGATGCAACTCAACCCGAGGGAGAAGTGTATGGGATATACACCTTCACCACCAAGAGCCCTCCTATTATGCTGAAAGTCAAATTGAACGGTATTCCGGTATCAATGGAGTTGGACACAGGGGCGAGTTTGTACGGGGTCGGCTGTGTGTTACAGCAAACCAATGTATCGGGCAAACTTCAACCCGTTGCATATGCATCTAGAAGTCTGCCTAAGCCTGAAAGAGCCTACAGTATGGTCGAGAAAGAGATGTTAGCATGTATATATGGGGTTAAGAAAATGCACCAATACTTATTTGGACTTTAGTTTGAACTTGAATTATGAGCCAGAAGGCTTTTGAGAAACTGTGGGGTAACAAGGCACAAAGGCCCAAACTGAGCCCGATTCAGACAAAGCTGCACACCTACACCAAAGAGCTCATACCAGTCATTGGCAGTGCGGTAGTTAAGGTATCGTACGATGGAGCTGAGCATGATTTATCACTATGGATTATACCAGGCGATGGCCCAACGCTATTCGGCAGAAGCTGGCTGGGAAAGATTCGATGGAACTGGGATGACATCAAAGCACTATCTTCAGTGGATGATGCCTTGTGCGCCCAAGTGCTGAGCAAGTTTCCTTCCTATTTGAACCAGGCATCGGCAACTTCACAGGCGTCAAGGTGCAGATCCATCCAGTCCCCGATGCAAGGCCCGTTCATCACAAGGCTCCGAGCGATTCCATATATGATGAGGGAGAAAGTCGAGATCGAACTGGACAGACTTCAACGAGAGGGAATCATATCGCCAGTCGAGTTCAACGAGTGGGCCAGTCCGATTGTTCCTGTGTTGAAAAGCGATGGCACGGTCAAAATCTGCGGAGACTACAAGGTAATGATCAACAGAGTCTCATTACAGGACCAATACCCGCTACCCAAGACGGATGACCTGTTTGCAACGTTAGCAGGGGGGAAGTCGTTCACCAAGTTGGACCTAACCTCTGCCTACATGACACAGGAGCTGGCTGAATCTTCAAAAAGATTGACATGCATCAACATGCACAAAGGACTGTTTATATACCACAGGTGCTCTTTTGGGATTCGCTCGGCTGCTGCCATCTTCCAGAGGAACATGGTGAGTCTGCTGAAATCGGTTCCGCGCACCGTTGTGTTTCAAGACATCATGATCACTGGTCGTGACACCACCGAACACCTGCACAACCTGGAAGAGGTTCTAAGTCAACTAGGGAGAGTGGGAACTCAGGCTGAAACGCTCCAAGCGTGTTTTCCTGGCGCCAGAGGTCGAATTTTTGGGGAGAAAGATTGCGGCGATGGCATCAGACCCAAAGACAGAGGCCATCAAGAATGCACCCAGACCACAGAATGTGACGGAGCTGCATTCGTTCCTTGGACTCCTCAACTATTTTGGTAACTTTCTACCCGGGTTAAGCACTTTGCTGGAATCGTTGCACATGTTGCTACATAAGGATGATAACTGGGTTTGGGGTAAATCTCAAGAGACAGCCTTTGAGAAGGCCAGAAACCTACTTTGTTCTATTAAGTTACTTGTACTGTATGACCCGCGTAGATGATTAGTGCTACGGGGTCGGCTGTGTATTACAGCAAACCAATGTATCGGGCAAACTTCAACCTGTTGCAGACGCATCTAGAAATCTGTCTAAGGCTGAAAGAGCCGACAGTATGGTCGAGAAAGAGATGTTAGCATGTGTATATGGGGTTAAGAAAATGCACCAATACTTATTTGGACCGGTTTGAACTTGAAACCGACCACAAACTGCTCATTTCGCTGTTTTCAGAAAGCAAAGGTATAAACACCAATGCTTCGGCCCGCATCCAAAGATGGGCACTAACATTGTCCACCTATAACTATGTTATCCTTCATAGACCAGGCACAGAGAACTGTGCTGATGCCCTCAGTTGGCTACCATTGCCCACTACCGGAGTGGAAATGGCGCAGCTCGCAGAGTTGCTTCTGGTCATGGATGCTTTTGAGAGCGAGGGGTCACCCGTCACTGATCCCCAGATCAGGACCTGGACTAGCCAGGATTCTGTGCTATCACTTGTAAAAAATTGCGACCTCAATAGGAACTGGTCGGCCATTCCCGGGGAAATGCAAGATGAAATTAAGCCGTTTCACCAACGCAAAGATGAAATGTCCATCCAGTTGGATTGTCTCTTACGGAGTAATCGCGTGGTTTTGCCAAAAAAAGGCAGGGAAACGTTTATACGCGACCTACACAATACCCACCCAGGCATAATCATGATAAAGGCTATAGCCAGGTCATATGTTTAGTGGCCCAGCATTGACTCGGACTTAAGAGTCAGACGTACACCAGTGCAACACGTGCTCACAACTGAGCAATGCACCAAGAGAGGCTCCATTGAGTCTGTGGCCATGGCCCTCCAAACCGTGGTCCAGGATCCATGTAGATTTTGCTGGCCCCTTTCTCGAAAAGATGTTTTTAGTTGCAGTGGACGCTTACTCTAAATGGATTGAATGCGTAATCATGTCATCCAGCACATCCACTGCCAACATTGAAAGCCTCCGGGCTATGTTCGCCACCCATGGCTTGCCCGCCGTCCTTGTCAGTAACAATGGGCCGTGTTTCACCAGCTCGGAATTCAACAAGTTTATGACCCGGAATGGCATTAAGCATGTCAGGTCTGCCCCGTTTAAGCCCGCATCCAACGGTCAAGCGGAACGGACAGTCCAAACTATCAAGCAGAGCTTGAAACACGTGACGGAAGGCTCCTCAGCTACCGGATGCGACCCCTCTCGCTCACTGGGGTTCCCCTGTGCAGAATTGTTAATGAAGAGTGCACTCAAAATCAGGCTCTCCCTAGTCCACCCGGATCTAAATGATCATGTGGAAACCCGGCGTCACCGGCAAAACATGTACCACGATCGCACAGCTGTATCGCGTGACATTGATGTTAACGACCTTGTGTTTGTCCTGAATTATGGTCATGGTCCTGAACGGGTTGCTGGCACTGTCTTGGCCAAGGAGGGGAATAGAGTGTTTATAGTCAAACTATTGAACGGACAAACATGCAGAAAGCATTTGAATCAGACCAAACTGCGGTTCACCGACAACCAGGAACCTGAAGAGGACATCATTGATCCACCAACACACACCCAACCAGCAATTGACCTCGCTGTCAATCAAGAGGATGAATCCACCATTCCCAACAGTCATGTCAGACCAGCCGCGCCGCAGTGCAGCAATGGTCCGACCAATTCACCCATGCCAGAGTTTGAACTTAGACGATCAACCAGGGAGTGTAGGGCCCCGGATCGTCTCAACTTGCAAATAATTTGTATCAAAGACTTTGGGTGGGGGGAGGGGAGGGCGGGTGGGGAGTGATGTATGAAAACATTGTAACTGTGTAAGACTTGCCACTAGAGGGCGTAACTGTTGGAGGCCCAAGGATCACCTGCACACCTTGTGCAAGGGAGTATAAAAGGTTGTCTGCCATGCTGCTTAGGCATTCTGGAGTTGTATTAAAGAGACTAAGGTCACATCAGTTTTAGCTCACAGTACTCAGTCTTGTGGAGTTCTTCCATACCTAACAGTCCTCTCTATGATGCTGCACATCGCAATGTGCGACATGCTATATTCCCGGTCAGCTTCCGTCCGGGTTATGTGTAGGGACGTCATGAGCCAAGTGGCAAGGCTGTACCCTTTGTCTCCCAGCAGCCAATTCTCCCTTTCTGGCTACTGCTGAAACATGGCAGATATAGCGCTCTCGCGTAGGATGAACGCATCATGGGTGCTCCCGGGGTATCTTGCATCGACTGACATGATACGATGCATGTTGTCACACACGAGCTGTACTAATGGAGTGGAAGCCTTTTCTGTTCCTGTACATGTCGGAATCCTCCAAAAGGTGCTCGCAAGGCAATGTGGGGACAATCAATGCAGTCCTGTACCTTTGGGAAGCAAGCAATCCTGGAGAAGCCCACACCCCTGTCACGCATTGCCTGGGCGGTCATGGGGAACTTTATGTAGTCATTCCAACGGGCATATAGTGCAGCACTCACCTGACGAATGCTTTCATGTTGAGAAATGGCACACACTTCCCCAGTTGTAGCTTGGAAGGATCCGGATGCATAGAATGAAAGTGCAACTGTAACCTTCACTTCAACTGACAAAGCAGTCCTCCTGATGCTTCTAAGTTGCAGGTCTGCTTTCACCAACTCACAGATCTGTTACGTCTTTGCGGAAACGCAGCCTTTTTACACAGTCTGCATCACTCAGGTGCAGGTACGAACGCCTGTCTCGATATACCCGAAGTAGGTAAAGCCTCCTGCCTAGCACACTACAGGCTCTGAGATTCCTCATGCGATGACGTCGAATCAATTGTCTCCTCTGCAGCACCATGATGCAGAAGGTTCGCACAAGGTATGGCATTGTCAGTATTGCCCGCATGCTTAAATTTTACCTTTGCAAGAACCTCAAAATGGCAGGAAGGCAGGACAGGTTCTTTGTTCTCTCTCCCCAAGGTCTATGTGGACCACACCCAGGTCTGAGCAAGCGCAGTAATTGGGAACCCTCCCCTCAACCAGGCTCATTGTAGCCTTGTGATTTCTTCCGCTCGCATTCAACAGTACCTTCCAGCCGCACCCGCCCCCCCACCCCCAAACCCCCAGGCTCATTTGATGCCTAATGCAGTCTTCCGATCGCCACCTCTCCCCCCGGACTTGTTTTGCAGCCGAGCCCGTGTCCGGGTGAAGGGCCGATTCTGCCGGCCAAAACTCCGACCCTCCAGTCCTGTTTGAAGATGTTCAGTGGTGGTGTGTGAGTTTAATAAAAAATGAAAAGTTCAGAATTCCATCAAACTTCCATCTACTCCGTTGTAAAGAAAAAAAAATCTTTATTATGCATATTTAAAGTGTTCTTATTTCCCTCCAAAACTTCGATGAAAAACAATGCCGTCTTTCTGCGGCAATTTTTCAATGTGCGTCGCTTTCTTTTAACTCACTAGGAGGTTTTTCGGGAGTGGCCAGGTACGCCGACCTAGAATACATTTTTGGGGGCAAACTTTGAAAAATTATTTTTAAAAACTGCCGCAGACATGTGGTAACATCCCCTATGAAGTCAAAAATAACTAACCTAAAAAAATCGTAACTAACTCAGTTACGCTGATGCAGATTCCTTGGGGAAACTTTCAGTTAAAAACTTAGCCAAAAAAGCGGCACATGCCAAAATAACGGTGCAAACAACCGGGAAAAATTGGACCCTATTTCAAAGTTTGTTAGTGACATGAAACTCAGAAATGTAGTAAACAGTAATCGTCTTCAGGAGGACAGCCAGACAGACTGGTGAAATGGGCAGACTCATAGCAGGTGAAATTTAATGCAGAGAAGTGTGAAGTGATTAGTTTTGGTTGGAAGAATGAGGAGAGGCGATACAAACTAAATGGCCCAATTTTAAAGGGATGCAGAAACAGAAACACCTGAAAGTGTACGTACACAAGTCTTTGAAGGTGGCAGGACAAGTAGAGAAGGCTGTTAAAAAGGCTTACATTCTTGGCTTTTTAAATTCAAGATCGTTAAAAACCTGTGGATGCCACTGCGGGACGCCAAAAATAATGGCACTCGCAGGATCGAGATATTGGCGTTGGTTGCAATTAACATTAGCCCAGCGCTAAACCTACCATGCAAGGCCATTTTCGTAGTGGCAGTCCCAGCAGCAGGCCCAATGTTGCATGGCTGTAGCATCATTGGAGCAAGAACAGCCTTCTCTTAAATCAAGGTTGTAATTTTAGAGAGCAGTGCAGTCCCTTAAAGGGGAACTGCTGTCTAAAATGAAAAAAAAAATCATGTAAAAATAGGCAGTTTTTAGCCTTTTCAGCTCAACTGTCTTCTGAAAAAATGAACATTGAAAAGAATTCCCAAATGGGAGTCTATAGCTCTTCAAGCTGAATTGCCTTCCACATCTAAAAAACTGGGAAAAGTGCTTCAGCACTAACACAAATAGCTTAACAAGCCAGGGAAGGGGCACCCAGGGTCTCACACACAGCACCCCAGCTTTGTGCAGGGTGTCAACACTGCAAGAGAGGTCCTCTACCCACAGGGGCCAGGAGGCCCTGCAGAAAGGATGTGGGACCAGATCATCAAGGCCGTAGCTGCCAGCAGTGTCACCTCCACTACTTGGTTCCAGTGCCCAAGAAGCTTCATGACCTCAGACCAGTGGTCAAGGCCAGTGAATGTGTCTTCAAAAGCCGTCTCCTATCAATTACACCTCTAGCCTCACACACTTCTCAATTCATGACTTTCCCCCCCCCCACCCCCCACCTACCAACAATCTGTACCAAACATGAGGCACACCTCTCATTCCTAGCTTCACCTCACCCTTTGGAGGAGATGGTGCTGGCCATTCTTGGTAGGGGCATGGCTGGGCCCTTGGCCAGCAGCAGGGAAGAAAGGATACAAGATGCTGATATCCTCATACGTTATCCTTCTTCTCACATGCACCTCTTGCTTTCCCACCCTCCCCTCACCACAACCCCACCTTTGTGCCTTCCTCATTTCCAAAGAAATGCAGCCTACCTAACCAGTGGTTGACCGAGAAGAGGGAGAGGAGAGTAAAGAAGAAACACCGTCACTCGATTTCACACTCCCAGCCATCAGCTCATCAAGGTTGATCAGCAAGGCCATTTGCAGCGTGCCCCACTGAACGTCAGGAGCCATCCACCAGCCATGCTGCAGCCACTGGGTTTACACTGCGTGACATCAGTAGAATAGGCAAAGACAGGCACAAGACAGTCACTAATGGAATGCATAAGGGTGATGCGTTGATTTCTTGATGTCACATTGAATGGATGGATGGATAAAGTTGGATTGGAAAGTTTGCATTGTGGTGACTTTTATTTTAGCATTGTGGCCAAGAGGACGCTGTGATAGTCAGTAACAGAGGGAAGGGAAGGCGTGGGACAAATGTGGAAAGGGGATTTTGGATTGTAGTCCTGGCCACAAAGAGGCTGTCTGGGTTGCATCCTTCCTGCTTCTTCCTCCCCTGCGCCTTCCTCGTCCCTTTGCGAGCAGATGCTGTAAATCTAAAATTAAAGCATAAAATGTTAGAAATACTCAGCAGTTCAGACAGCATCTCAACCCGAGGAGTGAACTCTGTTTCTCTCTCCATGGATGCTGAGTATTTACTGTTAAATCCTGACTCTAATGTACTGAATTACACGAGACACATGCTGAAGTCAAGGTCACTCAGGACCTGCACCTTTAATTCCACCTCTCCAGTGCTGCACTTGCCGGAGACCTCCCTTTATATACCTCAGTGGGACAGGTATGGAGTATCTCCTGAAAGTGCACCTCTGGTAGTAAGGTATGCTTATTGTTACAGGTCATATCCAGTTACAGTCATGTATAGCATGGTAAGATACAGTTATATACAGTAATGTGAGATACATGACATCACCCTCCCCCAAGGTCTTATTGCCTTTATAGATTCAGTCTTTCAGGTGGTCTGCGCTCTCGCGTGGAGCGTCTTAGTTGTGGTTCAGTTGTTTGCCTTGGTGCCTGTTTTTCGTTCGGTGTGATTGCTGGTATCTCGCCTGGGCTTTCTGTTTCGTTCCGTGTGATTGCTGGTATCTCGCCTGGGCTGTCTGTTGAGACTGCCCTTTCCTCAGGTTGTTCCACCTGTCTGTCCACCAGGTGTGGTGTGAGTTCCACATTGTAGTCTGCCTCTGGTTCTTCAGTGTTATCAGTGAATCTACTTTTTACTTGGTCTACATGCCTCCGGCAGGTTTGGCCATTGTCCATTTGTACAACCAGTAGCTTGTTTCCCTCTTTGTCTGTTACTGTCCCTGCAAGCCATTTGGGACCCCAGCCATAGTTTAGCACAAACACTTTGTCCCCTATCTCATTCCACCTCCCCCTCGAATTTCGGTCATGGTACTCAGTTAGCTTTTGACGTTAGCCTCAACAATTTCATGCATGTCTGGGAGGATTAACGAGAGCCTGGTCTTTAAGGTTCGTTTCATCAATAGATGCGCGGGGGGAACCCCAGTCAATGAATGCGGACGGGATCTGTATGCCAGCAGCAGTCGCGACAGGCGGCTCTGCAGCGTGGGACCTTGGATTCTGAGCATGCCTTGTTTAATGATCTGCACTGCTCGCTCCGCCTGGCCATTGGAGGCCGGCTTGAAAGGTGCCGTCTTAACGTGATTTATACCATGGTCAACTATAAAATCGTGAAATTCTGCGCTGGTGAAGCACGGACCATTAGCACTGACCAATATGTCAGGAATGCCGTGCGTTGCAAACATGGTTCTAAGGCTCTCCACAGTGGTGGAGGTGGTGCTCGAGTTTAAAATGGTGCACTCGATCTATTTTGAAAATGCATCAACGACTACGAGGAACATTTTGCCCATGAATGGGCCCGCATAGTCTACATGCGCCTGTGACCACGGTTTGGTGGGCCAGGGCCAGGGGCTTGGGGGGGCTCCCTGGGGGCATTACTGAGTTGGGAACAAATGGTGCACCGATGGACGCAGAGCTCCAAGTCCGCGTCAATGCCAGGCCACTAGACATGAGATCTGGCTATGGCCTTCATAAGGACGATCCCCGGGTGCTCGTGATGGAGCTCCCGGACAAACGCCTCACTGCCTCGTAAGGGTATAACTACTCGGCTGCCCCACATCAGGCAGTCTGCCTGTAGTGAGAGTTCATGCATATGCCTATGGAAGGGTTTGACCTCGCGGGCAGGCATCGCGAGCCTCTACCCAGTCACTGGTTAAAACGCATCTTTTAACTAGAGATAATGTGGGGTCGCTGGTCGTCCAGGCTCCGATTTGGCGAGCCGTCATGGGCGAACCTGTGGATTCAAAGGCATTGATTGCCATGACCATCTCACAGTCCTGTTCGTCGGACCCTTCTGTGGTCGCCAGGGGTAGCCTGCTAAGCACGTCAGTGCCTGGTCTGTGCCTTACCATGTAATCATAAGCCGCCAGCATGAGTGCCCACCGCTGAATGCGCGCCGAGGCGTTGGCGTTGATTGACTTGCACTCAGATAGTAGGGACGTGAGGGGTTTGTGGTCGGTTTCTAATGCAAACTTGGCCCCGAAAAGGTATTGGTGCATCTTTTTGACACCATACACTCACGCGAGCGCCTCCTTCTCAACCATACCGTACCCGCGCTCCGCCCGCGAAAGTGACCTGGAGACATAAGCAACGGGCTGCAATTTACCCGCATTATTGACGTGCTGTAAAACGCACCCGACCCCGTACGCTGACGCATCACACGTAAGGACTAACTTTTTACCTGGGTCAAAAAAGGCTAAAACACTCTTGGAACATAGAAGGTTGCGTGTCTTATTGAAGGCTCCTTCTTGGGTGTGTCCCCCAAAACCAATCGCACCCCTTTCTGAGTAGCACGTGGAGAGGCTCCAGCAACGTGCTCAAGTTCTGCATAAAGTTCCCAAAGTAATTGAATAGCCCGAGAAAGGCGCGCAGTTCCGAGACCTGGGTGCCAGGCGAATCGCTTCGGTTTTGGATTCGGTTGGGCGGATTCCATCAGCGGCAATCCTTCTGCCCAAAAATTCAACCTCAGGCACGAGAAACAGACACTTGGATTTCTTAACTCTTAGGTCTACCTGATCCAATCGACTTAGTACTTCCTCAAGATTGCGGAGATGAGAGTCGGTGTCTCTGCCCGTGATGAGTATGTCATCTTGAAACACAACCGTCCCTGTGATGGACTTGAGCACACTTTCCATGTTGCGCTGGAATATAGCAGCTGCCGACCTGATGCCGAATGGGCATCGATTGTACACAAAAAGGCCTCGACGTGAGTTGATGGTGGTGAGTAGCTTAGACTCTTTGGTCAGTTCTTGCGTCATATACGCAGATGTGAGATCTAGTTTCGAGAAAAGTTTTCCTCCAGCCAACGTGGCAAATAGGTCCTCCGCTCTGGGCAGCGGGTATTGGTCCTGTAGGGAGACTCTGTTTATGGTAGACTTGTCATCCCCACAGATTCGCATGGATCCATCAGGCTTCATGACGGGGACCATGGGGCTTGCCCAGTCGCTGAATTCTACTGGAGAAATTATGCCTTCCCGCAGAAACCGGTCCAGTTCGTTTTCAATCTTTTCCCTCATCACATAAAGCACAGCTCTAGCCTTGTGATGGACCGGTCTGGCATTCTGTGTGATGTCGATTCTAACTTTGAAGGTGCCCACACCTGGCTGAAAGAGATGTTCAAAACGGCTTAGAACTGTTGAGCAGGAGATCCGTTCCTCTGACGACATGGCGTGAACATAATCCCATTTCCAATTAAGTTCTGCTAGCCAGCTTCTCCCCAACAGGGCTGTGAGATCCCCGGGGACAATCCACAGGAAAAGTCGGTGCACCATCCTT
The DNA here is from genome assembly GCF_044704955.1 of Pristiophorus japonicus. Classification (NCBI taxonomy): domain Eukaryota; kingdom Metazoa; phylum Chordata; class Chondrichthyes; family Pristiophoridae; genus Pristiophorus; species Pristiophorus japonicus. Next base: position 132,364,582 of record NC_091987.1, read on the forward strand.
TTGTGTGTGACTGAGAGCACGGCGCTGCCAAGGACTGGGACGATTTTTTTAGTATAGGTCCTTAGTTTGGTGTCGATCTTTGTGAGTTTTGGTCCGTTGCTTTTGTGTGGCCACAGCTGTTCAAATTGTTGAACGCTCATGAGGGATTGACTGGCCCCTGTGTCCAGTTCCATGTTGACGGGTATCCCGTTGAGTAGAACTCTCATCATAATTGGAGGCGTCTTGGTGTAAGAACAGTGGACATTGATCATGTTAACCCGCTGTACCTCGGCATCCCATGCACTGTTCCAACTGTCTTCTGGTCCGCTTTCCGACCCTTCCGATTCGTATACCAGCTGAGCTGTTTTTCTGCACATGCGAGCCAGATGCCCTGTGTAGTTGCAGTTTTTGCAAACGGCATGCTGAAATTGACACACCCTGGTTGAGTGCCTTCCCCCACAACTCTTTTTGGTTGGAAACAAAAATAACAGTTAAACCAAGTGCCCCCCGATCTGGGGGACACTCCAAACACTTATCATGGCCCTTTTTATTTTTTTTTGGTGTTTCTTAGGCCCTAAAACCATAATTTACAAGTGCCCCCTATAAAAGAGGAGGGGGACACTAAAACCCGGCAATTAAAACAAATTAAACTTTAAAACATATAAAATTAAATTAAAATTTGGTTGCCGGGGGTGACGATGCACTCCGGTCCCACCTCTCGCGGAAGGCCGCGAGCGTACCGGTGGACACCGCGTGCTCCATCTCCAAGGACACCCTGGCCCGGATGTGCGCGAGGAAGAGAGGCAGTCAGTCAGGCTGAACGATCCCCTCGACCGCCCGCTGCCTGGACCGGCTGATGGCACCCTTGACCATGCCCAAGAGCAGTCCTACGAGGAGGCCTTTGGACCTACCCGCTCCCCTCCGCACAGGGTGCCCAAAGATCAGGAGTGTGGGACTGAAGTGCAGCCAGAAATTGAGGAGCAGCCCCTTTAAATAATGAAACATAAAAACGTGGAACACGGACTCTTCCAACCGCAGAAATTGCAGGCGGCCTGGGAGCCCGTGAACCGGCTTAAAAATTTGTTGCACGGGCCCTTCCCCCACATCTCCACACAGACCGTTTCCATTGTTTCCGAAGGATGAGCTGCGTCTGGCTGATCTCCCTTGAGTTTCTTTCAATCTGTAGTTGATTGCTCGAATTGTGCGTTGATGAGGTGTGATCGGCCACTCATGTGGCCCTTGATTTTGATGGCTTCTGGCGCCACTGTCTGCTGTTGAAGGCCTGCTCTCCTGCCTTTGTCTGTGTGTGGAGGTAGCGGTTTGTTTCACAATGTGAACCCCTTGTTCCAATGTCTTGTTGGTTGTCGTACCCGAAGTATAGATCAGCCTCGTTTCTTCTTCGCCTGCCAAGAACGTCTGTGCGACCAGTGCTGCTGCCTCTAGAGTCAAGTTCTTAGTCTCTATAAGCTTTCGGAATATGCCTGCATGGCCTAATCCTTCAATAAAAAAGTCTCTCAGTACTTCTCTCCTTAGTTCATCGGGGAACTCACATGAACTAGCCAGCCTCCCAAGTTCCGCCACAAAGTCAGGTATGCTTTGGCCCACACAGCGTCTGTAGTTGTAGAACCTGTGTCTGGCCATGTGTAGGCTGCTCGCTGGCTTCAGGTGGTCTCTCACCAGTGTGCTCAACTCCTCAAACGACTTGCTTGCTGGTTTCTCGGGTGCCAGCAGGTCTTTCATTAAAGCGTATATTTTCGAGTCACAGCTGGTCAAGAGATGGGCTCCTCTCTTGTCTGCCTCATCATCGCCCAGCCAGTCTTTGGTCACAAAGCTTTGCTGGAGCCTTTCTATAAAGTCATCCCAATTGTCTCCAGCATTGTATTTCTCAACTGAGCTGTTGGTAGCCATTCTGTGGATTCTGTGATTCCGTAACTCGTCGCCACTGTTAAGTCCTGACTCTAATGCACTGACTTACACGAGACACATGCTGAAGTCAAGGTCACTCAAGACCTGCACCTTTAATTCCAGCTCTCCAGTGCTGCACTTGCCTGAGATGTCCCTTTATATACCACAGTGGGACAGGTATGGAGTGTCTCCTGCAAGTGCACCCCTGGTGATAAGGTATGCTTATTGTTACAGGTCATATCCAGTTACAGTCATGTATGGTAAGATAGTTATATACAGTAATGTGAGATACATGACATTTACAGCATTTTCTGTGTTCTCAGAGCCCTTCCAAAGCGAGCTTAGGACCCAGCGCTAAACTCAGCACAAAGGTCCAAGTTCGCAGAGCGTGATTTTGAGTCGACATGCAGTCACTCTATCTTAATTTATATTTCCAGGGCTAGCGCTGCTATCGGCAGTGCTAAGGCCCTGACCAAAATGTTTTTCCAGAATTCCAATGGTATCTCGTGGCAGTAAGTAGCCCAATTTCTGGCCCTATAGAGTACAAAAGCAAGCAAGTTATGCTAAACCCTTACAAAATACTAGTTAGGGCCCAGCCGAGCATTATGGCCAACTCTGAACATCATACTCAATCATGGAAGTACGCCAAGGCCCTAGAGCAGACACAGAGGAAATTCACCAGAATGGTAACAGGGAAGAAAGATTTCAGTTACATGGAGAAACTAGACAAACAGGGCTGGTTCTCCCCAGGGCAGAGAAGGCCAAGGTAAGAATTGAGAGGTGTGCACAATCTTGAAGGCTTTGATAAGCATAAATAAGGAGAAACCGTTTCCCGTGGCAGAAGGTTCGGCAACCAGAGGACACAGATCCAAGGTAATTGGCAAAAGAGGTGACATGAGGAAAAGAAAATGTTATGCAGGAAGTTGTTATGATCTGCAACGCACCACCTGAAAGGTAGGTGGAAGCAAATTCAATAATAACTTTGAAAAGGGAATTGGACAAACACTTGAAGGAGAAACATTTGCTGGGCTATGGGGAAAGAACAGGGGAGTGGATCCAATTGTACAGCTCCTGCAAAGAGCCGGCGCAGACATGATGCGCAGAATGGCTTCCTTCCATGCCATGACTCCATGTTGTGAACTGTATAATCACACTAAGGACACCTGCCGTCGTGAGGCGTGGCACTATCACCGTGCTAAATGGGATAAATTCAGAACAGATCTAGCAGCTCAAATTTAGCCATGAGGCGCTGTGGGCCCTGTGCAGCAACAGAATTGTATTCCACCACAATCTGTAATTTTGTGGCCCAGCATATCCCTCACTACCATTACCATCAAGCCAGGCGACCAACCCTGGCTTAATGAAAAGTATAGAAGAGCATCCCTGGAACAGCATCAGGCGTGCCTCAAAATAAGGTGCCATCCTGGGGAAGCTACAACTCAGATTACGTGTTTGCTAAATCATAGAATCATAGAATCTCACAGCACAGAAAGATGCCATCCAGCCCGCTGTACCCGCACCGGCTCTTTGAACGAGCCACCCAACATAGACCCCCATTCCTAGTGTCACACCGGCAAACTCCCTCTGCACCCTCTCCAAGGCCCTGACATCCTTTCCAAAGCGTGGTGCCCAGAGTTGAACACAACACTCCAGCTGAGGCCCAACCAGAGATTCTAACGGTTTAGCATGACTTCCTTGCTTTTGTATTCAATGCCCCTACTTACAAAGCCAAGTATCCCATCAGCTTTTCTAACTGCATTATCAACTTGCCCTATCACCTTCAAAGATTTGTGAATATGCACCCCACCTCAAACTAGTACACCGTAGGATTATACTGCCTCTGCATGTTGTTTCTCCCAAAGTACATCACTTCACACTTAATATTAAGTTGCATCTGCCATGTGGCTTCCCATTTCACTAGTCTATCTATGCCCTCCTGAAGTCTGCTACTATCCTGCTCACTATTTACTATGTTGGTAAGCTTTGTATTGTCTGCAAACTTCAAAATTGTACTCCCTACACCCAAGTCCAGGTCATTTATATATAACAAGAAAAGCAATAAGAAACAAAAGTCATCATCATAGGCAGTCCCTCGAAACGAGGATGACTTGCTTCCACGACAAAAAAAAGGATGAGTTTCGAACGAAGAACCTTCAAGGGTGGAAGATGCCTATGCGTGGATTTTTTTTAACGTGTGGTGGCCGTTGCACACCAGCCACCACACAAGCTTGACAGGTCTTGGTCCAGTGGCAAGGATTATCCAAGACAACTGGAGACCTGCTTGCTGCACGGACCTAGTGCGCACACATATCTCAGTGTGGGCTGGTCCGTGCTGCCCCTGGGCCCCTGGCCCCAAACTCACGCCTCCCCTGGACCCCGTTCACATCCCTCCACAGTCAAACCCCACACCCCACCCAAACAAAAGACTTGCATTTATATAGTGCCTTTCACGACCACTGGATGTCTCAAAATGCTTCACAGCCAATAAAGTACATTTTGGGGTGTAGTCACTGTAATGTGGGAAATGCGGTAGCCAATTTGCGCACAGCAAGCTCCCACAAATAGCAATGTGATAATGATCAGATAATCTATTTTTGTTATGTTGATTGAAGGATAATTATTAGCCAGAACATCAGAGATAACTCCGCTGCTCTTCTTCGAAATAGTGCCATGGGATCTTTTACGTACACCTGAGAGGGCAGACGGGGCCTTGGTTTAACGTCTCATCTGAAAGACAGCATCTTCGACAGTGCAGCACTCCCTCAGCACTGCACCAGGTGTCAGCCTAGATTTATGTGTTCAAGTCCCTGGAGTGGGACTTGAACCCAGAACCTTCTGACTCAGAGGCGAGAGCGCTACCAACTGAGCCACAGCTGACCGAATGGTCCAAATACCACCTCTGGGGAACCCCACTGCATCCAGTCAGAACAGCCGTTCACAACTACTGTCTGCCTCCTATCCCTTAGCCAATTTCATATCCAAGTTACCATTGTCTCTTTAATATCGTGTGCTTCATTTTCTGAAGAAATTGGTTATAAGGTACTTTTATCAATTGGTCTTTGAAAGTCCATATAAACAACATCTACTGCACTACATTCATCGACCCTCTCTATTACTTCATCAAATAATTCAATCAGCTTAGTCAAACACGATTTGCCTTTTACCAAATCCGTGCTGACTGTCCCTTATTAACCCATGCTTCTCCAAGTGAGAATTAATTTTGTCAGTGGTGATGTTGTGTAGTTAACTGCATGGTCAGTGATGATGTTGTGTAGTTAACTGCACGGTCAGTGGTGATATAGTGTAGTTAACTGCAGTAACTGGTGACGTCACATAGCCTGCAACACTTTTAACGGTGATGTCATATAGTTAACTTCACGGTCAGTGATTATGTCACATAGCTAGCGGCAGTCAGAGGTGATGTTATAGGAGTACATCGGATATACAGCACAGAAATAGGCCATTCGGCCCAACCAGTCCATGCCGGCGTTTATGCTCCACTCGAGCCTCCTCGCGTCTTTCCTCATCTAACTCTATCAGTTTAACCCTCTATTCCCTTCTCCCTCATATGCTTATCTAGCCCTGCCTTAAATGCATCCATACTATTCGCTTTAACCACTCCCTATTTGATTTCTTGGAGACTGATTTCTTGGGGACTATCTTATATTGATGGCCTCTAGATTTGTTCGTCCCCACAAGAGGACATACTCTCTCTGTGTCTACTCGATCAAAACCTTTCATAATTTTAAAGACCTCTATTAAGTCACCCCTCAGCCTTCTCTTTTCAAAAGAGACCCAACCTGTTCATCCTTTCCTGATAGGTTTAGCATAACTGCTCAACTTTCCAATTCCATCCCTCTAGAAATAAAGTCTAGTGCTTGGTTTGATTTTTTTATGGCCTTATTAACCTACGTCGCTACTTTTAGTGATTTGTGTATTTGTACTCTGAGATTCCTTTGCTCCTCTACCCGATTTATATTTATATTTTCCAATATGTGGCCTCCTTATTTTTCTTACCGAAATGTAATACCTCACCTTTATCTGTCTTGAACTTAATTTGCCAATTATATGACCATTCTGCAAGTTTATTAATGTCTTCTTGTAATTTTTTGCAGTCCTCCTCAGTATTGACTATCCCCCAATTGGGTGTCATCCACTAATTTAGAAATTGTGTTTTGGATTCGTAAGTCTAAATCGTTAATATAAATTGTGAACAACATTGGTCCCAGCACTGATCATTGTGGGACCCCACATGCTACCTTCTGCCACTCTCAATACCTACCCTTAACTCCTACTCTTTGCTTTCTGTCTTGAAGCTAGCTATCCATTTTGTTACTTGTCCCCTGACTCCGTATTCTCTGACCATATTCATTGGTCTTATTGAAGGTCTTTTGGAAATCTAAATAAGTTGCCTCTACAGCATTACCCTTGTCTAATCTCTCTGTTATCCCTTCAAAGAATTCAATAAGGTTGGTCAAGCAAGACCTTCTCTTTTGAAATTCATGCTAAATATTCATGATCATATTTTTGGATTCTAGATGTTCTTGTATTTTTTTCCTTTAGTAGGGATTCCATTATTTTTCCTACCACCAATGTTAAGCTGACTGGTCTATAGTTCCCTGGACATGTTCTAGCTTCCTTCTTAAATATAGGTATTATGTTAGCTATTCACCCGTCCTCAGGCACTACACCCTTTCCGAATGAAATATTGAATATGTGAAATAGTGCCTATAATGTATTTGCTTCATAGGTTCTTTGCTTAAGAATTCATAGCAACACATTGCTATTAAGAACTAGTTGGTTTATTATGAACAAAATGTTTAACAATCACACTACACATTACCAGTTCATCCACTAGGTTCACAACTGCATACCTCATCATGGATGATCAAGACCCAACTGATTGGGGTTTTATTGAGTCTTGTGAACATCACATGACTGGCCAAGCCATTCACAATGCAACAGCTCTACAACTATTTTAAATAGAACTTGAAGCCGAGTACCCCCTTATTAAAGGGACATTAGAACAGCCAAATTAACATAAAATATCAATCAAATTAAAATTTGGTTGCCGGGGGTGATGATGCACTCCAGATGAATGACCACCTACTGCCTGGACTTGTTAAAGGCCACCTTAGCCAGGTCCAGGAGCAATCCTACGAGGAGGCCTTCCGATCTATCTGCTCTCTTCCGCACGTGTGCCCAAAGATCAGGAGCGTGGGACTGAAGTGCAGCCAAACATCAAGCAGCAGCCCCTTCAAATAATGGAATAGGGGCTCCAACCTCAGACATTGTATGTAAACATAGAACATGGACTCGTCCAGACTGCAGAAATTGCAGGTGGCCTGGGAGTCCGTGAACCTACGTAAAAACTTATTGCACGGAACTACCCCGTGTAACACCCTCCAGGCCAAGTTCCTAATAAATAACACGAGGACTCCTGCATAGAGAGCACTCCATTGGTCAACAGCTCTACAACTATTTTGGTAAAATAATAAATCAAGAGCCCCCTAATTAAAGGAGCACTAAAACTGACATTTTGAACTTTTAACGAAACGGTCAAATTAAAATTTGGTTGCCGGGGGTGATGATGCACTCCAGTCCCTCCGGCACCCACCTCTCACGGAAGGCCGCAGGCGTACCGGCGGACACCGCGTGCTCCATCTCCAGGGACGCCCTAGCTTGAACGTAACCGCGGAAGAGAGGCAGGCAGTCAGGATGAACGACCTCCTCGACTGCCCGCTGCCTGGACCGGTTAATGACCACCTTGGCCATGCCGAGGAACACTCCCACGAGGAGGCCTTCCAACCAGCCTGCTCTCCTCCACACAGGATGCCCAAAGATCAGGAGGGTGGAACTGAAGTGCAACCAGAATTTGAGGAGCAGCCCCTTCAAATATTGGAAAAGGTGCTGCAACCTCACACATTCAACATAGACATGAAACATGGACCCTTCCAGACCGCAGAAATTGCAGGCAGCCTGGGAGTCCGTGAACCGACTTAAGAACCGATTGCCCAGGGCACCCCCCAGGCCAAGTCCCCAATAAACAACGGGAGGACTCCCGCATGGAGAGCACTCCATTGGGCAACAGATCTACAACTATTTTAGTTGAACCTGTAAATCAAATGCTCCCTTATTAAAGGGGCATCAAAACCGACAAGATCAGGATCAGGAATGTGGGACTGAAGTGCAACCAGAATTTGAGGAGCAGCCCCTTTAAATAATGGAATAGAGACTGCAGCAACAGTTCGACTATTTTTTTTGAAAACAATCGAGTGCCCCCTGATTAAAGAGGGGACACACTCCAAAAACTTTCAAACACGTGCCCTGTTGTTTTTTTTTGAGGGCACTAAAAACACGAATTATACAAGTGCCCCCTGGCTAAAGGGGGTGCGGGTCACTAAAACCAGCAACTTAAACAAATTAAACTTTAGACATTTAAAATCAAATTAAAATTTGGTTGCTGGGGATGATGATGCACTCCGGTCCCTCCGGTGCCCACCTCTCGCGGAAGGCCGCGATCGTACCGGTGGACACCGCGTGCTCCATCTCCAAGGACACCCTGGCGCGGATGTACGCGCGGAAGAGAGGCAGGCAGTCAGGTTGAACGACCCCCTCGACCGCCCGCTGCCTGGACCGGCTGATGGCACCCTTGGCCGTGCCCAGGAGCAGTCCTACGAGGAGGCCCTCGGAACTACCCACTCCCCTCCGCACAAGGTGCCCAAAGATCAGGAGTGTGGGACTGAAGTGCAGCCAGAATTTCAGGAGCAGCCCCTTTAAATAATAAAACAGGGGCTGCAACCTCGTGCATTCGGTAAAAACATGGAACACGGACCCTTCCAGACTGCAGAAATTGCTGGCGGCTTGGGAGCCCGTGAACCGGCTTAAAAATTTATTGCACGGCACTGTTCCGTGCACCACCCTCCAGGCCAAGTCCCCGATAAATACTGGGAGGACTCCCGTGTAGAGTGCCCTCCATCGGGGACCCCCGCCTCCTCCGGACGGCAAGATGGTACGCCATGGCGTGTCCGGACGGCAGGCGAGGATGGCAAAGTTGAGAGTGTGCAGGAGCAGCCCATACAGGAAAACCCTCCGCGCGGAACTGAAAGGCAGGGAGGGGATTTCCCCGAGGCGGCTCAAGTTGTGAGGCGCCGGCTCCCGAGGGAGGTTCCGGGTTTTGGCGCCGATGAGGAATTCCGTCCGGACGGGGGTCAGTTCGGACGGGATCTCCCCACGTGCTTGAGCCTCCTCGATGCACCTAACGTTGGCAGAATTTAGGCGCTGCGCCAGCGTGTCTGGCGCCATCCAGCCCGCTCCTCCGCCATCGAGCAGGTCCCTGACCCTGGTCACCTCACCAGCCACAGCCCTCTCGTCCGACCGCCACCTAAAACCTCGGTCGTGGAGGTACGGATTCCCGAGCAGCGGCTCCTGCAGGACAGCCGCCACTCCAGCCGGTGGAGAGCTGCGCTTGGTGGAGACTTTGTTCCAGACCCTGGTGAGTTCCTTGTAAAAGACAGGCAGCTCCTGGAAGGCGGTCCTGACGCCCCCCAAGCTCACAAACAGCAGCTGCGTGTCGTAGTTGAGGCCGTGCTGATGGCGGAAGAAATACGTCGCCAGAGCACTCCACCTGGGAGGGGGCTCGACGTAAAGGTATCTCTGCAGGGTCTGAAGATGGAAAGTCGCGAGCTGTGTGCTGACGCACACCAACAACTGACCGCCCTCCCCAAGCGGGAGACTCAAGACCGCGGCAGAGACCCAGTGCTTCCTGTTGTTCCAGAAGAAGTCCACCAGCTTCTTCTGTATCTTGGTGACAAACGCAGGGGGAGGGGTCAAAGTGACCAGCCGGTACCACAACATGGCAGCCACCAGCTGGTTTATGACTAGCGCTCAACCCCTGTAGGACAGCACTCGGAGCAGTCCTGTCCAGCGCCCTAGGCGAGCGGCGACCTTGGTCTCCAGCTCTTGCCAGTTCGCCGGCCAGGCTCCCTCGTCGGGGCTAAGGTAGACTCCCAGATAGAGGAGATGGGTCGTGCTCCAGGCAAAAGGCCTGAGCTCCTCTGGCAGGGAGTCCACCCGCCACTGACCCACCAGGAGTCTGGAACATTTCTCCCAGTTCATCCTGGCAGAGGATGCGGCCGAGTAAATCTCCTGGCACTCACGCATCCTCCGCAGGTCAGCGGGATCTTCTAACGCTTGGAGCACATCATCGGCGTAAGCCGAGAGGACGACCTCCATGCCCGGCCCTTGCAGAGCCAGTCCCGACAACCTCGTCCGCAGGAGGTGCAGGAAAGGCTCCACGCAGATGGCGTATAACTGGCCGGACATGGGGCATCCCTGGCGCACCCCTCTCTCAAAGTGAAGGGGCGCCGTCAAGGACCCGTTAACCTTTATCAGACATTCCGCGGCGGCGTACAAAAGTCGGATCCGGGCGACGAAATGCGTCCCGAACCCGAAAGAGCGCAGACTTCCGAACAGATAGTCGTGATCCACCCTGTCGAACGCCTTCTCTTGGTCGAGAGATAGGAAGGCGACCGACAGACCAGCCTCCTGGGAATGATGGATGAGGTCCCGGACCAGATGGATGTTATCGTGGATTGTCCGGCCCGGGACCGTGTAGGACTGGTCGGGGTGGATCATGTGGTCCAGCATGGCGCCAAGGCGAGCAGACATCGCCCTGGCGAAGATTTTGTAGTCCGTGCTGAGGAAGGAGACCGAGCGCCAGTTCTTAAGGAGGCGGAGATCGCCCTTCTTAGGCAGCAGGACGATGACTGCCCTGCGCCAAGAGAGGGGCATCTCCCCAGTCGCCAGACTTTCCCCCAGGACCCGTGCGTAGTCGCCCCCCAGGACGTCCCAGAACGCCCTGTGGAACTCCATGGTCAGCCCGTCCAGCCCCGGGGCTTTTCCCCTCGAGAGCCGGTCGAGGGCGCCGGTCAGTTCCGCCAGGCTTAGTGGAGCTTCCAGATTTTCGGTGCCCTCCGGGCCGACCTTCGGCAGGTCCTCCCACAAAACTCTACGCGCTTCCTCGCTGGACGGCTCTGGAGAGAACAGAGCCCCGCAATTTTCACGGGCCCTGTTGTTGACGCCCTCCGGATCCGAGACTAGAGAGCCGTCGTCGGCCAGCAGCGTCAAGAGCTTGCAGCAACAGAACTCTTTTGGGAGGAAACTAAAACATTAATCCTTAAATCGCGTCCCCCCGATCTTGGGGGCACACCAAACATTTACAAGGCCCTTTTTGTGTGTGTTTTTTTTTGTGTTTTTGTTTTTTTTTAAGTTTTTTTTTGGGCACTAAAATCATAGATTTTTTTTTCTCCAAGTGCCCCCTATAAAAGGGGAAGGGGACACTAAAAACACCGGCAATTAAAAAAAACAAATTAAACTTTAAAACATAAAATCAAATTAAAATTTGGTTGCCGGGCGTGATGATGCACTCCAGTCCCTCCGGTGCCCACCTCTCGCGGAAGGCCGCGAGCATACTGGTGGACACCGCGTGCTCCATCTCCAACGACACCCTGGCGCGGATGTACGCGCGGAAGAGAGGCAGGCAGTCAGGTTGAACGACCCCCTCGACCGCCCGCTGCCTGGACCGGCTGATGGCACCCTTGGCCGTGCCTAGGAGCAGTCCTACGAGGAGGCCCTCGGAACTACCCACTCCCCTCCGCACAAGGTGCCCAAAGATCAGGAGTGTGGGACTGAAGTGCAGCCAGAATTTCAGGAGCAGCCCCTTTAAATAATAAAACAGGGGCTGCAACCTCGTGCATTCGGTAAAAACATGGAACACGGACTCTTCCAGACCGCAGAAATTGCAGGCGGCCTGGGAGCCCGTGAACCATCTTAAAAATTTATTGCACGGTACTGCTCCGTGCACCACCCTCCAGGCCAAGTCCCCGATAAATACTGGGAGGACTCCCGCGTAGAGTGCCCTCCATCGGGGACCCTCGCCTCCTCCGGACGGCAAGATGGTACGCCATGGCGTGTCCGGACGGCAGGCGAGGATGGCAAAGTTGAGAGTGTGCAGGAGCAGCCCGTACAGGAAACCCCTCCGCGCGGAACTGAAAGGCACGGAGGGGATTTCCTCGAGGCGGCTCAAGTTGTGAGGCGCCGGCTCCCGAGGGAGGTTCCGGGGTTTGGCGCCAATGAGGAATTCCGTCCGGACGGGGGTCAGTTCGGACGGGATCTCCCCACGAGCTTGAGCCTCCTCGATGCACCTAACGGAGTCAGGGCCCAGAGCTGTTTTTAGCGACTCGATGGCATCGGCCGCGTGGCGGACGTTGGCAGAATTAAGGCGCCGCGCCAGCGTGTCTGGCGCCATCCAGCCCGCTCCTCCGCCATCGAGCAGGTCCCTGACCCTGGTCACCTCACCAGCCACAGCCCTCTCGTCCGACCGCCACCTAAATCCTCGGTCGTGGAGGTACGGATTCCCGAGCAGCGGCTCCTGCAGGACAGCCGCCACTCCAGCCGGTGGAGAGCTGCGCTTGTTGGAGACTTTGTTCCAAACCCTGGCGAGTTCCTTGTAAAAGACAGGCAGCTCCTGGAATGCGGTCCTGACGCCCCCCAAGCTCACAAACAGGAGCTGCGTGTCGTAGTTGAGGCCGTGCTGATGGCGGAAGAAATACGTCGCCAGAGCACGCCACCTAGGAGGGGGCTCGACGTAAAGGTATCTCTGCAGGGTCTGAAGACGGAAAGTCGCGAGCTGGGTGCTGACGCACACCAACGACTGACCGCCCTCCCCAAGCGGGAGACTCAAGACCGCGGCAGAGACCCAGTGCTTCCTGTTGTTCCAGAGGTCCACCAGCTTCTTCTGTATCTTGGTGACAAACGCAGGGGGAGGGGTCAAAGTGACCAGTCGGTACCACAACATGGCGGCTACCAGCTGGTTTATGACTAGCGCTCGACCCCTGTAGGACAGCACTCGGAGCAGTCCTGTCCAGCGCCCTAGGCGAGCGGCGACCTTGGCCTCCAGCTCTTGCCAGTTCGTCGGCCAGGCTTCCTCGTCAGGGCTAAGGTAGACTCCCAGATAGAGGAGATGGGTCGTGCTCCAGGCAAAAGGCCTGAGCTCCTCCGGCAGGGAGTCCACCCGCCACTGACCCACCAGGAGTCCGGAATATTTCTCCCAGTTGATCCTGGCAGAGGATGCAGCCGAGTAAATCTCCTGGCACTCACGCATCCTCCGCAGGTCAGCGGGATCCTCTACCGCGAGGAGCACGTCATCGGCGTAAACCGAGAGGACGACCTCCACGCCTGGCCCTTGCAGAGCCAGTCCCGTCAACCTCGTCCGCAGGAGGCGCAGGAAAGGCTCTACGCAGATGGCATATAACTGGCCGGACATGGGGCATCCCTGGCGCACCCCTCTCCCAAAGCGAAGGGGCGCCGTCAAGGACCCGTTAACCTTTATCAGACACTCCGCGGCGGCGTACAAAAGTCGGATCCGGGCGACGAAATGCGTCCCGAACCCGAAAACGCGCAGAGTTCCGAGCAGATAGTCGTGATCCACCCTGTCGAACGCCTTCTCTTGGTCGAGAGATAGGAAGGCGACCGACAGACCAGCCTCCTGGGAATGATGGATGAGGTCCCGGACCAGATGGATGTTATCGTGGATTGTCCGGCCCGGGACCGTGTAGGACTGGTCGGGGTGGATCATGTGGTCCAGCACGGCGCCAAGGCGAGCAGACATCGCCCTGACGAAGATTTTGTAGTCCTTGCTGAGGAGGGAGACCGGGCGCCAGTTCTTAAGGAGGCGGAGATCGCCCTTCTTAGGCAGCAGGACGATGACTGCCCTGCGCCAAGAGAGGGGCATCTCCCCGGTCGCCAGACTTTCCCCCAGGACCCGCGCGTAGTCGCCCCCCAGGACGTCCCAGAACGCCCTGTGGAACTCCACGGTCAGCCCCGGGGCTTTTCCCCTCAAGAGCCGGTCGAGGGCGCCGGTCAGCTCCGCCAGGCTTAGCGGAGCTTCCAGATTTTCGGTGCAGGTCCTCCCACAAAATGCTACGCGCTTCCTCGCTGGACGGCTCCGGAGAGAACAGAGCCCCGCAATATTCACGGGCCCTGTTGTTGACGCCCTCCAGATCCGAGACGAGAGAGCCGTCGTCGGCCAGCAGCGTTAAGAGCCTGCAGCAACAGAAATCTGTGAGCATACCCACAGGTGCATACGTTACAGTGCCTCTGCTATCACTTCTCTAGATTCTTTTAAAATGCATGGATGTAATCTGTCTGGACCAGGGTTTTATGGTCTGAGTTTGGTTAGTTTATTTAATATTTCTCCTTTTTATTTTCAATGTAGTTGTATCATTTCTAATCTCATCTGCCAATGTCATGTCCACCTGATCTGTCTCGCTGGTAAATGGTGAAGCAAAATAATTATATACTTCTGCTATTTTGCTATTGCTGCCTGTGATTTTATCCTAACTGTCCCATTAGTGGCCCTATTCCCATCACGCCTTTCCTTTTTTATGCACCTGTAGAATATTTTACAAGTTTATTTTCTGTTTTGTTCCTTAATAATTTAATTTCATCGTTCCACTTTGCCTTCCTAATTGTTTTTTTGACTTCTCTAATTTCATATTCTCTCTTGTCATGTTTGTTGCTAGTTGTACAGTCAGTGGTGATGTCGATAGATAGAAAGTAAGTGCATTTATACATCATCTTTCACGATCTTAGGATGTCACAAAGCACTTCACAGCCAATTATGTATTTATTTAAGTGGAGTCATTCTTGTAATGTAGGAAATGCATCATGCAAGTTACACTCAAGGTTCCACAAACACCAATGAGATAAATGACCTGATAATCTGGTCATAAAGAGGCTGGTCATAAGGGAGAGAACTCCCCCGCTCTTCTTTGAATAGTTTCATGAGATCTTTTATGTTCACCGAAAAGGGTAAACCTAGTTAGTTGCAATCAGTGGTGATGCCATGTAGTTAACTGCAGCCAATAGTGATGTCATGTAGTTAGCTGTACTATCAGCAATTATGTCACATAACCAGTGGCAATCAGTGGTAATGTCACATAGCTAATTACAGTCAGTGATGTTATGTAGCCAATGGCACAGTTAGCAGTGATGTCATGTAGTTAGGTATGTTGTGCAGTTAACTGCATGGTCAGTGGTGATGTCACATAGCCTGCAACACTTTTAATGGTGACGCCATGTAGTTAGCTGCATAGTGTTGATGTCATGTATTGCTAATTAGACTGCGTGGTGTTGTGATATAGTTTGTGGCTGAATTGGTTAGTAGTAGATTATGAAATAATGAGGGCAGAAGTTCCATAGAACTACTGACTAATGTTTAGACCACTAATCATTTTTGTGTTGATGTTGCCTCCTACCTCTGCCTCCAATTCCTTTCCCCCATCCAGTAGTGCTGCCATATTCCTACCTTGTCATTCTTAAGTCTTCTGGCTTGAAAGTATCAGAGCTTCCGCCCTTTTTTTCTGACAGCAAATGTATCTGTGAATTTAACTGAGGGTAGGCTATGCCAGGATATTCTGCTTTGTGAAACTGGTCTACTCTCTGTAGTTAGATACAAACGCAGTCTAACTTTTACAGGAAATTCTATATTTGTACAATAGGAGAAATCATTACAATCACCTTTTCTCTGCCAATTCTTCCCCTTTAATCCTTTCCTGAAGACATTATTCATGCACAAAACATTACAATGAGTATCAGCTGCCTATTATGAAGATAGGAACAGGAGTAGGTCATATTCACTTGGAGCCTGGAGCAGTGAGAGAAGGAGCTTGCTGTTGTTGCTCCTGCCTGGGAGGCCTTGAGTGAGCCTTGTGAAACAGCCCAGGAAGAGGCTTTCTACAATTCCAATTCATCCAGAGGCAGAGGAGGAGAGCAGAAAATACAACAACCTTTAATACTGCTGCAGAGAGTTGAAGAGAGGGGGAAAAAAGAACAGGAGTAGGTCATTCAGTTTCTTGAGCCTATTGCACCATTCAATGAGATTATGACTGATTCACCTAACTCCTTCCACCTGCCTTAGCTCCATATCCTTTAATACCATTGGCTCGCAAAAATCTATCAATCTCAGGTTTTAAATTATTAATTGAGGTACCATCTACTGCTTTTTGTGGGAGAGAGTGTTTACTTCTACCACCTTTGGTGTGAAGAAGTGTTTCATAACTTCTTTCTTGAATGGTCTGCATCTGCTTTTAAGGTAATGTCCCCTTGTCCTAGCCAGCAGAAATAGTTTATCAATTACTTTCAAAATCCTAAAAACCTGAATCAAATCCTCCCTTAACCTTATATATTCCAATACAAGCCTAGTTTATGTAATCTCTCCTCATAACCTAACTCTTTCAGTCCTGGTAATATTCTGGTGAATCTGCATTGCACTCCTTTCAAGGCCAATATATCCTTTCCAAGATGCGGTGCCCAGAACTGTACAAAGTACTCCAGATGTGGTCTAATCAGGGCTTTATATATCTGTAGCAAAACTTCCTGATCTTTATATTCTAGCCCTCTAGTTTAACATTCAATTCGCCTTTTTGAATTTTTTTTGTACCTGACTACTACATTTTAATGATCCCAATACATAGACCCCTAAATCTCTTTGGATTTTAGTGACTAAGGGAGTCACAAACAAGCCAAATGCTCACCTCATGTCCACACACCTGCACTTTCAGCAGAGGTCATAACAAGCCAATCTTTCCATCCCTAATTTCTTCGGTAGCTAAGCTTAACTGATTTGACACAAACCAGGAATTGAACCTGGGATCTGTATGACTCAGTTGTTTGCTGGATGAATTCATTGACTGGTCAGATTGGGGACAGTTAATGAGAAATTATGGCTAGCATACCAACATTTGTATTTCCAAAATGATTTCTAAATCTCTTTCTCATTATTGTTACAGATTTATCTAGTGGATGTTCAGATGACTGGGCTTATGACTTGGGCATCAAATATTCATTTACCTTTGAACTTCGAGATCATGGGAAATATGGCTTTTTGCTTCCACCTTACTTAATAAAACCAACTTGTGAAGAAGCCACGGCTGCTGTGAGAGAAATTCTATTCTATGCCATCCAAAACATTTGAACACTGTTGCCTCTTTGCTCAGGAGTATCAATGGAAAGGTTTTAGTTGCAACTACTCTCTGATGCTCTTGTCCATAATAGTGCATTACCATTTTGGTAGTTTAGCTTATAGTCTACACCTTATAATTCAAAGTCTGTTTTGCATTTTAAAAAAATGGAATTATATAATTATTTGAATTTAGCAACATATATAAAACAATGTGGAAATTTAGTGCTGAAAATTGTGAATTATGCAACTTTGAGTTAAGAATATACTGCAGCTAGTTTAGAAGAATGTTTTCAATATAAAACTGTATCATACACAGGTTTATTGCATGAAAACAATGTGAATTGTGCCAAATGAAATAGGAAAAGCCCAAAATTAATATCTGGAATTTATTATACAATAGACTAATCATGGAGGGCTGATTTATTTTTTTAATTGGGATCTTGTCAGGAAGTCATTTTACGCATATGCAGCAGGATATGATGTGGCTGAGTCTCCACCTAGCAGGCCAGTAGCCAGTTTAATTGACAGGCCTACTGGGCAAATCCCTGGACAGGGAAGAAGTTTCAGGTATGGCCCTCAACTTCCTGTCCTCCGAAGGAAAAAATTTAAGGAAAATGGGTAAGGTTTAGGGCCGTTTTCCTTGAGGGGAGCTGACCAGGCTTGGAGTAACCCTTGGTCTGACTCAAGTGATAGAGCTGACCAAAATAAAGTGTTACTGAGACAGCTAACAGTGCATTTTCAGTTATTTTCTTCATTATCAAGGAGGAACAAAAGTTAAGTTGAAATAAGGTGAGATTTGCTATAACTGTTACTCTATACATCCACTTACTGACTGTAAAATAAAGCAGCTTAATGATTCATATCTGGCCTTGTTTTATTAAAGTGTTAATCAATGCACCTTTCAGAAGATTAGAAAATGCGCTTGAGGCATGTGCAAGGACATTCAATTAATGCAACTAGAGTGAGGTCTCGCAGTTGTATCCCCAGGTTGTACATCTATATAGTAGGCAGTGAAGGTAAACTCTTGACCAAAAGGGACACGGGTCCGCTTATGGGCGAGACTGGTGATACTGAACCCGAGAGAGTGTCTAAGGTGGACCCAAAATTTCTAACACTTTGTTATTGGAATAGTGTCGAGGGTGTTTTTCAAGAGGTAGCTTTAAAAAGTCTTCAACGTGGAAAAGTGCCCCATTCTCCTGATTGATATCCACTCGCTGCAATAAGCACAAATTATTTGAAAATTTGGGTTGTACCTTTGTCACCCAGTGAGCCCTTTAGATGCAGGAGAGGGTGAGGGTCATAAAAGCACTTGAAGTCTTGGAAAATATCTGTGTAGCCAGATTGACATCTCAAGGGAGGAAATGGGAAAAGTTTGATTATGCAAAGGATCTTATTGCCAGAGCCAATTATTTTGGTGATTTGTTTGTGTGCATGTTTTCCTCATAGAGGGATGGGGTTATTTAAGGTTTTGGATTTTCTTAAGTTCAGTCAACCCATATTTTAAAAATCTCCAAACCAAACAACTGCAAAATCCACACAGGTGGTAGATGGTCTGATATGAAGGGCACACTCTCTTGCCATTTGGAAACACTCCACTTACCTAGATCCACAGAAGTTAGGAGCAAGTGAGCAAAAGCCAAGGATTATGGAATTCAAAGTATTTGTGGATACATTGCTGGAGTTTAACTAGTTAAAACAGTGATATTTACTACCATAAATCACTGGTAAGCTTCTCATTTGCTTGCCCAGTTAGAACCGCTGTAACCATTAAGGCATTGCTTGCAGGGTTATCCAGAGCTGAGTGGGAAAATTTCCAGTCGCTCCCCCCACCACAAAGTGACAAGTCCAGATTCCATTGAGGAGACAGGCTGGCTGGTCACTCATCGACACTGCCTTGGAGTACTGCAGACTTGCCTAGGTTCTGGTCGTCATATTACACGAAAGATGTGATTGCATTAGAGAGGGTCCAGAGGAGATTTACAAGGATGTTGTCAGGACTGGGGAATTTTAGTTATGAGGAAAGATTGGATAGGCTGGGGTTGTTTTCTTTTAAACTGAGGAGGCTGAGGGGAAACTTAATTGAGGTGTATACATTTTGAGGGGCCTAGTTATAGTGGATAGGAAGCACCTATTTCCCTTAGCAGAAAGGTCAATAACCAGGGGGCACAGATTTAAAGTAATTGGTAGAAGGATTAGAGGGGAGTTGAGAACTTTTTTCACCCAGAGGGTGGTGGAGGTTCTAGAACTCACTGCCTGAAAGGATGGTAGAGGCAGAAACGCTCATCACATTTAAAAAGTACTTCGATATGCAGTTGAGGTGTCGCAAACTTCGGGCTATGGATCAAGAGCTGGAAAGAGGGATTAGACTGGATAGCTCTTTTTCGACCGGTGCAGACACGAAGGTCCGAATGGTATCCTTCTGGGCTGCAAATTTCTAGAATTCTATGAAGTATCGGATTATTCAGTTTGCCAGAGGGCTACAAATTTCTATAACTAGGTGTGTTATCTTAGACTAAGCTTGATTACAGAGACCTCGCTTCCCCATTCCCCCCCAAAATTGGATCTGTCACTAATTGCAGCAAGGGTTAGACACTTTATTAGGTAGACAGCAAATACCAGGAGCTCCTCATGAGATATGTGACTACAGTGCCATCATCCACCTCACTACAGAATTGACACTCACCACTGAATGATGGTTTCAACTGGTGAAGGCCCAGACCTACAGCAACTGCTTGCCTCTTTGCAACCCCATGTACGGAATCCTGGATATACAAGCGCACGTTCTTATACCCAGCCTCCAGGTAATGCCTTCTAGCATAATCGACCTGAAGCGTTAACTCTGTTTCTCTCTGCTGCCTGACTTGCTGAGTATTTCCAGCATTTTCTGTTTTTAGTTCAGATTCCAGCATCAGCAGTATTTTGCTTTTGTATTGATGCCTTCTAGCAATTGTAGTCTCATGTCTGAGTTTCCTCATTACCTACATGACAGACCTCTGTCTGCAATGTGCTGGAAGGATCCTCTGCAGAACAGCTTGCAATGTGACAGCCAGTTTGATGTTCGAGGCACCCAAGTCCAATGTTAATGCGCCAGGTTTTCTTGTTATCATGTTCTTAATTCAGGTTCTCATGTGAGGGGTTTATTCCTCCTCCAGGCTATTGAGCAACAAGTTGGAGTAGGTCAAAGCTTTCCTTCCCTCTCCCGACAATTGTTTCCATTTTTTGCTACAAATTCATCTCACTGCTTTGTCCTGGATCTTATTTATGGGCTGAAGGAAGCACTAGACTTGACGTTTAAGAGTTCTGTGATGATTTATCCTTGCACAGATCATGGATTACTCATCTAAAACAGGGGAACATACACTCATAGCTTCCTGCTTCTTCATGAGAAACGTACCAGGCATTAGGTCAACATTATGTTTCCCTGAGATTTACAATATTCATGTGCGTTATTTGTAATCTTGAACAATAGTCCAACCATGGAATTGAGTGGGAGGTACCCACAGGTGCTGTAATCTGTTGTTGCATGCAACAGGTTGGGATCTCAAAGGTTTTGATTGGAAGGGTTTTCTATCCCAAATGCCACAATCTTTCCAACACATTTCCCACAAGGAGAAATGCAGCTTGTTTCTTCAGATTACCCTGTAGACCTCCAAAATTTCAGAGATACATGCTGGGACAACTCAAAAAAATCACTAAGAGCCATGGATATCAGCAAGATTCTTTAGTAGTTTTCTGACTCACTACAATTCCCCTGCTGGTGGACAGGCACACATTGCATAATGAAATACTAAGAGTATAATTGCCTCAAACAGAATCCTATTCCCTAGCCTCAGAAATCAAGCTCCATCAATACCATTACCATTTCACCTCCCCGCCTTGAGAAGCTTTTGGGAATTCTCCACCCACACCGGCCACCAATAACTTCTCAGTTATTCCTAACATATTTTAAAAAAATTGATAATTGAATTTAGCAACACTTACATTGAGAGCAAATTATCCCACCTCAGAAATGTCTCCGGTGCTTCACACACAATTAATTTAATTGAGATGAAGTGACTAGTTAAGTAGGCAGTCCAATGCAAAAATTGATGTGAGACAATAATAAAACCGCCCAATATAATTATTAGGAAGGATAAGATGATGAATTTATAAGACTTCATAAATTAAGCAAAACATGTTCATTACACTTATGTGTACACGTTTTTCTGAATTGTCTTTGTCCACTGTCTTTGGTCCCCACCACAAACTGCGTTCCTTAGCCACTAATTCCATCCCTCTCCCTAGCATCTGTCTGAGGCTGAATCAGAGTGTTCGCAACCTAAGTAATATTTGACCCTGAAAGGAGCTTCCGGCCACATAACCGCGGCATAATTAACACCACCTATTTCCACCCCCGTAACATTGCCCGTCTCCGTCCCTGCCTCAGCTCATCTGCTGCTGAAACCCTTATCCAAGCCTTTGTTATTTCTAGATTTGACTACTCCAATGTACTCCTGGCTGGTCTCCCACATTCTATTTGAGGTCATCCAGAACTCGGCAGCACGTGTCCTAATTCGCACCAAGTCCCGTTCACCGATCACCCCTGTGCTCGCTGATCTACATTGGCTTCTGGTTAAGCAACGCCTCGATTTCAAAATTCTCATACTTGTTTACAAATTCCTCCATGGCCAACCCTCCCAACTGAGATATCTGGGTTCCTCAAATTCTGCCCTTTTGAGCATTTCTGATTGTAACTGCTCAACCATCGTTGGCCGTGCCTTCAGTTGCCAGTACAGTTAAGCTCTGGAACTCCCTCCCTAAATCTCTCTGCCTCTCTCTTTCATCCTTTAAGACACTCCTCAAAACCTACCTCTTTGACCAAGCTTTTTTATCATTTGCCGTAATTTCTTCTTATGTGACTTGGTGTCAATTTTTTTTTGTCTTATCACACTCCTGTGAAGCGCCTTGGGACATTTTACTACGTTAAAGGTGCTATATAAATACAAGAAAGACTTGGATTTATATAGCGCCTTTCACGACCACCGGATGTCTCAAAGTGTTTTTAGAGACAATGAAGTACTTTTTTGAAGTGTTGTCACTTGTAATGTCGGAAATGTGGCAACCAATTTGCGCACAAGCAAGCTCCCACAATCAGCAATGTGATAATGAGCAGATAATCTGTTTTTTTGTTATGTTGATTGAGGGATAAATATTGGTCAGGACACTCGGGATAACTCCCCTGCTCTTCTTTGAAATAGTGCCATGAGATCTTTTACGTCCACTTGAGAGAGCAGAAGGGACCTCGGTTTAACATCTCATTCGAAAGACAGTAACTCCGACAGTGCAGCACTCCCGCAGCACTGCACTTCAATGTCAACCTAGATTTTTCGTGCTCAAGTCCCTGGAGTGGGACTTGAACCCACAACCTTCTGCCTCAGAGGCGAGAGTGTTACCCACTGAGAGCCACAGCTGACATTAAGTTGTTGTTGTCAAACTAAAACACTATATTTTGTAGCCTTCACTCTGTGACCGAGTATGTTGGTATTCCCACAAGACTACATTATTGTAGCTTCACTTTAGTGGAGAGTCTGTAAAAGATATCACTCACATGTTTGCAAAAACGTCAAAAATTCACTTATTTTCAATGAAATTTTCATTTTCTTTGGAAAGAAAGACACTCATATGTCCAGAGCGGAAAGACCTTTACTTATTTCAGTGTGGGGGTGGGATCCCTGGTATTGAATAGAGTTAATTTACTGAAACAAATACCAATTGGAGCTCATTTTAAATCCCTTACCTGCTCCACTCAGTTTAGAGGTGAGCACAGGTTGTCCCCCTCAAGGCCTTCACACACACACACACACACACACACATAGTGGAGAGCGGCAGTCGCGGGGTGATGACGTGCACGGACCCGCCTGAACCAGCGCGAGCAGCAACGCGGGCTCGAGAGCGCGAGCGAGCCGGAGGGGCGGCGGCTGTGCGGACCCGAGCCGAGCCGAGCCGAGCCGACGTTTACCCCACCCCGCCGGCAGGCAGGCGGCCCGTCCAGTCAGTCAGCGACATCCTCAACCGCTACAGGTACCACAGTTACCGGCCTCGCTGCTGAACAGAAGCCCCTGGTCGTCCTGCGGAGGCGAGGCATTACGCATACCCGCTCTAGGCCTGACGGCTGAGCCTGGGCCTCGAGTCCTGGCGCTCGCCGACCGCGCGGTTGCGGGGAGGGGGAGGGGGTGGGGTGAGGAAGGTCTCTTGGCGGGTTAATGGACGACAGGTGCGGAGTGACTATGACAGGAGAGCCCAGGCAGCTCACCCCCGGGGCAACACACCGCCCGCGGCCCCTCCCCCGCTCTTCTCCCCTCGCACAACAGGGCAGTAGGAACAAAAGGGACGCGGCAGTGGCGCAGTATTTCGGGCCCAATTTTATATTGGCTTTTAAAATCCAGAATGTTTTGTTAGCACAGTGCGCATTAAAGGGGA
This sequence comes from Pristiophorus japonicus, assembly GCF_044704955.1. Lineage (NCBI taxonomy): Eukaryota > Metazoa > Chordata > Chondrichthyes > Pristiophoridae > Pristiophorus > Pristiophorus japonicus. Next base: position 132,387,950 of record NC_091987.1, read on the forward strand.
ACTCCAATCTGCGTGGCTGTTTTTTTTTTATCGTAATGCCCCCACCCTCTCCTCCCCACAAACTCAAAAGGACAAAGTTCTAAGAATTATATTATCCATGCAGGTCATCCTTGCTCGGCAGCTCCATCCGGAAAGTTGTACTGGAAGGATATATTAATATGAGCTAAATGGCCTTCCTCATCTGTAAGTATCTTGGGGGAGAAATTCGTTGTAAAACAGGCAGTAGCGCGCCTGCCGCCTGTTGTACATCGCAGCCCGATTTTCAGTTCCATTGAAATCAGTGCGTGATGGTCAGCCGATCTGATCCTGCCAGTTTTGTGTTACCGCGGGAGATGAATTTCTACCCCCTTGTGCCTTGGAATCAATCAGTTGCGGGGTCACGACTTTGAACTGGCGAGAAAGCAGATTCAGGGGCATCTGAACCTAGGAAATCAAACCCAGTTGGTGAAGTAAAATGCTTTCTTGAGGCCCTCTGATTCCAGATTGACTTGCAGCTCCCTGTTTTAAATAGAGCTTCCCATCATTGACATCATGGAAAGATTTAGCAACGACTAATACCCCACTCATGGGTTTCCATGTGGATAATTGAACGAACTGTATTCCTCTAGACTTTGTTTCCTGTTTAACTTCTAGCAGGCTTGCCATCGCAGCCATCTGTTTGGAGTGCAAAGAAGGCATGCTGCAAAGTATTCCTGTTTTTCCAGGTTTATGTAACTTGCAGTTTTAAAGAAGAAAACTGTTGGATTTCTTTTTAGAATCATTGAATCTTACAGCACAGAACAAAGTCAATCTTTTGAATATAGTTCAAGCTCATTAAAAAAAAATGAACAGGATATTTTCCAAATAGTAGAAGGAAAAATGCTGGCACACTGCTAGCTTTAAGAGTTTGGTGTCACATAGCCATTTGAGGAGCTTATTGCAATTTTGCACTCAAGTTCTTTTAAAAGATAAGGCATGTTTTTAAAAAAAAGCTGCTCCCCAGTGGCTTAGCTGGTGATGGCAATGAACAGCTTTCCCCACACAGACCAGGTTCTAGCTGATTTCAGCCAGGGTGGTGAAGTGATATGGGTGCAACAATTAGGTCTGGTATCCTGGGTTAAGGAAGGGAAAATTGGTAAGTTAATCACTATCCAACAACCTCTGCTTGAAGTACATGTGAGGGCAAGATCAGGCTCAACTATTATGCTAAGTGGTTGAATAGCTTACAGACACAGTCTGAACTCACAAGTAGACAAGACTAACTGGACAAGGAGAATAACTGATGTTGAACTGTACCTCAACAAGCCGTTGATCCTTTAATCAGGGGGAAAGCTGGTGGAAAGAGGAGGGTAAAAAAAATTGCCAGATTGGAGAAATTAACTATGGTTATAGAGCAGGATATCATGTGTGTGGAGATCACAAGATGAAATGAATGGAGGAAGGCAACAAAAATATATTCCAATGAAAAAGAAGGGCGGCAAGAGAAGGGATAACCAGCCGTGGATAACCAAGGAAATAAAGGAAAGTATCAAATCAAAGACCAATGCGTATAAGGTGGCCAAGGTTAGTGGGAAACTTGAGGATTCGGAAAATTTTAAGCAACAGCAAAGAATGACTAAAAAAGCAATAAAGAAAGGGAAGATAGATTACGAAGGTAAACTTGCGCAAAACATTAAAACAGATAGTAAAAGCTTTTACAGATATATAAAATGGAAGAGTGACTAAAGTAAATGTTGGTTCCTTAGAAGATGAAAAAGGGGATTTAATAATGGGAAATGTGGAAATGGCTGAGACCTTAAACAATTATTTTGCTTCCGTCTTCACAGTGGAAGACACAAAAACCATGCCAAAATTTGCAGGCCACAGGAATGTGGGAAGAGAGGACCTTCAGACAATCACTATCACTAGGGGGGTAGTGCTGGACAGGCTAATGGGACTGAAGGTAGAAAGTCCCCTGGTCCTGATGAAATGCATCCCAGGGTATTAAAAGAGATGGCGGAAGTTATAGCAGATGCATTCGTTATAATCTACCAAAATTCTCTGGACTCTGAGGAGGTACCAGCGGATTGGAAAGCAGCTAATGTAACGCCTCTGTTTAAAAAAGGGGGCAGGCAAAAGGCAGGTAACTATAGGCCGGTTAGTTTAACATCTGTAGTGGGGAAAATGCTTGAAACGATCATTAAGGAAGAAATAGCGGGACATCTAGATAGGAATAGTGCAATCAAGCAGACGCAGCATGGATTCATGAAAGGGAAATCCCGTTTAACTAACTTACTGGAATCCTTTGAGGATATAACAAGCATGTTGGATAGAGGTGTACCAATGGATGTGGTGTATTTAGATTTCCAAAAGGCATTCGATAAGGTGCCACACAAAAGGTAACTGCAGAAGATAAAGGTACGCGGATTCAGTGGAAATGTATTAGCATGGATAGAGAATTGGCTGGCGAACAGAAAGCAGAGAGTGGGGATAAATGGGTCCTTTTCCGGTTGGAAATCAGTGGTTAGTGGTGTGCCACGGGGATCAGTGCTGGGACCACAACTGTTTACAATATACATAAGATGACCTGGAAGAGGGGACAGAGTGTAGTACAACAACATTTGCAGATGACACTAAGATTAGTGGGAAAGCGGGTTGTGTAGAGGACACAGAGAGGCTGCAAAGAGATTTGGATAGGTTAAGCGAATGGGCTAAGGTTTGGCAGATGGAATACAATGTCGGAAAATGTGAGGTCATCCACCTTGGGGGGGAAAAAAACAGTAAAAGGGAATATTATTTGAATGGGGAGAAATTACAACATGCTGTGGTGCAGAGGGACCTGGGGGTCCTTGTGCATGAAACTCTTTCTTTTGAGTTTACCTGAAAATAAACATAAACATTAAAACCATGCCACCCGCCTGGGTGACACAGCAGACATTTTCAAGGCCCCTCTTTTTTTTTCTTTTCTTTTTTCTTTGGTTTTTTTTGGGGTCCTTGTGCATGAAACTCTTTTGAGTTTACCTGCAAAACATAAAAACATTAAACGGTGCCACCCGACCTGGGTGACACTCCAGACATTTTCAAGGCCCCCTTTTTTTTTTTTTGGGGCGCTAAAATCAAATTTTTCCAGTGCCCCCTATAAAAGGGACACTAAAAGCACCGGCAATTAAAACAAATTAAACTTAAAAAACGTAAAATCAAATTAAAATTTGGTTGCCGGGCGTGATGATGCACTCCAGTCCCTCCGGTGCCCACCTCTCGCGGAAGGCCGCGAGCGTCCTTGTGCATGAATCCCAAAAGGTTAGTTTGCAGGTGCAGCAGGTAATCAGGAAGGCGAATGGAATGTTGGCCTTCATTGCGAGAGGGATGGAGTCCAAAAGCAGGGAGGTCTTGCTGCAACTGTATAAGGTATTGGTAAGGCCGCACCTGGAGTATTGCGTGCAGTTTTGGTCACCTTACTTGAGGAAGGATATACTAGCTTTGGAAGGGGTACAGAGAAGATTCACTAGGCTGATTCCAGAAATGAGGGGGTTACCTTATGATGATAGATTGAGTAGACTGGGTCTTTACTCGTTGGAGTTCAGAAGGATGAGGGGTGATCTTATAGAAACATTTAAAATCATGAAAGGGATAGACAAGATAGAGGCAGAGAGGTTGTTTCCACTGGTAGGGGAGACTAGAACTAGGGGGCGCAGCCTCAAAATACAGAGGAGCCAATTTACAACCGAGTTGAGAAAGAATTTCTTCTCCCAGAGGGTTGTGAATCTGTGGAATTCTCTGCCCAAGGAAGCAGTTGAGGCTAGCTCATTGAATGTTTTCAAGTCAAAGATAGATAGATTTTTAACCAATAAGGGAATTAAGGGTTACGGGGAGAGAGCGGGTAAGTGGAGCTGAGTCCCCGACCAGATCAGCCATGATCTTATTGAATGGCGGAGCAGGCTCGAGGGGCTAGATGGCCTACTCCTGTTCGTAATTCTTATGTTCTTCTGTTCTTTTTGAGGCTCATTCATCCAGAAGGAACCTATAGTTTCTCTTTCCAGCAGACCCTCACCCCAACCCCCTGGTCAAAGCATGTTTCTTAGTGACTCAAGCTTTTGCCTGTTACTTTATCTGGAAAGCTTTGTGTGAAGAACTTGCAGACATCAGTCTTAAGTTTGTCTTTCAGTAGTTTAACCTTGTACCCTGTTGCCTTACTGTGATGGTTTAGTTTAAGGTCGTATTCTGGTTTTATTTTTTTCTGTCGTTCACTCTCTTACCTGGTATCTTTGTATAATGCATGTATATACTGTGACATTTATTTTTAAACTGACAAATAATCTCATCCAGAAGGGAAAGCTTCTCCAGTGGCTCTGGGTAATATGAAACTGAGCCATACAGACTGATAGATTCCTTGGTTTTTAAAAAAGGAGGGAGAGAGAAAATGGAATTCGGTAATAGGGAAAATGTTGGAATCAATTATTAAACATGTAGTAGCAGCGCATTTGGAAAGCAGTGACGGGATCGGTCCAAATCAGCATGGATTTATGAGAGGGAAATCATGCTTGACAAATCTTCTAGGCTTTTTTGAGGATGTAACTAGTAGAGTGGACAAGGGAGAACCAGTGGATGTGGTGTATTTGGACTTTCAAAAGGCTTTTGACAAGGTCCCACATAAGAGATTAGTGTGCAAAATTAAAGCACATGGTATTGGGGGTAATGTATTGATGTGGATAGAGAACTGGTTGGCAGACAGGAAGCAAAGAGTAGGAATAAACGGGTCCTTTTCAGAATGGCAGGCAGTGACTAGTGGGGTATCGCAAGGTTCAGTGCTGGAACCCCAGCTAGTCACAATATACATTAATGATTTAGACAAAGGAATTGAATGTAATATCTCCAAGTTTGCAGATGACACTAAGCTGGGTGGCAGTGTGAGCTGTGAGGAGGATGCTAAGCGGCTGCAGGGTGACTTGGACAGGTTAGGTGAGTGGGTAAATGCATAGCAGATGCAGTATAATGTAGATAAATGTGAGGTTATCCACTTCGGTGGCAAAAACAGAAAAGCAGAATATTATCTGAATGGTGACAGATTAGGAAAAGGGGAGATGCAATGAGACCTGGGTGTCATGGTACATCAGTCATTGAAAGTTGGCATGCAGGTACAGCAGGCGGTGAAGAAGGCAAATGGCATGTTGGCCTTCATAACAAGAGGATTTGAGTATAGGAGCAGGGAGGCCTTACTGCAGATATACAGGGCCTTGGTGAGGCCACACCTTGAATATTGAGTACAGTTTTGGTTTCCTAATCTGAGGAAGGATATTCTTGCTATTGAGGGAGTGCAGCGAAGGTTCATCAGACTGATTCCTGGGATGGCAGGACTGACCTATGAAGAAAGACTGGATCGACTAGGCTTATTTTCACTGGAATTTAGAAGAATGAGAGGGAATCTCATAGAAACATATAAAATTCTGACGGGATTGGACAGGTTAGATGCAGAAAGAATGTTCCCAATGTTGGGGAAGTCCAGAGCCAGGGGTCACAGTCTAAGGGTAAGCGGTAAGCCATTTAGGACCGAGATGAGGAGAAACTTCTTCACTCAGAGAATTGTGAACCTGTGGAATTCTCTACCACAGAAAGTTGTTGAGGCCAGTTCGTTAGATAAAGTCAAAAGAGAGTTAGATGTGGCCCTTACGGCTAAAGGGATCAAGGGGTATGGAGAGAAAGCAGGAATGGGGTACTAAAGTTGCAAAAATGATCAGCCATGATCATATTGAATGGTGGTGCAGGCTCGAAGGGCCGAATGGCCTACTCTTGCACCAATTTTCTATGTTTCTATGTCCCTGGACTGGGAAGCGTAAGGATTTCCAAGGGCTCCTGTTCCTGAACAATATCTAGTGATCCTGTAAGTGTTTGTGTTTGTAATGCGCCCATGTGTGATCTGCTGACACGTGATTCGGCAAGGTGCTAGAGCTGCTGATGCTCCATGTTCAAGTTGTGGCTAGGTGAGAGAAAATTGGGGGGGGGTGGGAGGGGGGAAATAAAGCCTGCCTGATGATTTGCCTGCCTACTGTTTAAAATTCTTATTTATATTTTGCTAAAACACTTTTTAAGTTCAGCTGTAGGAACCTTTCTCAGGATTGATTGTAACACAATTCTGTTTATAACAGAATTTGAAATGGCTGTCTTCCTTGACAGTCTTCCAACTCCCCAGATGGTCAGTCAGTTAAATTCTGAATCACTGGGGTAAGTGCTAAATAAAATTTCACTGCATTAAGACTTAAAATTAAAATTTGAGGAGCGCAGCAGGTCTTGTGATAGGAGAACTAATAATTCAAAAAGCTGGTGTCAGTCAAGTATTTGAATTCTTGCCTGGTTCTCTGTTGGGCCCCTAAAATTCCAGTTGGTGGTGGAGAAATTGGAAATAGAGCGTAAGGACAGAAGAGAAAAGATAACTAGATTTCTCCCCATCACTGCAGAAATGCACTTCCTGGGTGATGGGTTCCAGTATTCATCTACCAAATTTCCTGCCTGAGGAGGTAGAATTAGGGATCTAACTGGGAAGAATGATTAGAACTTATTCCCCCTTGATTTCACCCCTCCCCTGTCCACAATTTGTTTCCCTCCTCTTCAGGACACTCTGACTTGTGTTGGGGTACAATTCCACAGGTGATGGCCATTCTCTGATGCTTGGATTGAATGCCCATTCTGTGAGTCAAGATGGTGAGTTTAAGCAAGGTAATTTACCATGAAAGTCATCACAACCAAGTTCTATCCTGTCCTCTTCTGGCATCCACACGTGCACTTTCCACAGAGGTCACTGGACATAGATGAGATGTGAGAATGCATATTGTTTACAACCTTGGTGTCCTGTTTGTCCCTGGGCTGGGCTTGCAACATTATATCCTGCATCACAAAGACTGCCTGCTTCCACCTCCACAACAACATCTGCTGGCATCCTATCTCATTGCTGCTGAAATCATTGGTGCCTTTGTCACCTCCAGGCTTGATTACTCCAGTGCTCTCCTGGGCTTCTCATCTTGCACCCTCTGTAATTTTTCAGTTCATCCAAAACTCTTGCTCATATTCTATCCTTCGTCAAGTCATGCTTGCCCATCACGCTCATTGTTGCAGGGAAATCTGGTAATCACAGTGGCTCCCATTCCCACAACATCTCAAATATTAAATTCTCATCCTTGTCCCAATCTCTGTAACCTCATCCAACCCGCCAAAAAAAACACACTTCCCTCCCCTGTACTCTCCCGACTCTGACCTCTTGTGTAACCTTCATTTCTATCACGCCACCATTGATAGCCATACCTTCAGCCACCTAAGTAAGCCCCACTCTCTGGAATTTTTCCCTAAACTCTTCTGCCTCTACATCTCCCTCTCCTCCTTTAAGAACCCTCTCAAAACCCACCTCTGTGACCAAGCTTTTGATCACTCCTCCTCATCACCCCTTATTTGGCTCAACATCTGTTTACCTTTTGCTTCAGTGTGGCCATGGAACATTTTTCTACATTGAAAATGCTGTATAAAAGCAAATTTGTTCAGTTGTGTTCCTCACCCCCCCCTCCCCCCCAAAAAAAACCCGGGTGTATTGAGACAAGTTGCAGTGTCTTAAACCTAACGCCTTCCTGGTCATTATAGTTCATTACCTTAGCCAACTAAGCTATTGGGAAAATTGTTCAGAGATTTAATGTAATATTACTTGTGCTGTTATTGCAGAAGAAAAACCATGATTAATCTGTGCACATGTCAAAATAAAAAGGATATTAATGCACAAATTATCAAAGAAAAATCAACTACAAGATTTCCGGTAGGAAGAATCCTTAATTATGGCTCATGCCTACAAAACCTAATCATATTCTAGGCAGGTATCAACAGTGATACCAATTTGCACTGTGAAGAGACTGAATTTTGTCTCCACACTATCCAATGTCCCCATATTTGATATCATCAGTGAACTTTGATATAATTCTTCTTATGACTGTCAGATTATTTATAAAAATGGAAAACTTTTCTGTTTTCCCCCTCCCACCCATCTCTCTAGTTATGCTGCTATATTCCCTTTAACACAGTATGTCTCAGTCTTCATGTGGCATCTTAACAAATGCCTTCTAAAAATCCATCTACAACATCTACCCTGGTCCCATTACACATACTGTGATATTCCTGAAAAATTCATTTAAATTAATAAAGCATAAACTATCCGTTATATTTTCATGCTGACTGTCCCTAATTAGCTCATGACTTTCTAAGTGTTATGTATTTAACCCCTTGTAACCTGCATCACACCTGTCCACCAGGGGGCATACCTGTTGGAGTCCCAAGGGATCCCAGCATCCCTTGGGAGCACAGTATATAAGCAAGCCACCCACAAGGTACCTGCACTCTGGACCTACAATAAAGGAGCTAAGGTCACACTTGCACATTACACAGAGTACTCGGTCTGACCACTTATTATGAGCATAACAATTGGCGACGAGGTAACGAACAACTGTGCAAAGAACAGTCGGCATCCTGGAGAAGTTCTCAGAGGGAGATGATTGGGAGGCTTTCGTGGAGAGACTCGACCAATACTTCGTAGCCAACGAGCTGGAAGGGGATGAGAAAGCGGCCAAAAGAAGGGCGATCCTCCTAACTGTCTGAGGCAACGACCTATGGTCTCATGAAGAATCTCCTGGCCCAGGCTAAACCAAAAGAGAAATCCTACGAAGAACTGTGTATGCTGGTCCGGGAGCACCTAAATCCTAAGGAAAGTGTTTTGATGGCACGATATCGGTTCTACTAGTGTCAACGATCGGTGGATCAGGAAGTGGCGAGCTACGTGAGGGATTCCTAGAACAAATGCTCAAACTTTTTTGTACTGGGCATCGGACATGAGACAATCCTTCACAAGCTATTGACTGTAGAAACTCTGAATCTGAATAAAGCCATAACGATAGCATTTATGTCCACCATTGACAACACCGAGCAGATTTTGCAGAGCAAAGAAGTTTCAGCCAGTACTGTGCATAAATTAAAACGTCTGTTTTGAGCAGAAATGTACAGGGCAGAACATACGTGCCGGCTGCTGTGGCCCAACCTCAATTGACCCAGAGTCCACCATCATCTGTTAATGCGAGACAGTTAACACCCTGTTGGCGCTGCGGGAGTGATCATCGGCCCCATCAATGCCGCCTTAAGCACTCTGCGTGGAATGGCTGCAGAACAATGGGACACCTCCAATGAATGTGCAGGCGAGCTGCAAACCGCCATGTTGCAGAGGAAGATCGGTCCACAGTGGATCAGACGGAATTGGAGACTCGTACGGAGGAGGCAGAGGTGTACGGGGTGTACACGTTCGCAACGAAATGCCCACCAATAATGTTGAAAGTTGAACTGAACGGTATTCCAGTGTCTATGGAGCTGGACACTGGGGAAAGTCAGTCCATTATGAGTAAAACGGCCTTCGACAGGCTGTGGGGGGAAAAAGGGCACAAAGCCCCAAGCTCAGCCCCATTCACACCAAACTAAGGACTTACACAAAGGAACTTATCCCTGTAATTGGCAGTGCTGAAGTCAAAGTCTCCTATGATGGAGCAGTACACGAACTCCCGCTGTGGATTGTGCCGGGGATGGCCCCACGTTATTTGGCAGAAGCTGGCTGGGGAAAATCCGCTGGAACTGCGACGGCATCCGAGCGCTTTCGCCCGTCAACGACACCGCACGTACCCAGGTTCTAAGCAAATTCCCTTCGTTATTTGAGCCAGGCATTGGAAGCTTCTCGGGGGGCAAAAGTGCAGATCCATTTGTTTCCTGGTACACGATCCATCCACCATAAGGCTCGGGCGATACCAAACATGATGTGTGAAAAAGTGGAAATCGAGCTGGACAGGCTGCAACGTGAAGGCATCATCGCGCCAGTGGAATTCAACGACTGGCCAGTCCGATTGTTCCGGTACTCAAGGTGCAGTTACAGTTAGAATTTGCGGGGACTATAAAATAGCAATTAACCGTTTTTCGTTGCAGGACCAATACCCGCTACCCAAGGCAGACGACCTATTCGTGACCCTATCTGGAGGGAAGACGTTCACGAAGCTGAACCTGACCTCGGCCTACATGACGCAGGAGCTGGAGGAGTCTTCGAAAGGCCTCACCTGCATCAAAATTCACAAAGATCTATTTATTTACAACTGGTGCCCGTTCAGAATTCAGTTGGCCACAGCGATCTTCCAGCAGAACATGGAAAGCCTGCTAAAGTCGGTTCCTTGCTCAGTGGTCTTCCAGGATGACATATTGGTTACAGGTCAGGACACCATGGAGCACTTGAAGAATCTGGAGGAGGTTCTTAGTCGGTTGGATCGTGTGGGGCTCAGGTTGAAATGCTCAATGTGTTTCCCTGGCACAGGACATCGAATTCTTAGGGAGGAGAATCGCAGCAGACGGCATCAGACCCACCGACACCAAGACGGAGGCCATCAAGAACGCGCTGCAACTACAGAATGTGACGGAGCTGCGATCGTTCCTGGGACTCGTTAACTACTTCGGTAATTTCCTACCTGGGTTAAGCACCCTGCTAGAACCCTTGCATGCGCTGCTGCGTAAGGGAGACGACTGGATATGGGGGAATTCACAAGACACTGCCTTTAAGAAAGCCAGAAATTTACTGTGTTCTAACAAACTGCTTGTTCTGTATAACCCATGTAAACGACTAGTGTTAGCTTGCGATGCGTCGTCATATAGGGTCGGGTGTGTGTTAGAATAGGCTAATGAATCATGAATTTTGCAACCAGTTGCGTATGCATCCAGGAGTTTGTCCAAGGCCGAAAGGGCCTACAGCATGGTTGAAAAAGAAGCTCTGGCGTGCATTTACGGGGTTAAAAAAAATGCACCAATACTTGTTTGGCCTCAAGTTCGAGCTTGAAACTGACCACAGGCCGCTCATATTGCTATTCTCGGGGAGCAAAGGGATTAATACCAATGCCTGTGCCTGCATCCAAAGATGGGTGCTCACGCTGTCGGCATACAACTATGTAATCCGCCACAGACCGGGCACACACAACTGGGCAGATGCTCTGTTGGCTACCATTGCCCACCACCGAGGTGGAAATGGCACAGCCAGCGGACTTGCTCATGGTCATAGAGGCATTTGAGAACAAGAAATCCCCCGTCACAGCCCACCAGATCAGGACCTGGACCAGCCAGGATCCTTTACTGTCCCTGGTTTAAAAAAAAATTGTGTCCTCCATGGGAGCTGGTCCAGTGTCCCAGTGGGGTTGCAGGAAGCGATTAAGCCATTCCACAGACTCAAAGATGAGCTGTCCCTGCAGGTGGACAGTCTTTTGTGGGGCAATCGCGTAGTCTTGCCCAAGAAAGGCAGAGCCACATTCATTTGCGAACTGCACAGTACCCACCGAGGCATCGTGATGATGAAAGCCATAGCCAGATCCCACGTGTGGTGGCTGGGCATCGACTCAGATTTAGAGTCGTATGCGCCAGTGCAACACTTGTTCTCAGTTGAGCAATGCACCCAGAGAGGCACCACTAAGTTTGTAGTCCTGGCCATCCAAACCGTGGTCGAGGATCCATGTAAACTATGTGGGCCCATTCCTAGAAAAAATGTTTTTGGTTGTCGTGGATGCTTACTCATAAAGTGGATTGAATGTGCAGTAATGTCTGTAAGCACATCCATGGCCACCATTGAAAGCCTACGAGCTAAGTTTGCCTGATATCCTAGTCAGCGACAATGGGCTGTGCTTCACCAGTGCCGAATTCAAAGAATTCATGACCCGCAACGGGATCAAACATGCCACATCTGCGCCGTTCAGGCCCGCATCCAATGGCCAGGCAAAACGGGCAGTTCAGACCACCAAGCAAAGCTTGAAACGTGTGTCGGAAGGCTCCCTGCAGACCCGGTTGTCCCGAGTACTGTTCAGCTACTGCACCAGACCCCACTCACTCGCCGGAGTTCCCCCAGCCGAACTGCTCATGAAAAGGGCGCTTAAAACAAGGCTCTCCCTCGTCCACCCTGATCTACATGATCAAGTGGAGGACAAGCGACATCAACAAAGTGTGTACCATGACCACGCAAACTTGTCACGCGATATTGAGATCAATGATCCTGTGTTTGTGCTCAATTATGGACATGGTCCCAAACGGCTCACTGGCACAGTCACAGCAAAGAAGGGAGTAGGGTATTTCAGGTCAAACTGACCAATGGACAAACACACAGAAAACACTTGGACCAAATTAAACTGCGGTTCACCAACAGCTACATATAACCTGAAGAGGACACCACCAACTTTGACCTTCCAACACACACACACACAAGTGGCAACTGACATCACAGTTGACCACGAAACAGAATAATTCATTCCCAGCAGTCCGGAAAGGTTAGCTGCCCAACAGCCCAATGAAGAACTGACCAACCCAACCACGCAAGCATTTGTACCGAGACTATCAACAAGGGAGCGCAAAGCCCCAGATCGTCTCACTTTGTAAATAAGTGTATTGTTGACTTCACTGGGTTGATATGTATTTAACCCCTTGTAACCTGCATCACACCTGTCCACCAGAGGGCCTACCTGTTGGAGTCGCAAGGGATCCCAGCATCCCTTGGGAGCACAGTATATAAGCAGGTCACCCACGAGGTACCTGCACTCTGGAACTACAATAAAGGAGCTAAGGTCACACTTGCTCATTACACACAGTATTCGCTCTGACCATTTATTATGAGTATAACACTAAGTGTTCATTAATTTCATCTTGTGTTATGGATTCTGAGTTTACCCACAACAGAAGCATAGGAAGAAGAGTAGGCCATTCAGCCCCTCTAGACTGTTCCGCCATTCAATTAGATCTTAGTTGATCTATATCTTCACTCCATTTGCCTGCCCTTGGTTCCATAATCCCTTAATACCTCGTAAGAATAATTGATCTGTAATTTCCTGGCTTATCTGCTACTGTTTCTTGAACAAATATATATGTTCCAGTCTCTAGTACTTTGACACCATTCCTGTTTTGAAGATTTTTGGGAAATTATAGTCATGCCCTCTCCTCCCCTACCTCATTGTTACCACCTGAGCTGGTGAGTTTTTATTTTTGGAAGAACAACTTTCATTTATATATAGTTACTTTCATTTCTTTAGGAATGTCCCAAAGCACTTCACAGCCAACAAATTGCTTTTGAAGTATACTCAGCGTTGTTTTGAAGGCAAAACCACAGCATGGTCCGACTGACAGCAATAGAGATAAATGACCGGTTAAATCTTTTCAACAGTGTTGGTTGAGGGATGAATGTTAGCCAGGACAACTCCGTTTAATATTTATCTCCGGTACTGGCTCTTCAACATACTACTCCGATCCTCCTAAGTCCTTTTTGCTTCTTGGCTATATGTTTAATATTTCTTGCTATATTTATCATTAGCCTCTTTTAAATCTCATTTTTGCTCAAACTTCTCCATTTATCCTTGGAACCCTAGCCTTTGACATACCTGCTTTACTCCTAGTCATTAATCTGTGCCTTATTCTTGTATTTAAATTGCTGGTCTACTATTTGATCTGCCATATTTTTCCAACATCTCGGCTAGGTCCCCTTTCATCCCACTGAAATTAGCTATTTTCTTTTCATCATGAACCTAAGTAGGTTATTGATACTATTTCCCAAGTGTTCTCCCACCTTCAGATTATTTACTTGTCCCCCTCCATTATCCAGAACCAGTTCTAGCATTGCATCTTATCCTTTTAGACATGGAACCTGCAATGGACAAAGATGGATATTGTTATTGAGGGAGAGGTTCAGGCTGTGGTTCTTTCTCAATGGATGGGCTGCATGGCCATTATGGAGTCATACACTGTTTGAATTGTTGGAATAAAAGGACATTATGGAGGTGAGGGAAGAGGCCATATAGAAATTTCCCGTACCAGCAGCTTGAAGCGTGATAGATAGTGACATTACTGATCCTTTAATCAAAAATAGTCTGAAAGATTATCATGCAATTTATTGAAAAAATATTTCCATCCATCCTAGATCAATACAGTGCATTGAAATGTTCTGTTGAACCTTTGCTCTGATAAAGGCATATTCATGATAGGTTGCAAAAAGATATTCTCGTAGTGCTGATAAACCATGTGTCTCTGCATGGGATGAGCATGACTCCCTCCTTGTTCATGCATAGCACCAATATGAAATTGTCTTGCCTGTCTCGTTGATTTGTCACAGACTCATCCTTTGAATAATAAGCAAGCTAGCCAATTGCTTCAGGCTGAAACCTGTTCTATTTAATAAGAGTGCAAATCAGGGGTTCTCAATCTGGAGTCCGCAGCACCCTAGGGGTCAGAGAAGATTCTAAAGGGTCTGCCAAAAATACCCAATAGAAACTCTGGTTACATCTGTCGTCTCAATTCGCCACCCTCATGACAAATAATCTTTGCCTAACTCACACTTCTGGGTTAGATGCGGCCAATTTGGTTGTTCAGTTTATTTGCCGCTTTGGACGGGCAGAGCATAGCCAATCAGCGCAGCGATTATAAGTGGGGATGGGTCGGGGTACGTTGTTGTGCTTCGGGCAGGGTAGAAAGATCCGGTTCAGAGAGATATACCGGTACTGGACCAACAGCAGGTCCACTGAGGTTATCACCAGCAGTATCAAAAGGATAGTGGATTTTCTCATTCGGTAAGGAGCAGCAGCCAATGAATAATAAATAACTAGCAGTTACAATATCACCAAAGGCGAGCTGCTTCTTTACACCCAGTCACTATGGTGGGTGTAGTAATGCTGGGGTTTAGGGCCTGGTTCTGGTCATATCCTGTGTTAGTTTGTCTCTGACTTGACGGTAGAGGAAAAATAAAATTGCATCTAATTTCCAGTAATCGATTTAAAAGGGGTGAGGTTAATATGATTGGGCAAGGGGAAAGGAAGAGAAAGTCCACTGTGTAGACTTCTTGCTTTCCCCCAAGATGTTGACTTCACACTCGTGAAAGAACTTGTTTCATGCCCCAATGCTGCTGCATTATCTCGATTGTTTCCTGAATTGCCTGCTGCCTTAAGTTGATCAGGCCCTAAACAGCAGTGCATTGAAATCCACCAAACTGAGTATCTGTAAAGAGGAACATCTCTTAGTTCTACGATACCTGTGTGTCCAACAGTGCATATTAAGCAAGGCAATTTTAAGACCTCCTTCATTCTGTTGGCAGGATACAAGCTCGTGATTCACTTCTTACTTCTCGTTTCCAACCTCTCTCAATGTAGCACTCCCTCAGTTCTGCACTGGAGATTATGTGATCAATCTTCTAGTCACATTAAGTAAAATAAAATTAATATTTGTTTTAATTGTGTAACTAATTTTTATACAGAAAAAATACTTGTGTTACAGGGGGACTATGGAATTTTTATAAGCCGGGAGCGGGGGGCATCGGAAGCAAAAAGATTGAAAACCTCTGGAATAGATGAGTGCCTAACTGGGTGATGGGTTAATCTGATTAAAAAGCCATGCTTAGGATTTCTTTGACGTTCTGGTGTTTCTTGACATTCTCTTTCATCTCTGCTTGTTTCCTAAATAAATATTTCTCTAAAAATAATTTCCAAAAGTTTTGCCCACAGATATAATGTAAAATTCAAAATTCCCATCTAGCATTAGTCGCTAAACCGAAGTCTGGATTGCACCTGTATCTCACATAAAAGGCATTAGTTACAGATTGTTGGAAATGTTTTGTAATCACTGTGTTTCTATGTCAGTGAGGGAGTTGTCACTCATGCCATCGGATGCTTCATCCATCATGGCATGTTTTTCTCCCCATTGCCATAATTACTCCTTGTCTGGAGTGTCTTACCAGCCATTGCTGCAATCTGCACCACTCGTCTGGATGAATTTAAGCCATTGAGTTGGATGTATGGAGTCCTCTGCATTCGATAGCAGGATTTGTTGGCGCATAAGGCCCAAATTATAAATTTTAGGCATTAAGGCATATTGTATGACATTCCTTTTTTGAATCTGGTGATTCAAGGTCTTTCTTGACAACTGATTGTTTTATAATATCGAGCTACATTGACTGATTTATTTTTAACTGGTAATGGTGCAAAGCCAGTGATAGTTGCGTAGATAGATATCTTTCTTCCTACTGATCCAGAGGCCAGCCCCCTATGTTTCGACCGCAACAACATCTTTTATATAGCACCTTTAATGTAGTAAAACGTCCCAAGGCACTTCGCAGGAACATTATCAAACAAAATTTGACACCGAGCCACGTCACTAGATAGTAGGGTATATGACCAAAAACTTGATCAAGGAGGAAAGAGAGGTTTAGGGGCGGCCTTGACAGCTGAAGGCACGGCCGCCAATGGTGGAGCGATTAAAATCGGGGATACTCGAGGCCAGAATTGGAATTGACTTGCAAGATATCATTCAGCTATGGTCGAGTAGTCTCTCCTTCAATTACCTTGGTAGAGATTGGAATTCTATGCCTTCAGAATCATTACAAATGAAACAGAGTGTTGGGAAACAATACCTGGTAACCAAAGAAGGATGACGATCATTACAAATGCATTCTGTTTCTTGCTTTTATAATTTTCTGGTTGTTACGAGGCTTTGGTCTTTGCTGACAGAGATAGCCAATGTTACTACAGTCTTTGAAACTCTCTTAGATGAAGATTGACCTGAATACAATGCAGTGGGCTGTGCTCTGGTATTAAGCGGCAGTTGGGGAGAGGCGGGAGCAGTGTCGGAGCGGCCTATAAAGGCCCAGCGGGTGTTCCACAGGCAGCGGCAGTTGGTGAGAGGCGGGAGCAGCGTCGGAGCGGCCTATAAAGGCCCAGCGGGTGTTCCACAGGCAGCGGCAGTTGGTGAGAGGCGGGAGCAGTGTCGGAGCGGCCTATAAAGGCCCCAGCGGGTGTTCCACAGGCAGCGGCAGTTGGTGAGAGGCGGGAGCAGCGTCGGAGCGGCCTATAAAGGCCCAGCGGGTGTTCCACAGGCAGCGGCAGTTGGTGAGAGGCGGGAGCAGTGTCGGAGCGGCCTATAAAGGCCCAGCGGGTATTCCACATGCAGCGGCAGTTAGTGAGAGGCGGGAGCAGTGTCGGAGCGGCCTATAAAGGCCCAGCGGGTGTTCCACAGGCAGCGGCAGTTGGTGAGAGGCGGGAGCAGTGTCGGAGCGGCCTATAAAAAAGGCGTGTTTGTGCAGCTACAGCGGGGAGAGAAGGCAAAAAAGTAGAAAGGAATCAAAAGGTGACGTCACAGCCAAGGGGGTAAGTGATTGGCTGGTGATTGGTGAGCAGCTTTTCTTTTTATTTTTTATATCAGTAAGTAAACTGTAACATTGTTACCAATTTAAGGGTATCTAAGGGTTAAGGCATGGCAGGAGAGCTTGGTCAAGTGTTATGCTCCTCCTGTACCATGTGGGAACTCAGGGACACTTCCGGTGTCCCTGACGACTACGTGTGTGAGAAGTGTATCCGCCTCCATCTCCTGACGGACCGCGTTGCGGAATTGGAGCTGAGGGTGGATTCACTCTGAGCATCCACGATGCTGAGAATGACATAAGTGGCACGTGTAGTGAGTTGGTCTTACCGCATGAGAAGGATCCACAGCCAGCTAGGGAATGGAAGACCAGCAGGAAGAGTAGTACAAAGAAGGTAGTGCAAGGGTCCCATCTGGTCATCTCCCTGCAAAACAGATACACTGCTTTGAGTGCTGTTAAGGGAGAGGAGCAGCAGCCAAGTTCATGGCACCGTGGCTGGCTCTGTTGTACAGGAGGGCATGAAAAAGAGTGGGAGAGCGATAGTGATAGGGGATTCAATCATAAAGGGAATAGATAGGCGTTTCTGCAGCCGCAACCGAGACTCCAGGATGGTATGTTGCCTCCCTGATGCAAGAGTCAAGGATGTCTCCGAGCGAGTGCAGGACATTCTAAAAAGGGAGAGAGAACAGCCAGTTGTCATGGTCCACATTGGTACCAACGACATAGGTTTAAAAAAAAAAGGGATGAGGTCCTACGAGACAAATTTAAGGAGCTAGGAACTAAATTTTAAAAAGTAGGACCTCAAAAGTAGTAATCTCGGGATTGCTACCAGTGCCACGTGCTAGTCAGAGTAGGAATCACAGGATAGCATAGATGAGCAGTGGTGCAGCAGGGAGGGATTCAAATTCGTGGGGCATTGGAACAGGTTCTGGGGGAGGTGGGACCAGTACAAACTGGACGGTCTACACTTGGGCAGGACCGGAACCAATGTCCTAGGGGGAGTGTTTGCTACTGCTGTTGGGGAGGAGTTAAACTAATATGGCAGGGGGATGGGAACCAATACAGGGAGACAGGGAAACAAAAAGGAGGCAAAAACAAAAGACAGAAAAGAGATGAGTAAAAGTGGAGGGCAGAGAAACCAAAGGCAAGAAACAAAAAGGGCCACTGAATATAAAAGGGCTGCAGGAGGGGTCAAAACTAAAAATCATGGTTTAAAAACTAGGATGAAAACACTCTACCTAAATGCAAGCAGCATTCGAAATAAAGTAAATGAGTTGACGGCACAAATCATTACAAATGGGTATGATTTGGTGGCCATTACAGAAACATGGTTGCAAGGTGGCCAAGACTGGGAATTAAACATACAGGGGTATCTGACGATTCAGAAAGATAGGCAAGAAGGGAAAGGAGGTGGGGTAGCTCTGTTAATAAAAGATGATAGGACAGTTGTGAGGGATGATATTGGCTCCAATGAACAAAATGTTGAATCATTGTGGGTGGAGATTAGAGATAGTAAGGGGAAAAAGTCACTGGTCGGCGTAGTTTATAGGCCCCCAAATAATAACTTCACGGTGGGGCGGGCAGTAATCAAGGGAATATTGGAGGCATGTGAAAAAGGAACGGCAGTAGTCATGGGGGATTTTAACCTACATATCGATTGGTCAAATCAAATCGCACGGGGTAGCCTGGAGGAGGAATTCATAGAATGCATACGGGATTGTTTCTTAGAACAGTATGTTACAGAACCTACAAGGGAGCAAGCCATCTTAGATCTGGTCCTGTGTAATGAGACAGGAAAAATAAACTATCTCCTAGTAAAAGATCCTCTCGGAATGAGTGATCACAATATGGTTGAATTTGTAATACAGATTGAGGATGAGGAAGTTGTCAGAAACGAGCGTACTATGCTTAAACAAAGGGGACTACAGTGCGATGAGGGCAGAGTTGGCTAAAGTAGACTGGAAACAAGGACTAAACGGTGGCACAATTGAGGAACAGTGGAGAACTTTTAAGGAGCTCTTTCATAGTGCGCAACAAAAATGTATTTCAGTGAAAAAGAAGGGCGGCAAGAGAAAGGATAACCAGCCGTGGATAACCGAGGAAATAAAGGAAAGTATCAAATCAAAGACTAATGCGTATAAGGTGGCCAAGGTTAGTGGGAAATTAGAGGATTGGGAAAATTTTAAGCAACAGCAAAGAATGACTAAAAAAGCAATAAAGAAAGGGAAGATAGATTACGAAGGTAAACTTGCGCAAAACATAAAAACAGATATTAAAAGCTTTTACAGATATATAAAATGGAAGAGTGACTAAAGTAAATGTTGGTCCCTTAGAAGATGAAAAGGGGGATTTAATAATGGGAAATGTGGAAATGGCTGAGACCTTAAACAATTATTTTGCTTCCGTCTTCACAGTGGAAGACACAAACCATGCCAAAATTTGCAGGCCACAGGAATGTGGGAAGGAAGGACCTTGAGACAATCACTATCACTAGCGGGGTAGTGCTGGACAGGCTAATGGGACTGAAGGTAGACAAATCCCCTGGTCCTGATGAAATGCATCCCAGGGTATTAAAAGAGATGGCGGAAATTATAGTAGATGCATTCGTTATAATCTACCAAAATTCTCTGGACTCTGGGGAGGTACCAGCGGATTGGAAAGCAGCTAATGTAACGCCTCTGTTTTAAAAAAAAAAAAAAAAGGGGGCAGGCAAAAGGCAGGTAACTATAGGCCGGTTAGTTTAACATCTGTAGTGGGGAAAATGCTTGAAACTATCATTAAGGAAGAAATAGCGGGACATTGAGATAGGAATAGTGCAATCAAGCAGACGCAGCATGGATTCATGAAGGGGAAATCATGTTTAACTAACTTACTGGAATTCTTTGAGGATATAACGAGCATGGTGGATAGAGGTGTACCGATGGATGTGGTGTATTTAGATTTCCAAAAGGCATTCGATAAGGTGCCACACAAAGGGTTACTGCAGAAGATAAAGGTACGCGGAGTCAGAGGAAATGTATTAGCATGGATAGAGAATTGGCTGGCGAACAGAAAGCAGAGAGTCGGAATAAATGGGTCCTTTTCCGGTTGGAAATCAGTGGTTAGTGGTGTGCCACAGCGATCAGTGCTGGGACCACAGCTGTTTACAATATACATAGATGACCTAGAAGAGGGGACAGAGTGTAGTGCAACAAAATTTGCAGATGACACTAAGATTAGTGGGAAAGTGGGTTGTGTAGAGGACTGAGGCTGCAAGGAGATTTGGATAGGTTAAGCGAATGGGCTAAGGTTTGGCAGATGGAATACAATGTCGGAAAGTGTGAGGTCATCCACCTTGGGGAAAAAAACAGTAAAAGGGAATATTATTTGAATGGGGAGAAATTACAACATGCTGTGGTGCAGAGGGACCTGGGGGTCCTTGTGCAGGAAACTCTTTTAGAGTCTACCTACAAAACATAAAACATTAAACCGTGCCACCCGACCTGGGTGACACACCAGACATTTACAAGGCCCTTTTTTTTTCCTTTTTTTGTTTTTTTTTGTGTTTTTCTTTTTTCTTTTTTTGTTTTTTTTTTGGGCACTAAAATCACAATTTTCCCAGTGCCCCCTATAAAAGGGAAGGGGACACTAAAAGCACCGGCAATTAAAACAAATTAAACTTTAAAACGTGAAATCAAATTAAAATTTGGTTGCCGGGCGTGATGATGCACTCCAGTCCCTCCGGTGCCCACCTCTCGCGGAAGGCCGCGAGCGTACCGGTGGACACCGCGTGCTCCATCTCCAAGGACACCCTGGACCGGATGTAAGAGCGGAAGAGAGGCAGGCAGTCAGGTTGAACGACCCCCTCGACCGCCCGCTGCCTGGACCGGCTGATGGCACCCTTGGCCGTGCCCAGGAGCAGTCCTACGAGGAAGCCTTTGGACCTACCCGCTCCCCTCCACACAGGGTGCCCAAAGATCAGGAGAGTGGGACTGCAGCCAGAATTTCAGGAGCAGCCCCTTCAAATAATGGAACAGGGGCTGCAACCTCGTGCACTCAATAAAAACATGGAACACGGACTCCTCCAGACCGCAGAAATTGCAGGCGGCCTGGGAGTCCGTGAACCGGCTTAAGAATTTGTTGCACGGCACTGCTCCGTGCACCACCCTCCAGGCCAAGTCCCTGACGAATAGTGGGAGGACCCCTGCGTAGAGTGCCCTCCATCGGGGACTCCTGCCTCCTCCGGACGGCAAGATGGTACGCCATGGCGTGTCCGGACGGCAGGCGAGGATAGCAAAGTTGAGAGTGTGCAGGAGCAGCCCGTACAAGAAACCCCTCCGCGCGGAACTGAAAGGCACGGAGGGGATTTCCCCGAGGCGGCTCAAGTTGTGAGGCGCCGGCCCCCGAGGGAGGTTCCGGGGTTTGGCGCCGATGAGGAATTCCGTCCGGACGGGGGTCAGTTCGGACGGGATCTCCCCACGTGCTTGAGCCTCCTCGATGCACCTAACGGAGTCAGGGCCCAGAGCTGTTTTTAGCGACTCGATGGCATCGGCCGCGTGGCGGACGTTGGCAGAATTTAGGCGCCGCGCCAGCGTGTCTGGCGCCATCCAGCCCGCTCCTCCGCCATCGAGCAGGTCCCTGACCCTGGTCATCTCACCAGCCACAGCCCTCTCTTCCGACCGCCACATAAAACCTCGGTCGTGGAGGTACGGATTCCCGAGCAGCGGTTCCTGCAGGACGGCCGCCGCTCCAGCCGGCGGAGAGCTGCGCTTGGTGGAGACTTTGTTCCAGGCCCTGATGAGTTCCTTGTAAAAGACAGGCAGCTCCCGGAGGGCGGTCCTGACACCCCCCAAGTTCACAAACAGGAGCTGCGTGTCGTAATTGAGGTCGCGCTGCTGGCGGAAGAAATACGTCGCCAGAGCGCACCACCTCGGAGGGGGCTCGACGTAAAGGTATCTCTGCAGGGTCTGAAGACAGAAAGTCGCGAGCTGGGCGCTGACGCACACCAACGACTGACCGCCCTCCTCAAGCGGGAGACTCAAGACCGCAGCAGAGACCCAGTGCTTCCTGTTGTTCCAGAAGAAGTCCACCAGCTTCTTCTGTATCTTGGCGACAAACGCAGGGGGAGGGGTCAAAGTGACCAGCCGGTACCACAACATTGCGGCCACCAGCTGGTTTATGACTAGCGCTCGACCCCTGTAGGACAGCACTCGGAGCAGTCCTGTCCAGCGCCCTAGGCGAGCGGCGACCTTGGCCTCCAGCTCCTGCCAGTTTGCCGGCCAGGCTCCCTCGTCGGGGCTAAGGTAGACTCCCAGATAGAGGAGATGGGTCGTGCTCCAGGCAAAAGGCCTGAGCTCCTCCGGCAGGGAGTCCACCCGCCACTGACCCACCAGGAGTCTGGAACATTTTCCCCAGTTGATCCTGGCGGAGGACGCGGCCGAGTAAATCTCCTGGCACTCACGCATCCTCCGCAGGTCAGCGGGATCCTCTACCGCGAGGAGCACGTCATCGGCGTAAGCCGAGAGGACGACCTCCACGCCCGGCCCTTACAGAGCCAGTCCCGTCAACCTCGTCCGCAAGAGGCGCAGGAAAGGCTCCACGCAAACGGCGTATAACTGGCCGGACATGGGGCATCCCTGGCGCACCCCTCTCCTAAAGCGAAGGGGCGCCGTCAAGGACCCGTTAACCTTAATCAGGCACTCTGCGGCGGCGTACAAAAGTCGGATCCGGGCGACGAAATGCGTTCCGAACCCGAAAGCGCGCAGAGTTCCGAGCAGATAGTCGTGATCCACCCTGTCGAACGCCTTCACTTGGTCGAGGGATAGGAAGGCGACCGACAGACCAGCCTCCTGGGAACAATGGATGAGGTCCCGGACCAGATGGATGTTGTCGTGGATTGTCCGGCCCGGGACCGTGTAGGACTGGTCGGGGTGGATCATGTGGTCCAGCACGGCACTAAGGCGAGCAGACATCACCCTGGTGAAGATTTTGTAGTCCGTGCTGAGGAGGGAGACCGGGCGCCAGTTCTTAAGGAGGCGGAGATCGCCCTTCTTCGGCAGCAGGACGATGACTGCCCTGCGCCAAGAGAGGGGCATCTCCCCGGTCGCCAGACTTTCCCCCAGGACCCGCGCGTAGTCGCTCCCCAGGACGTCCCAGAACGCCCTGTGGAACTCCACGGTCAGCCCGTCCAGCCCCGGGGATTTTTCCTTGTGCATGAATCCTAAAAGGTTAGTTTGCAGGTGCAGCAGGTAATCAGGAAGGCGAATGGAATGTTGGCCTTCATTGCGAGAGGGATGGAGTCCAAAAGCTGCAACTGTATAAGGTATTGGTAAGGCCGCACCTGGAGTACTGCGTGCAGTTTTGGTCACCTTACTTGAGGAAGGATATACTAGCTTTGGAAGGGGTACAGAGACGATTCACTAGGCTGATTCCAGAAATGAGGGGGTTACCTTATGATGATAGATTGAGTAGACTGGGTCTTTACTCGTTGGAGTTCAGAAGGATGAGGGGTGATCTTATAGAAACATTTAAAATCATGAAAGGGATAGACAATATAGAGGCAGAGAGGTTGTTTCCACTGGTAGGGGAGACTCGAACTAGGGGGCACAGCCTCAAAATATGAGGAGCCAATTTAAAACCGAGTTGAGAAAGAATTTCTTCTCCCAGAGGGTTGTGAATCTGTGGAATTCTCTGCCCAAGGAAGCAGTTGAGGCTCGCTCATTGAATGTTTTCAAGTCAAAGATAGATAGATTTTTAACCAATAAGGGAATTAAGGGTTACGGGAAGAGGGGGGGTAAGTGGAGCTGAGTCCCCGACCAGATCAGCCATGATCTTATTGAATGGCAGAGCAGGCTCGAGGGGCTAGATGGCCTACTCCTGTTCCTAATTCTTATGTTCTTATGTTCTTATATTCAGAACAAAATCAGGAACACATTGCAAGACCCCCAGAGGACCCTGACATGTTCCCACCCTTGTGTCAACAAGGAGCATGACTTGGCTAGTAGTTTGATGATCTAATCTTGAGAGCAGTCTTGGTGTTCTGCACTCAGTTTACTGAGCTTGTTCTTCAATTTGATAAAGGAGCTAGATTTCAAGCCCTTGCAGTGTGCAAAATATTGAATGATGTCATCAGATTCAGATGATCACAGTGAGCCCTGTTGGCAACCCCTGAGCAAACTGCACTTATACTTGTGTAGTGGTGGGTGGGGAATAAAGACACAATTTCTGGGTATCTCCGTGAAAGGGTTTATTGAAATATATACAAGTTCTTAATGTGGGTGGCGGTGTCAGCTGAAACCATCAGATTGGCCAAAAGAGCCTTTTACTGAAGCACATACTGAGTAAAGTACGTAGCATGAGAAAAAATAGATGTTAAACTTTGTGTCAATGCTGATGACTGTGGAACAGCAGCAACATAATAAAAATTGATTTTTAAATGTACCATAAGCTGCTCAAATTCAAATTAGTCACATATGGTCTGAATTTAGAGTGTTGAATTTTTATGTGTGAAGCAATAGAATGACTGCTGTTCAGTGGACAGAAGAAAAGTATTGTACCACAGTGAGATCTCACATGAGGTTCCAAATGCTTGAAGATTGCATTAGGTTCCACCTTCAGTCCCCAGTTTGGATGACAGATGATATATTTGTACGCAGAGAATGAGGAAGAGCATATTGGTTTGAGGTAATCCTGGAAATAGTGGCATAGTGAAAATAAAGGGCTGTATTTTCTACCCTTCTAGCTACAATCATGCTTGATACAGGTTCCAAACAACAATGCATTTATTGAATACTGCTGGTAGTTGACATGCTGCATGCATGCCAATATCTGTGAACTCTTTCAGTAGTGAATGTGAGCACTCAACAACTGCAACAACTTGTATTTATATAGCGCCTTTAAAGTAGTAAAATGTCCCAAGGCACTTCACATGAGTATTATGAGACCAAGAAAATTGACTCCGAGGCCACATAAGGAGAAATTAGGGCAAGTGACCAAAGGCTTGGTCAAAGAGGTAGGCTTTAAGGAGGAAAGAGAGGCGGCGAGGTTTAGGCAGGGAATTCCAGAGCTTAGGGCCTTGGCAGCTGAAGATACGGCCACCAATGGTTGAGCGATTATAATCGGATGCTCGAGGGCAGAATTTGAGGAGCAGATATCGCAAAGAGTTGTAGGGTTTGTGTAGGTTAGAGATAGGAAGGGACAAGGCCATGGAGGGATTTGAAAATACAGATGAGAATTTTGAAATTGAGGCAGGAACCAGTGTCAGTCAGCGAACACAGAGGTGATGGGTGAGCGTCAGCAGGCCGGGGCCATTGGCGCAGGGGACATCTGGCTGCTGATGCCCACACTACGATATGTGTGCGCACTCGGTCTGTGCAGCAGAGCTGGTCTCCAGTTAGTCTTGGGTAATCCTTGCCACTGGACCAAGACCTAGCTCTGTCAAGCCCGTGTGGTGGCTGCTGTGCAACGGCCACCACAAGTTTTAAAAATAAAAAAATCCAAGCACAGGCATCTTCTAGCCCTTCACAATTTAGTTTGGGATCTGGAATATTAGGTCCTTCATTGAAATACCTGTGAACTCATCCCTTTTTGGCGTGAAAGCAAGTCATCCTCATTTCGAGGGACTGCCTATGATGATGATGATGATGATGGGTGAGCCTGACTTGGTGTGTGTCAGGACACGGGCAGCCGAGATTTGGATCACAAGTTTACGTAGGGTAGAATGTAGGAGGCCAGCCAGTAGTGCTGCTAAAATGGGAGAGGAGGAATCATCTGGGCTATGATACAGAAAACATCTTGCAGTATGGTCATAAAACCTATACATTTAGAGTACGAGCATGGGTCTCAGATTGGGAGGATACCCGTTCACTCATCCACTCCCAAATTCCTCCCCACCGTTGGAGGGAGCGCAAGTCATCTCCATACCACCATTTGCACTTTCTAATTGGTTCAGAATGGCATAAATAAGACTAGTGAAATTTCAGTTCATTCAAGGAAGTTCAGCTCTCTGCTGGATGCCCAGCCATTATTCTTTTAAATGCAGTTTTTTCTCCTCTTGGTCAGTTTTTTCTGTCAGGTTTTCATCCTTCAATTTGTATTTTGAATCATGGGCACTGATATATTTGTTCTGGCTGAGTTTTCCTTTACAATTTCACATACTAACAGTTTTGCCACATGGCATATTTTGCACATGGTTAGCAATAAGCTCTTGGAAAATTGAACTTAAACCAAAATGCTTTCATTCACCCCCCACCCCCCTGAATTTCTTTTGACAACTTTTTTCACTTCACTCGGCATTAACTCCTGGGTTCTGTTTCCACAGCTGTGATTACAATCCAGTGCCTTGCTTAAATGCCTATTCTTCAGGTATGAGCTAGGACACTAACTATTGGTCGGCAGTTGCCCTCTAGGCAGCATCATGACCAAGCCCAATCCTGTCCTCCCTCCATGTCAGCACGTTCACTTTCCCACAGAGGTCACTGGATGCTGATCAAGTAAAAATTCTGACTGACTCCCATCTCTTCTCCGTGGCTCAAGGGTGCTGAGGTTAATTACAGAAATCCAACTACTGCCCAGGTTCAGATCAGCAAACTCAGCCTGGGCTCTTCCAGCCTGAATAGCTCAATTACATTCTGCCTTTGAGGAAGCTGAACCAATGCATTTTAATGCAATTGCAGTATGCTTCATGTGTAAACATCTGTAAGACAAAGGTCCTCTACCAACCTAGCCCGCCACACAGCACTGTCCCCAATTATCAAAATCCATGATGAGGCCTTAGACAACGTGGACCATTTTCCATGTCTTGGGAGCCTACAGTCAGCAAGAGCATACATTGACGACGAGATATAGCATCGCCTTCAGTGTGCCAGACTGAGGAAGAGAGTGTTTGAAGACCAGGACCTCAAATCCAGCACCAAGGTCATGATCTACAGGGCAGTAGTGATACCCGCCCTCCTATATGGCTGAGACATGGACTATATACAGCAGACACCTCAAAATGCTGGAGAAGTACCACCAGCGCTGCCTCCGCAAGATCCTGCAAATCCATTGGCAGGATAGACGCACCAACATCAGTGTTCTCGCTCAGGCCAACATCGAAGCATTGACCACTCTCGATCAGCTCCATTGGATGGGCCACAACGTCCGCATGCCTGACACGAGACTCCGAAAGCAAATGCTCTACACGGAACTACGACACGGCAAGCGAGCCCCAGGTAGTCAGAGGAAACGTTTCCAGGCACCCTCAAAGCTTCCTTGATAAAGTGCAACAACCTCACCGACTCCTGGGAATCCCTGGCCCACGACCACCCAAAATGTAGGATAAGCATCTGGGAGGGCGCTGAGCACCCAGAGTCCCATCACCAAGAACAAGCAGAAACCAAACGTAGACAGCGAAGGAGCGTGCGTCAACCCAGGCTGCCCACCCACCCTTTCCTTTAACCACTGTCTGCCCCACCTGTGACAGAGACTGTAGGTCCCACATTGGACTCCTCAGTCACCTGAGAACGCATATTAGTGTGGAAATAAGTCATCCTCTACTCCAAGGGACTGCCTATGATGATGATGATGCTGCTTCATGTGTGAGGTTCTTAAATCATTGGACTCAATTTTCCCGGTCATTTGCACTGTTTTTGGCGTGCACGTTTTATTTGGCATAGGTATTTAAATCAAAGTTTCCCCCAGGAATCTGCGCCGGCATAACTGGGTTAGTTACGATTTTTTTGACATTCGGGTTTTTTTTTACATTCCCTCATGTCTGCGCCAGTTTTGTTGATTTTTCACAGTTTTGCCAAAAACATTTTCTGCTAGGTCAGTGTATCTGGCCATTCCTTTTTAAAAAAAAAACATGGTGAGTTAACAGAAAGCAATGCACATTAAGAAATTGTTTTTCGTTGAAGTTTTTGGAGGGAGTCAAGAACACTTTAAAAATCCATAATAATGACTTTTTTTTACCTTTCAACGGAGTACATGAAAGTTTCATGTAATTCTGAAGTTTTCTTTCATTTTTTTTTACTCGCACGTCACCCCCCGAACGTCTTCAAACAGGACTGGAGGGTCGCAGCGTCGGCCAGCAGAATCGGCCCGGCGCCCGGACACAGGCTTGGGGCTTGGCTGTAAAACAAGCCCAGGGTGGAGGGTGGCTGGCGATCGGAAGACTGTACTAGGCAGTAAATGAGCCCGGGGGAGGAGAAGTCACAGACTGCTGAGACCTGGGTGTGGTCCATACAGACCTTGGAGAGAGACAACAAAGAACCTGTCCTACCTGCCTTCCTGCTTTTCTTGCAAAAGTAAAATTTAACCATGTGGGGGCAATACTGACAATGCCATACCTTGTGCGAGCCTTCTGCATCATGGTGCTACGGAGGTGACAAATGACCCGACGTCATCGAATGAAGAACCTCAGCGCCCGTAGGGTGCTGAGCAGGAGGCCTTGCCCACCTCGTTAATATCGAGACGGGCGTTCATACCTGCACCCGAGTGATGCAGACTGTGTCAGAAGGCTGCATTTCCGCAAAGATGTTGTAACTGAGATCAGTGAGTTGGTGAAAGCAGACCTGCAACCGAGATGCGTCAGGAGGACTGCTTTGTCAGTTGAAGTGAAGGTTACAGCTGCACTCCTTTCATGCTACAATTGGGGATGTGTGCGCCATTTCTCAACATGCAACACATGTCTGCATTCGGCAGGTGACTGCTGCACTATATGCCCGGAGGAATGACGACAAAGTTCCCCATGACCGCCCAGGCAATGCGTGACAGTGCTGTGGGCTTCTCCAGGACTGCTGGCTTCCCAAAGGTACAGGGCTGCATTGATTGTACCCACATTGCCTTGTGAGTACCTTTTTGGAGGATTCCGACATGTACAGGAATAGAAAAGGCTTCCACTCCATTAATGTGCAGCTCGTGTACCAATGGGCAAGTTATTATTTAAATGGAGAAAAATTGCAAGTGCTGCAGTACAGCGGGACATGGGAGTACTTGTGCATGAAACACAAGAGGTTAGTGTAAGGTACAGCAAGTGACTAGGAAGGCCAATGGAATCTTGCCTTTATTGCAAAGGGGATGGAGTATAAAAGCAGGGAAGTCTTGCTACAGTTGTACAGGGTATTGGTGAGACCACACCTGGAATACTGCATGCAGTTTTGGTTTACATATTTACGAAAGCATATACTTTTGGAGGCAGTTCAGAGAAGGCTCACGAAGTTGATTCCGGAGATAAAGGGGTTGACTTATGAGGAAAGGTTGAGGATGTTGAACCTCTACTCATTGGAATTCAGAAGAATGAGAGGTGATCTTCTCAAAGATTGAGGGGGCTTGACAAGGTGGATGCAGAGAGGATGTTTCCACTGATAGGGGAGACTAGAACTAGGGGGCATAATCTTAGAATAAGGGGCCGCCCATTTAAAACTGAGATGAGGAGGAATTTCTTCTGAGGGTTGTAAATCTATGGAATTCGCTGCCTCAGAGAGCTGTGGAAGCTGGGACATTGAGTAAATTTAAGACAGTGATAGACAGCTTCTTAACTGATAAGGGATTAAGGTGTTATGGGGAGGGAAATGGACCGGAGTCCATGATCGGATCAGCCATGATCGTATTAAATCGTGGAGCAGGCTCGAGGGGCTGTATGGCCTACTCCTGCTCCTATTCTTCTGTTTTTATGACATGCATCACATCATGTCAGCCGATGCAAGATACCCTAGCAGCACCCATGATGCATTCATCCTATCTGAGAGCGTTATCAGCCAGAAGGGCAGAGCTGGCTACTGGGAGACAAAGGGTACGACCTCGCCACCTGGCTCAAGACGCCCCTATGCGTAACCTGGACGAAAGCTGACCGGGAATGCAACATGTCGCACATTGCCACGCACAGCATCATAGAGAGGACTATTGGCATCTTGAAACAGCGTTTCTGATGCATGGACCATTCCGAAGGCTACTTGTTATACTCCCCTGAGATTGTCGGTCAGTTCACTGTTGTATGCTGCATAACTTAGCCATCATGAGGCAGCAGCAGCTGGTAGGAGAAGACCCACCTGCGGTGAGAGTGGCTGATAATGATATAGATGCAGATGACGAGCAGGAGGACGAGGAAGTCATGCAAGTACCTGAACCTGGAGCACGACGGCGGAGGAGGGTGGGCCATTATGCCCCTTTAACAATTGCTCGAACCTTGTGCCAGCTGTGAATGCTTTGCTGCCTGAAGGCTCAGCGACAACTATTCCACATGGACCATGTTTACTGTTTTGGACCTATTCTGTACTGTTGTGTTGTGTTAATGGAACAAATAATGTAAATGATTCAGTTTTAATGTAAAATATATTTTATTCAAAAGTTTAACAGTTCTTTGTACTTAACTTTAATAAAATTATTCTTGTATCCAACTTTAAAGTTTTCAGTTACGATCACTTACTAACTTTTAAACTTGTAAATTTACATAACTTACAAAAAACTTTTTATTTGAGAACAATAGTTACAACAGTAACAATAATAACAACAATAATAGCAGCAAAGAAAGGCTACACCCATCTTTCCTCCACCTTAAGACAGTCTGCCGCGCTTGTTTTTGGGGACTCCACCACCCCTGCTGGCAGGCGGTGGTGCAGTGTTTCTGGGGTTGGTACCAAGCCTACTCTTGCTAAGATCTCTGGTAGTGCGCAACTGTTTGGTGGGGGGGTGCAGGCGGCAATGTGGAGGGCCAGGCTTGGGTCTCTTCAGAGGCTGGTGTGGGGATTGGAGTGGAAGTGGCAATTGATTCTGTCAGTGAGTGCAGGGTCTGGGCGTGTTGTTCCCTTATTGCAGCAGCTAACTCCAACATGCCATCCCTCATGAGCCCTGATAGTGTCTTAACGACCTGCAACATGCTCTCCCTAATGTTGAGCAAAAGTGTTTCAACTACCTGTGACATTCCCTCCTTGATGTTCACTGACAGCGCATCAGCTACCTGTAACATTCCCTCCCTCATGGTCACTGACATGGTTCCCATTTCTCGTGAGATTGCTGTTACTGCTCGCGACAGTTTCACTACCTCGTTCCACCCCACTGATGGTGCCCAGGAGTGATTGCATAAGGTCAATGTGCTCCCCACTCATTACCATCATCTGAAGCACATCTATTAGATCCTGCACCTCAGGAAAGCACAGTTGAGTGCTCCTTCCCCTCCTCCCTATGGGTGTGACTCGCACCCCACCACTGGCACCTGCAGCCTCGGAAGGTGGGGCCCTGGGTGTGCCTCGCTGCACTACACCACTGCAACCCGCAACCTCAGACAGTAGGAAACCATGGAATGTCCCACCAACACTTGAACCACTAATCACGAAGGGGCTGGCACCTAAATAGGCGGTACCTGCACCTTCTCTAAAGTCAGTAAAACGGTGGGGGGGCTTCATCCATCTGCATCCCCTTCCCCTCACCCCCATGCTCTAGGTATGGGGGATGGGATTAGAAGATGTTGTCCTCTTCAGGCTTGTCCGAATCTTCTGCATCGTCAGGGTTGGCCTCAAGTTCTGCAAAATATAACACAACAGACAAATGGTTAGCAGCAGAGGAGGGGGCAGGGTGGGTGAGTAGGCTCACACAGCGCAGGCAGCTGATTTGAAGGACCACGATGAATGATAGCACATTGCATCAACCCAAGCATAGCTGACGAAGGCATCCCCATGAAGCGAAGCATGGCCAGCCCACGCAGTACTTAACATTTAGCAAAGCCAGATTATGGAATTTGCAGAACTTGCCCTCTCCCTTGAGTGTGGACCCAGCTTGTGCAGTTGTGGTTGCTTTTCTCCAGGCAGGACCTATCAAAGCAGCGACTCTCTCTTCGAAGGGGGTCAGTGGGTGCAGATTTGCCAGGCCGCCTCCTGTTTGAGTTCTTCCTCTTTTGTTGCGTGCCACCTTCCTCTGCAAAGGTGAAAATGCTGGGTGGGACATATACAGCTGGTCACATTTACAATTGCAATTCCATTAAATAAATGATCATACAGGTTTAACCTCCATAATCCGGAGTTCCGGAATAATCCGGACTCCGGACTGATTGGTGGCAGGGTCGTCCGGAATCCGTAAAATGTTCCGGAACCCGGACACCCTGTCAAACCGTTTCCGCCACCAGCCGGGCCTAGTGAAAAGTCAAAAAATGAAACCCAACTACTGTACAGTTAATAACATTGCAAGAATAAAAACGCCAATCCTACCTATTCCAGCCCAGGTCTTCACAGTCACCGCACCGCTGCTCCTGGGTCCGCAGCAACTTTGAACAGCACACAAGCCCCTTCGGCCAGAATCAACCAAGCTCCCGCGCGCAAGTCCCCGTTCAGAATCAAACTCTGCACAGCACACTGCAGCTCTCCAAAGCAGCAACCGCACGATCGGATCACCACGCCTCATGACTCCGAGCGGAGCTGACCTGACCTCACCCGACCAGATTGCGATTTTAAGTTTGCACACCTGTACATGTACCTGTAATAAAAAATACTACCTGCACCTGTTCTGTACATGCACTTTTAAATTCAGAATTTAAAAAAAAATTTGTGGTATTAAACATTATAGGCCTACCCCAGCTGACCCACCTACATTCCACCCATGATCAGACCCCACCCAACCTGACTCCATTGCTGTGGTGTTTTTCCCCGATGTAAAGATCTGCACAGGTAAAGCTTGTGAATTTGTGTTGTCACTGCAAACATGTCAAAATGGCCAACAGATATAGGTACCTATACCCCATGGGTTCAGATAAAGGAAAGAGGAAGCATAGTTCACTTTCAGTTGCCAAGAAAGTTCAGTTACTTCAGAGATTAGATAGAGGTGCTTCAGTGAGAAGATTGAGTGAGTAGTATGGTGTTGGACTCTCCACCATCTATGATATTAGAAAACAGAAAGAACAGCTCATGAAGTTTTATGCGGAAAGTGATGTTCATAAGGAAATGAGTAAGAGAAAAAGTATGCATAAGCCGAAATGTGATGATGTGGATCGAGCAGTGATGGAATGGTGGCGACAGAGGCGAAATGAAAAGGTTCCTTTGTCTGGCTCAATGGTGGTGCAGCAAGCTAAAATATTCCATGCACAACTGGGGATTGAAACTCCATGCGAGTGCTCTTCTGGTTGGCTAGTCAAATTTAAAAGACGTCATGGCATCAGACAACTGAAAGTAAGTGGTGAGAAAGCCTCAGCAGATCATGAGGCAGCTGGAAATTATATTGATGAGTTCATCAAACGAATTGCTGATTGAAAACCTTTCACCTGAGCAAATGTACAACGCTGACAAGACAGCACTGTTTTGGCGGTACGTAGCGCGAAAGACATTAGCAGCAGAAGAAACGCAGCCAGCGGGTATAAAAGACACCAAGGATAGGTTGACTGTGCTTGCTGCTGCAAATGCGGCTGGGGCACACAAGTGTAAGCTTATGGTCATTGGGAGAAGTCAGCGCAAGATGTTTCATGGGTTTGAGAGTATTGTCAGTGCATTATCTTTCTGAACTGGTTTGAGAAGAATTTTGTCCCTCAGGCGGGTGCTCATTGCACGGAAGCTGGCCTTGAGGATAACTGCAAAATATACTTGCTGCTACACAATTGCTCAGCATATCCCGATGCTGAGCTTTCAGTAAAGGATAATGTCCATGGAATCTACTTGCCTCCAAATGTTACATCACTGATACAGCCAATAAACCAAGGAATTTTGAGATCGATGAAGTGTCTCTACAAAAACGAATTCCTGAAGTGTTTACTTAATGCTGTGAACAGAGGCATGGGAATAAAAGCATTCTCAAAAGCTTTCTCTATCAAGGACGCCATATGGGCAGCAGTGGATGCATGGAACTTGGTAACTGCAGACACCTTGGTCAATGCTTGGCATAACATCTGGCCATCAATTATGTTTGCTGATGACTATGCTGATGATCCTTCTCAGGACTTTCATTGTTTTCTCCTTGGACACATGAAAGCTATGATTGCTCAACTTTTCGATTATGCAAGAGGGCTGACTTGCGAAGCTGCACACGAATTGAATGAGGACGATGTCGCAGAAATTATGGACATAGACAGTGATGCTCCCATTGTGCATGCAGTGACAGATGAAGAAATCATGCAGAAGGTTTTGCATCCAGAAGAAAAGGATGATAATGCCTGTGATCAAGTCGAAAAAGTGTCGATTGACAAAGCAATCAATCTTTGTCAAGAATTAATTTACGCCTTAGAGCAACGAAGTTTCATAAGTGAAGAAGAAATACTGCAGGTCTACAGAATTTGAGAAAGTTTAGTGAAAGAAAAGCCCAAATTATTTAAACAAACAAGAATATTAAATATCTTACAAAAGACATTGCAACAGAAGGCCCAAGACCTACAGCGTGCAACTACACCAGTAATTTCCACATTTGATAATCCTATTGCTGACCCATTATCAGCCCCAGAGTTCATAGCTGAGCCTTCTACCTCAAGCACAACCTCCAGAAAGTTGTAACTGTACCTGTTTATTGTCACTCTTATTTGTTAAACAAAGTTTTCATTTACTGTTATACTGTATTTCATAACTTTTACAAATAACCTTTATTATATTTCATGCTTTGAGTACTGTACATCCTTTTCAAATTTGAAGATGGTAGCAAAAGATACAGGCCGGCGAGCTCACATTCAGTACAGTTAGAGTACAGGCGTACTGCGTTGCAAAAACGAGAGAGGGAGGCCTACCATGCGTTGTGAAGAAGCGAGGACTATAAGGCCTGCGAGGAGAAGAACTACAAGATGACGTCCAAAAACTGGAAATATCGCAACCTGGGCTCAGGCATTTCCGGACTTCGGACGCACTTTTGGTGTTCCGAAATCCGGAAATACCCGAACCTGGGCTCTGGCGTTTCCAGACTTCGGACATCAGAAACGCGTTCCGAAGTCCGGAAAAACACGAAAGCAGACTCGGCCTCGGTCCCGAGGTTGCCGGATTCGGGAGGTTCAACCCGTACTACTTACACTAACTACTTGACCAAGGTCCTGCCACTTTTTACACTGTGGTGATCACCATTGCACAGTAATCTTCTGCCAGTTAGTTCCAGCATTTCTTCTTTTCTTTGGGTGGAACTTTTATGTGACCTCTGCTGGTATCCAGCTCCAGCCATTTGGCCTCAATCACAGTAACTAGTGCCTCCACTTCATCCTGTAAGAAATTCTTGGTCCTTGTATTGCAGCTCCAATTTTTCCAATGCTCTTTCACAGCACTCAACATTCTCACAAACACAAATGGCCTCTTTAAAAATGGCCGATTGCAGATCCGGAACTGTACTGCGCATGTGCGCCCATTGAAATCACGTCAAAAACGTCCTCTTTTTTTCGCGCGTGAGCAGAAGGTGCGGCATCGTTTTTTCGGTGCAGAAAGCAGGCTCCACCTCCCGAGACGATGGGACAGGTTAGAAACATAGAAATATAGAAAATAGGTGCAGGAGTAGGCCATTCGGCCCTTCTAGCCTGCACCGCCATTCAATGAGTTCATGGCTGAACATGCAACTTCAGTACCCCCTTCCTGCTTTCTTGCCATATCCCTTGATTCCCCCTAGTAGTAAGGACTTCATCTAACTCCCTTTTGAATATATTTAGTGAATTGGCCTCAACAACTTCCTGTGGTAGAGAATTCCACAGGTTCACCACTCTCTGGGTGAAGAAGTTTCTCCTCATCTCGGTCCTAAATGGCTTACCCCTTATCCTTAGACTGTGACCCCTGGTTCTGGACTTCCCCAACATTCAAGTTTACGCTGTGCCAAACTTGAAAAATACAGCGGGAACACTTTGAACAAAAATTTTTGCCGCATTTCTGGCCTAGAAAAACGGGCGTAACTGGCAATAAGCCAAAAAACAGTCTTGGTCAAAATTCAGTCCATTATCTCAAATTGTTCCTACGACTATTGGCACTGTTGACAAATCTTTACCTACCAGTGCTTTGCCATAGTCTTCTATAGCAAAAATGCTCTGTCAAGACACAACAAGTTTTACTGTTCAAAATTGGCACTTGTACTGATGCCCATTTTTCAGCTCGCGAACATAGTATTGCAATTTCAAGCTCCCATGAGCACACCGCTGAATGAGAATGTTTAAGTGTGTGTGATTGTCAAACTGTGGGCAGAATTGATTACGGACAGCTGCAGTATTATGATTTCAGTGAGGAGGGTGTGTGAAATTTTTATACTATGTTCCCTTGAGCTGTGAAGGGAAAAAAACCCAGCAGGAACAAGTAATATTTTTTCTTTCCATCTTTGAGTTATATGTGGATTGGTTATCTTTAGCTATATAACATTAGGGTGAAGTATTACTTGCAGGTCTGACATTCGCGTTGCAAGTAATGTTGATGATGAAATCAGAGTATCGCGCAGGAAGCATGTCTCGTAACATTAAAGCATCTAGGCTTATATGTGATTTTGTTTGTTTTCTTCACATCCCGCCCCCCCCCCCCCACCCAACCACCACTAAAAATCTTTCTTAATCTATCTTTCCCACAAAATGTTAACTGTTCAACTTCACCAGCACTCGTAAGACGTTTCTCATCCTTGTTCATCTCATTACGTGTTTTTACAACAGAACTCCATTTACACAAACGTACTATGCCCACAATGGCTACCATCCCATTATCTTGCATTTATGAAGACATCTCTTCAGCCTGATGTCAGTAAGCATTATTTTTACATATAACGTGACCTTGAGAGACATGTATAGTCTCATCATGTGACATAATGGAGCAAAGTATTTTACTGTTGTGGGGAAATTATTAAAAACTATCATTGGGAACAGAATGAGCACTTGGGCAAGTATGAGCTAATCAAAAAAAGCCAGCATGGATTTGTGAAGTGTATGACATGCCTGACTCATTAAGTTGAATATCTTGAGATGGTCACTGGCATGGTGGATAGGGGCGTGTCTGTAAATGTTGTCGATATGGACTTCCAGAAGCCATTCGATAAAAGTTTACGCAAGTGCCTACTGGCAGAAATGAAAGTACTGGATTGATACCGGGGCTTAAAGGGTTAAATTCTGAGGGTGGGTTGCATAACCTTGGTTTGTGTTCCCTTGCAAGGTTGAGAAGTGATCTTATTAAGATCTTTAAAATGATAAAGGGATTCGACAGGGTCGGGACAGATGCGTTATATTCTCTAGTGGGAGAATCCAGAACAAGGGGCCGTGATCTTAAAATTAGAGCTAGGCCATTTCGGTGTTAAAGCATTTTTTCCACACAAAGGGCAGTGGAAATCTGGAACACTGCTCCAAAAGGCTGTAGATGCTGGGTCATTTGAAATTTTCAAGACTAATATTAATAGATTTTGTTATGTAAGGGGTTTGGAGAAAAGGCAAAATATAGAGTTAAGGTGCAGATCATCTGTGATCTAATAGAATGGCAGAATACACTTGAGGGGCTGAATCGCCTACTCCTGTTTCTATGTTCCTATATTGACTTTCCTATTTATATAGAGCTGTATTCACATCTATGGGACAATTATTTGGTTCCCTCTCTCGTGTTTATTCTGTATTGCACAGCTTACTGACAGGCAGCTTCTACCCAGACAAGACAGATGATATCACAAGATTTTTCTGTTGGCACAGAGCCTTGCTAGACACGACTATGACTCAATAGCCCCATTCTTACTGCTAATCAAGCTTTACTTTTGGTAGCGAAGCCTTGCAAAATTATTCCCATAATACTTGCGTTTAAAAATTTTCTGACAAATATGCCCCACAATGACTAGTGAAAAGCCTTGTACGGTAGGACAAATTTAGCACTGATGTCAGGAAGTTCTTCACTAAGAGTAATGAATATATGGCATGAATTTCTGGGTAGCTGGTTACAGTGAAGGGAGACTGTAGGCTTCCCTGAATGGATGAGCTAAGATGGGCTGAGCTTATCCCTATTTATCTTTGTGTTTTTGTGACTTTTGAAAGGTATGACTGTGCATTCTTAAAAAAAAAATAGACCTGAATAAGCACATCCAGCAATTTATTGCCAGATAATCCTAACGAGGGTAATGAACCAAACCCCAAGACTGCATCTGTTTCAAACCTAGGAAGCCTATTTGTTATAAACCTGATGTTTTAATTTGCAAATTCATGTTCCCAAGGAAACAATCTTTTGTTGTATAATTACTTAATTCAGAGCTTTATTTAGCGTTTTAGTTTTCCATTTATCACGGTTAAAGCTAAAAGTGAAGAAGCTAGATGTTGTCCTGTACACTTTCATATGGTTGTCTTTTTATTTTTAGCTTCCAATGAATCAGAATGTCAAAAGTGAGGCGGAAGGTTACTGTTGAAAATTCAAAGACCATTTCTGAGAGCACGTCTCGTAGACCCAGTGTGTTTGAAAGGCTTGGGCCTAGCACAGGGTCAAGTGCTGAGGTCAGTATTTTATAATGGGGACAGCTTCTACTTTCCAGCATTTTTACTAAATATTTTCTTAAAAGGATACTCTAGACAAACAGAAACAAATACCGCAATATAACAAATGATACAATTACTGCAGTGCTGTTAATCTAATACCTTTAAATTCGATTTATATTTTCAGATGCATATTCTGAGAACAAATTGAGCTTTATTTGGTCTATTTGGAAATGTATTTCTCCACCTTCCCAGTATACTATTCTCAAGTTGAGGGGTGGGCATGCTCTAACCCAATTTCTAAAACATGTGCGACTGTGTCAAGCACCACTAATGGAAAAAAAATGATAACCACCATGACATTTCTATATATTTACCTCCACAATATTCCAGAACAATGGCTCCTTTGCATTTTTAATATCTTGTGCTTTCCCTTATTGCCCTGAAACAACACAAAACAAATACAGCTGAACTATATATGCAAATGATCATTGACCAGAACTAATCAAAGAAGATAGAGTTTTGTTTAAAGTGGAGTGCTGAGAGGTAGGGTAGGGAGGATTCAATGATTTGCTTATTCAAATGCAAGTTAAAGCTTGTGGAGGAGGTTGGGTGAGTTTTAGTGTGTGACAAATACCTCCTAAACCTTCTAGTGCTTGGATAACAGTCATTTGCACTAAGAAAATATAAATACAGACTAAATAGATCTGGTGGGAACTCCTCAAACATTCAGATATTTCATATGATGCGTTTATCAGATACTAAAGTTGATTGTAATTTAAACATCAGTAAGTTTTAATTAGCATAGTATTTTTAGAATATTAATTTACTTGATATATATCAGTTCTTTTTATTTAGTTTTTCCTATATGTCCCAACACCAACCGTATACCGGTAGCTAGCTAGTTTGGTATGTATTATCTTGATCATTTGCAGGTATAGTACAACAATTTGCAGTTTTTTTTTGCTCCTGTACTTCAATGGATTAGAAACCTACAGCCTTCCATAAGTGAGTCATTGTTCTGAAAAGGTATTTATGACAGTACCTTGGGCAACTTAAGGAGTCGAATAAAATTGCATCAACTTTAATATTTAGGGGCCATATTTTGAGAATATAAATGTGCTTAGTAACAGTAACTTGAGTAGTGATTTGGGAACTGGGTGGTGCAGTGTATAGAAACTCTCCTTTCACCTTTTGAGATATGACTGAATCCCACCTTGGCTCCCGTCTACTGACTCTTTGGGCTTTAAGTGAAATGCACATGGATAGCCTCAATCCAATTCATAGCATGAAGCTGTCTATAATTTGGCACAGAATTGGCAGCCTTGTTCAGAGAGAATACAAGAATTGTTGGTGAAGACACGTATTCCACTGATGTAGTTAGTAGAGGATGATTTTCTGAGGATGGGGTTAAGGCACATTTTTAGAGCAGACCAGAGGTTCATCCTGGGATGTACCAGATCTGGGAGTACTTGATGACACAAAGTGCCAAAATTGGGAAAACGGTCCAATTCCAATTCCTAGTATTAACAGGATGACCGAATTCACAAAAAATATTAAATTAAACCTAATGTGTTTCTGGTTCCCTGGAGTACAACTTTTAAGGTACAATGGAAAGATGTATTCATGAACATTTTGTGTGTTAAATGGTTTTGAATACAGTGTGTATTTTGACATTGCACTTTGATCAGATGTGTGGCTATAGTATCTAGAAATGAAGCACAGAAGTCGCACTGTGGCATCAAGTGTTTGACTGATGCTACTGGTTCATTACTGTGCTGGGGTGCGCTCTGCAATTCTCATTTTGTACCTGTTGTCAATTCTCTCTCTTCCAAACCATAATATAAAAAATATTGCACAGCAATTCCCACTGCATGATATACTCAACTGGCCTTGTTAGATGATCAACATAAAATGTGGTGGTTCTCTCGTTTTACTTCCATTGTTTCAGAAAAATGTCTCCCTCCAAAAAATGAAACAAAAGAGGATTATTTTGGTGAGAGGTGGGGCTACTCCACTGACTTAGTACAGTAAGCCATTCTTTGCGGAGTCGGGGGGGGGGGTGGGGCGGGGTGGTTGGAGGATGGTTTCAAGTTCAGATGCTGAAGCAGCGTGAAGTCTCAATTTTAAAATGTAAATATTATAAAAATTCATCATAAAGTCAGACTTGTATTTCACGGTTACTCTTGTATGTTCCCATGCATTACACCAGTTTATAAAATGCTGCTTGTGTGTATGTTCAGAAAACACAAGATGCAACTCCCGCATCATATTTTATAGCTCCTGAGGTTCATTTCTTCATCAGTACAGTATGACTTAAGTTAGAAATCACCTGTAGTATCATCGGTTTCATTTCAAAGATCATTTTGTGATCCTGTGCTTGAAACTCATTGTAAGATATTGTATGGCAAGATTTCCCCAGAAGGTATTTAGACTTTAGCCATTATTTTACAATGAGGTTTAAAAAGGTTCTTGTAAAACTTGTAATAGGATTGCTGAATAAATGCATGGGTGCACATTTATGGTATAATAATTGTAAGATTTATTTGAGACACAAGGCTAACTAAAAAATCTTGACCAATTTCGGTCACGTGTAAATGCACATCAAACACATTACTCATAAAACATCTTTCATCAGTCATTGTCATGGTTAGAGTGAGAGTAACGGGTTTGAACCTCTGCTGCCAGTCACACTTGAGATGTTTTTAGCCAGGTTGCTAAGTGGAGTAATCTACTTGAACAAGGGAAAAGGGTAATCTTGTCATAAGGTGAGGTAGCAGCATCTGTTGATTCTACCACTTTGCCCTGGTCTGCAGCCATCATTGTAGGTTTCTCTAACTGACTCCCACTATCGGTAAGCATATTGGATTTTGTAATTAGATGACAGTTGTCCTCTCAACTTGCTCTGCACTAGTTAGGATCAACACTGTTGGCTGGAATTCTTGTTCAGTGTATCAAATTTTTTCACTTAAAATTGTCTTGTTGATAACCACTTGAGTAACATTTTCATTAAATAAAAGGAATTAATTGCCATATATCCATGAATCATTTATTCACGACCGTTGGGAGCCAAAATATAGACGGTATGTGCTTCATAGAAACCCATGTACTGAGCAAACCCCCCCCCCCGGAAAAAAAACTAAGATAAATTCAGAATATCGGGCAACAATGTTACATCCGTATTATAAAATGAACACACATCATATTTTTAAACATCTGCGGAGTAAACAGTCGAGTTTACCTTTTCTGAGCAGACTCTTCTGAAGAAATGTACACTTGCCTGTTCTCTCCGCAGATGCTGCCTGACCTGCTGAGTGTGCCCAGCATTTTCTGGTTTTGTTTCAGATTTCCAACAACTGCAGTATTTTGCTTTTTACTCACATTTTTGAAATAGTCTGTGCATTACATGATTTCAACAGTAGAGACATCCAAATTACAGTATTTTGATAGATGAAAGATGCTCTAATCCATCATGGTGTACAGTTTTTATTGTAGTTACTAAGGTTTTCATAATCAGTTTTGAGTCCCATAATGTACTTGGTTCATAGCTACATTAAATAGTCAGGATTGAAATATTGTACCTTTATAACTATATTAAGAAAATGATTTCTGTGGCTTGCTTCAGTGTTTTGAAGTGTTGTAATTCTTACCTGCACAGATGAAAAAGAGGAGCTGAGTTTGGAAACGGACCTTACTTCTTAGTTTCCAAACGTGGCAGAAGTCATGAAAATAAATTTTCCTGGATGATGCAGCACTCCGAATCAAATTCATTTTTTGTTCAAAGCAAAGAAAAGGTGCGGGTTGCTTTAATTAAATTAAGGAGATGTGAGGGTTGATGGACTATATGCCTATAAAACTAAGTTTTTAAATCAAGTTGTTGAACTAAAAACATGCCTACGAATCACTAAAAAATCTGCAGTCCAGGATATTTAATGGATAAATTTGCCCTGAGTTTGTTAACATAGTGTCAAAAAATGCATAATAATCCAAATATAAGAAGCTACTGAACAGAGTATTTTAACCCTTAGACTATCAACAGACCCTGAGAAAATCTCGTCTCCATGGGTTGACTATTTTGTTAAAGCTTTAGGTTTTTAGCTTGCACAGAATGACACCAACACTAATATTATGTTAATTTGCTCACAATAGGAGTAGTTTTTTGTTGTGCAATGAGCACTACGCTGCTAAAATTAACAATTTAAAAAATACTGTTTTGAGCTCGATTTGGCAGCTACCAAGAAAAATAAACCTTGATCCAAGAGCAAGAGGGGAGGCACATGTCCGTCTAGTTTTCAGAATCCAAGGTGAACTGTATTTAGTTTCTACCATCAACAACATTGCTCAGCTGGACTAAAAGAAAAACTGGCCATTGTTATAAATTGTGTCGGTCTATTTGTGACAGTCATTTTCAGACCAGGCGTGTCCAGAACTGGTAATTAACAATAGTCTAACCGCTAATGGGCATAATTAATTTTGTTCCAAGTGGCTGCAGACAACTTCTTAAAGTTTGTTTTATTTACTTTAGAAGTTTGTAATTCACGAGGTAGCAATTTTAACTTTATCTTCTTTGTATGGTAGAACTTTGATTTGGTTAGTGATAATTGGCAGTTTTTGATTGCTTTGGACTTTACTGTGAATTCTGTTAAAGCTGGGAAGCCATTTTGGAAAATCAAAAAATGGGATTGGGGAGATTGATGAAATTGGTGAGTGCTGTACTGACTTCCGATGAATTTTCTAGAATCGTTTGCCTTTATAGAATTTTAGTTCATCATTTTCTAAATCTTGTCACAACTTGCATTATCATTTAGCACCAGTGTTAGAAATGTGTTTATAAAGTCATATGCAGTAGCTTGGTGCAGAAATGTTACTGTATATCTTGGCTTTCTACGAATGTTTTCATATGAGTTGCATACTCCATTGAACATATTCGGTTCTTTGTGAATGTTATGTTGTACCAAAAGGGCACAGTAACCAATTTTGTAAATATTTGACCAAAATATTGGCGTTGATCACTGAAGGGGCTAAATGTTTGAATATCTGTCATGAAAGTCAGTTTTCCGTGAACAAAAGTGTCTCACCTCCTCCTTCCGGTAACAGGTTTTACATAAAAGTTATAAAAAGGACAATCCATGTTTATTTTATTGTTTTGGGCAGAGATATTTTTAAAGCTGTTAGCAATTGTATAATTACAAATTCCCTGTATTTTTATCTAGACACAATGCCGTAATTGGATGAAAACTGGCCACTGCCCATATGGGAACACTTGTAGGTTTACGCATGGATCCTCCCCCAGAGGTAAAGGATATAGTGCCACATACAGAAGGTAAAACATAACTAATTTTTAAAAAACTTAAAGAAAATGATTTTAATAACCTTTTTTGTAGACCATGGTTGCA
Organism: Pristiophorus japonicus; assembly: GCF_044704955.1. NCBI lineage: Eukaryota > Metazoa > Chordata > Chondrichthyes > Pristiophoridae > Pristiophorus > Pristiophorus japonicus. The sequence continues at coordinate 132,431,796 of NC_091987.1, forward strand.
TGATTTCTTTAAGATCACCCACTATAAGTAAAATATATATGATCCATTAACCATACTATAAAACAACATATGCTCCAAATCACCCTGAGCAACGCTACAGGAGATCCACTGTATTTATATATTTTTAAACAAACCTACATCTAGGGGGCATTTTGTCTGTGTCTCAACCACCTAATTTGGCTCAAATTTCATATCCACAAATCAGGGAGACATCATTACCAATCAACAAGTAATTAAGCAGCAATCAAAAACCACCAATTTTGAATTTAAAAAAAATTAAAAATAGGGTGATCAGCAGAAACTATCAAAAATGGAGAGGGTGACCAATTAGATGCTTAAAATAGTTTTGAGATTTTTGGGATTCTATCCTCGGCCGGCCAACAATACAAAGGTTTTTAAAAAAACAAAACAATTTGTAACATAACATGCAAAAAACTTCACCTTGCTCATAAAACTGGCCAACTCCTGTTCGAAACACATCTATTTAAGTTCTACCCTCAGCGTGTGACTTGAGATTTCTGGTAATTAACAAGTAGATTAGACTGTGTGACCATGTGCTTGGCAACATGACTGATTATACTGAAGTAAGGCACAGTCTATGAAGCTACTACTTCAACCAAATTGCTGTCAACAAAGGAATGTCTGCACCATATGAAATATTAAATTTACTCCAATCTAAGAAGGCCTTCCCACTAACCAGCCACAAAACCACCTATCGGTCAATGCAACAGACTGGTTTAGGTGTTGCCATCTTTGCATATTGCATAAATAGGAGATCTGGAAGAGTGAACAAGAAACCAAGAGCCTGAGAGAGGTGTGGGCCAGGAGAGTGGGTCCAGGTGTGTGCGCTCCTAGATTTAAAGGGTATTATCTACCCCAGTGAGTCAAGTACAATACTGTCACCAAACCTTCAATCTCAAACAGTGACTTGAATTTCTAGTCTTCTGCACAAGTATAAACAGTAACCATTTATAGACATGTACAACAACTTGCATTTATACAGCATCTTTAACGTGGTAAAACGTCCTAAGACACTTCACAGGAGTGTTATCAGCCAAAAATTGACATCGAGCCAAAGAAGACATTAGGACAGTTGACCATAAGCTTAGTAAAAGGTATATTTTAAGGAGGGTCTAAAAGAGGAGAGAGAGGCAGAGTGGTTGAGCTAGGGAATTGAAGGAAGTGCAGATGGACAAGAGGCCAGAATGGGAGGAATGCTGTGTATTTTACTTGAGTCAAAAGCGATGGCGTGAAAATGTCATTTTATTTCCCTGAGTGGCTATTTGTTAAGATCCTTGTCAGAACATTAAACTGTCTTGTATTTTCAGATGGTATCAGAGGTGACATTTATTTAATCTTGATGTATTATTTTATTTTTCCGGCAAGTGCATTTCAGCTTTTTAGAAAGTCATCCATTCCACAATGCCAAAACATCAACTTTTCTCAGGTCTCAGATTTTGTTGTAAAAGGAGCGACAATGTAATTTATTTAATATATTTACTGTTCTTAAAATGCTCATCAGATTTGAGATCAGATGATTTTAAAACTCAGTGGGGCTTTGAGATTAGTGTTTTAAAGTCCTGGTCAATCCAAGGTTTTAGCTGTGCGCCATAAATTTTCCACAGGGAACAAAAATAAATGATCCAACATAATGTTGCAAGAAAGTTCACCGTGAACTATACGTGGGCATTCACTGCATTTATTTCTATTGTGCCTTGTTTCTTGCCACTAGGCTTTTAGGCTTGGAAGGGGCAATTGCAATATGGCTAGACATCCACTAAGGGTCAGTGATAACAGAACTATAGAGAATGGGTTTACGTTAGAATAAAGTGTGAAATCCCAGTTTCTTCTGTTGCCAAGTTAATAATCTGTATATGATAATGAAGGTTTGATGCTAGAAGTAGTTAGAAATGTCTGCCAGCACTGTAATGAAAGTTTTCCTTGCCTTAGCAAGAGTATTTTAACATAATTAAGGATAAACAATTTATCCCTGCTTGTAATTATTGGACAAAATCCTCTTGCTGCTTTTTTGTGTGTGGTGGAGTGGGGAGGGGGTTTACCAACTGCCTCATTCATAGTGGTCTTTTTCCAAAATGAGTAACGCTCCCTCTGCCCCTTTTTGTTCTGTCTGCTTTTTTGCCTCTTGGATAAAGTTCAGAATATGAGAGATTATTTCCACACCTTGTTTTCCTTATTATAAAATCAATCTCATTTGTTCTGAAAGTATTTTCTGACTCAAACTCTCAGCACCACAGACCCTGCAACAATGTTGAGGATGGAGGGAAGGCGCAACTTGTTTCTATCGGGCTCAAGTTTCGGCCTGAGTTGCTCTTATTTTTTTGGAGCAACTAGTTTAGAATGGAGCATCTTGGAAATTGCAATTCTCGGCATTTAGTTTGCTTCAGTTCTAGTGAGTTAGAATAGTTTCATTTTAGAACAGTTTTTTCAAAAGGGGGTGTGTCCAGCCACTTGTGCCTGTTTTGCAAGTTTAGACAGCGAAAACTTACTCCAAACTAACTTAGAATGGAGTAAGTGTAGATTTTTGTACGCTCAGAAAAACCTTGCCTACATTTTAGAAATTAGGCGTAGAGAACGAGAGATTTTTAAAATTAAAAAAAAATAATAAAAAAACAACACAAAAATTAAAAAATAATAAAAAATCAATCAATAAATAAAAAATTAAGTTTTTACTCACCTACTGCAGCACCGGGAGCCCTCCAACAGCGTGCTGGGACGGGGGCCCCCCAGGAGATGCTGGTCAGGTGGGCCCCGCCGCCTCCCAGGACTTCGGGCGTGCCCCGCCTCCGACGCCACTTCAGGTGGGGCCCACCCCCAGCGATGATTGTCGCCCAGGACTTCGGGCGTGCCCCGACGCGCCACTTCGGGCGGGGCCCGCCCCCAGCGAGATGCCGGGTGGGCAGGCCCCACTGCCGACAGCAAGGCCACTTTGTGCGGGGCCGGCGCCCAAGAGATGCTGGGCCACCGCCGAGGACTTTGGGCGGGGCTTACCCCCAGCGAGATGCCGGGGGGGCAGGCCCTGCCGCCGTCGTCACTTCGGTGGGGCCCGCACCCAGGATCTGCCGGGCCGCCGCCGAGGACTTCAGGCGGGGCCCGCCCCCAGTGAGATGTCAGGCGGGACCCGCCCCCAGTGTGATGCCGGGCAGGCGGGCCCCACCGACGACGAGGTTAAGGGCTGTCAGGCCACTGGGTCCGGGATAGGGTTGACGTTCCTTCCGCCAGGGATAGGGTCGTCGCCCGGAGTCAGGACGCGCTGGGAGGGCCGGGAGTTACTGCGCATGTGCGCAGCCGCCGGCACTGTTTTTGGCACAGGGCTGTTTTGGCTCCTGCTGCGCCATGCCGAGCTGAAAACGGGCCTACAGATATCAGAGAATCGCGAGGTAAGTATTCGGCGCAACTTCTGTTCTACAAATTAGACGGGCCTCTCCGATGTGTGCCGTTCTAGCGGGGGTCCGACACGTGAATCCTTGTTTTCTCTAAATTGGCTACATTTAGAAGCACAGTCCCTACCGCTTACAGCGGGTGCGTTCATGCAAACACAATTTACCCGCTTTATGTGGTATAACATTATATACTTCATCCCGTTCACCCATGACTCCTGTGCTCGCTGGTGTACATTGGCTCCATGTCTGACAACACCTCGATTTTAAAATTCCCATTCTTGTTTAAATCCCTCCATGGATTCGCCTCTCCCAATCTCTGTAATCTCTTCCAGCCCTACAACCCTCTGAGATCTCTGCACTCCACCAATTCTGGCCTCTTGCACACCCTTGATTTTAATAGCTCCACCATTGGTAGTCATGCCTTCAGCTGCCTTGTCCCCAAGCTCAAGTCACCTAAACTCCCTCTCTACCTTGCTCTCTTTTTTTAAGATGCTCCTAAAACCTACCTCTTTGACTAAGTTTTTGGTCACCTGTCGTAATATCTGTAAGTGGCTCAGTGTCGAATTTTGCTTGATAATTGCTCCTGCGAAATGTCTTGAGATGTTTTACGACATTAAAGGTGCTATGTAAGTTCAGGTTGTTGTCGCATTAATGAAATTAAAAATAATTTTAATTCCAATTAGTCAGCCTTTAGTGACTGCTGATTGGAATTTGTCTTTTGCAGTTTTGAAGACTACCAGAGAGAAGATAGTTGCTTTCCAAGAATAGGTCAGCTGCCTCAGTCTTTATTATCTCTCATTCTTTTTTCCTACTTGAGAAAGCTCGGTGAACATTAAAGATTAAAAAGAATATCTGGATATCTGCATTTTAAATTGTAGAAGAAATGGAAGCCCAAAGGAAGTGAAGTCTGCATCAATAAGGCTCTTTTATTACACACATTGCATCTTATTGATGTGTTATTTACTATTTTGTTCTTGCATTCAGTGTACCTTAAGAAAGTGCGTACTGGTGAGGAAACACAGCTGTTTCTGCCCGAAATAAACAGAGCACTTGAGACACCATAAACAGCAACTTTGAAATTGAAGTTAATGCAAAATTGTAATGGTTATCGCTGCAGATTTTAAGTGGGGGGAGTGTAATAGGTTTAATGGCACATTAAAACAAGCAACTTTTATCACATCGTGCTGAATCTAATCAATCTGAAATTCATGGCAAGTGCCCATATTTTTTTCCTTTGCCTAATGATGTACTAATTTTAGGGTGTTGCTTTGTACAACATGCATGTGTTAGTAATAGGAATGGAATCACACTTTTCTCTTCTGCCCTAATAAAACAGTGAGAATGAAGAAAACTAGTACAAGTGATTGGATTATACAGATGCACCAGATTTTGATAAACAGAAAGTCAAATTGATAAAGATTTTAAATTTGGATAAGAATAGAAAATAAGTGAAGAAAAAAATAATTGGAGATGAAAATCAAGAGAGATAACTGATGCGCCCCAAAAATTTTAAGAAACCAGATGGAAAGAAGAGAATGGAGCTAATGTCTCGAGAGTGAAAAGTAAATGCAGTGCTGGGAGAAATTCCCAGTGTTGCTTTGGTATTTAACAACAACTTGCATTTATATAGGACCTTTAACAGAAAAATGTGCCACACTTTACAAAGGGTGGAAGCGAGAAAGCTTCCTTAAAGCGAAGTGCTGAGAGTGGAAGGCAAGGGAAATGGGATGCCGAGTAACTGAGGACATTCGCTTACATCTAGCCAAATTGGAAGAGGCATATTAAGGTATTGCTTGCTCATCCTCTTGGATGGAAATAGGCTGTTCTGTTGGGGCCCTAAAAAAGGGAGAATTTAAAAAAAGTAAATTGCAGAGGATAACATGAAAAAAGGAACTAAGTGGTCAAATAAGACAATCCAAACAAATGTTCTACACGATGGATATGACCCTAATTTTGAATTGTGGACTTGAGTGTGTGGGTTGTATAGATCATCCTTACCAATCACGTATGCTTGCCCTTTGTGGTTTGTTTTTATACCACATGCGTCTTCTCGACCCTACTTTGTCCATCCCTGAGTGAGCAGCCTCTCCAACCTGGCAATTTCATTGAATGTACGGCTAAGATCAGAACCTGTTATTTGGGAAATTGTGGGCCTGAACTCATGAAATGGTCATTCCTCTCCATCCTCTTTGAGGGACATTGCAGTCTGGCTGCATGGTTGGCCTACAGAACATCAGTAACTAACTACGTTACAAAACAATGCATTATATGGGAAGCGCTTTGGGACATTTCTGAGATGTGACAAGACATTGTATAAATACTGGTTCTTCTCTTTGTAGCACCAACTCGCTATTTTTCCACGCTCATCTTTTATATAAAGAAATGACAGTATTAACTAAATTTTTGATAATATTTTATGATGTACTTTATGATGTCACGGTGAAGTTGCTGTGACTTCAGAATAGTTATTATGATCTCATAGTTATATTTTCCCTGTGGACGGTGAAATTTATGACACAGTCCTTGAATGCAGATCATGTCACACATGTGAAAGGAATTTAAATTTTTTTCCATCCTTGAGGTCGACTGAATACCTCGCCAGTGCCGCAGGTCTAAATGAGTTGTAGGCTTGCATTTTTGACTTTTTTCATAACTGCTATTAGCCTGATGTTATGTGATATGTACAATATAAATATTAAATTTGTAAATATGCAACATTTTTAAAAAAAAATATTAGGGCTATGATGTATGTTGTGGGTGCAGCAGTTTAACTTTAATGCATTGCAACTTAAAATGGTCAGCTGTGAAATGTGTGAATAGTTCCAAATTACACTCCCAAGGTCTCCCTGCCATTAAAATCTGCCAGGCCAGAGTCAGGATAATTATCATTTATGTGAAGGCTATCCAATTTGGATGAGCCCAAATAGAAACCGACAGCCTGGAATATCTCTCCTTGTTCATTGATGGTGATAAGATTCTTTTGGCCAGGGAGTTATTATTAAGCTATTTAAGTACAGAATTGCCTTTGTTTTTTCAACTAAGGCTGAAGCAAAATTTTGAAGCTTCTTTAAGCTTAAAAGCCTGTGTGCTAACAGTGAACTGCTTAGTTAAATACTCAACTTTAATGATCATTTAGATAACCTGGCACTTGGTTTAAAACAAATGAAATGCTGCTGAAGCTACTATAGAACTGTCAGTAAAACATAATTGATATTAATCCACTGCACAAAACAAATGTTGCATACATGCTGAGTGATCTGGTGGCACTAATAGCTACTGCAGCTTTAAAGATCTGTTTCTAGATATATTCAAAGATTCTCAGAGCTTTTGAAAGTTCTGCTGTGCATATATCCATACCTTGTCTATGATGTCAAGAAAAGGATTTTTCTGTATGTTGGTAATGGTGATTTATGAAAAGATTTGTATAGAACTGTAGATGTTTTTGAACTTATGGGATTCTTTATTTTTACCCTTAATTTTATGCTGTACATTAAATTTTGAGGAATACAGTAGTATTCAGTATTTAATGGTGGCACAGCCGCTCATTGGGAAGAGTATAATGGTTTCAGAACTATATGTTTGATGTGTTGACATTCCAATTGCCAAGCTAAAGTTGAGCCTAGTTATATCAGCTGTTATCTACATTGTGCATTGTAAAATAAAATTAAAAGGGTAGTAATTGCATGGGCTGTGTTATCCATCTATAAATATATCTTCTGCATGTCACTAATGCAGTGGTTGTGCACACTCCCTTGTCTGTGTTTTTGACGTAAAGAATAGAAGCAGAAAGCCATTAGGGCAATTTCTGCTTTGTGTCAACAGCGAAAAGTATGTTACTTTATTTTGTGGGTATACAGATCTCCAGAAAGGCCAACTGGTGATTTACGGGAGAGAATGAAGAACAAAAGGCAAGATGTAGAATCTGAGCCACAGAAGAGATCCCAGGATGAGTCTTCATCTCCAACGAGGGTGAGAAAGAATCCCATTTCAGAATTTATGAAGTTAACTGATCGATATTCCAGTGAAGTTGACCCTTTCGTCTTGGGTTTAGAAACTAATTTTTGTTTCGAAATAAAAATTTCAGTCAAGTTGTTGAAAGTATTGTAGGTTATCAAGAACCAAGGAGCGTCTGGTAGTGGAACATTTTGGGCTGTAACCTTAAATATTTTAGTCAATGCCCATTATAGCTAACTTGAAAGTTGCTAGTACAAAATAATGCTTAGTCTCTTCAAAAAGATTTCAAGTAGAATAACTTGATTTCCTATTTTGTTTCAATGCAAGCTAGATTTCATTGCATTGGAATCTTGGACTTTGGAATCTATGGAAGCTTATAATAGCCAAAGCAATTCCATTTATTTCTATATGTTAAAATATTTGAGATGGTTGAATAGTAATTATTGGCCCAAAAAATTATGATTGAAATAAGACTTGCATACAAGGGGAGGAAATGGTGTACTAGAACTTTGTGCTTGTAAATTTATTATGACCTCGTTGTATCAATTTATATGCAAGAGCTTAAATTGTGGAAAAAGTAAACCAAAGAAAATAACCTGCAATATATGCATTATTTGTCTTTTGCGGTACAATGAAAAAAATCCTCATTTCATTTAGAGGGATACTTCAAGGAGCAGACACAGAGAAAAAGAAGACGCTAACCTGAAAATTACAAAGGAGCGAACCCCAGAAAGTGAGGAAGAACCGGCTGAATGGGAAGCAGGCAGAGATGGTAAATTAGATCCTAGTTCTATAATCAAAAAAGACTTGCACTTCTAAATGTCTTTCAATGTGAAACTGAGATTACGAACCTAACTCATATCGGTCGATTTAGCAAGTAGTGTAAGACAATCCAAACAAGGAGACCGTTCAAAATTAACAAAACAGAAAATAAAGTTCCTTTAAGTATTTTAATAATTTCTCTCCAAATGTTTGGCACTTGCCTGATCCCCATTGAGCACTTAAGAACAGAAGAATTAGGAGCAGCCCCTTTGAGCCTGCTTTGCCATTCAATAAGATCATGGCTGATCTTTGACCTCAACTCCACTTTCCCGCCCGATCCTCATATAGAAACATAGAAAATAGGTGCAGGAGTTAGCTATTCGGCCCTTCGAGCCTGCAACAACATTCAATAAGATCATGGCTGATCATTCCCTCAGTACCCCTTTCCTGCTTTCTCTCCATACCCGTTGATCGCTTTAGCCGTAAGGGCCATATCTAACTCATAAGAACATAAGAATTAGGAACAGGAGTAGGCCATCTAACGCCTCGAGCCTGCTCCGCCATTCAACAAGATCATGGCTGATCTGGTCGGGGACTCAGCTCCACTTACCCGCCCGCTCCCCATAACCCTTAATTCCCTTATTGGTTAAAAATCTATCTATCTGTGACTTGAATACATTCAATGAGATAGCCTCAACTGCTTCCTTGGGCAGAGAATTCCACAGATTCACAACCCTCTGGGAGAAGAAATTCCTTCTCAACTCGGTTTTAAATTAGCTCCCCAGTATTTTGAGGCTGTGCCCCCTAGTTCTAGTCTCCCCGACCAGTGAAAACAACCTCTCTGCCTCTATCTTGTCTATCCCTTTCATTATTTTAAATGTTTCTATTAGATCACCCCTCATCCTTCTGAACTCCAACGAGTAAAGACCCAGTCCACTCGGTCTATCATCATAAGGTAACCCCCTCATCTCCGGAATCAGCCTAGTGAATCGTCTCTGTACCCCCTCCAAGGCTAGTATATCCTTCCTTAAGTAAGGTGACCAAAATTGCACGCAGTACTCCAGGTGCGGCCTCACCAATACCCTATACAGTTGCAGCAGGACCTCCCTGCTTTTGTACTCCATCCCTCTCGCAATGAAGGCCAACATTCCATTCGCCTTCCTGATTACTTGTTGCACCTGCAAACTAACTTTTTGGGATTCATGCACAAGGACCCCCAGGTCCCTCTGCACCGCAGCATGTTGTAATTTCTCCCCATTCAAATAATATTCCCTTTTACTGTTTTTTTTTTCCCAAGGTGGATGACCTCACACTTTCCGACATTGTATTCCATCTGCCAAACCTTAGCCCATTCGCTTAACCTATCTAAATCTCTTTGCAGCCTCTCTGTGTCCTCTACACAACCCGCTTTCCCACTAATCTTTGTGTCATCTGCAAATTCTGTTACACTACACTCTGTCCCCTCTTCCAGGTCATCCATGTATATTGTAAACAGTTGCCCCAGCACCGATCCCTGTGGCACACCACTAACCACCGATTTCCAACCCGAAAAGGACCCATTTATCCCGACTCTCTGCTTTCTGTTAGCCAGCCAATTCTCTATCCATGCTAATACATTTCCACTGACTCCGCGTACCTTCATCTTCTGCAGTAACCTTTTGTGTGGCACCTTATCGAATGCCTTTTGAAAATCTAAATACACCACATCCATCGGTACACCTCTATCCACCATGCTCGTTATATCCTCAAAGAATTCCAGTAAATTAGTTAAACATGATTTCCCCTTCATGAATCCATGCTGCGTCTGCTTGATTGCACTTTATCCCTGTTGAACTGGCATCAACAACTCTCTGCGGTAGGGAATTCCACAGGTTAACAACTCTCTGAGTGAAGAAGTTTCTCCTCATCTCCGTCCTATATGGCCTACCCCTTATCCTAAGACTGTCCCCTGGTTCTGGACGTCCCCATCATTGGGAACATTCTTCCCGCATCTAACCTGTCCAGTCCCATCAGAATCTTATAAGTTTCTATGAGATCCCCTCTCATCCTTCTAAACTCCAGTGTATAAAGGCCCAGTTGATCCAGTCTGTCTTCATATGTCAGTCCCGCCATCCCGGGAATCAGTCTGGTGAACTTTCGCTGCACTCCCTCAATAGCAAGAACTTCCTTCCTCAGATTAGGCGACCAAAACTGAACACAATATTCCAGGTGAGGCCTCACCAAGGCCCTGTAGAACTACAGTAAGACCTCCCTGCTCCTATATTCAAATCCCCTAGCTATGAAGGCCAACATACCATTTGCCGCCTTCACCCCCTGCTGTACCTGCATGCCACCTTTCAATGACTGATGAACCATGACACCCAGGTCTCGTTGCACCACCCCCTTTCCTAATCTGCCGCCATTCAGATATTCTGCCTTCGTGTTTTTGCCCCCAAAGTGGATAACCACACATTTATACACATTATACTGCATCTGCCATGCATTTTCCCACTCACCTAACCTGTCCAAGTCACCCTGCAGCCTTTTAGCATCCTCCTCACAGCTCCCACCGCCACCCAGTTTAGTGTCATCTGCAAACGGAGATATTACACTCAATTCCTTCATCTAAATCATTAATGTATATTGTAAAGAGCTGGGGTCCCAGCACTGAGCCCTGCGGCACTCCACTAATCACTGCCATTCTGAAAAGGACCCGTTTATCCCTTGATTCCCCTAAAATCAAAAAATCTATCTCGGCCTTGCATCCGCAGCCCTTTGGGGTAGAGAATTCCAAAGATTCACAATCTTCTGAGTGAAGGAATACCTCCTAAGCTCAGTTTTAAATGTTGACCCCTTATCCTGAGACTATGCCCCTAGTTCTGGACTCTCCAGCTTGGAGAAATAATCTCTTCATCTATCCTGTCAAACCCCCTCAGAATCTTGTATGTTTCAATAACTCTCGAGAGTAATCTACTCAATCTTTCCTCACAGGACAGCCCTCTCAGCCCAGGAATCAATCTAATGAACTTTTGTTACACTGCCTTTAAGGAGACCAAAACTGTGCACAGTACTCCAGGTGTTATCTCACAAGTCTTGTATAACTGTAGCAAGACTTCCTTACTCTTGTACTCCAACCCTTTGCAATAAAGGCCTATGTATTCAAGGTGAGGCCGAGAGGGGAGAACAGTGTTTAATTTACAAATGTTTTATGCTTGGAAATAATACATAGAAACATAGAAAATAGGTGCAGGAGTAGGCCATTCGGCCCTTCTAGCCTGCACCGCCATTCAATGAGTTCATGGCTGAACATGCAACTTCAGTACCCCATTCCTGCTTTCTCACCATACCCCTTGATTCCCCTAGTAGTAAGGACTTCATCTAACTCCTTTTTGAATATATTTAGTGAATTGGCCTCAACAACTTTCTGTGGTAGAGAATTCCACAGGTTCACCACTCTCTGGGTGAAGAAATTCCTCCTCATCTCGGTCCTAAATGGCTTCCCCCTTATCCTTAGACTGTGTCCCCTGGTTCTGGACTTCCCCAACATTGGGAACATTCTTCCTGCATCTAACCTGTCTAACCCCGTCAGAATTTTAAACGTTTCTATGAGGTCCCCTCTCATTCTTCTGAACTCCAGTGAACACAAGCCCAGTTGATCCAGTCTTTCTTGATAGGTCAGTCCCGCCATCCCGGGAATCAGTCTGGTGAACCTTCGCTGCACTCCCTCAATAGCAAGAATGTCCTTCCTCAGGTTAGGAGACCAAAACTGTACACAATACTCCAGGTGTGGCCTCACCAAGGCCCTGTACAATTGTAGCAACACCTCCCTGCCCTTGTACTCAAATCCCCTCGCTATGAAGGCCAACATGCCATTTGCTTTCTTAACCGGCTGCTGTACCTGCATGCCAACCTTCAATGACTGATGTACCATGACACCCAGGTCTCTTTGCACCTGCCCTGTTCCTAATCTGTCACCATTCAGACAATAGTCTGTCTCTCTGTTTTTACCACCAAAGTGGATAACCTCACATTTATCCACATTATACTTCATCTGCCATGCATTTGCCCACTCACCTAACCTATCCAAGTCGCTCTGCAGCCTCATAGAATCCTCCTTGCAGCTCACACTGCCACCCAACTTAGTGTCATCCGCAAATTTGGAGATACTACATTTAATCCCCTCGTCTAAATCATTAATGTACAGTGTAAACAGCTGGGGCCCCAGCACAGAACCTTGCGGTACCCCACTAGTCACTGCCTGCCATTCTGAAAAGTCCCCATTTACTCCTACTCTTTGCTTCCTGTCTGACAACCAGTTCTCAATCCATGTCAGCACACGACCCCCAATCCCATGTGCTTTAACTTTGCACATTAATCTCTTGTGTGGGACCTTGTCGAAAGCCTTCTGAAAGTCCAAATATACCACATCAACTGGTTCTCCCTTGTCCACTCTACTGGAAACATCCTCAAAAAATTCCAGAAGATTTGTCAAGCATGATTTCCCTTTCACAAATCCATGCTGACTTGGACCTATCATATTACCTCTTTCCAAATGCACTGCGATGACATCCTTAATAATTGATTCCATCATTTTACCCACTACCGATGTCAGGCTGACCGGTCTGTAATTCCCTGTTTTCTCTCTCCCTCCTTTTTTAAAAAGTGGGGTTACATTGGCTACCCTCCACTCCATAGGAACTGATCCACAGTCAATGGAATGTTGGAAAATGACTGTCAATGCATCCACTATTTCCAAGGCCACTTCCTTAAGTACTCTGGGATGCAGTCCATCAGGCCCTGGGGATTTATCGGCCTTCAATCCCATCAATTTCCCCAACACAATTTCCCGACTAATAAGGATTTCCCTCAGTTCCTCCTCCTTACTAGACCCTCCGACCCCTTTTATATCCGGAAGGTTGTTTGTGTCCTCCTCAGTGAATACCGAACCAAAGTACTTGTTCAATTGGTCCGCCATTTCTTTGTTCCCCGTTATGACTTCCCCTGATTCTGACTGCAGGGGACCTACGTTTGTCTTTACTAACCTTTTTCTCTTTACATATCTATAGAAACTTTTGCAATCCGTCTTAATGTTCCCTGCAAGCTTCTTCTCATACTCCATTTTCCCTGCCCTAATCAAACCCTTTGTCCTCCTCTGCTGAGTTCTAAATTTCTCCCAGTCCCCGGGTTCTCTGCTATTTCTGGCCAATTTGTATGCCACTTCCTTGGCTTTAATGCTATCCCTGATTTCCCTTGATAGCCACGGTTGAGCCACCTTCCCTTTTTTATTTTTACGCCAGACAGGAATGTACAATTGTTGTAGTTCATCCATGCGGTCTCTAAATGTCTGCCATTGCCCATCCACAGTCAACCCCTTCAGTATCATTCGCCAATCTATCCTAGCCAATTCACGCCTCATACCTTCAAAGTTACCCTTCTTTAAGTTCTGGACCATGGTCTCTGAATTAACTGTTTCATTCTCCATCCTAATGCAGAATTCCACCATATTATGGTCACTCTTCCCCAAGGTGCCTCGCACAACGAGATTGCTAATTAATCCTCTCTCATTACACAACACCCAGTCTAAGATGGCCTCCCCCCTAGGTGGTTCCTCGACATATTGGTCTAAAAAACCATCCCTTATGCACTCCAGGAAATCCTCCTCTACCGTATTGCTTCCAGTTTGGTTAACCCAATCTATGTGCATATTAAAGTCACCCATTATAACTGCTGCACCTTTATTGCACGCACCCCTAATTTCATGTTTGATGCCCTCCCCAACATCACTACTACTGTTTGGAGGTCTGTACACAACTCCCACTAACGTTTTTTGTCCTTTGGTATTCTGCAGCTCTACCCATATAGATTCCACATCATCCAAGCTAATGTCCTTCCGAACTATTGCCTTAATTTGCTCCTTAACCAGCAATGCTACCCCACCTCCTTTTCCTTTTATTCTATCTTTCCTGAATGTTGAATACCCCTGGATGTTGAGTTCCCAGCCCTGATCATCCTGGAGCCACGTCTCCGTAATCCCAATCACATCATATTTGTTAACATCTATTTGCACAGTTAATTCATCCACTTTATTGCGGATACTCCTTGCATTAAGACACAAAGCCTTCAGGCTTGTTCTTTTAACACCCTTTGTCCTTTTAGAATTTTGCTGTACAGTGGCCCTTTTTGTTCACCGCCCTCCACTTTTCCTCATCTCCTTTCTGTCTTTTGCTTTTGCCTCCTTTTTGTTTCCCTCTGTCTCCCTGCATTGGTTCCCATCCCCCTGCCACATCTCCTGTTGGCGAAGTCACTTTTTAAAAAAATGTGATAATTTGCTAACTGGAGGGCTAAAAATTCTGCTGCTTGCCCACATGGCTCCTGTGATAGTCTGGTGCTGCCATCTGTTGGGAAACAAAACAATAGTTTTAATTGTCTCAATCGATAACCTAGTACAAGTGTGATGAAGATCAACAAAGAGTCAGAAGTGAAATAAGGAAGAAAATGCATTTCACAAATCCTGCAGAAAGAAAGGTGAGTGGGGAAACCACTGGGATGAATATAAGAAATTTCAGAATTTAAAAAAAAAAAGGTGGTCAGAGGGGCAAAGAGGAATCTGGGAGTGAATCCAATGCAGGTTCTTGGCATAACAATATGAATGATTTTCCAGTACTATAACAGCAAGTATAGCTGAGAATCCTAAAGGATGTCAACAAGTCCAAAACTGAGGAGGAACAAGAATGCATAGCCAAATGATTACTTCCTCAAAATGCCAGGAAAGATACAAGTAACTTGCCCTCCATAACTAGTGATAATTCTACTAAGATTCTAACTTCAACGTAAATAAGATGGAGGTATTAGAAGTGCTCAGTAGCACAGGGCTATTCTTGAGATGTGATCCTGGTGGTTATGCTGGGATTGTGCCCGCTTGTACCATCCATCAATCACTGTTTCCTATGTCCTCTTTGGAACTGGATGAAGATTTTAAAATAAAATATATCTTGGCTTTCTGAGGGATTCAGCCTGGACTCCCCCAGGTAGGGCCCACTTCTGTATGTCTGGAGGCTGACACACTTCATCTCACTCAGCATACTGGCCTCCAGTGCTATGCCAGGTCACTAATGAGGCAGGGAAGCGGGAACCCCAGGTGTAGGGAGTCGCCGCCCCCTGATAGAATTTGCCTCATAAGGAGTGGGTGGAGCAAAATCCCAGAAATGGTAAAGACCCAGCGGGGGTTCCTGCCCTTTTCCAGTGTGTTCTGCTGATTTCCTGCAGAGTTATGGTGGGAGTCTGACTGAACCTTTGTGTATTGTTGGGGCCACAAATTCTAAGGTAGGGGTGACATTCATTCTGGGACACTGAAAGGTGAGGGGTAAGACGTTTTGAAGTGCCACCAATTACGAGGATGTTGAGTGAATACTGTGGGTCCCTCTGGATTCCAAATGAGCTAACATAGTATCCATTTCAAAATATAACCAGACCAAGCCAAGCAATTACAAACCCATCGGTTTTACCACTATCAGATAAAATAATAGAATAGATTGTCAAAGACAGACGAGGAAAGACTGATTAATTTTAATGTGAAGAAGTATGTATAAAATGAGCCTAAAAGAAAAGTGTTAGCGACCTCGGAATATTTGTACCCTTGCCACTTAGCATGTCAAGTACTGCAGAACAGCAATCAGTGGAGCAAGTGGGAATGCTGAATGATATGAGCAACACAGTAGAATGCAAGTCTGAGGAAGTACTTAAGCTGTAACTGATTATTCTTTTAAAACAATCCAGCTCTTATTTTGAACTGTTAAACATTTATAACTGAGTCAGGTAGGGCATTTAACCGGCACCTTATTGTATTTGCAAGTCAATGGAACACATGTATCCTATCACAAATGGGAAATGTTAAAATCTCTCAGGCTGTTTAAAAATATTTTTTTATGGCTTCATACGTTCAGGACTCCTGAACCCTGTTGGGGTGAGGTGGAA
Source organism: Pristiophorus japonicus (assembly GCF_044704955.1). Taxonomy (NCBI): domain Eukaryota; kingdom Metazoa; phylum Chordata; class Chondrichthyes; family Pristiophoridae; genus Pristiophorus; species Pristiophorus japonicus. The sequence continues at coordinate 132,447,866 of NC_091987.1, forward strand.
ATTACATTGTATTTACCAAGTATGTTAATTTTCACAAGTGTGGCTGTTTTTCTTCCATGGTAATATTATGTGTTCACAGATTCTGATAATGGGGATGTTAACTACGATTATGATCATGAGCTGTCCCTTGAAATGAAGCGGCAGAAAATACAACGGGAACTGATGAAACTTGAACAGGAGAATATGGAAAAAAGAGAGGAGATAGTCATCAAAAAAGAGGTGTGCAAGGAAATTTATTACAATGGCAAGATCTAGGCATCTTAGGGCAAAGCATCACTAACAATTGATAGTGTGACATGTTTTTCAATATTTAAAACTGAATAACTCTTTGGAGCACAATGAATTGAACATATGTGCTAAACATTAGAACAACTGTACAGATAGTTTAAACTTTTTGGGGCCGATTTTCAGCATCTCACCACCTGCTGCTGCCCACTCCCGCCAACATTCCTCCTGAAGATCTGCCCACTGCCACTTTCTGGGTGGCCTGGAGCGGGCAGGAGGGGAGAGCCGCCGGGAACCACCTGCTGATGTCAGTGGTCGGCCGAGTGGTGCAACTGAGCTCCCGCCCGTCGAGCTCCCAGATTCTTGTGGGCGGGAGTCAGCAGGATTCGGCGGCAGAACGGGGGTGGACTGCTGACTGCAGGCTGGTCTGTCCCCGACGGTGAGTATGAAGAACCTGGAAAAAAAGGTAAGTGAACATTTTAATACTTTTTATCAACAGCGAATTACCTGTATGGGCTCCCTTGAATACTTTTGATACTTTTTTTATTTTTTGCTGTTTTTTTTTCAGGTCTTCGACCCTCCGTGGGCCCGACTCCATCCTCGGCGGCACTTGGACGGCAAGCGCCTCTGCCGCCGAGAATGCGACCTCCCGCCCGCTGCCACCCAGATTGGCGGTGTATGTCTTCCATTTGCCACCCGGTGACCTTCGAGGGACCTTTTTTCTGAATATCCCGCCGAAAGTACCATCCAGTACTTGAGCGGGCGGAGGCCTTGCTGGAAATTGGTCCCTTTGTATTTATAGTGATGTAATAATGAGGTAGACCATCCATCTTTGAACAAGATGTGTTTCTGGATTAATTGAGCCAGAGTGTGCAATCATCCAGTTAAACTAACACAGCTGGACAGTTTGACACTAATCAGTATTGTTATACTTTTGAGTATTTTTCTGCTTTTTACACGAGATTTTTTTTGGTTCTCATATCTTAGATCACTCTCCTATGTGGGTTTCTATCCCTGTGTATTTGATAATACAATCACTAATCTTACAATCTAGGTAAATGTTGGGTAAAGACCCAAGATTTCAAAACAGGAACTTGATCTGTGGTTTTTTAAGCTATTGGAATTATTCCTATGCCTCCACAGGATCTCTCCAATCCTCAATAAGTAATAGAACATTACATCACACCATGCTCTAGTTTTAAACTACTGAATAAGCAAATTTGAAACACTATAAAATGTGCATGGATGCAGTAGAAATTCTCTCATCTGTCTCCTCAAAAGGGAAAGTAATGAGGTTGTGATCTGTTTGCTAAATTGTTGTCTTATAAATCCTGTTTCTTAAATATAATTTTTTAAAGGCTATAATATCTATAACTGAAATTCCCAATCACAAAGTTTAGTTGTATTTGAAAGTGTGTGTTTGTCTTCCTCCTGAAGCCTCTTGCAACTTTGCAATGTAGGTAACATTATAGGTTGGGGGAGTTACAGGACCATAAATGCCTATGTGTTGTACATATTTAAAGGGAGAGCTATCGGACTTGAACAAGACAGAACAGTTTCATTTTGTAACAAATTTTAATGTCCCAGACCAGATAAAAAAATTTTCTATTTTCTAGATTTCTCCAGAACCAGTGAGAAGTAAGCACTCCCCATCTCCAAGAAAGGCAAGCAAATCTCCTAAGCGTAAAACAAGTCCAAAGTTATCTTCATCTGGTAAGAAGGAGAAAAAAGGATCAAGATTGTCATCTCCTATAGGAGACCAACAAAGGTTAGTGTGGTGGTTTTAAAATGTATATAAATATCAGTACTCCCTAACTACTGCAAGTTGGGGGATGTTATGGTTCCAAGAAACTGTCCATTGACGTGGGTCACATTGGTTGACTTTCCTCAGACATCATGTTATTTTTTGCAAACTGGACCAACTCTGAACCCTCCTGTATCTCATTCATACACCTGCATGAAGTGGTGCTATCTCAAAAAGTAAAACTGAATTTTAACACACAAAAATTACTTTCCCTTCCATGGTTCCTGACAACCACTGATGTATCACACTGTGTAGCTGAAAACTAGTTTATCACTACAACACAGTGGCAGAACTGATTGTGATGAAGCACAACCCCTCTCATGTTTTTAAAAAAATATATAGTCTTCGAAAAATTCAGATTAACCTCCTCTTTTTAAAAAAAAAAGCAGGTTGCCTTTGCAAATCATGATATAATTTCCAGTTAATAGCATCAGTGGGCCAATGAAAATCTAGGCTTCTATCATCCTTTACATTTAGTGGAGAGGTTATGGTATCTGGTATGATGGTGGTTTGTCCATCTTTGTCATTAGCAGCCGATGATTCATCTCCAATTAATACAGGTTGTGAATTCTCAGATGACTAAAGTCCAATTTTTGCAAGGAATATTTTCCCCACACATGGGCCATTGGATGTCATTGACCAAAGGGCTGATCATTCCTTCATTTCCTTTGGGCTCTCTTTTCTTTGGCTAGCTGGATATGACTTTCTTTGAGTTTTGTCATGCCATCGCGAATCATCCTTTGCCACTATTTCCTGTCACTAGCATCATGCTCCCGTGTGTCAGTTGAGATGCTGCCTTTTTTTAGATTGGTCTTTGGGCAATCCTTATATCTTTTGAACTGACCACCACAAGAGCTTCAGCTCACGCTAAAATATCTCGTTGGCTGGTCCAGTATCAGGCTTTCGGAAAAATTGGCCAGCCCACCTTAGCTGCGCCTTTACTATCTATGGGCTCAAGTTTCGGACTCCCGCTAGAATGGCGCACATCGGAGAGGCCCGCCTAATTTGTAGAACAAAAATTGCACCGAATAGTTAACTCACGATTCTCTGATAGCTGTAGGCCCATTTCCAGCTCGGCATGGCACAGCAGGAGCTACAACCCTGCGCCAAAAACAGTGCTGGCAGCTGCGTGCGTGCGCAGTAGCTCCTGACCCTCCCAGCGCGTCCTGTCTCCGGGCGAGACCCTATCCCAGGCCGAAAGGACGTTGCCCCTATCCCCGGCCTAGTGGCCTGATGCCGATTACATGGTCATTGGCAGGGCCCGCCTGCCCAGCCTCTCACTGGGGGCGGGCCTCGCCCGAAGTGGCAGCGGCCGGCATCTGCTGCGTGCGGGCCCCACCCAAATTCCTCAGTGGAGCCCGGCTTCTTCGTCGGCGGCGGGGCCTGCCTGCCCGGCCACTCGCTGGGGACAGGCCCTGCCTGAAGAGTCGACGGCGGCAGCAGCCTGGCATCTGCTGCGTGCGAACCCCGCCCGAAGTCCTTGACAGGGCCTGTTCAGCTTCCCCTCAGTTCATCATCATCTCTCCCCCTTCCCCCCCCCGTTCTCCCTCTTCTCCCCCCTTCCCCCTCCTCTTCTCCCCTTCCCCCCCCTCTTCTCCCCCTTCCCCCCCCTCTTCTCCCCCTTCCCCCCCTCTTCTCCCCCTTCCCCACCTCTTCTCCCCCTTCCCTCCCTCTTCTCCCCCTTCCCTCCCTCTTCTCCCCTTCCCCTCCTCCCCCCTCTTCTCCCTTCCCCCCTCTTCTCCCCTTCCCCCCTCTTCTCCCCTTCCCCCCTCTTCTCCCCTTCCCCCCTCTTCTCCCCTCCCCCCCTCTCTTTCCCCCCTCTCTTTCCCCCTCTCTTTCCCCCCCTCTCTTTCCCCCCCTCTCTTCCCCCCCTCTCTTTCCCCCCCTCTCTTTCCCCCCCTCTCTTTCCCCCCCTCTCTTTCCCCCCCTCTCTTTCCCCCCCTCTCTTTCCCCCCCTCTCTTTCCCCCCCTCTCTTTCCCCCCCCTCTCTTTCCCCCCTCTCTTTCCCCCCCTCTCTTTCCCCCCTCTCTTTCCCCCCCTCTCTTTCCCCCCCTCTCTTTCCCCCCCTCTCTTCCCCCCCCTCCTTCCTCCCCTCTCCTTCCTCCCCCTCCTTCCATTCCATCTCTCCTCCCCCCACTCTCCCCCCCCCCCCACTCTCCCCCCCCCACTCTCCCCCCCCCCTTCCCCCCCACTCTCCCCCCCCCACTCTCCCCCCCCACTCTCCCCCCCCCCACTCTCCCCCCCCCCCACTCTCCCCCCCCCACTCTTCCCCCCCCACTCTCTCCCCCCCCCTCTTCCCCCCCCCCACTCTTCCCCCCCCCCACTCTTCCCCCCCCCCACTCTTCCCCCCCCCACTCTTCCCCCCCCCACTCTTCCCCCCCCACTCTTCCCCCCCCCACTCTTCCCCCCCCCACTCTTCCCCCCCCCACTCTTCTCCCCCCCCACTCTTCCCCCCCCCCACTCTTCCCCCCCCCACTCTTCCCCCCCCCCCCCACTCTTCCCCCCCCCCACTCTTCCCCCCCCCCCACTCTTCCCCCCCCCCACTCTTCCCCCCCCCACTCTTCCCCCCCCCACTCTTCCCCCCCCACTCTTCCCCCCCCACTCTTCCCCCCCCCCACTCTTCCCCCCCCCTCTTCCCCCCCCCAACTCTTCCCCCCCCCAACTCTTCCCCCCCCACTCTCCCCCCCCACTCTCCCCCCCCCACTCTCCCCCCCCCACTCTTCCCCCCCCACTCTTCCCCCCCCCCACTCTTCCCCCCCCCACTCTTCCCCCGCCCCACTCTTCCCCCGCCCCACTCTCCTCCCCCCGCCCCCACTCTTCCCCCCGCCCCACTCTCCTCCCCCGCCCCACTCTCCTCCCCCCGCCCCACTCTCCTCCCCCCGCCCCACTCTCCTCCCCCCGCCCCACTCTCCTCCCCCCGCCCCACTCTCCTCCCCCCGCCCCACTCTCCTCCCCCCGCCCCACTCTCCTCCCCCCGCCCCACTCTCCTCCCCCCGCCCCACTCTCCTCCCCCCGCCCCACTCTCCTCCCCCCGCCCCACTCTCCTCCCCCCGCCCCACTCTCCTCCCCCCGCCCCACTCTCCTCCCCCCGCCCCACTCTCCTCCCCCCGCCCCACTCTCCTCCCCCCGCCCCACTCTCCTCCCCCCGCCCCACTCTCCTCCCCCCGCCCCACTCTCCTCCCCCCGCCCCACTCTCCTCCCCCCGCCCCACTCTCCTCCCCCCGCCCCACTCTCCTCCCCCCGCCCCACTCTCCTCCCCCCGCCCCACTCTCCTCCCCCCGCCCCACTCTCCTCCCCCCGCCCCACTCTCCTCCCCCCGCCCCACTCTCCTCCCCCCGCCCCACTCTCTCCTCCCCCCGCCCCACTCTCCTCCCCCCGCCCCCACTCTCCTCCCCCCGCCCCACTCTCCTCCCCCGCGCCCACTCTCCTCCCCCCGCCCCACTCTCCCTCCCCCGCCCCACTCTCCTCCCCCCGCCCCACTCTCCTCCCCCCGCCCCACTCTCCTCCCCCCGCCCCACTCTCCTCCCCCCGCCCCACTCTCCTCCCCCCGCCCCACTCTCCTCCCCCCGCCCCACTCTCCTCCCCCCGCCCCACTCTCCTCCCCCGCCCCACTCTCCTCCCCCCGCCCCACTCTCCTCCCCACTTCTCCCCCGCCCCACTCTCCTCCCCCCGCCCCACTCTCCTCCCCCCGCCCCACTCTCCTCCCCCCGCCCCACTCTCCTCCCCCCGCCCCACTCTCCCCCTCCCCACTCTTCCCCCGCCCCACTCTCCTCCCCCCGCCCCACTCTCCTCCCCCCGCCCCACTCTCCCCCCCGCCCCACTCTCCTCCCCCCGCCCCACTCTCCTCCCCCCCCCCACTCTCCTCCCCCCGCCCCACTCTCCTCCCCCCGCCCCACTCTTTCCCCTGCCCCCCCTCTCCACCTACCTTCCCCTTCCCCTCCTCTTCCCCCGCCCCACTCTTCCACCCACTCTTCTCCCCCTCCCCCACTCTTTCCCCTCCCCCACTCTTTCCCCTCCCCCACTCTTTCCCCCTCCCCCACTCTTTCCCCTCCCCCACTCTTTCCCCTCCCCCACTCTTTCCCCTCCCCCACTCTTTCCCCCTCCCCCACTCTTTCCCCCTCCCCCACTCTTCCCCCTCCCCCACTCTTTCCCCCTCCCCACTCTTTCCCCCTCCCCCACTCTTTCCCCCTCCCCACTCTTTCCCCCTCCCCCACTCTTTCCCCCCCTCCCCCCACTCTTCCCCCCTCCCCCACTCTTTCCCCCTCCCCCACTCTTTCCCCCTCCCCCACTCTTTCCCCCTCCCCCACTCTTTCCCCCTCCCCCACTCTTTCCCCCTCCCCCACTCTTTCCTTCCCCCACTCTTTCCCCTCCCCCACTCTTTCCCCCTCCCCCCACTCTTTCCCCTCCCCCCACTCTTTCCCCCTCCCCCACTCTTTCCCCCTCCCCCACTCTTTCCCCCTCCCCCACTCTTTCCCCCCCCCACTCTTTCCCCCCCCCACTCTTTCCCCCCCCCACTCTTTCCCCCCCCCACTCTTTCCCCCCCCCACTCTTTCCCCCCCACTCTTTCCCCCCCCACTCTTTCCCCCCCCCCACTCTTTCCCCCCCCCCACTCTTTCCCCCCCCCCACTCTTCCCCCCCCCCACTCTTCCCCCCCCCACTCTTTTCCCCCCCCCCACTCTTCCCCCCCCCACTCTTTCCCCCCCCACTCTTTCCCCCCCCACTCTTTCCCCCCTACTCTCTTTCCCCCCCACTTTCCCCCCCCACTCTTTCCCCTCCCCCCACTCTTTCCCCTCCCCCCCACTCTTTCCCCTCCCCCCCACTCT